>NC_081260.1:10520966-11146340 GCF_030490865.1 Poecile atricapillus | reverse complement strand
CAGTGCAACAGAGGCTGATTCAGAGCTCACCAAGTGCCGACCCCGGGCTCGATGCTGACAGTGATTGTGGCTGTTTCCAAAATTAGATTTTGCAAATTTTTCAATAAAATTGTTATTGATAAATTTGGCTGCATTTCATTTATAACAAAATTGTCTTGATTTGATTTACAGAAGTAGAAAAAAGAAACAGTATACTCCCAATGCAGTTGCATCAAGAAGAAGTACTTTTAAAAAGTGATATGTAGTAGCTCGGTCTATTCATGGAACCACTGAAGAATACCCCTGCTGCCAAGAAGATGATTTACCTCGCCGCCGGTTGCAACCTGGTCGACGCTGACCTCGATTGTGGCTGTTCCAAAATTCGATTTTATAAATCTCTCAATAAAATCCTTGTTGATAAAATTTGGCCGATTTCATTTATAACAACTGTCACCGACGCCTACCACAGAAACATTTTAAGTCCTACATGTTAGTGTTTCGAATCCCCTAAAACAGCTACAAAAAGGGTAAGAAAGAACTCGG
The DNA here is from genome assembly GCF_030490865.1 of Poecile atricapillus. Taxonomy (NCBI): domain Eukaryota; kingdom Metazoa; phylum Chordata; class Aves; order Passeriformes; family Paridae; genus Poecile; species Poecile atricapillus. Next base: position 11,145,818 of record NC_081260.1, on the reverse strand, counting down.
AACAAGGAGCAAGCTCGCAGGCCGGCAGTCCGGCAGCAGAGCTCCGCACGCTGCGGAGGATCGGCGGTAGCCGATGTCAACCCCCTTCCACCCGAGCTCCGTCCCCTGCCCGCGGGGAACCCCGGCTGGGAGTCCGTGACGGGGCCCTACGGGACCAGGCCCGGCCGCCTGCCCAGCGCCCGCAGGCCCTCCCGAGAGCACCGTCCCTTCCGCGCGGAGCGGGGCCCGCCAGGGCAGGCCTGACCTCGCACCGGCGCTCACCTCTGCCGCAGGATCTCCTCCTTCTCCTTCTCGTAGTACTCGGGCCATTTGCCGTGGTGGTGGTGCCCGTGGTGCGCGGAGGAGCGCGGCGCGCCGGGGCTCCGGGACCGGCTGCGGCTCCGCCGGTGGCTCAGGCGCCTCGGGCCATTGCGCTCGCGGGATCGGGAGCGGGAGCGGGACCGCGAGCGGCGGCCGCGGCGCTCGGAGCTGGCGGCGGGCGGGGAGCGGGAGCGGGACGCGGGCGCCATGGCGGCGGCGGAGCCGCTTCCGGCGGCTTCCGGCGCCCTCCCGGCCGGGCGGGAGCGGGGCGGGAGCGGGGCGGCCCCGCCCGCGGGGTCACCACACCACCCGCCCGGCCGGCAACGCGGCAGTGGTCGCGGCGGCGGTGGCGGCGGCGGCTCCCTTTGTGCCCCGCGGCGGCCGCCTGACAGCGATGGACGAGCGCACGGCGGCGGCGGAAGGTGAGGCGGCGACGGGGGGCGAGCCGCGGGCGGGGGGCGGTGGCGGCGCGGGCCCGGCTCCGCCCCGCTCAGCGGGCACCGGCGCGGGGCCGCGACCCCGGGAGCTGTCCAGGGCGGCCCGGGAGCAGCATTGCCCGCGGACAGCTCACCGTGTCCCGGCGGCGTTCTCCCTTCTTGGCCGGGCCCGGCACTGCCTGACACGGCCCGGAGCGGGCAAGGCCCGCTTTCGAATGTTCAGCCGCCCCGCACCTCCCGGCGCGGCCTGACACGGCGCTGGGCGCCGCTCCGGTGCGGCGGCTCAGAACCAAACTGCCAGGACGAGAGGAAATGGCCCCAAGTTGCGTCAGGGGAGGTTTATGTTTGGTATATGATTTTTTTTTTTCGTGGGGAAGGTTGTCAAGCACAGGAATAGGCTGACCAGAGAAGTGGTGGAGTCACCGTCCCTGGAAATGTTAAAAAACAACGTGTGGGGATGGCATTTAAGGACGTGGTTCAATGTTGAACATGGTGCTGGTGCTGGGTTCGGGTTAGAGTTGACGATCTTACGATTACGTTTTCCAAGCTTAACCTTTATCTATGAAGATGACACAAATTATGTATTCAGACAAGACACCCACTCTTCTGTGAGCACCCTCAGGTTTGACTACATTGCCGCGGAGCTTTCTTTAAAAACCCCGAGTTTCTGCTCAGCTCAGGAAAGTGCAGTGTAATATCGCTGGGTCTGGCCAGCTCTGTGTGAAAGGGGCATTTTGCACCACCCTGGGAAGCCCATGCTGGTTTATGCTGTCTAGAAATTATGTCAGCGTATGTCAGTCTCTTTTTCAAAAATGAAACAGTATTTTAGCTCCCAAACCTACCATAAGCGGCATTCAAAAAAAATCTGTAAAATGGAGGAAGCCTATTTAAATATTTTTTTTGGCTGCAAGTAACCATGTGCAGAACAGGGAGGGAAAAGATTTACCAGAGATAACACATGTGTGTGGTGTTACTGTCGCCTGTGTCTGTGTGAGGACAGCTCGGCTTCTCCCTTCTTTTGATTATTTTGGTAAAAATAACTAAATGATGACTAAAACATCTACCTCAGGAGTATGCTGCACCTGTGTTACCTAATATTATAAGGTGACTTAAAGTGCTTTTGTACACAAGTTATAATGCTCATGTAGTACATAACAGCATCTACAACAACTACTAATGTCAATAAAAAGGATCACTGGACTCTTAATTCAGTTATATGAGGATTTATATAATGGGATTGGCAGGAGAAATACTCTCAGAGATTTTTTCAAAGCACAAACAGTGGAAATTTGTATTTTAGAGTCTTTCAGAAGCAGTGATGTTTTATTTGAAATTCCCACAGTGGAAGAATATTTCTGTCCTTAAAGGTAGTCTTAGGTAGGATAACTATTGAATTTAAATTTTATTGAAAATCCTTAACTGTTCTACTTATAAAATTTAATTTACTTGAATGTAAAATACATGTTTTCATAATGGAGAATATTACTTTGTCTCTCAAATCTGTCAGCTCTTTAAAAGAATTTTCTATTCTCACAAACTAGATTTTTAAAAAGAGCTTCTCAAATTATTTAATTGAAAACTCATTACTGAATTGCATACTTTTTTGTCTTCTTGCAAAAGCCTGCACAGTAATTTCTTCAAATTTGTACTTTATACTTTCAAGCCTCTATCCCTGAGTTTTTTTGATCACTTCTATACATTAAGATAAGAGTTGCTATTGGGTCTCCTACGTATTTTTTCAGTTCCAATCACACCACTTGTAGTTCTGTACCCTAGGTGTTTCTTGTCATCATCTTAGATAAAATGATTCTTTCATGTTGTTTTTTATATCGTAAGGTTTTATGTGACTTAAATCACCAAACGCTTTCTAGGCTTATCTAAAAATAAAAGTGGACAAAATAACCCCTAAACTAGATGCATCATGGCAAAAAAAAAAATGCACATTGAAATTCAGCTTTCAGATGCAGCAAGATGGTGACAGCTTCAGTGAAATTTGCTGTGCTGGGGAGAGCATTAGCTCTGTCCTGACTGTGGCATTGTGACCGTGGGGTTCAGATTTTATATCTGACAGAAGGAGTTGCCATAGAGAAAAGCTGCTGTGAGAAACGTAAAAGTCAAGGAGATGGTGCAGGTCTCCCAGCAGCTTTTAAATCTGGCAGCATTTCTGTGCCTAAGAATAAGTGGTTCAAACCTGATTTTTGAGATCTGGTGATGCCTCAGGAGCAGGAATCCTTCCAAGTCAGTGCTCACCTGTAGCTGTAAATTTTTCCTGTTGGTTATTTAGTATTGGAAGAGGCAGAGAGAAGTCCTTTAAGCTGAAGGACGAAAGGCTAAGAAATTGTTTAATTTGGGCCATCACACATTTTTGGAGGAGAAAAAAAGCACTGGATTAAGTATTAAAACAATTATAGTATTATTTTCATTTAATATAGCCTCCTGTGTAAAAATTACTAAGAATTTGTATCAAAGGAGAAAAGAATTGAAGGGTCATATAAGGAAGAAAAGCCTATGCTTTCCTTGATGAGCATTTACTCTTATTTATTTTCCTTCAATTGACTCTCTGGTAAAACCTATAAATAAACAGGAACTGGTTTTGTAACATTTAAAATGAAGGCTCACGTCAAAAAGGCACTTCTGCTACTAACTATACAAATACAGGGAGCCTGGCAAGTGATTTTCTTGCTAGAAGAGCTCATGAACCTGGGCAGGACCATTTCGTTGCTGATTTATGTAGTGAGTGAAGGATTGCAGTCATTTCTGCCAGTGACTGCGGCCTGTTCCCATTTTTCATCTAACTTGACAGGACATTTGTTCTTGTCAAAGTTCTTGAATCTTAAGAAAAATCAGGAACCCCTGTGGTACAAGTTCACTGAATGCATAGGGAAAAAAAAAAAAAGTAACAGATCAGTAACCGAAGATGAAAAATATCTTTTATGATCTTAGTGTTCTTCGAGCATTCCTGAACAGCGACAGTTTCCAAGAGGCCGCACTGTGCCTGTGTCACTTTGGTGGCTACATGTCCAATGTGCTGAGAGTCGCATTTTGTCGAATGTACTTTGTGTCAAAGCCGTACATGTCTGTACAGCTGCTGGCAGAATCTAACACGTGTCACTGTGGTGCAAAGAATTCCAAATAAATGCTCCCGCAGCCCGAGCAAGGGTGCTCAGGTGTGGTTCCAGCGCCCCTCGGTGCTGGGCGGAGGTGCCGGTGCGTCAGCGTTGGCAGAGCAGCGCCAATGCCCCCGGGAAGGAAATGAGACTCAGCGGGAAACAGCCTCCACGGCCTTATCCGCACGGTGAGCCGTAAGGCAGGTGTCGGGTTTACTGCCGCCTCCGCCCGGGTCACGGAGCGCGGGGAGCCGGGCGCCAATTGCCAAGGCCGCAGCAAGGCCCGTGCGCGGGACCCGAGGCGTCCCAAGGCCTGCGCTGAAGCAAGGTCGGGGCCACACACTCGGCACCTCGGGGTCTGCGGGCGGCCTCCTGCAGGCGGGGGGCGGTGACGCGGGCGGCGCGTCCCAGGCGGTGTCCGGAGCCCCTGAAGCGCCGAGCCCCGCGGCCTCGGGGCTGCCGGCGGCGGGAGAGAGCGCGGCAGGCCCGGCCCGGGGCGGCAGCGGCGGGAGCGCGGCCCGGCCCCGCCCCGGGCCGAAGGTTCCCGAGGCCGCTCGGGTCAGAGCCGAGGGCAGCTCCGGCAGCGCCCCCCGGCGGCGGTGGAAGCGGCGGGTCCGGCGGTGCGAGAGGCGGCGGGGCCGCGGCCGGAGCGCGGCGCAGGTAACGCGGGGAACGCGGGCTCGGGGGGCTCGGCTGCTCCTCTCGCCCCGCTGGGGGCTCAGCGAGCGGGGAGCGGCGGAGGGACCGCCCGTCGACCCGGGCCCGGTGCTGCCAGGCCACTCCCCGGGCCCGCCGCTGTCAGCGCCGCCGCTCCCCCTCGGCCTCCGGCCGCCGACCGGCCGCTGCTGCCGGGGCGGCGGCCCCGCTCGGAGCGCGCGTTCTCACGGTTAAGCCCCCCGGGGTCGCGGGGGGAGCCGGGCGGGACGCGCTCCCCGGGCCGGCGTGCGGCGGCCGCGGGGCTCCGGCCTCGGCGTCTCATCCGGCCCGGCCTGCGGAAATAAAGTTTTAGGGGTAAAATTAGAATCTGCGGCTCGGTGTTCTATATTTTGGTGTGTTTTCCAGCTTATTCGGGGACTTTGAATGGGCAGTGCTGACAGATGGGTTACTTTGACTTAGGAGATCTGTTTTGTTACGGGGCTGCTTCAGTGTCGAGGTTTGAAATACAAAGCCTTGCAGGTATATAATATGGGTAAAAAAAAGTTAGGTTTTTTTTTCTGGAGAAGGAAGTGCATTACCCATAGCGTTTTCATGAACAGTTGACTGGTAATATACAGATACACAGATTCTGGTGTCTGGCCATAAATAACTTCATGTTATTGGGCTTTCTCATAACAATTTATGGAACATTTCACAATTAAAGAGAAATTACTAATAATGTGTAAGGCTGCTTGAAGGACCCAAAACTTCCATCCTCTTGGTCTTGTAGTTAACCTTATTTGCTATTGCTTAAGATGAGATCTTGTTTCTCTGTTTCTCACCTTGTAAGAACAGAGGATATATTAAGAATTCCACTTGTGTAGAAAGGGAAAGGACAAACAATAAGAAACAAATTTGCGGAGTGCAGTAGCACATAATCTTCTGAACAATATCTTTTTTCTTCTTTCCTAAAGAAGGAATAGGCAGTAAATATGTGAACATTGTCATGCAGTTAAAACTGTAAATCTGCATTTTTACTAATTTGATATCTTTTGCTTTCCCTTTGTAGGAATGGAGGGGAAGAAACTTATTTCTGCAACAGACACACAATATTCTAGCGTGCTCCTTCAGTCTTTGAATGAGCAACGTGGCCATGGACTTTTTTGTGATGTTACAGTCATTGTGGAGGACCGGAAATTTCGAGCTCACAGAAACATCCTTTCAGCCTCAAGCACATATTTTCACCAGCTTTTCTCAGTGGCTGGTCAAGTGGTTGAGCTGAGCTTTGTAAGAGCAGAAATTTTTGCAGAAATTCTAAATTATATTTATAGTTCCAAAATAAACAGTGTTCGATCTGACTTACTTGATGAACTGATTAAATCAGGACAGGAGCTGGGTGTTAAATTCATAGCTGATCTGGGTATACCTCCAGCTGAAGGGAAAAATGTGCCAGGCGAGGTCAAAGACAGTGCTTCAGAAACTTCAGCTTCTAGTCCAAATCAGAGAGATGCTGAAACACAGGTAACTGTCATCAGGCCAGAGGGTCAAGAAGCAACAGATGGGATGCCAGTTATAACACAGTCGTTCTCCTTACATGGCATAGAATATGAGACTACAAAAATTACAGTGAGCGATTCGGATGATGAAGATGATGATGTAATTTTTTGTTCTGAAATTGTTCCTCCAAAAGAATGTACTAAAGACAAAAATGCTGCAAGCCAGAACCAGCCTTGCTCAAGTCCAGCTGGAACTTCTGACCAAAAATCCTCTGGCAGTGGTGGCTCTCCCCATTTGACAAACACCACAGCAGCTCAGAACCTCACTTTGTCAGCCAGTCAGCTAAGCCCAAACCAAACACAATCAGGTGCTGAATCACTGGTCTCGGCAACACCGCAGCATTTTACGCCTAATATCATTGTGCTAAACAAGCCTCTGCTTAACTCCTCACTTGGTGCCAGCTCCTTGCATCAAACACATGTGACTCCTACAATTAATTTACTGGAGGAGAACCAGCAGCCATCCAATAATGGCTCTGTAACTGAAGTGGAAGCAACTGCTGTTGATGAAGAAGAGGTTGTTGAAGATGATGTTGATATCATTAGCTCCTCTAGTCCTGGTTCGGTCAGCAGCAGCTCGTTGGTTCAGCAATCTTCTGTTCCTAAGGCAGTGAGCACTGAAGGATCCGGTGTACAGAAAAAACAGGTTGTTACATTTTCACAAGAGCCGTCTGCTAAACCTGGAGAATTTAAAATAAAAATCTCAGATGTCCTTTCTGGAAACAACAAGGAATTAAGTTCAGGTCTAGCATCAAAGAATGTGGCAGATGGACAGAAAATCATAACATTAGATACAGCAACTGAAATAGGAGGCTTATCTACAGGCTGTAAGGTTTATGCAAATATCGGTGAGGATACCTATGATATAGTCATACCTGTAAAGGGTGATTCTGAAGAAGGGGAAGCCAAGCCTGATGACACACCCAAAAAGTCTGGTGATGAATCTCCAAAGGGGAAACGCATGAAAGTAAAGCATGATGACCACTACGAGCTCATAGTGGATGGCAGAATCTACTATATTTGTATCGTGTGCAAGAGGTCGTACGCGTGTCTGACGAGCTTGCGGAGACATTTCAATGTCCACTCCTGGGAGAAGAAGTACCCGTGTCGCTACTGTGACAAAGTTTTTGCTCTTGCAGAGTATCGTACCAAGCATGAACTTCATCACACCGGGGAGCGAAGGTACCAGTGCTTGACGTGTGGCAAATCTTTCATCAACTACCAAATTACGGCCTCCCACATAAGATCAGTTCACAGCCAAGACCCTTCTGGAGACACCAAGCTGTACCGGCTGCACCCCTGCAGGTCCCTGCAGATCAGACAGTACGCCTACATTAGTGACCGCCCCAGCAGTGTCCCGGTGATAAACCAGGGTGGAATTGTCTATCGTGTTGGCTCAGGGAAGGATGGCACTGAAGGAACAACATCCAACCCTCCAGCCAAACAAATCACCTGGGATGACATTTTCGTTCCGCAGGGAAGTGAAACAATTTTTAAACAAAACCCGTCGGAGGGAAGTACTGAATTTGAGTTTGTGATACCAGAATCTTACTGAAATGTTTGAAATGCTGGAAAAAAGATTCAGTGCAGGAACACAGGTGTTTTAACTGAACTGTTGAAATTGCTGTAAAATCGAAGGTTAAACTCAAAAGAAGTTAATGTGTTTTACCAGGTTACCAATTGGTAGCACTAAGTTGGACCATGTTAACTGCAGTGATTTGTGGAAGCAATTAATCAGAAGATTTACTTGAATAGAGAGTAAGACATTGCTAAGGTGCTAGCAGTGTTTCCTGGTATGTTAAATTTGCTCAAAACATGAGGATTTGTGGCTTGAAAATGTACAATTTCTTCTAAAGAGCTAGAAATATTTCTAAAATAATTGAGGTGTTTCCTGTACCCATACTTACCATGTAAACCCTTTCTTTCATGTTAGCACTTTAATGCTGAATTCTGTTTAGATGTTAACCAAGAAAACAGTAAGACTTTTTCATCATAGTCTCTTGGTCATGGAACCATTTAAAAAAAATAATCCCACAACTCACATTTGGGAACAAGGGGCTAAAATACATGATCCCCTACTACACTGGAATAGTCTGTTTTTGAGCTAGCATCTTAACTCTGCTTGTATAAATATTATGAATCTGTCTTGCAAAAAGTCTTGTCAACAAGCAATACTCTATTAGGGCTAACTTGAACAAACTTTACTTACGCTTGGCAGTATGGTGAGCAAAGTATTCAGTGTCCTGGACCATGATATTTTACTCCTTTTGCAATGGGAAAAAACCAAACTCCACAAAGCTCAAAGAAGCTTAGAACACTTAGGTAGGAGCTAATTTTACTTCTTAAAGCTTGAGAAACATTGTTGCATTTTCTTACTTCTGGAAAAAAATGCCAGTAGTTAGTTTTATATAAAGTACTGTTCCCTTTTTTTTCCCCCCACTTCAAGAAGAAGGGCTTCAAAGGCTGGAATTTAAAAATTTGTTGTAATTAATTAATTATAATTAATAATATTATTTGTTTTTATCTGAAGGCTTCTCAAAACTATGAGTTCATGTAAGTGCTGTTTTGATGTAGCACTGAGACTGTTGAAGATCTTTTATGCCTGTTTGGCTAGATCAGGTGAAACAGGGATTTGGATTTCCCCCCACATTTGCCCACATTTATACATTTTGGAAGATGAGGACTAAACCTACAACCAGAAAATACCCTTTATTCACCATGACCCAAAGTATAATTTCTCTGCAGTTGTCTAGCTGTCAGCTGTTTCCAAGTTTGGGTTTATTATGTTGCCATTTTATTCTCCTTGCAACTGGTGCCTGTTTAAGCAGTTAAAAGATGAATTAGATGTCCAACTTGATCATGCAATGGTAGAGAAAAACAGCTGTTTACAGGAGTCATAGTTTAGCATTTCAGAGTTAGTGACTTGTTGAATTTTTGTAAATGGTAGTAGGAAAACTCAGATTCTAGAGGTGACTGGGAAAGACTGTTGTGTATAGTACTAGTTATGGCAACCTTTCATTGCTTAAATTGCTGTTACAGGTTTCTCTTTTTCATGTTTTAAGTTAGCATCTGATTTTATGACTTTCAAAGTTAAAGGTTTTAAACATATAGTACTCTTCACAGAAAGGCACTTAAATGGTAAATGGCTCAAATATAAGTTGAGCTACAACAAAGATACCAGAAATCCATGTGAGCAACGATGGGAAGAGGATTTGTTTACATGGTGCATGTAACGCTCAGCACTTCTCTTTTGTCAGCCAAGAACATGATATACCTGATTATTTCCAGATCATATTGCAGAGCCCTTTGAATACAATGGATCTTGCTTTAAATGTGGGATGTAACTGAGGTGTCATTTCTGCAGTCAAACATTATCCTGATGTGACATGAGTGTGGGTCGCCTGTGTGGGCACAGGCGTCTCGGCTGCAGCGGCTGGTGCTGTGGTGGGACTTCCTGAACTTTGTGACGAGACAAATGCAATGTTATTTTTGTTATTGATATGACACACGTTTAATCCCAGAATAGTCTTGAGCTGGAAGGGATCCACAAGGATCATTGAACCCAAGTCTTAAGTAAATGGCCTGTGGGATCTGGAATTAAGCATACATTACAAAGTGTAGAGTTAAACATAATGGCTATCACTATTTGCTGCCGATATATTTAAAACCTTAAATTAAACTGTGCCTAGTAAAGGTCTCTTTTTGGAGGAAAACTGGAAAATTAGGGCTTTGTAACTATTTTTGCTGGAAGACTCGTGCTTGCATGTGTCTCAGGGTCTTCAGTTTTCCTTGGAAGTGATTTTTGATATCCAAAGTCCAGAGGTATTTAAAGCATTTTTTTTTAATTTCACTTCTGGTATTTATTGGTTTGGAAACATGTTAAATCCATTCTTTGAAAACTTTTTATGGGGCCATGAGTAAGCTTTTATATTTAGATTTCTGGCTATTGCACTTATGTTTGTGTTTTTGTTTGTTTTTGTAAGCATTTAACTTCCAGTTTAACTTAACGAAAAATTTTATGTAAATATTAAGAAATTGGCTTTGGGATAATGCAAGAAAAAGGTTGAATCTGACAAAGCATTTATACAGAAATTAAAAATTTCAAAATTTCATTTATTATGCATTTAAAACCATTAACAGATCTGCTGCAGAATATGGTGATGGTAGCTGCATCCTCACTGTCCAGTTTCTTTGGGGATTCATACCGTAATATTCCACTATGTGAACTAAATAAATATTGAATAACATCTACTGCTTATTTATTTTGTCTGTTAAGGCATGCAGCTTATATAAAGATGCAGAAGCTGACAACTATATACATTGAATTCCGACTTCTACAGCTATTGCCTAGGAAATGTTCTGTGTGAAACATTCCTTGGTTTTTCCCGGTCTGTGATGTATATAGTTGTACAGTCTTTCCTTAACATACTTTTTTAAGTTGTGTCCTACTTTTCATTATTCAATACGTGATATTAGTTCTTAGAGCTTTCTATGGCAAAAATAAAAATGTTTAATTCTCAAGATTGGTGTAGTATATTTCTTTTTGATGGTAACTCAGTTTCTATAGTTTAACATGTTTGTAGCTTTCTTTTCCAGGTCTTTGGGCGTAGCAGGGAACCCACTGTTAGCGGGGAACAGGGAGAGGTGTTTTTACTTGGGCCTTAATTTTGTTTGTTTTGATACTGTTTAATTGGTTTTGTAGAACACTTTCCACTAAAACAAATTAGCACAAGTCCAGTGTGTTGTGAGCTAAATGCTGCAATAGATGGGGTAGATGGGAACTCTCAGGACAGGCAGAGCTCCTGTGGAACAGTCTGACCAACTACTGGCATTGCAAATGAGCTCAAAGTCAGAAAAATCTTACCTGGTGACCAGTAAAACGTACACAGTGACCAGTGCAGTGCTTCCAGCTCACTCATGGTTTGGGCTCTTACCAGCCACTGACTGGTTATGATTTATAAGAGTTCCATTGTTGGTGACCCGGGGCCAACAGGAAATAATCGCTTACTTTGTGTAGACTTCTTGTTACACATAAGGAATGCAATTTAATAAGTTACATATCCAGTTATGTTCTAGATGCCTTTATCTCCATGGCATAGGGTTTCTACCTCACTCTGCTGACAAGGGGGAGCTGGCATCATCAGGACAGAATTATTTGGATCTGTGTTAAATAAAAAATCAGCAGTAATAACTTTATAGGGCTTGAGGTTGGGGCACCATGTTATGTGGGTAAAACTTGAAAATTATCAAGTGTGGGGGCATGAGCACCTTCAAAAACAGAACTTAAGGAGTTTTTTGCTAATCCTGCTAGAAATATGTCTCCAGTATAATGGAGATGGGGTTTTTTTTGTTTGTTGAGGGTTTTTTTGCTTCGATTTTTTTAAATGCAAATTTTACTCACTTTTTTGAAATAACCTTAAGGATGCTTGTAAAACAGAAATTGCTAAAATGTAAAATAGAATTGGTAAATGTTTACAAAAGTCACACAATTTTATTTAACTTTGGCAAAGTAATAAAAGGGTACATATGAATCACAAACTTGACATTCTCATAAGAAATGACAAATACAATGCAGAATGTTGCAGTTACATTAAATGCTTTGTTTTACTCAAGCAGAATGAAACAGGTAATTCAACAGAAAATACCACCAGTAAGTTTTTAAATGTGAAAATGTACTTGTTCTTTTATAGTGAATTTAAAGCAGCAATGTAATTTTTGCTAAAATATTCCTTAGGAAAAAATGAGAATTTGGATAATTTCCTAAAGTTAGTGTTTTTCAACTCAAAACCAATGACACAATCTCCTAATTGTTTCTCTGCCACTAAATTATGTTCTCTTCAGGATGTTCAGTCCTGTCCTGTGGTGTCCCCTAGTCCTTCTAGCCCTATTTAGTTGACAGGCACAAATGGTACAGTGTTTGTCAGAAGCAGGACAGGACTGTTAGCTTTTATTTCAAAGATAAAGCAATAAAATGGTATCTGATACTAAATTAATGTGCCCTTCTGATTCTAGTTTTGTTGGGAGTTTTATCAAGAGAAGTACTGTCTGTTTTGAAATTGCCCATGATCTCTTTATCAAGATTTAATGCAATAAAATGTAATATAAAATGGAGGATGCCCCAGTATATAAATTTATTTCCAGTACGCAAATTTATAGGAGCTGCACTTCAACATTCTATAGTAAAACGAAATGCCACCAGAGTATGTTCTACATACACTACTGCTTTAAATCCTGTGAGCTGCATTCCTTTCTCCAGCTGTTTATTTTCCCTTCTTACTGGAGAAAAGTCATGCTTGCTTCTGGATAAAGTGTCATCCTTTAATGAACTAATATACTGATTAATATTTGACAGTGGAAATGATAAAGTTAATACACAGTCTAGCCTAAAGGCTTTGCAAATGCATAGGATTAAAAACAGCATTATAAAGTGTGGGTGTACTTTGAAAAGTGAGATCAGAGACTTCAGTGTTTGTTTTCCATGCTGATAGCATTTGAATTTTTTTTTAATAGATTAAAAGTAGTTTCCACAGTTTAAAATCCAACTGGATTTTCCCCCAACCCACCAGCATGAATTCCATTTTGATTCTGAAAGCCAGATTTAACTTTTAGGTACCTTTTTGTCTGCATCAGTTGCAAGTAAAGGAAGGCAACTGAGGATGAGGGTCAACAAACCAATGCCAAGGAAATTATATCTTTAGGAAAAAGGAGTAAAATGTTAATGTTGTTTTTATCCCTGAAGTAAGCAGTTGAGAACGCTCAGGTTGAGCAGCTCAGGTCTAAACACTGTCATCTGAAATCACTTCCTGGAGTAGAACCACACTTTAGAGGTCAGTGTGTCACATATCAAAGCTGACCCTTTGTTATGCAGGATGCATGCAAAATCTGCTGGAATCTAGATCAATCAGCACAGTCATCAGCTGAAGATTAAATGAAAGTCACAACAGTAATTGCAAATTCCTCAGTTTCGTCCTATATTACAGGGTGTTGAATTTCATCTGTGTGAGACTTACATCTTGGAGAACTAGTAGTGGGTATTCCTTATGTGCAGCCCATAATACAGCTACTAAACCAGTGCTTATTCAGGGTGCTAATTCAGTCTATTAAAAAAGTTAAAAGTATAAGCTTAGAAAGAAATTCCCAACCACAGAAAAGGGAAACAAACAAACAAATAAATAAATAACATTTTTGCTGCACTGTTTCAGTGACTTGTCGATGGTTCCTGATGTTTTTTATAGGAATACAAGGACAATTTAGGCAGTGCAACCACCCAAACCATTTTACTTCAGCATTACTTACACAGCATTCAGAGAGAGACAATTCTTTTTCATCTTTTATCTTAAGAAGCAAGCTGAAATAAAAACAGCTTACCCCCCTCAAAAAAGCAATATTCTGATTATTTTGCTACAATTACATGAAGCTATCCTATGATGTTATCCTTTTCAGTAAAGCTACATTTTGAGGCACTGTCATAGTTCCCCCCCAAATTTTTCCAGTGTTGGGCCAACAAGTGATGTGAGCTAGGTCCTGTGTTCCCCCACCCAAAATCCCAGCAACTGGAGCCTAAAGACCAAACAAAACCAGCATCAAATCATGCTGTCTGCAAGCACCCTCACCTCAAAGACTGATAATCTCTAGCAACTATTGATCTTGGCTACCCTTACTTCAGCTCAGCACAAGATGGAGTAAGGCAAACCAGAATCTGTCATCTGTGTTGGATCACTTGATTAAAATCAAGGACTACATGAACCAAAGAGGCTGAAATTTAGGTCACCTGCTACTCACTGACTCATTGAAACATCAGAAGTCTGTTCCCTTTGTCACAGGCCATCATTAAAGTTCTGAGATAAGTCTCACAAAAAAGGACAGTCCAATCTAATATTTTTATTTGCAATTATCTTCTGTATTCTCCGGCTCCCTCCCACAGTAAAATATAAATACAAAATGTTCACACTTATTTTGATGTCAATTTTTTTTTTTTCTTCTTTCCCACATTCTTTATGGTGTGTAAGGTGGTGGCTTTTCAAAAGGTGGGAAATAGGGCGGTGAGTAACGAGGTGGTGCATTAGAGGCCCACATATAGCTGGGTGATGGTGACAGGGACTGGGGGTCATCAGAGAGGCCAGAAGGAGTGGAGGCTGGAAACACGCTGGAATGCTGCAGGGAGACAGCAAAGCCTGTAATGTAACCATTTCCTAATGGAAATTACTTTCTCAAAGCAATATTTCATTACCAAACAGTTCAAAATTAACATTTCAAGGTTCACCTCAGCGAATCATGTACATACAAATAACACTTCAGATAACTTGTTGCATTCAAGGTAAGTACAGCCTGTAAGCAACGATTTTAAAAAATGAGGCTTCTTAGATCCAAAACTGAAGACACTTAAAAAGAATTCTCATCACTTCTGTGTGCCTGCTGCATTTCACAAGGCTGGACAACTGAAAACTGATGAGTTCCTCTCAAATCTTGGGAGTCACACACCAGCCAGTAACAACAATGAACAGGCTGCTCCAAAACACAGAGAACTAGGTCTGCCATTTTAGAGTTGTGTGTGAAAGCCAAGTCTTTGTAAGGGCAGAATTCCTTAGGAATTCCGGTGTGTTGTTCTCCTGTGAAAAATGTGTGGAATGAGTGGGAAGCATTCTTGCACCAGAGGGAGTGCATCCTTTGGAAGGGATTTGAGAGGCAAGGCTGGGCTTGCTCCGGGTGCTGTAGGATGCCAGGGGAGAGGGGTCAGGGTGGGACAGTCACTCCTTGGAGTAGAGCAGGCTCAAGGCAAGGGAGCCTCCACAGCCAGAGGCTCAGCTAATGCCCCCATGCAGGCCCCAAGTTCCCTGGAAGATATGCAAGGCTCAGACTTGGAATTTCACTTTAAAGAGGAACTTGGCTACACTAAACTTAGATGACTTGAATTTATGCCCAGCTTTTGTGCCACCTCCTAAGCCAACACCTGTGCTCACAGCAGTGAGACCCAGACACTTTGATCTGCCTGGCTGAGCTGTGTTAGCAGAGCCCAGCAGTACTTCCAGTTACAAAGCAGGGAAATCACCCATGCTGAGCTCTCTGCAGGTGCTGGGGCTGCCACACTGGCAAACTCTGGGTCAGACAGTGCTTAGAACTGCTGAGAAACTGAGAAAAGGACTTTGTAGCAGAGCTTGGTTTGGCATGCACTGACGTTGGCATTTTTGTAACTGTGGGAAGTTATACAGCACCAGCAACTGTCCCAGGTTTCATTAATCTCAAAAATGAGTCACAAATACATCCTAGAAATTCTGACATAAGTGTTCAATTATATTCAGGAGCCCTGACAACAGCATTGTCCAGTGGCACTAGCAGTAGACCCAGGAATGTTTAGATTCATGTTACCTCTAATGCATGGCTCAGATGAGGCACATGGTGTCTATCACAGAGCTCACCTCTGTTCATGACCAAGATCTTAAATTCTTGTTAAAAAAAGGTCTCCAGTCCTGGTGGTTGTGTGATGTGTTAATTAACATCATCCCTGTGGTAACATCCACCTGACAGAAGAGCTGAGGAGGAAATGTCCTCATCTGCTTCAACAAGTGAAAGCTGATGCTGACAGCAAGGTTCACCTGAAATCCTCATTTCCAACAGCACAGCTCCATGGCTCAAAGAGGAAGGGATGCATTATAGCAGAGGTGATGTTTGCAGGGACCCCTCTTAGGCCAGCTGAGACATATGGAAAGTAACCAAGACAAAATAGCTTTTCAGGCATCATGTGTCTTCAGGAGCTCAAATAGCTTGTTTCCAAAGGCTCATCTGTTTCTCTCAGACACAGTAATTGGCCTAATAAAATCTAGCACCTGAACACCTGGCTTTGCCTCTCTCAGAACATTTGCAGTACTAGAGGCTGTGCCTATTTTTAATGTGATCTCTACTACTAAGTGATGGGGAGGCAGGCAGGTAGCAGGTCCTCCCTCTTGTCTTCACTTCAAGGACAGCTTTCAGGAAAACACTGTCAAGGACCAATGCCTAATAGGAAAAATTTGGTATTTTCTGCAGGAACAAGAAAATTAAACTGTGCGAATGACAGGAAGACAGGCCCCTGGAGTCCTCCAGCCTGGCTGGATTTAACCTTGCTGCTAAACAAGGAAACATCTTGTAATGCTGCCCACCTGAAAGTCGTAAGCAGAGTAGGGAGGCAGGTGAGGAGTGCTGTGATAGTAGGAGTTGTAAGATGTTACTTGTGGCCTGGAGTAGTAGGTCACTGAAGGGTGTGCATTTTCAACAGTGCAGTTCAGTGTAGGGAGGGAAGGAGTCTATCAAAACAAAAAGAAGAGAGTATGAGGCAGCAAACCCAGTCACAGAAGGCTGACAGCTGAATGAAAGCAGAAATGATTTAAAGGAGCACCATGTGTCTTTAGACCTCAATTCTGTTGAATTAGCAACTGGCAATCCAGTTCCCTCCCAGGCAGCAGCTAAGTTCCAAGGTAATTTCATTCCACAGACATTTATTGTTTCAGATTTTATAGAACAAGCTGGCAGTAGCCCAGTGCACACCAGTACTCACACAAAACAGATTTACATCTTCACAAATAAGAGAAATGATTAATTACTTCCAAATTTCTCTGTTATTTGGTGAATTTTGTGAATTGCTGTTAATTTCTATACATCTTTGTTTGTGGAGGTTTACAGGCTCTCTGGTGTGGATCAAATCTCAAAGGGCTATGATACACAGCTGGGAATGTGTCTCCTGTTTTATTTGGGAAGATATTGGTGAGCCTGAAAAGAGTTCAGGGTTTGGAAATAAGGTAGCCTTAGTGCAGGGCCCAAGATTTCTTTGTAAGAAAAACATATAGCCAGGACAACAAATCTCTTTTCTGTGTGACTGTTTCTGTATTATTCCAAATGAGTCACAAGTGACTGAAAGAACCCCAAATGTACCTGTTGAACATTCAGTTCTACCCATTCATTTGTGCTGTTTAGAACAAGACTGTATGGAAGCTAACAGGCAGCCTGGTTAAGTGAGGGTATTTTGTAGCTCACATTGTTAGAACAGAATTTTTTTCATTATCTGAAGTTTAGTTTTGATCCCCAGCTCACCCTCTCAGGTTCTGCACCATGAAGAAATTAGATTGAGAGTTTCAGCCTACTACAGTTGCTTAAACAGTCTGTAAAGCTCAGACTGCTACTATAAAATCAACAATTAATGAGCAACCACCACACTTTTCCTTGTAGAGTGTGAACACTATGAAAGGAAGATCAATTTTTAAGAAAGAGCTTATTTTTAATAATTTTAATAATCTATATTTTAAATCATTATTAATAATAATTATTTTTAATCATCCTGGAATTGCCAATGCCTCTCTGATAGTTCCTTTTGAAAATACAGTCTCCCAATTCTGTTAATATTTTCTAACTGTGCTCAGGTGGTGACAAGATCAGAAAAGTGAATCACTTCCACTTTTTCATTAGAATTATTTCTTATCCTTCTTTCCACCCTGACTGAAGTAATGCACAGATCATTTGTATTAAAATACCAATAGTTTCCATGATTATTTTTCAAGGCAATTTGCAGTTTTCTTTAACGCACAGAGAAATTGATATCCTCTTACCATGTCTTTAAAGCCTCCAAGTATTGCTGCTGTAATGATCCCTAGGAACAGCCCAACTATGTTCAGAATTGTTGCTGACCAGAGCAAGTGGTAAAGGTGGATGATGTCCTGGCAGCTGCTGACATCAATGTATTCATAGTACCCTCCAGAAATCTCTACTCTGCTAGATTAGGGAAAAAACAACAGTAATGATAAAAAAATGCACCACATATGATAAAAATGAAGCAGTACTGCTGGACAGTAAAATGCATTCTGCAGCTCAGTGATAACCTGGCCTCCCAGATCCCATGCTTGCAGCATTCATGATATCCCTGCACAAAGTGCTTGCTCTGCTCTGAAACAAACGACTTTGTGTCTGAACCTGCTGGTTATTTCTTTCATCTGAAATCTCCACGGAGGTCCTGGAGGCTTACCAAGGACGAACCGGTCTTGGAATTACCCTGGGAAATCAGTCTGTGCCCCCCAGGCAGCCCCAGAGCAGGCGGGTGGGAGGGCAGGGGTCAGCACAGCTCCTGCCTGGCTCCGCAGGGCTCGGCCACGAGGCAGCTCCAGCTCCACGCTCACAGCTCTACAGCGGCCTGGGCTGGCTGCAGCCCTGGCACCTTGTCCTTCTGCTCACACCCTGAACCCTTTCTACATCCAGAAAAGAGAGAGGAAACTCGGTCAAATCTGGCTAGGTCATTATTTTGGGAAAGGAAAAGCAACTCCTGTAACACGTGGGCTGAAGTCTTGCAGCGGAACTCTTCAGGAATGAGTTCTCTCTGACTGCCAGGTCGGGAACAGGCTGCCCTTCAGCACAGCCTACCAGATGTAATGGCCTACAGTAAATATCCCTTCAGAAAACATTTATCAGGGACAAACAGTACCAAGAGCTTATGAATGACTTATCTCCCAGCTCACACGCAGGGTTAGCCTCAAATCACGTCAGAGCTTTGAGGAAAGGGGTCGGAACCGGCACATATTTAAGGTCAAGAAGCCAGAGATCCAGGTTAATCTCCTCAGCAGACTCCACAAAGCCTGCAGGAAACTGCCCCCTTTCACAAAAGTCACCCTCCTTTGCTGATTACTCAACTTCTACTTCTTTACCCTTTTTATTCCCACATTTCATTTTAGCAGGCCCCTGTGGGAGACATCGCAAGGAGAGATGGGGATTTCAAGCAGAACTCAGGCAGAGCTTAGCCACAGGTTACAAAATCCTGTGTGCTGTCTGGAACGACCTCAGTGGAACCCGAGCTCTCACTGTGACCCTCTGACAATAAAACCTGCATGTGCTGTTTGCAAGCACTCGTTCCTATAGAGATGTGTGAGAGCACAGATCTCTGTGAGAACACCCCGCGTTTTCCAGCATGTCTCATCAGCAGGAAGGGGCTTGCCCCGTGCTGCCAACGGCAGGGTTCCCAGCATCAGGAAGAATGCAAGATTGCTGTCACATTTTCCATCCTTTACGTGTGCACTAGACAGTCTTGAGCATTCATGCCTCTCTTACTGAGACACATCCAGCACCTCCTCAGCGCAGGATGTTTGTGTGGTACTAACCAAGATTAAAATAGCAACAATTGATATTTTTTATCAGAGGAAAATGGGTCAGAGGCAGGTCCCAGAACCAGGACAGGGGAAAAAAAAACCAACAAAAAATACAGAAAAGTTTCAATTTTTTATATTCCAATCAGCTCTCTGTGTATCACTCTCCAGCTTGTAAAAAGGGATTGTGTTCTGTAAACTGATCAAGGAAAGCATGAGCTTCACCCCTCTTTCACACACACAAAGTCCTACAGAGACCAGGGATCACACTTCCCAGCACATGAAACGACCCACCCTCTCCCAACAGCAGCTTTTGATCTTCCTCCACCACTGGAGGATGATTTTAGCAGAGGCCAGCCCAACTAAGTACTGTGAGAGATGCTAAGCCTGAAACGGCCCTAGGCAAGAGCCAGCAGTAAAGAAATCAATTTATTAATTATTTGCTGACACAATGGACACTCCACAAGGTATAAGCAGCACAGGCTATAAATTTATCTGGCTTAGGCACAGTAGCCAGGTCTCAGTGGTGTGATCACTCTGCAGTGGTTCTGGATTGGTAACCACCTCCTGACTCATGGCACAGTGCTGGTTCACCTTCCAACCCCGTGTGGCCACGAAAGACATTCTCTGGGCAGAGAGGACACTGGTTTGTGAACACACAGATGGCACCAGCCTGTTAACCCTCCCCCCTGTTAGCAGGATGGTGGCAAGGTGAAGAAGAGCAGTGTCCCAGTTTTTTTGCATCTTCAATATTCTCAAAGGAAAAAACCAACCCAGTGCCAACAGAGAAGGAAGGTGTTAAGACAAGCGACACTCAATAGGTGGAAAACCTGAGGAGGACACCAAGTATGAAAGTAATGGAAACTCATGTGCTCTTCATTTTTCCATCTGGGCTGGCCCAGAGCTGGGATGGCCTGGGTGTATTTCACACCCACCTTTTCTCAGTTAGCTTTTGTCTGGTATCCTTGCTAACAAACACAGCTTAAGGTCCCAACAGCTGTCATTAACTGATACTGACCTGCTGCAAGCTATTGCAAAGGAATGCTGCTCGCCCTTCCCATGGCCAGGAGTGGCATTTTTGGCTTACCTCCCACAGTTGTACAGGTCACAGCAGAAGCAGGTATTGGTTTTTATTTTCGGTGTGCAGGGGGCACGGCGCTGTGGGTGACAGACCGCCTGCATGAAAACAGAAAAAAAACAGAAAGCACAGAATGACACAATCCCCAAACAGTTTCTGCTGCTGTTTGGCCTGCTCTACACGTAAGATTTCTCAGTGACCTCCACATTAGCCCCAGGCAGATTTTTCTTTCTTTGTCTTGCTCCCACAAAGTCCTCTGTTAGTGGAACAGAGACGCACCAGACTAGAATAAAGCAGCATTTCCTTTCGCTGTGGGGAGCTCACAGACAGGCAGGTGCCTGCAGAGGAAGGAGGTTTTGCAACTCTTACAAGCAGCCAGGGCGTTGCTGAACTAAGGCACCTCGCCCCACGGCAAGGCAGAGCAGAGATTTGTCAATAGCATGACCCAAATTGAGAGCAAGATTCCCACAGTGGTGCAGAACTGACCAAAGTGGTGATTTGTCTGTGCCTGTGGATGGTAACACCCGAGTTCACATGGACAGTCTTCAGCCTGAAAGGAGTGGACCGCACCCACGCTGCTGGATAGAACGTAACTTTGTACCCTCAAGCAGGCCTTCTAATTTGGTATATAGTGGTTATTCAGAACTACCTGTGGACTTACAAGGAAAGCTTTGAGAGACAATTAGTGCTCAGCAAAGTCAAACAAAGACATCCATACACACTATCAGTATGTGGCAGGATCATCCATCCCCAACAGTTTCTCTTTGGAGACAATAAGAGAGGTGCAGAGGCTGGTACTTGTTGCTCATATCCACAGAAATTAGTGCTGTCTGAAATCTTAACCCACCACCCAGCTCCTATGAATGCACAGCTGAAGATCTGGAGAAACTGGTGAACTTTCCTGTCCTACATCCCCTTCTCTCCATCTGCTCCTTCACAATTGAGGCAGTACATGGAGGAACCCACCTCCCGAGTGCTCCCAGCGCCCTGCTCCCACCCCAGGCCCAGCCTCCCACCCCCTCCTCACTTTGCAGACCTTTGGGACACTGGAGCAGCCTCCTGGCAGCAGGTTCCTCCACCTGCACCAAGAAGCTGGTCCCTTGACACAGCAGAACTTGCTCTCACCTCTGGTGGGGTCGTACTCTTGGAGTAGTACTGACATCGCCCCGCATACAGTGGCCTCAGATCCTGCCAGAGAAAAAGCACCAGACTTAGCCCTGCAGCAAAACCAAAATCACCCAAAGGGTCTGGGAAAAGGCACCAGGACTTAGAGACCCTGATCTCACACCATCACCTCAGTAGCCCCCAGCCCAGCCCCCTGACCCCTGGGTGATGTTTAACCCTTGTCCTTGGAGGCAGGAAATTGTTACAGCCAGCATGGGAAATGCAGTCTCTTCAGCTGGGCTCTCTGGGTGATAGTGGCCATCCTGAACTGAAGGATTTATTCTTCATCCTGAAGACACATCCCAGGTCTGCCTGACCTATTTCTAGGGGGCTATTCCTGCTGAACCATAGCAATTCTTCATTAATTGCTGGCAAATTTGTCCTTCCTGTGCTCTTCAGTGTCTTCAGTGGGAAAGCTCTGGAGGATCATCAACATTCCAGCCTGCAAATATACGTTAATGCCTCCCTTTGGGACAGCTTGATCTCCAAGGCAAAGCCTCAGGGAGAGCAGTGCCAGACGTGTATCCACATCAGTGAGCCCTTCCCAGAAGCAGCCAGACTGGCTCTCCAGGTGTCTGACCCAAAGCTCAGGTGGCAGGGCAGTGGCAGCAGCTGGCAACTGGAAGAATGCTTTGTGCTGGTGTGGCAGGAGCATGTCTCCAGCAAGGTGGGGACATTTTTGGACTCTCAGGTGGTGAAATGAGGCCAAAAGCCCATCTGTTCATTAAGAGGCAGAAGCCAAAGCCTTTCTCCTCACAACTGCTCAGCTCTGGTTGCCTCAGACACGCAGCCATCCCCAGAGCCAGCTGGGAGGAGTTGCCAGCTCATGCCAAAACCCAACCCATGAGGTCACACCCTTGCAAAGGGGGTCAAAAATGGCCCAGACGCTCTGGTTTCATCCAGACAGACAGACAGACAGACAGAGACAGACAGCCATCACGCGACTGAGTGGAGCTGCCCTTTGCTCAGTCAGCAAACCCTGCCATCCAGCCACCTTTCCACCACTGGAATACTCAGGGACAGGAAAGAAGAGCCAGTTTCACAATGAGCATGACTAGCCAGCTGATACAGGGTGTTTCTATTTCATGGGTAATTCCGATCTGAAATCCCTTTCCGTTCTGATACAAAGAAACTCCAAATCTGTCTTTTTAATTCCTTTTTGTCAATTTTTTTTTTAAAAATCATCAAACCAGAGTTGCAGGGCAAAAAACCAGTTTGCAGTTACAAACTTCCATCAAAAAGCTAAAATGGAATTATGTATTTTCATTTCTATACTAATAACTAAAGCTTCTGCACATCCCACTGTACTAGTGATTGGTCATGACAGCAGTAGCTCATAATTTTTTTAAGTGACCAAATGGAAATCGAGAACCTACTGCAAATGTTTCCTGTTTATACTGTAATGATTCAGTGAGCTTCATATCAAATTTCTTCATTCTACTACAGCATCCAGTGATTCACTCTGCATTAAGAACTAGCTCTGCCTACATTTAAAACAAAATAGATGTTACTGCTCATATTTTGTCCCTTGGTGATAGTTGTAATTCACATTACATCTTAAGTGTTCTGATACTCGGTAAACAAACACATAAAGCCAAAAAAAAAAAACCAAAGCAAAGCTTTACAATCTTAGTGCTTTCTGCTAATTTTAAAATACTTTTTAGAAATGATAACCTTTTTCTAAAGCTTTTGATTTAAAGCACCATTCAGCACATGATATATATTTACAGGGTTTGATGCGGCCTGGTGCAGGATTGCAGACACCATCACTTGTTTTTTTAGAGTAAAAGCATTGCAGGACCTGTGTTTTCCTGGAAGCACTTACTATGTGTCTGGCAGCAAAGACACCGTCTACTATGGCACAGCAGAACGCAGCGATGACACCAAAGCTGATGAAGACGATCGATGCAACCAGCTGAGAAAGGAAAACAAAGCAAAGTATCATCTGCCTCTCCACAACCAAGTGATCAGTGCCCTCTCCACAAGGATATGTAAACCACAGTCAATAAGCCCTCAAGCAATCAATGAGCCAGGCTTTGCCAGGGCTCACAGACTGGTCTGGCTGAAGGCAGTGGGATATGCTCTGCCCTGGCAGTGGCAGGAGTAGGAGCATTGTGCCAGACTGGTGCTCTGGGGACTTGATAGAGTAATGCAGGTTTTTCCATGACTCCAATATGTTAAACTGAGAATACACCTCCTCTTCTGTCT
This sequence comes from Poecile atricapillus, assembly GCF_030490865.1. Classification (NCBI taxonomy): domain Eukaryota; kingdom Metazoa; phylum Chordata; class Aves; order Passeriformes; family Paridae; genus Poecile; species Poecile atricapillus. The sequence goes on along the minus strand of NC_081260.1, from coordinate 11,122,235 downwards.
GCTGCTGTCCTTAACTCTCCCCTGGAGAGATAGGAGAGAATTTCTGCTCGCCCCTGAGTGCTGTGGGGAGCTGCTCCTGTCGACACTTCCTGAGCTGTGAGGGTGCAGGGGACAGCAGAGCGTGAACCTCTCTGCTTCAGGGAAAACACTTGGATGCAGGCACAAGCACAAAGCCATGAGAGCAGAAGGCAGGTGACCAGCCCATGCCAGGGGTGCTGCACAGCCCCACAGCAGCCTGGCCGGGCTCCTCTGTGCCAGGCTGTGGCAAGCACAGTCCATCCAGCCTCCCACTGGAGAGCTGCGAGGAGAGAGACTCCCCTCCACCTGCAGCTTGAGAAGGCAGTGTTACAGACTGCCAACAACAGCTGGCTTTCACTATTATGTATTTGCTTTTGAAAACTATTACGAAGTGTAACCACTTCTGTAGATATAGTGCAAATTGTAATTGTTTTTGTGGACAGCACAACTAAAAATTATGTGTAGGAAGCAAGGCTATCACAAGATTTAAGTGTGCTTGCAAAAGATGTATCACAAGATATGACTGCTCTTGCAAAACATATAACCAAGATAACACAGGCAAAGAACAAAATACCGTAAAAGCAGAATACCAAGACTAAAGTGGCATCAGAAAACCACCCTGGAGTGCCTCCCTGACGGACCCTTGGAGATTGTAGCTGTGGATTTATGCAATGCTGTGGCAACCTGAGGTGGAGTTGTGGTTGGGGTTCCAAGAAATGTGCAAAGTCATTTGAGGAACAAATGTTGCAACTGCAACAGTATAAAGGACTGTTTGCTAAAGAATTGTTGTGCCTCTGGCTGCTGCCACACACCCAGCACTGTTACTTTTGCTTTATTGATCTGTCCCTTGTTATTATTATTACTTTATTGTTACTTTTTATTATTATTATTATAACTTTTAACATTTGGAGGAGTGGGCTTCGTTTCTCACAGCAGTCAGACGGGCATGATCCTTTTCCACTGGCCCCATCCTGCCTGTTCTTAAAGTTAGGGTGAAAGCATTCAGCAGCTAAACCAGAAATAATTTGCAATCCAAGTATGAGAAACAGTGTCTGTTCCCACTGTGCCACTTCAAACACCACCTCTGCCCCAGAGGCAGTGCTCAGCCATGTACCAGTGCTGACACAGCCCCTCTCACACCTGAACTCAGCTCAGCTGCTGCCAGTGGGCTCCTGACCAGCTGCTCACACACACAGATCCCAACCCTGATGCCAGTCCCCTCTGCCAAAGCACACTGGGGATATCTGCAGGGCTGCAGGGAGAGGCCAAGCACAGCATTCACACAGACAGGTTCACAAAATGCAGCTTGGGGAACACCTTTTAGTATCACTTCATATATATTGAAATACGTAATTTCAATATATTTACAGGATTTCAGTGTAAAGAACGAGAAGCTCCCTGGTGGTTTTCCCACTCTGGTGACCACAGCCTTGAAGTGTTAGCTGCTGGCAGCTGTTAAAAACAATTTATCCACAAGCACAAAGCTGACTCTGCTCGTGGGAGAGCTGTAAGCAATAGTAAAAATCTCTACAGCCCAAATACAAAGCTAACAGCCCAGCCAGCACTGACAGATATCAGGTCTCCTGACCTGTGATGTTTGTTTTAAAGATCCAGGTACTAAATTTGCTTGAAAACCTTGGCTCCTGTCACTGCACAAGGGTCCAGTTCTCAGAAAGACAAGCCAACCCCCTGGACAAATACAATCCAGGAGGATCCTATGTGTGTTTTTAAAGTACCTCAAGATTTTTAGCTTAATCACACTGTGTTATCTATGCCTCCCTAAGTGAAAACAGATCTTGCTCCAGTAACCTCCATGTACAGACCAGATCGGCTTGAACAATGACTGGAGATGCCAGAGGGCTCACCTGGGACAGTGGAAATGGCCCCTGTACAACTGCTTATTAAAAATGAAAGAAAAGAAAATGTTTTTATTTAGATGAGGCAAGTATTCAAGGCATAGACATTAGACCTGCAGCAGCAGGGAAAGCAGGCTGTGAAACAATCCCAGTGACCATGTGAACATCACGATCACAACAAGCTGTTACTGGAATATTAGATGCTGTGCCACAAAGTACTTGCAGATGGCAGCAGGTGACAAATTTTCCAGGACCAGATCCTATTCTGACCCTGTTTCTGTCAGCTGTAAACTCCTGCATTTCTTCCCCACTCAGCCCCACCCTTTGCATGTCTGGATCCCAGCTCACACTATCCATTATAAAGTCACACTGTCTCACTACCAAAGGGGAGAAAGTCCAGTCTTGGTGAAAGACATGGGATTTATGGCTTAGCTTATTTTGTAGCATGTTTAGATTTTCCCAGTACTGTCCTTTGTTTCGTAAACACATGAAAGAGAATGTTTGCCCTAAATAGCATGAGCCTTAGAGATGGGAAGTGAGCCAAACACAAAGTATATACAATTAAGGATTTTGTCGGTCATCTCTGCTCGCAGATAGGAGCTGCTAATATGGTAGTTTAAAATAAATACAAAGTTAATGACAGTTTCATAACAACCCTACCAAGAGATAAGTATCTGATGCTCACTTTATTTACATACAGTTTCCTCCCTCCTAGATGTGGAAAGAAAAGCCTGAAAACCAAACACTGAGAAGTTATGATAGAGAAAAAAATCAAACAGCAAATAGAAACATACAAATTGAAAGGAATGGAAAGGAGGTGTCTTTACAAACAAACTGTGGGCCTGCTGGTAGATAAGGCCAGATATGGAGAGGTGAAAGAAGCAATGGGGGGAACCATAAATTCCATAGGAATTCCACAAATTGACACAGACTGTTACTCACTCAAAACTCTGCTAAATCTCTGGATTTAAGGAAAAAGAACAGAGACACAAGGAAAAAGAAAAATGGGGGGCGGGGTATACATTAGAAAGGGGTATTAGGCATTTTGGGAAGTTTATACCTCTCAAATACCTCAGCCAACAGGGAGAGGGAAATGTGGCCAGGAAATTAGGATAAAAAGGAGGCTTTGTCCCCTAAAAATTTTGAGAGATCCCAGCGGAAATGCCCCATGGTCTCTTCCTTTATTCAAATAAAGTTACAGGACTCCTCTGTCTCCTTTTTGGACATAAACCTCTGGTGTTTGTGGATTAATTTTCTTGACAAAATTAATTTTAGAAATCCCAGTTTTCAACTTGTCAACAAGATTTTTGATTTGAGGTTGAAAACAGTGTTACTGTAGCAAGCAGAAGTCTCTCTCTCGAGCTGTGTGATATTACTGATTGATCTTCACTCATGTAACTCCAGATGAAGTCAGCCACACCAAGAAACATTTGAACAACAGAAGACAAACTGGATTTGAATAGTGTGGGAGTGTGCTAGGCTGAGGTTCCTTTTAGGTGATGGTACAGCCCCACATGGGCTGTAGAGGTCTGGTTCTTGCTTTTCCATGGCACAGATGACTGCCATAAAGGCGTGGAACCTGCTGCCTCCTCACTTGGGAGCTGCTGGGTGGGCAGTGGGGTGTGTGTCAGGGCTGCCTGTGGTGCAGCACAGCTGGCCCTCCCTGAGGACACAAAAGCTCTCCCTTCCCTTCTAGAGGTAGGCGTGGAAGTCAGTAACTTGGGTGCAGAAAACCAGAGAGGTCTGTTCCTGTCAGCAGTCTGGGGGAAGTGAGAAGTGCTCCTCCAGGTTAGCTCTCCTCATCAGCCACACTGGCTCTCTCCACAGTCATGGACAGAAACACACACAAGAACACGGCTGCACAAATTGCTTCCGGCTTTTTCTGCCTCCAGGTGCACAACAAGCCAGACCAAGGCTGCCTTTTAGCAAACTAGGACACAGGGGAAGCTCAGAGAAGTTGAACAAAATAAATCCTCCATGGGCAGTGGTATCATGGAACCATGCCGTGGACAAAGCTGCCCCTGTGAAGTGCTTCTGGGCAAGGAGCACACGTGACTAAAGCACAGGGACAATAAGTGACAGCTACTGCGTGTCCTCTCTGTGATCAGAGTGGAGACACGCTCGCTGCCAGCCCAGGCAGCAGTGATGCAACTCCTGCAAAGCTGGGTCATGAACGTTTTTTAGGACACAAAATGACAGAGAAATGAAAAGAATAAGCACAAGCTACCCAGGGCTCTTCAGAATAATCAAACAAGTCAGAGCCACACTGTCACTTGTGGGCACTTCTTTGAAAAGTCCAGGACTGACACAATATGGTCATTGCTCAACCAGACAATGACATGCTACTAACACATGATGAGCAACCCTGCTAGGACAGAAAGAACAGGGATATGTTGCTCTTGCAGAGCCAGGGTGAAAACAACAAAAAATATCCACTGGGAAACTCACTTCCCCTGCACCCTGTGTGACTGTGGGAAATGCAAATGTCATCTCCTGCAGGGTCTGCTCAACCTCTCCTCCTGCTCTGCAGGGAGCATGCTATGTGCAAAGCAAAGGCAGCACAGAGGCAGACTCTGGATTTGGACAGGCAGGAATTTCTCCCATCTGCCTTTGCAGAACCTGCCTTAGCCTTGGTCAGCAACACACGCTGGTAATCTGCTCCCTGAGGCCCCTCCACCCCTGCCAAAGCAGGCAGCAGCCAGCAGGACAGGCTGCAAGGACAGCAGGACCTCCCTCAGCCCTCTGCAGCCTCACATGAGCAAGGCTGGAGGGATCTCGCTGCCAGAGCCTGGGACAACCACCAGGGAGGGGGATTGCAGCCGCTCTCCCGAGTGAGACGAGTGGAGGCAAGAGGCAGAATGACCACAGGGTGCTGCTCCTAAGCTGCCAGAAACCATCTCCAGTTCTCAAGAAGTATGCAACAGTACCCTGGAAGAGTTAGGAAAACCTAAAATATTACTCTTTACACACAATATTCGAGTTACTGTCCTTTTTTAAAAAGAGTTTTTATAAAGAACTTACCATTTGTCTTTTGTTTTCTATCAAGTTTGATCCGATTATTCCAAGGAATGACCCAAAACCAAGCTGAAAAACAATGTATTGTTAGCATTTATATCAGGATGATACCCAACATATTTTACAAACAGATGGAACACAATTAAATCCAGAAGCAGCAAAAGAACATTCTGCTGATGTGTGAGCACTCTTTCTCCAGCAAGAAATCAGTGGTCTCTTGCTAGCAGGAACTATCAGGTGTACCCCACATATGACACTAAAAGCGTGTGTAGAAACCAAAAGGATGAGTTCTGAATTCCATCCCCCCCAGTGATGCTGAGAAATGACTGGTGGATGAGGATATGCATTGCTGTCTTGGAACAACCCTACAAACACTCAGGAGCCTCCAGAGTCTGCATACCTGGCAGGACCAATGCACTAAAACCTCCAGGACCAGGTTTCTGTGACATCACTGAGCATATGAGCAACCACCTCAGTTTTCAACTCAGAGAGTTCCTCAATGTGAAGTATGAAATAAGAGAGATTTATACTTTGGAAGATTTAGCAGTTTTCTGTCTTCTCTTACTCCTCCCTCATTGCCAGGGGTGAGGATGCATCAACCAGGGTGTTCTACCAGAAGAGCTCACACTGGCCCAATAGAATAAGCTACTGCAGCAAAAGCTCTCTTCTTGCTGCTGTACTGACAACACTTATTTCAGCTCACTGAAGTCAGCCAGGAAAGCAATTTCCCACCTCCTTTCTCCATAGCCTTAAGCTACACTACGAAGAAGTTTCTAGGACAGAGCACACCTCAGCCAGGACAGAAACAGGGACTTCAAGCAGGAACCATGGACTAAGAGAGCAGATGCAAAAATAGTATTACATCACACTGAGAAAGGTCTTTGGTTGGTGTAGAGCATATCCAACTCCACTTCCATGGGTTGGCAAAATGAGAAACGCTGGAAAACTCCTACAGCTGGATCTGCCATATTAAGAAGATGCAAATCCAGACGACAGACCAGGGCTCAGTGAAGATCCATGTGAGAATGCCCAATAATTTGCCAACTCCCCAAGAAGAAAAACAAGGCATGAGACAAGATGTAGTGATTCAAAAATGAGTCATCTAACCTGGAATTGATACTTTGAGATCCAGGAATAGAAAACAAAGGTTTAATGAATCCTATACTATCAGGCAGAGGCATGTGCAGAGATTAGCAGCCACAAATGTGATGTAAACTTGGGCTTCAATCTTCCCTTGTCCTGCTGAAGCCCAGCAGCCTTTGGTGCAGTGCTGCAGGCAGGGAGGGCAGCTGGCTCAAACAGCAGGGATTAAAGTGGAGCAGCTGATCAGCAGCTGCTCCCCCACTGCCTGGCTTGCACTCCGAGCTCGTGCAGACCACTGTCCTCACATCAGGCACAAACTGCCCTGGTGGGAAGCACAGCAATGAAGCCAGGGACTGCTTACCACTGGGGTGGCAAACAGGCACTGCTGAACTGCCCCACACTGACCTGCCAGTGCTCCTGGGCTGATTCTTCAGCTTAGGCAAACAACACCCCCACCTTCCTCAAGTAACAGATTTATAGTTCAAGTCCAAGCAAAAAATTTGGGAGATCCAGGCATTAACAGTGATGTGGATCCAGGCGTAATTTGCAGTCTGGTGATATTTAGCAGAAGGAACTTGTGGGGCAACACACACCCAAGGCAAATGTTCAAGAAAAAACTTTTGTGTCCTTTGAGCTTTAAGAGAAATATCCACATGGCGTTTCAAAGCAGCCTCAAAACAAAAGGTAAAATGCTTTAGATAATTTAAGATAATTCAAAAAGAAGAAATTAGAGCAAGTCTGTGCATCCAGCAGGTGAAGACCAAAAAATGGGTGGATTCTCATTAACAGGAATTCTCATTGCACTTATGGAAAAACTACTCATTCTTCTATGGATGGGACAAAGAGATCTTAGTAATGTTCCTCAGTTACATCATTTATTTGCTGGTGGATGTGATTCCCTGGGATGTCTGTCAGAAAGGAGGACAGGACACAAAGTGAATGTGCTTTTCCAGAGTAAAGCCCCAAGCCAACATCCTTGGCAAGGAGCCATTACAGAAGAGGCTTGCCAGTGAAAGCCTAAGAAAGGTCAGTCATTTACACAGATTCTGGCAGCTGTTATAACTTGGAGACAACACAAATATCTCACAGGCTCACTTCCATGGGGCTCATTGTCTTCTGCACCTGAGCTTTACTCCTGTCTGCTGAACTTCACTGTTGGTACTCTGGGGTTCCCTGTCCCAGGTCAGGCATCCAGCCACAGGTGAGGGCATTTCCCACAGAGACACAGCTAAGGTGTGTCTTCACAACTGATGTAGTTGTGAAGGTGTGGGTGGTCATGGAGGAGGGTGAAGGCACCCTGGCTACAGGATATCACTGAACCCTCTGCTTCAGCTTCTTCAGTTCTATCAATGAGGAACTGAGCTGCCAGGAAAAAAAACAACTTCAAACCCTCAAAAAACCCAACCAAATGAAATCCTACTGATGTGTGGAAGGTCTTCATGCCCAATTCTGTCCATCCTTGGAAGCAGGGGCCTGGGAAGATAAACCCCTGCATAGAAGCAAACATCTTTGCATGCTTCCTCCTTGCACAAGAGGTGCAAGAAACACAAGAGGCCCAGGAAACACAAGTTGAAGGAGGAAAGAAGGGCAGTTTAGGCATGGCAGACATCTGATGTCTTGTTCAAGAAGAATTTGGACAATGCCCTCAAGCACATGACGTGATTCCTGGGGTTGTCCTGGAGTTGGACTTGATGATTCTGATGGGTGTCTTCCAACTCAGAATACCCTATGATTTTATGATTCTGTGTTCCATAAGATGACTTTAGCCATGGAACTGGTCCACACACAGAGAAGTCACCCAGCATACAAAGAGAGTTCTGGCTCTATCTGCCTGAGGACAGCTCACTTAATACTCATTCACCGCAGCCAGCCCTTTTTCCCCAGCAAAGGGAGAAATCCCAGCTTGTTATGAAACATCAGCTATTTTAAGCATCTTTTGAAGCATCCAGCACCACACTGAAATGTTTTCCTGTGCAGCAAGACAGGTGAGGTCATCACATATTTCTACAGAGCAGATTAATGAATTTAGATGGAGAATTTGGTGACAAACACAAATTGCCAGGGTGTCTCTGAATAAAGTAACTCAACGCCCTTCCCAAGTCCAGGAATTCATTAATTCCTTGAGTAGACTAAGCCTTAAAAAAGCGTAAGTGACGCTGACGTTCCCAGACCATAAATAGCTCGGGAGATGTCAAGGGGACGTGAACAGCAGACTCTGCCCATTTGCATCACTCTGCAGGACCTGCTCTGAAGCACGAGGTTCAGCTCAGGCTGGCACAGCGCAGAGTAAGCGTGGAGAGTCTGGAGCCAGTCTGTCATCTTTCTCAACACCTTCCTTCTATACTTCTCTTAAAAAAAGTTCAGGCCTAAATGTGGAAGATATTGGGAGAAGCCAGAAAATCTAAACCAAAGCGGCCCAACATAATCTGTAACAATGTTCCACACTGTAATGGCTGTAAAGGGGTTTTCTTCAGTTGTAGAAGAACTTGGGCACAGAAAAGTATAAAGCTCTCTGAGATTAGCAATGTGTAGCAAATAAATCAAACAGCAATAAGACGAGTCTCCACCTGGTTATCTGGAATGGTTTCAAGTCTCCAAATTCAAGGCTCCAAATCAAATATGCAGCATCCTACAGCTGTCACACCAGGAGTCTCTAGCTGGGGCCACTGGCTGCATTTAATCTAGTGAGACACCTAATTTGATTGCAGTTCAGTGCTTCTTTTTCAGCATGTCTTAGACACGCACAGGAACAGAGCAGGACTTGCCTCCCAGCTCGTGTTAGACCTCTGCTCATGCCGGGAGGGTCGTGATGTACTCGCCCCTCATGCTTCTGTAAGAGAGTATACATCTAAGGCTGGACACCAGTGGTCATCTCTAAATTAAGCCATTTGAAGCTACAAGGTTGTTCTTTCCCTTTTTCAGCTGCTGATAACAAAAAAGAAGAAATGGATGTGCTCATGAATTTGATGTACATGCTCCCCTGGCAAACTGCCACAGCTCCTCATCCAGGGACTCCGATTTGTTAAACACTTCTGCAAGTAAACTGTATGACCACAAGTTTATGTTACCAGTATTTCAAGACCTGGTCTCTCAACTGCTTTTGGCAGTAAGATCCTCCTTTGCCTTACTTTTGCCTGGGCTTAGTGTGATCTATGTAAACAAAGAAGTTCTAAAGTTGCTTTGACTGACATAAAATCTATTTGTCTGGCTCATCACTAGCTCAAAAGCAGGTTATTACCTAAGCTTAGAGGAAGCTGCCACTTGGATGGGATTTTTGCATGGGAATGTGCAGCAGGTGCAAAATAATAATAAAACAAATAAATCAAATGGTAATGAAGTAGCTGAACAAAATATTCAGAACAAGATCACCCTTCATAACATTTTCAGCATTACAAGGCACTTTGTAGGCAATAAGTTTTCTAGACCTACCTAGGAGTTCTATACTTACAATAACCCCTGGGTAATAACCTCCAACAGTCACATTTTGGGTTCTTGTTGTAGCAGCTAGGCCCACCGTTAGAATTAATACTGACACAATGAGGAGAGTCACAGTTACGTAGAGGGAATTTCTTTTTCTTCTATTGAACGACCCTAAAAACACACACACACAACAGAATTTGCTGATTCCATCTGGGGAGAGCCACAACACCACAAATTTCTCCTCCCACTGCCAACCACAGCACTGTGAATTTCTCTTCTTCTGACTTGAGAATATTTTTGGGTTTGGCTGTCACTTTTCACCTTCACTAACATTGCTCTGACGTAGATGAAGAGAGCCTTAAGAACTGCAATTCTGCAAAGCTCATTTAGATACACTGGAGTCTCCCAGCCCCTCTGCCTGGGGCAATAAAGCTAATGAGAAATATTCATATTAGACATTTATATACTTTCTGATCTATCTACTTACATCAAGCTAAATAACCCCACTGCATGTGGCTTGTTTTGAGAGGGGAAATTTGACTGTAATCATAAGACATCCACAGTTTTCCATGCAAATGAGACATCACCAGCAACAGCCACTTCTCCTCTACTTTCAGCAAGGACCAGGTATTTTTAGATGCTTGAATAATGAATTTGTGGATTAGTAAAACTCATCTACAGCTGCCTGATGATGAGGTTTTTTTTTTTCTTTTCTATATTTATAGACCTCCCAAATGAGCATAAACATGAAAGAGTGATTCCACCAGCCAAGAGGAAAGCTGGCTGCGACTCTACACTCAGCAACATCTTTAGGGGCGTGTTTGGTCTGCATGTGCTTTGCCATCTTTGTGTCACTTTGTGGAACAATCCTTTGGATCATATTTCATATATGATGTCGATACAACCCAGCACCTGCAAGAATGGCTGGTAGGATAAGGGACTGTAGGGGCCCCTGCCTCACTCCCTGTGCGCTGCTGGGGCCATCCTAAATCCCACTCCCACAGCTGGGGGCTCTCCAACAGGCCCTGGGAGCAGGTAGGGCTATTCCCACCTCAGAGGCTCCCAGCACTTCTCTGGGTGTTTCAGAGAAGGGCAGGAACACATCCCAAGGGCAAGGAGCAGCTTTCACTACTGCTGAGTGTATTCCCTAAAGCAAACCACCTTGGGAATTCCCGTTTGTTCAGGGGCTCCCTGTCAGCCTGTGCACAGTGAGATAAAACACCTGCAGAAAGGACCCTGATGAAGACTTGGTCCAGCCAAGCACAACCTCCTTGTCCAAATTCTCCAGAAAGAGGAGCACACCAGACCCTGCTGGGCAGCTTTTTGTCTCAAAGATGCAGGCCCCAGGTGCCCATGGGCCCTTCTGCAGGGTCTGTGTATTTATGCCCAGCAGATAAAGAGATCCTTTCACCCCAACACTGATGCAGCCGTACCAGCCCACAAACAATCTCTTCTTCCACATGGACAGCTCTCCACAGGGAAGAGCACAGCAGCTTCTCCTCCGTGCCCTCTCCAGCCCAGGAGCTGTGCCCAGGGCTCCTTCTGCATGGCCTGGGCTGGCACAGCTGGGCGTGGGGCTGGATCATTTCACCCACAGCAACAGGATGAGCTTGAAATCACAGACAAGGGCTAACCTTGGGGCTTAAAAGCCTAGTAGGAATGCACAAAATCACAGAGGAGTAAGGTTGGAAAAGACCACTGGAGGTCATCTAGTCCAACCTCCCTGCCCTACATGAAAGGCAAGAGAGGTTTGTAAAAAATAGCACCATCCTTTCTGACTGACCTGCTGTCTCTGGAAGGAAAGCTCTCCACCCACAAACCTTCTGCTCACGTTCCAGAGCACAGGTCTGACTGCACCACTGGGACATCCCTGGTCCTAAGAGCAAGGAGCCTGACAACCGGTTAATTCTTACTTGGAATAAATATCTAGATAGTTGCTAATTTCAAACAAAAAAATATTAAATAACTGCTAGAGAACCCCAAGATTCATGCTGGATATTTTATCAATGATGCTTAGTGTTTCAAGCCATGTTTTACAGGCTGGAGATAAAGGTACATGACTGTTTGCTGCAGGTTGCATTTGGGGTTATTCTCCTAAATCTGCCAAATAAGTTAATAATATAAAATCTAGTCTTCTAAATCATTCAAAAATCATTAAGAGATTAAGCCATTCTGTATGTGTTGCCTCACAAATACTATCATTGTGCCACACTTCAGTTTCAACGCAACCATTTAAATGCAAGTGTCCCATAAAAGTCATAAAAAATCCATATCAGTGGGATCAAAACTGGAGAAAATTTACCGTTTCTTATACAGATTAGTTCTGAAAGGAGAAAGGATGAACCCATCTTGCTTCCACAGAATTACGAAACTTCTGATTAGTGCTACAGTGTGGCTGGCAGATGAGCAGAGGGTAAATAAGCGCAGCCATGTGCTCCTCACACAGCTCCTGGTGTGCATGGCCAGGCTGTCAGGGGCAGATGTCTGCAGGGCATGGCTGGCTGGGTGCTCTGGGCACACGAGCACAGCACTCACACACCCAAACCAGTGCTCCTGCACTGCCACCACAAATGCTGCAAAAAGTTACCATGAAAACCACTCCACAAGAAGTGTTGGAATACCATTTATAGATGCTGTATTTGTTTCAGCACCATCATGTTTTTCAGTCTTAATTTCTATGTTGTTTCCCAGATTAGGACTGGCACACACCAACATTCAATAGGGAAGAAAGACATAAGGTTTCAACTGGAAAATTTCTCTAAGCTTTCTAGTATTTCTCATAAGAGTAAAAAAATATTTTAAAAGCTTTTATTTCAAGTTCTGACAAAACCAGACATAATCTTCTAACGATACTGAAGAGAGATGTGAAACTGAGGAGATAATATGACCACCTCCAATTCAGCTCTGTATTGGGATATTAATTACATTTTTTCCTTCTCTGAAAACACCTTGCTATGCATGTAGAGAGAAAGTGGTTTTGTACTTTGTAAGGATGCCTGCAGCTGCTTCAGCATACATGGACTCATACCCAGTGTCTCTTTAATAGCTGCTCAAGGGCTGCTCTGACAAAATCCTCTTCCTCAATATTAATTTCTGCTGAAAGTATTCCCCATCAGATAATTTTCCTCTGTGCTCCTGAGCTTGGTATAGTTCTACACACAGAAGCTGAGCTACGACAGCTTTGCCATCTCTGCTTTTAAGAGACAGCAATAGCCTTTTCTCTGTGATTTATCCCAAAGATATACCCAAAAACTTGCAGTGTTTACGACAATGTATATAGACAAGGTGATCCAAAACACCGTGCTTAACTGTGTTAGGGAGCTGTAAGGAAATTAATGCTATCCATAGCCTGGCTATTGCTTTTGCTAAAATGGCACTCCAAACTGACACTGGTTTTGGAACGATCATTTTTCTTTTAAGCATCAGAAACATCTTCTTGTTATATCTGCCCTATAAGCTACTCTGAAGACAAGGCTGTAGGAGGTTTTTCCAGATTACTTTAAAAGTTTGTAATAATGCAGATCTCTGAACTGCCCTTGATTCACTTCTTCCCCCCCTCCCCCGATTATTAGAAGAAAATGGACAAGATGGCACAGAATCACGACCGACTTCTCCATCTTGTTCTTTGGGGGAAAAGCTAGAAGCGAAGAATAGGTACAGAGCAGCTCAAGGAAGAAGCCAGCTCTAACTTTTACCCCGAGAGAACCGGGGGCAGATGGCTCCGAGCGTCCCTCTTCCCAGCCCCTCTCCTTTGGTCCCATTTTTCTGCTAAAAACGCGTCACCGTGAGAGCTGTGACCCCACGGCTCCGACTGCGGGCCCGGCAGCGCTCGGCCGGGGCTGCGCGGCTCCTGCCCGCCCGGGGCTGAGCCAGGGAGGGGAAATCGCCATCAGGTTCGAGGGGTCCCCGACCTCACTGGGGGTGCGGGAGGGCAGCGGCTCTCCGAAGCTCCGAAGGATGCTGCCGCTGCCGCGGGGCCGCCTCCGTCCGGGATGACCCGCAGCGGGGTCCCGCCGCAGCGGCCCCGGGGGCTGCGGGGACACCCGGCCGAAGCGGCGCTCGGCCGGTGGCCGGGGGGAACGGCGGGGGCGGCCCGGCTGCCGCGGCTCCGGCGGCGTCCCCGGGGACACCCAGCGCCCCGCACGGCCCCGCGGCCAGCCCCGCGCCGCGTCCCCCGGGATCCCCCCCGGGATCCCCCCCGGAATCCCCCCCGCTCCGGCACTCACCCACGGAGTCGGGCAGGGCCACGCCGGCCGGGCGCTGCTGAGTCAGGGACTGCCGCATGCTGCCACCGCTCCCGCCGCAGCCCGCCGGGCCACGGCGGTGGCACAGCCCCGGCAGCGGAGCGGCCCCGCCGCGCCTGCGCCTCGCTCCGCTCCGCCCGCGCTGCCCCGGCCCCCCGCGAGGCCCCGGCCCCGGCCGGAGCGCTGCTCCCCGCCAGGGCCAACCTGCAACCCGCGCACAGGCCTGTCCCCAGCGGGGCTTGGGCTGCGAGGGACGGAGCTCCCGCCCCGTCTCCGGGGAGGACGGAGGTCCTGCCCCATCTCCGGAGGGACACAGCTCCTGTCCCGCCTCTGGGAGATCTCGGCGCGCTCACCGGCAGCTGGGCCAGGAGGGCTCCCCACCTCACTCCCCACCTCTGTCCATCCCTTTGCCTTCAGCAGCTCAGATTCTGCCCTTCGCCAGAATCTCCCTGGCAGTTCTCTGTCGCGCAGTTCTCCCCATCTCCCTCCTCCCCAGGTGCAGGTGACAGTCCCGGGCAGCCACCCCGACACGGCCACCGGCCCAGTTCATTAATCGGCGTTCTGAGATCGCTCCAGTGTCAATGCCTGTTGCTGCCTGTGCCCTATTCCATGGAGACAACAATCATCTGCAATCTCCGTGGCCATAGCCGAGGAGTAAGAACAGGCCCTCAACCTCTGTTTTCCACGTCCTATCTGCAAAATGGGAATAAAAGCATCTTCCCAGCAGGCTTCATAATTGCTTGTAAATCACTCTAATGTCCTGGGCTGAGAAGTGCTAAGTACAAATCACGTAATTATTTCAAGCGTATTTCATCAAGTTAAAAGAAGCTAATCCAATCTCTGCTTAAAAAAAAGCACACTTTTACTGGATAAGAGCCTAATGACCAGCTTGTCCCAGGAGAAAAGGGAAAGTGTACACTGACAGCGATGCGGGAGGCAAGTTACAAATGCCCAGATCAATTAATGGGAAAGAACACATAATCTCCAGAGAAAACAGCAGTGATTTACCTCGGATGAAGAAGAGGAGCCCCGAGCTGGCTCGCTGGGACAGAGGGGCTGACGCTGGTCCCCTCCTGCTCAGTTGCCCTCACCTTGTGCTAGTGATGGAGGGGACAGGTCTCATCTCCCTCCTGCGTGCGCTCCCGGGGAGCTGTCGGTGCCCTACAATTGCCCATGCCGAGTTAAATCCCTGCATCCCGTTCCACTTCCCGAGCTTCGGGAAGACAACTCTTGCCCCACGGAGCCAGCCTGGCCAGGAGATCCAGCTGTGGGCACAGCTGTCCGCACAGCTGCCGGCGGGCTGGCTGCGGGCAGGCATCGGCACCGGCACCGGCACCGAGCGGCTGGCGAGCGGCAGCCCCGGCCAGCTCCGCGCAGCCCGGGGCAGCTGCCAGACCTCTTTGTTTCCCGCTGTGCCCATTTATTAGCACGGCCGGTGAGCGGCTGTCAGCCATGCCCGGCAGAGGAAAGGGAGAAATGGTGCTTTGCCGGCTGGGATGGCGCCGTGCCGTCCTGCGGGAGCCCGGGACAGATGTCCCCGTGCCTTCGGGCAAAGTCCCAGCCTGGGGCAAGGCAGCCTTTCCCCACCCTTGTACAGGGCCTGGCTCTCTGGAGAAAGGAAGGGTCACCGGTGCCACTGGAAATGGGCCAAGAGAATGAGCAGGTGGATCGTGCCGAGCTCAGGCTGGGACAGACGTGTAGAACGAGTCCCGCTGCTCCTCGAGAGCTGCGTGGACACTACCAGGGACGGGCAGCCCCCGCACGCTGCCATCACACCGCTGAGAGACTGCCCTCCATCGTGCCCCCACGCATCATCTCGTGCCTGTAATTCACCGATGGAGGGAAATCTGACATTGCCCAGCCCCGTTCTGCAGGGCGGCACGGCAAGGTGTGCCTCTGGATTTTGTCTGAGAGGCTGTGGGTAGCTCTGGAACCTGGGGCGAGGAGACCGATGCTGTGAACCCCTGGCTGCTGTCTCTGTTCCAGGGGATAAATATAGACCTGCCTGCCCCTCTCACTGCCCCCTTCACCGCAAAAGAGATTTGGCAATCGTTAACCCCGGCCCTGCTGTGACTGACAAGCACACATTGACCGACACTTCTCGCCATCGGAAACCCCAGCGATTTGTTAATGTTTATTAACAGCTACACGGTCTCCTGGGGGAAGAGCTTGACTTCCCCATGTAGGGCATTGGCTGGCAGTGATGGGAACTCAAATATGAGGCAGGATGCAGTGAGGCTGCTGCAAAGGGCACCAGATGCCAGAGGACTCAAGATAGGATCCTGCTGTGTCGAGCTTACCCCCTTTAGGAAAGCGAGTTCTTTTCTGATCCACTCCTGAACAGCAAGGTTCTGCAGGGTAGGGAGGGAAAGCAGAGTTGTTCCCCACAGTCTCGGCATAGCTGCTGTTTTAGGGGGAGCTGTAGGGCTGGCGAGCAGTGCTGGGGAGGGGGCTCTGTCTGTGAGTCTCTGAGAGCCAGGACGACACAGCACCCGCACAGGGGCCAGTGCTGCTGTGCTAACACTCACTTTTTTTTGTGTTTCCCACCCAAGAATGGACAGGAACACCAGCACTGGTGGCATGGAGGGCCAGCTCAGGAGCCCCAGCCAGGAGGTGGTGAGTATTTTGGAGGCTGCTAGCCTCATTTCACAAGGTGAGGTGGGAGCTGCTGCAAGGACCTGCTTTGTGGCTCATCAATTTGTAACTACTTTGCTCTAGGAAATGCTGCTTTTTCTCTTAGGCAAAGCACTTTGTATGGTGCGGGAAAAGGGCAGTGGCAGGTCTGGCCAATGGTGCTGGGTGGTGAGGGAGACTAGAAGGGACAGGAACACCTGGGCTTCTGCATACCTGGATTTCAGCAGGAGGAATCCAACACTGAGAAATGACCTGGTCTGAGGTGAGAATGGGGAGAAGCTCCTGGCCTCCCCCAGGACACCCACAGCAGTCAGCACAGAATGATTTTGCCAGAGATGAGCCCCAGATTTGCTTCCAAAGCTGTTACAGCAGGCAGAGACTCAGGGCTGTCCAGTGTCCCAGCATATCCTGCCATGGCTCTGCCTTCTCCCTGCCCCACTGCACTCCTGTCCTCCCAGCTCCTGCCTCTCCTTCTGCCCCTTGTCCAGGTGCAAGGGACTGTTCCAAGACCCTTTCTGTCCTGGGCTGCAAAGATAAACCACCTGTGCTTCATTCCAGACCTGACCTAGCTCCCTAGCTGTGAGACATCTGGCAGGAACCTGGTACTGGGATCATTCCATCCTGCCCAGCCGCCCCACAGAGACCCATGGGGTGAGCCTGGGGCTTCCTCCACCTCCCCTGGGCTGCCATGGAGTCCTTGTGGCCTTTCCCAGCCACCAGGACAGGACCCTTCACCAAGTGAAGGGTCACATAGCATAGAGCCAGGAGAGCTGGAAACTTCTCCTTGCAAAAGCCTCCTTCAGTTCCCAGGGTGAGGTCCTATGGTGGGGGAGGTTGTCCCCATTTCCCCCCATTTCCGCCCATTTCCCCCCATATCCCCACAGCTCTAGGCACTGGCAGCAGCTTCTGTGTGTGGGTTCTTGCTGCCTTCAGTAGAAGTTTGTATGAAATTCAAAGGGCTTTCCCCAGTGCAGCACTAAGCATCAGTGTGGAGTTCATCTGGACAGTCCCCCCTACTCTGTCAGTCTGATTAATTGTTTCCCAAACATCTGCTGGTAACTCTTTTATTTAATGGGGAGAGTGGAAGAAGAACACCTCCTCTTCCCCCTCTTCGTGGGTCACTTGTTCCCTCAAGAGTGTCCTGGCAGGGTACATCCCCCACACCTTCTGTCGATGTCCCTGTTGCTGACTCGTGCTGGGGCCGCTGCTTCCCGGCTCCAAAATCCGCTGCTTTCATCAGCCCTGTACCCTGTGTACCCTGCACCTCAGGCCATGCAGGAGCTGGCTCGGGAAGAGCTGTGGGACCTGTGCCAAGCACCGCCTTGGCCGTCCAGGCAGCTGTGGGCATCTGCTGGCAACAGTGCTCTGGCACAGGAGCGCTCCCAGCACAGCCCCAGCGGGGCCTCGCTCAGAGCCCATCAGGACAGTCAGTGCCATGGGGATGGTTTATACCCCCCTCTCTGCCCAGGCTCCCCGCGGGACACGTTCGGGCTTTGGAGCCCGTGTTCTCCTCCCGTTCTCACTGTTTTTCAGTATTTGTGTGTCTGAGCAGAGTTTAATTTCTCACCCCCAATTCAAAGGAATTTCCAAGCAAGGCTTTCGCCAAGCTGCCGGCCACGTCCCGGCTTGCCCGGGGCAACCCACGGCTGGCAAACATCTCCCGTGTGTGTGCTGGCTGCAGCAGGTGCGGTGCCTGGCTGCGCGGCGCTGGGCTCGGACGGGCCGGGGCGATGCTGCAGCGGGGCCGTGCCTGGGACAGGCTCTGCAGCCTCGGGGAGCCCCGGCAGGGTCGGGGAGCGTGGCTCTGAACCCTGCGGCAGCGTTTGCATTAAAATGCGGGGAAGGGATGAACCCATCCAGATCACGGCATCGCCCTTCTCCCCGGCGGTGCCTGGCCCAGCCCTGCCCCGAGCTGGAGCGGGGGCAGCACCTTCTCCCACCAGCCTGCTTTTGGAGACCTGCCCGGATTCAAGGGGAACGAAGGACGGCTTCCGTGTCTCAGGTGACTCTTGCCCAGGTACAGGTACAGAGAGATTTGTGTTCCTAAATTCTGGACAAACAAGTATTCACCCTTTAGGCAAAACACAAACTCTTGCAACCTGGGGAGATGCTTTTCCCTGAAGCTCAGTGTAATTAAAAAAAAGTAACAACGCAGGGATTTCTTCAAAGACTGAACACTTGCTCACACGCCAAGAAAAACAAGCAGCTTGATCTCTTAAATACTGCTGCCAGCTATCATCTGTGGCAGCACAGAGAATGTGCACTTGAACTCAGAGATGTTGCAGAAGTGTGGGAACAGTTCCAGCCTTCCCAGATCACAGGTTTTCTTTGGTCATGTTCATGCAGGTGGAAAAAGATGAGTTTCTGTAAATGCCAGCACAAGGAGACAGTACCCAGTGTGACAGCAGTGACGTACATGTCATGGAAAAATGGATGCTGGGTTCTAAGTAATCTTAAGTTGGAACAGCCAAAACTGCCTCTCTTTAACTCAAGAGTGATGATGGGAAAATGGAAATTTGAAACATTTCCAGACATTAAGTGCTTTTGCATTTATTTTTGGCCAATGAGAAGTTCAGCTTGCCTGTGGGGGTTGTGTTCTTCAACTCTTCCAGGAAAATAAGCATGAGGAGAAGGTCCAGGATCCTGACAGAGAGAAGGACGAGCCTAAGGCAGACATGGGGAGCAAAACCTGGGCAGACCTGGCTGCGGAGATGAAGATATTCTTGTGGAATCCAGAGGAGAGAACATGCTTGGGGAGAACAGCCAAGAGCTGGGGTAGGTCCTTGCTCAAGCCCCACTTTTGGGGATTATTGCCTTTTCTTTTTCACTATGGATTCACTTGCCTGTGAATGTCTTTGACAACTTGGACTGACCACCTCTGCCCATTTCTTTGGTGTTAATGTTTTTAACTAGTGCAATAAATAACTAGTGAGGAGGACAAGCAGAAAACCATGTAAAAGTTACCCTTGGTCTGGAGGTTAATTTTGAGGGAGAATGTGAAAGCAGATTTTGGGCTGCCCAGACTGTCCCAGAAAGAAGTTTAGAGCTTGAGCAAACATGGGAGCTGCAGGTCAGTCTGCTGCAGCTGTGCACCCCTGCTGCCACCAGCACTTCTGCCTGTGCCTGGGTAAGTCAGGGACCCCTGTTACAGTGGCTTTGGAGACATCAGGTTGGTGGGGGAAGAGTGCCCTTGCTGTGGGGCAGGTGTTTTGTGGGGGCAGAGCAGCCCTCCCTGCCTGAATGAGCCCTGGCTCTAGAAAGGGAAGGGCTGGTCAGCACTGTCACCCCACGGCTTCCCAGGTAGTGACAGGGTGCCCACAGCAGGACCCACAGTGCTGTCAGAGCCAGGGGACTGGGATGTGCCAGCTCTGATGGTTCTGAGTGCCCTGTCTACTTTTTCCACATCCATGTGGCTTTCAAAAATTATTGCTGAGTCTGGAGGTGCCCCAGATGGTTAAGAGCAGTGGGGTGAGCACTGCTGCAGGCTTGGTCCAAAATCAAGGTACCACAAACACATGCGGTGCCACTCACCTTTGCAGCTCTGTTCTGCCAGCACACAGTCCCCTTGGCAGAGTGAAAATCCCAGCCTGACCCAGTGCCACCTGCACATCCACCAGTGTAAGGCTGTGAACTACCAGGGGCTGTGGCTCGGTGTTTGCAGCCCTTGGCTGGCACTGACAGTGCACCACAAGCCCCACAGCCCTCCCATGCCCCTGCCAAGAGCTCTGGATCTCCTGCAAAACCCGTGGTGGCAGCTGGGAGAAACAAAGGAAGCTGCCCACCAGCACCAGAGGAGTCTGAAAACCTTCAAGTATGAGTCTGGTACAGACCTTGACATTTATGTTTGCGCTCCTGTGCCCTTTGCTGGCCACAGAGGCAGACTGGTTTTTCTGCTTCTTTGCTGGATGGAAAGGCATAGACTAAAGTGTGGAAGCAGTAGGGCGACAGTCCTTAGTGATGTAAGTTTGGTTTTCTGGAGGCTCTTCTAGGTTCTGAGAAGATCCTCGTGAGAGGATTTGCTCAGTCTGGTGTGGATGTGACCTTGGCAGGTACTGCTGGCAGTGCTTAGCAGCACTGGAGTGGGTGCAGCATCCTCCTGCTCCCTGGGGTCTCTGTGCTCTGCTGTATGAGCCCCCTGCCCATGAACATACGTGCCTTTGGTGCACACACATGTGCTCACGTGTCTCTATATGGGGGCAAGAGAAGTTACTACAAAAATCAAAATTTATTTCAAAGTGAGAGCATTTGGAAGTGAGTGGAGCTGAACTTTCCTACTGTCATCTCATGGGTGGGGAGGAGGGAATTTCTCCAGCCTGGGGCTGCTCCCCTGTGCTGGCTCGAAAGGTGTCCCCTGGAATGGGGGCCTCAGGGGACTTGCACTCTCCAAGGGAGACAACTGGCCACAAGGTCATCACTGGAGGCCCCAGCCCCTGGGAAAGGCTGAACCCCCCTCACTGCTGGTGACAACGCTCTGTGCTGCACTGTAGGAAACATAAAAATGGAAGCAGTACTGGGAAGAGGTCCCAACAAACATCAATTTGGTGCTCCAGCAACAGCTCCAGCTCTGCCAGGCTGGGGCAGAGGCACCATCCAGCATCACTCTGGCAGGGCTGGACATTGTCCCTTCTGTGCCACCAGCAGCAGTGATGGTCCCATCTGCCCCGGCTTAGCCCACAGCAGGACACAGCCCCACAGTGGTTCCCAGCACGATGGCCCTGGCAGAAGCACGGCAGGAGTGCACATCTGTGTTCCCAGGGCTCCCTCCAAGCTGCCGGAACGTTTCTCCTGGGAAATGTTTGGGTTAGGGCTTCGCTTTGCTTTCTGAGCTGCTGGGTTTTATTCATAGGCTGTGGCCTCTTGAGACATCCTCAGCCATCAGTCTGGTCCAGAGGAAAAACAAACCCATTCCCTGAATGTCTGGGCTATGAAACAGTCCGTGGTGCTGCAGCCCTGAGCGATGCTGCTTGCTCAGTCCCAGCACCAGGGTCCCTCCCATGCAGGGGGCAGGGATCAGGGCAGAAGCATCTCCTCACAGCCCCTTCAGGAGTTTGGCTGAAGCCACTGGGTACCTATGCATGTTACCATGCCAGGAGGGGGTGGGAAGAGGGAATGTTGGATCCATCTGTTGGAGAGAGCTGAGGTAGGTGGACACACAGACCTGGTCCTGACACAGCTCTGGGAAGGGCTATGCAGCAAAAGGGATGAACAGGACCCACCAGCAGCTACCCTGACCCCGAAGCAGTTGAGAGTCCTGCACCCAGAAACACCAGAGTCTGTGTGCAGGGCTGGGGGTGCAAGCTCCCACTTCCACCACGGACTCAGAGCTGCAGAGGACGCCGTGCTGAGCACGTCTGTGCATCCCTGTGGGACACTTCCCATGGGATGTGCTCTGCTTGCCTTAACAGCGACACGCCTGTCTCTTTTGCAGGCTTGATCTTACTGTTTTACTTCATTTTCTACACGTGCCTGGCGGGAATGTTTGCCTTTTGCCTGTATGTGATGCTACTCACGCTGAGCCCCTACACACCCAGGTTCCGGGACCGCGTGTCTCCGCCAGGTACGTACCCCAGCCAGCCTGGCCTTGGGCACCTCTGCCCATCAGTGTCCTACCAAAATGGCATAGCTAGGACCTCAGGCTCCCTGCTGGAGCTGTGCACTCCTACAGTCACCCAGCCCTCCCTAAGACAGGGTGGTCTCACCTCAGGGCACTGGCAGAGCTGCAGGTTCTCTGCAGAGGACCAGACATCTTAAAAAGCCCCATGAGAAGCGTTTACCCTGATTACACTAATTGTTATTCCAATTGCACTGTTTATTGTTATCACTATTCTCAAGGCAAAAGCCAAGTTTAGGTATTTCATAGGTGATACTGATGCATTTCAGCTGCTGGCCTTTTATACCTCATGCCTTCAAAATAAAATAGAAATCAAGAGTAGCCTTTATGCATTATTATTTTGGGGAGTTCTGGCAAGAGAATGTTCAGAAAATCCTTTCCCTATGTCAGACACAGAATTTTCGCTGTGTTTTTGTGTTGGTGGGGAACAGAAGGGCCCCTTGCCCTGCTCCTTGTCTGGAACTGCCCCCACAGCTGGGAACACAGGGGACCTGCAACCACATTGTGCAGCTGCAAGCCCATCACTAACCCACAGCACTACTGAGGCTCTCCATGTCTCCCATGTTTCCTGGGATATTTTGATGTGTATGGTGTTCTCCAGGGGTGAAATGAAGGTTGAGGAGAGGGTTGATTTAGAGCTGGTGCTGCCTCTCTAATGCCTGTGCCCTGCCCAAGCCCAGTCGCAATGCACCAGCCCCTGCAACACACAGCCCAAGCCCATGGCTGCTCCAGCTCCATTTGCTTTATCAGGGTCTGTCTCCTTCTTCAGGAGTGATGATCAGACCGTACTTGAATGGGTTCACCATTGCCTTCAATGTCTCCCAGCCCAACACGTGGCAGCCCTATGTGGACAGCATGCACCACTTCCTAGCAGGTGAGCTCTTTATCACCCTGGGAGTCATGGTGAGGTTGTTTTTGACCATGGATACATGCATGTGGTGCAGGGGTCTCCTCACGAGCCACATCTGGAAAGGGAGGCTCACAGGGTCAATGGGAGCTGCTGTGGGAGGGAGCTTTGCCTTTCCAGGTATGAATTCCTAATGCCTTTGACACGTAGATGTCCTCTGAGAGTTTGAGGTCTCGGGGGTGTTTAACAAGTCTCTTGGTCCCCACCAGCTTATGATGACAAACTCCAGGAGGAGAAGAATATCGAGTGTGTCCCAGGACAGTACTTCATCCAAGGGGGAAGCGACAGTGAGGAGAAGAAGGCCTGCCAGTTCAAGCGCTCGCTGCTGCAGAACTGCTCTGGCATTGAGGATCCAACGTTTGGCTACTCCAGAGGCCAGCCCTGCATCCTGCTGAAGATGAACCGGGTACAGAGAAAGCTGCTTGTTTTAATTCCTTCCTTTGAGGCATTCCAGTGTAATGAAAACAACACAGGGACTGAAACTCCTTCACTTCTCAGGCCCAGGGAAAAAGGGAACTAGAATCCCCAAACCTGCTGGCCATACCTGCTAGAAAACATTAAAAAAAAAAACAATATAAAACTTGCTCCATTTGATTTGCTGAGGCCTTAGTGCTTGGAGGGTCTTCTGCCAGGCCCTTCTTCATGAGGAACTGAGCTGTAGGGGAACACCCCAAGAGCTAAGACGCTTTACAATGGGAGTTTTCTTAGAATTTAATTTAATTGAAGTCTAATAGCATGGTGGTTCAGTGCTCACTGCTGGGAAAATAAGCATGGAGAGATGTGAACTGTGTGGGGAGGAGGCTGTGTTACTCCAGGGGGTCTGGACTCCCTCTCTGTGTGCTCTGCCCCTGCTCTCAGACAGCAATCTGGCACTCAGCTGTGGGCAGGTTGCAGTGTGGGGTGGCAGACCCTGCTGCAGGGGCACACAGCTCCTGTCTTGAGCAGTGTGTCTGGTACCCAGAAAGGTTTAGGCACTGGAGAAGGGAGGCAGCACGTGCTTGGCACTGCGTTTCATACAAGCATGGGTATTTTTTGTTTTTGCAGATCATAGGCTACCGCCCTGGTGCTGGGGTCCCTGTGAGTGTGGACTGCAAAGTGCAGGTACTGCTTTCCTCCCTGCTCAGCGGTGTGGTGGGTACAAGGTCAGAAGTCTCCTCCTGATAGACCTCAGCACAATTTGTCTTCATTTTAGCCCCAAACACTCACAGGACGCAGTGCTGCCCATGTCTGAGCACAGTTGGAGGCCAGTCTGCTGAGAGTGACAGACGTCACCAGACTCCTGCCTCCCATGTTGCTCTTGCAGCCTCACGGGCACCGGCATGCTCAGCCCCTGGGGCAGCCTGTGGGCCTGGGTGCCAGGTCCCAGCTAGAGCCTGGAGCTGTGGCAAGATGTAGGAAATGCTCACATCCATCTCCAGCTGCTCTGCAGCACCCTCAGTCCTGGGGGCACCCTGCAAGCCAACAGCAATGGGCTGAAGGAAGGGCTCCCACTGCCCAGGCAGCTGCTGGATCACATCCCTAGAGAGCAAAGGCGCAGCAGGGAATCACCAGGCAGCAAACTGTAACCCTGCCCGTGGCCCCATAGCTCCACTCTTCCTGGGCTGGAAGCAGGGCCATGACTGGGTTCACAGCAAACACAGCACAGCTGAGCTTAACTGGGGCTGGCAAGGGACATTCGCTCTGAGACAAGCTCTGAAGGGAGCTGTGTTTTGTGTCCCATGACCTATGTGTGTGCATGTGCCTCTGTTTTTTTTCTGATCACAGAAAGGCAATGAGAGTCACCTCAGGTCGGTGGACTTCTACCCTGGGAACGGGACGTTTGACCTCATGTATTATCCCTACTATGGCAAGTTCACCCACGTGAGTAAGGGTCTGGCAGCTCTGTTATGCTTCCTTGGGAATGGGAGGGCAGGAGCTGCTGCACAGGGCCCAGATGTGCTTTGGAGCTATTTTGGGCAGACATGGGCAGGACAGAGGCCACGGGCACTGCGATTACTGCGCTCTGTTTCTGTGTCTGACAAACCGTGTGTGTGAGTGTGTGTAAGAGTGTGTGAATGTGTAACTGTGTGTGTAACACTGTGTGTAACTCTCTGTGTGTGTATGTGAGTGTGTGTGGATTTTAGGACAGCAGAAAGCATTTGAGAGCCCCATGGTCTGGTGTTGTCCTGGGCAATGACCCCAAGAGGCAATGTGCAGTGATCCCATCTCACTGAGGCACAGACACAGACAGGCTCAGCATGCTGAGGGACCTGATGGACATCAGCCAGACACTCTCAGATGTCTGGAACCATGAACTATTTACGAATTATTTTACTGAACATAAAAGCCCTGTCTGCTTTTCTGCTCCCTCAAAAATTACACTTAAATCTCCTTTCTTTCCAGGTCAACTACACCTCCCCACTGGTGGCTATGCACTTCACAGATGTGCAGAAGAATTACTTGGTCCCCATCCAGTGCCGTCTGAATGGGAAAGGAATTATCAACGACCTGAACAGTGACCGCTTCCTGGGCCGAATCATCTTCACACTCAGCATTGGGAAGTAGCCCCTGCCAACACCAGGCACTTAGGTTAAATCAGAGGCTTTTTCCTTTTTAAAGCATCAAGCCAGCATTTTTTTCTGCTAGGAAAAACAGGCACATGGACATTATTGTTAATTTATTTTTGTTCATAGTTAGGAAACCAATGAGATAAAATGGGGCATGGATCCACATTTTCCATCTTCTGATGTAAATCATTGTTAGTGAAAATCAAATGTTTTCCCCTGGGGAGAGAACCTGCAAAAGATTTTACTTTTGATTGAAAAAAACCTCTGGTATCCAAATATTATTTTCATAAGGTCTTTTATGAGTGATCCCTGTGGAATGCATCTTTCCTGGCTTTAAATTTTATTTTTTTAGCATAGTTTTATGTACATTTCTCAGGCAAAAGCTAAAAAGGAGGTAGTTCATTAGCACTATTCTTGTTAAAATGATAAACAGCAAAAATTCTAGATCATGCCTGCAATTTCAGAGTAGAAAAGTGAAAATGGCAGCTCTCAAAATGCTTTCTAGGATCTCCAGCCCCACAAGCATCTTGACTACAGCATTTTACACAGCTTGTTTAGCACACCCAAGGTGCTGAGCAAGGGCCACAGAAAATTGTTTGCCCTTGAGCCCTTCCTGCTGTTCCTTTCTGAAGTGGGAAGATTAATGCATTTCTCCCTCCTTCCTCCTCACTCCAGTACTTCTCTCTGTCCCAGAATCCTCACCCCATCTCTTGGACAGGGATGAGTGAGAGGAGCTCTTCTCTCCTGTCAGGGTTCATAAGTTGCCAGTGTCTCCTGATCAGGCACAGAAGTGCCCGAAGCTTTCAGACCTGTGCTTCCCCATTCCAGAGAGGTCACAGCTACAGTGCTGCAGCAAAATACAGGAAAATAACTCAGTCCTTTCACTGTTAAGGGGTCAGAGTTTGGGTGACTGAAGGCATCAGTTTATCACCCCCAAAGGCTGACGAAACACAGAGTGCGCTGCCCTGAGCAGGCTGAGCCTCCCTCGGGTGTGACAGAGACCAGTTGCACTCTGTTTGCTGGGAGCTGTGAGAACACAGCAGGACAGGACACCTTGGGATAATGCACGACTTGGAAAGCACGCTTACTAAAATTAATGACTGAACAGGGGCATTATGGTATGTCTGTCCTACATCCATAGCCAAGGAACTTTATCTGCTGTCATTTCCTGATCTATATCAGTCTCTAAGAAGTGATTTTTTATATTTAAAATAAAGTGACTACAGTAAAATTAACTCTGTGGTGGCATTCTTGAAACACTGGTGTTGAGATGCAGTTTGTGCTGCCAGTTAGGGACTGAATTTCCAAACAGCATGTAACAACATCCCAGAATTCTTAAGCACTTGATAAACTGCCCCAGGATAAAGAGTTCAGGAGCCCAGTACAATAAGACTCACTCTTCACGAAACATCACAACCAACCATCTGGCAAAAACTATTTATTAAGAACTGTTAAATACCTGAACCAGGTTAGTTTAGGAACTATCTTGGCTCAGTTGTCATTATCCAGATGGCACTGATAGAACCAGGGCGACATATTCATTATGCCTGCACAAATTATCTGCAAGGGCACTTTCTGACCCACAGAAACTGGCTTCTGCCAAGGAGGATGCTGCTGGGGAAGTGGCTCTTCTTTTGACATCAGAAATTAGTTAAACCCACAAGCATTTCTCTGTCAATTACTTTAGCTCTTTTAAAGCATTTATATTTGTGGGGTCTTGAAAGGAAACCAAATTCATTGTGTTTCATGCTATTAAATTAACAGCCTTCACACTAGCAACAAGATAAAACTTTATTTAATATCTATTCCCTATCTGTCTATTGGAAGGATTCTGCTGGAAGAGGAGGTCCCATCTTTAGCAGGTGCTAGACCCATGCTTTGACCAAATCAACACAAAATCAGCTGATTTGGATGTACATCTGTGAATAACTTAGAAGCAAAAGCTTCTGTTTCCCAACAAACATCCAGATCCAAGCACATTGACAGCCCCTCTGGAAAAGCTCTCAGAAATGGCATTCATGTTTATTTACACTGAAACAGAGCTTTATAAACACAAAAATTAACTTTATTATATTCCGCTGTCAGCGTATTTGTACAGTCATTTTAAGATCTGGAAAATTGTAGACACCACTCTTCATGCTGCAACAACCTTAAAGTGCTGGATCAATTTTTGACATCTGTTGAAGCTCAAAATAATACTTTCTACATATATACAAAATATATATGTGTACGTGTTTGCATCTAGAAAATGACCACATTTCACTAAGATAGCCTAGCAAAAGTGATATTAAATACTTCAGTCTGCAATCTCAGCATGAAAACATAGCTGTGATCCATCTGCTGGCAGCAGAGAAGTACCACACTAAAAAGTGGGTGTACTCATAAAATGCCACCTGAAATAATTCAATTTAACACTGGCAGGGAAATCAAGTATTGCGAGAGCAAAGGTACAGTACAAGAGACCAAGACTACCAAACCTAAAGCACACAGTCCAACTCATATGCATTTAACTACGTTCCTATAAAAAAAAAGACAACTTGGTCCAAGAGCCCATTTTGTACTATAGAATCACTTTTGTCAGAATCAGGTAGAGTGTATCTTTGGTCACTGTGAGGACAAGAATAATTGAATGCACAGGTATTACTCAAACATCAAAACTAACTCTTTGGACAACTCCCTTCCCTGAACACACAGCTATTGTGAGTTGCTTAAACATCAGTGTTGACTGTCACCTTTGTGTATGTGAATTACTGAAGGTGCTTTTCCCACAACATGGGTCAATGCACAAAGAGATTAAATATTGAGGCAGCTTTAGTAAACACTTGCTGCAGAGGACAGAACTTTGTGTGCCCTCAAGGTTTATTGGCTGCAAATGGCTTTTGCCAAGATGGACCAAAAAGGTTTAAAGAGCAAGAGGTTTCTTTCATTCCATCAACATGAATCTGATGGGAATGAAGCAGACCACAACCACAAACTACTAAATTCGATTTTTGTACAGTTTAGCTATGGAACATCGAAGTGCAAAGGTATGGCACTAATAATAAAGAAAGCATCTTCAAACAGGTAAGATGCTTTTATTCCTTTGGAAGTCTCTTCACTATACATAATATTCATTTCTGCTTTATGAACAGCATTCCTCATGCTAGAAAGTTTGTGCTCTTACACTGAGACAGCAGTAATAAGGAAGTTAAAAGCAGATTAATTCTATCAAACCTGAAAGGCTTTATATGTCCACTTGCATTCAGAGATCATAGCTTTTCAGTGATCCCTATGAAACCTATTAACCTCTGAAAGCTGTCCAAAGAAACTGCAGGAATCTCTGAGCAATGTGTTCTTAGCCAGTCTGAGCTCTCTCAAAATACTTTTGAGCCTCACATGGACCAATGCTGTGTAGTTTCTTTTATGTTCAGAATCAAAGCTGAGAGAAACTGCAGACAGTGAAATTCCAGCCTCCCACCCTCATTTCACAATTGAGCTCAGAACAAAAGAAAAAATACAGTTCAACAAAATAGCACAGGAGACATTTCCTTCAGCAGACTGGCCTTTTCTGAGTAGCCAAAGTTCTCCAGACCTGAACCTTATCTTCGCAAATTAGACACCATGGTAGTGCAAATCTATTCAACTTACACTAGCAGTCAGCTTCTCCATATGATGTTAAATAAAAGAATTTACTAGAAAAATCAGATGTTCTTCTCCTATGTCAGGGTATTACTGAGATCAGGTACTGCTTTTACATTCAGAAGGAATAGGAAATTCAGGCTGATTCACAAGAACAGCCATATGCCAAGCTCCCAACAGAAGTCTGTTGAGAGCTGGGTATTCATTTCCCCACTGCATGTACAGTTCCTTTTGACACAGCATTCACACTTTTAATTAGTTTTAGCTGTAGCATTAACCAAGACAAGCTGTAGGCATCTAGAAATTCTCTTGTATAAAAAGATTAAATGACAGAAAGTTTTGTAGGTGTCTTTGCTAAAAATAATCACACTTCCCACAGGAACACACCAACTATGGTCAATTCTCTGGACCTCAGAACACTTATTTTCTCCAAAGTCATACAGTAGCTCCTGCAACTCATCTTCAGACTCATGGCATGTTATTCTGTCATGAAGTGACTGTTATTCTGTCATCAACCCTTTTAACATCTTTAAATAAAGAAACCTTGAATTAATTTGTTTTTCTTTTAAGGAGCAGGTCAGGAAGTCTGGGAAAGGGAAAAGAACAGGGAAGGTAGAACAGAGATGGAATTAAGAGATTATACAGACTGATAGCCAGTACGACTTTTTCTTCTTCCAATGATGTAAGAGATAAAGACAAGAATGATAAGGAATCCAAGCACCACGCCCACTGCGATGGGAATAAGAAAGTTCAGGTCAGAATCAGCAATGCATTCTTCAGCTGTAGAAAGAAGAAAAACAAAAAAAAAGCAAGGGAGAATAAATTAGTAAGGGAAATCAAGCATTAGAAACCAAAGAAAGGAAGGAGCAAACAGGCATTTTTGAGAAATTACATTGTATTAAATACAATAATACATGTAAAATAAAATCAATATTGAGTTGATTGCAAGATTGATTTCTTTAAACACATTCACTACACACATCCTTTATATTGGTAATGTATTTCTTCTGATTTGTACATTTAATTTCAGCTTCCTCTAGCAAGCAGAGGATAGATTAG
The DNA here is from genome assembly GCF_030490865.1 of Poecile atricapillus. Taxonomy (NCBI): domain Eukaryota; kingdom Metazoa; phylum Chordata; class Aves; order Passeriformes; family Paridae; genus Poecile; species Poecile atricapillus. The sequence continues at coordinate 11,092,224 of NC_081260.1, read as the reverse complement.
GAATGTGAGGATAAACCAGCAGCCTGAGCATGCATTAGCTGATCACACCTCAGAGTTAGCAGCAATAAATCAACAAAAACTCTACACTGGTGTATTACTGCCTTGTCCAGAGGTCTTCCCAACCCTCCAGTCACCAGCACTCCTCTGGGTTCTAGACATGAATGTAAGATGTAAGGGACAATCCAAGTAATCAAGCAAAAACTTACTAAGACCTACAATAGACAGCCAAGATAAATGTGTCTCCAGGCACCACATGGAAAACACTGACAGACTCCATTGAGGTGGGTAACTTTATTTTCCAAGCAAAAGGGTTAATAGTTTCAGCTGAGACCTACATAGACCTCACTGAAATCCACATCAGAGAGAAAAATAGAAGAGACATCCATAACGCTAGAGTGGTTTTTAATGTATAGGTTGTGAAACGTGAGGAGCTCATTGCTGGTAAAACCACTCATCAATGATTAGCAAACCACGCTGGGAACTGTTTTCAAACTCGGGGGCAGGGCTTGGCATCATAACCTGTTTGTAAAGAGAGCAGAGCTCCACCTGCCTGTGCCAGGAGAGGTTTGGTACAGCAGAAGGCCATGCCTGGGTTCTCCAGTACTGGAACGGTGCTTGACTTACATGTGTTTCATAAAGCAGCACTCCTCATAAAACTATTTTGAGTTTTTAATTAGGACAGAGCATCACACACAGAGTAAATGCTTCCTCAAGCTGCTGTTTTTCATCGAATCAGCATTAATTAGGGGAAATGTATTGTCTTGCTTTAGCTTATTACAGTCCAGCACACACTTGCCATGGCCCCTTCCTGAAACACTACACAAAGTCTTCGACTAAGAGCAAGGAGAACAACACGTGGAGGCTCAACAGCTGAAAATGCTGAACTCAGATTATCCGAAAGGACCTACTGCCAAGTAGAGCAACACTTGGAAGAAAAAATAACCAAAAAACAAGAGGAAAGAAACTATGCACCTCATACAGCTATTTCAGAATATTCTGACTGAGAAAATATTTAAACATCTTAAAGAGAGATATGCATTTGATGTTTAGTCATCTTTGTCCACTAACAGAGACAATTTGCTATATGCAGGGTAATGGGTCACTAAACACTAACACTAAATATCATTTGCTAAGGATGAAGGAGCCCAGCAGGCAGTGACAGAAATTCCCTCTCCTCTTCAAAGGCAGGAGATGGCTGCAGTACACATCACACTATGGCACTGTTACAGGGAATTCCCAGGGTGAAAAAGGGGTAAAGGTTTCATACCAGGAACATTCCATCCTTGCTGGCACACATCTATCCAGGTATGGCTACTGTACAGTGCTTGGAAGCTTCAGAGGGGTGTCTTCAAGTGCAGAACTGGGAACTACAGCCCAACACACGGCAGGGCCAGCAGGAACAGCTTTTTTGACTGATGTGGCTGAATGTGTCTCCATTCAAAAAAGCCAGAAATTTTTGGCCCAAAATTTTTTTAGCCCCAGTATAAAAGCTGCCTTCCCTTTTAATTCCAATCATGAGATTCAACCAATAGCCCCGAAGTTTGTGTTTTATTAACATATGCTAATGAATAGAGAACACTGTGGTAAATAAAAGAAAATTTAAAAACCAGCTAAACAAAAAACCAAAATAAGGAACAAATGAACAAAAAAAATGCCCCTTCCAAAATCCAAATCCCATCATTCACTGGCTAGAAATGCTAATTTTGAGGACTATTAGCATGATATCTTTAACCTAAAATATCAGAAATACTGACATTTTAGAATACAATATTTAGTAAACTGTTTATAAGGTACTAAACAAACCACACTCTATAATAGGTTTTACACATTAATATTCCACATCCACAGGTGTTAAGTACATCCACAATTTAAATGCTGTTTCCACAGATCAGAACAAAAGCAGCTATGTAACAGAATCTCAGATACAGACTGATTAGAGTTCACCTTACTCATTGAGTTTATTTTCTTTAAAAAAAGACAATACAAGACGTCTGTTTTCAAATCAGTTAAAAAATGTGAACAAGTTTCCTTAAGAAATAGAACAATCTTTATTTTTTAGAGCACAGGTTAAACAGATTGACAGTTCCCTATGGAGCAATACATACAGGAAAACTAGTGGTTTTATAACAACAGGAAGTCAGGTGAAACTGATGTTTTTTGAACCAGTTACCTGCACATCAGTCTAGGAGTACTTAAAAGTCTGAGCCAATATACTTACACAGGTTTTTGTAATGGTATTTCTAATGTTGATTTGAGGAAGCAGTTTGCATGAATCTTCTATATTATCTTGGAAACTTTATATTAACTTGGAAACTGTGTACAGTTCAAAAATTTGCAATGTCAGAAGAATAGTGTGATGATTACTCCTTAACAGAAATGCATGTTTAACTGGTGCCACTGAACATCACTCACAAAAAAAAAAAAAAAAAAAGCGCTAAAAAATCTATATGAACTTCTGCATTTGAGGATATATTAATAAGAAAGTCATTAGACCGATTTTTTAAAATGAAAATGATAAGTCTTGAAGCTTGTTTCACAATTAAATTTATAGCAGTTCCCCACTTTCATTAAAATGCATTTCAGTAACTGATGCAAAATTTAAGCTGTAGACTACAAGCTATAGTAAGCATTATCCACCCATACATGCTTCCTTGGCTAGTGTCAAGAGTAAACTGTCTTTACAAAAAAAAAAAAAACAAAACCAAACCCAAACCATTACTGAAAGAAGTGTATTTTATGATTTGTACACAAACATGCCACAGACATCTCTACAACCCTAGAGAACACTAATAAAACACTAGAGCAGCTTTGATGCAGGCTAAACTCATTCTAAAGGGGGAGACAATGTTATGTTCATTAAATAACTAGTTTAGGCAGCTCGTGTTATGACATATGCAAAAAAGCCACAATTACCTAAAAGTCTAAAAGACTTCTTTGTTTTTTTTTCCCATGCAGTAAGAATATGTATTACAGCACAAGGAGCTCAGAGAAAAGTTGTGCATCAAGGGTTAGTCTCTACAGAGCTGCAGTTTAAGAACAGTCCAGTTGCACTGCACTTTTTTAACCTAGTTATTCTTTCCATACAGCAAGGAAAAACAGGTGTTGTGGGTCCATCACAGACTTGTTTGGCTTTTGCATTCTTTACATTAATAAACGCTACACCACAAACAATCCAACAAAAAGTACGTTAAACATTCAGAGTGCCAATGGCGGGCAGTTATAATGTGAACTTTGACTGGCAGAGAACCACTCAAGATGAAGATTTAAAAACAGCTCAAGCTGCAACAACAGATACTGGCTCATTAAATGAAAGCATCTTTAAACAATGGTCATTCAAAACAACAAGACAGACCAGTTCTGTGCAGAATATGGTATGAAGTTAAGTGCACTTTAAAGTTCTGGAATATTTAGAAAGGTTATTCCCTTTAAACTGATGCCAGCAAAAAAAAGCTTGCATTAATTTAGCAGAAGTCTGCCTTAGATGAGTATTTTAGATGACTGCCAATGAATGTATAATAAAGAATTCAGTGCCTAACACGTTTTTTTTTTGAAAGCATCTGGAAGTGGCACTGAAGTCTTCCCATATATTCACCATTTGGCAGATTACTCATTTTGCTTGTACAGCCATGGTACAGGAATGATTCCTGAAATTACACCAAGGCAAGAGTAAATTACTCAAATCCTAACACAGGCAAGTAAGTTACTGCTGCCACTTCAAGAGATCACTTCATCACCAGCCTGAAGTTCAATCCTATGGAAAACGAGCTATTGGGCATTAGACAATCCTTGTTAAATATTATACAAGTCAACAGAGTGACTAATGCTGCCAGCTTAACCCACAATTACAAAAACAACTAAGGAACGTAGAGGAGAGAAGCAAGTACAAATTCTATGCTATTCTGGGAGATGCCCAATGCACATCAGTTCAGAACATGTTCTTGTTTCAGGCTAGTATTTGTAAAAAGCAGAAATAAATCCTAAATGCTTTAGGATTTTTGCAAGATAAAATCCTTAGCCTAGCAATTCATCCAGTATTTGACATTTCAAAACAGCTACGAAACCCACATTGTCTTCTTAGGGCAGGAAAATAAAGTGTAGTTCTGCTTCATCTGAGATAAACAAACATTCTCCCTTTGTTTCTCAACTTCAATTAGCTGTGGCTAGTAATTACTCCTAAGTTTTGGATCTTTTTGACTTCAGAACTTGCACTTGCTTTATTTAGAATGAAATCATAACAGGAATCACACTGAGATTCACAAAGTTTGATATCCAGCATAGCTTTTTCTTCTGCCAATTATGTAAGCAACCACTATAATGGCAATCAAGACAGCAAGTGCAGCACCAACTACAATTGGGATTAGAATGCTGTCATCATCCAGCGAACACTCCTGGGCTGTAGGTGAGAAAAAGGTTGCAATAAGGAATAAATAAAGACAGAATACTTGCCAAGTGTGGTATAAAAATCTGTTTTCCTTAATACAAAGGTGTTAAAAAAATCAAGTATTATTTAAACTAAGAGAGAAAGAACTGCAGAGGTCTAACTTATACACTTAGCATATTTAAGCATTATAATTAATTTAAGTACTGATAACCTATAGCAAGTTAAGGGTGTACAAGTGTTCTGTGCACAACATCTGCACTAGGCAAGGGAGCAGCCTTTCTCCTGCACTCAAGAACCAGGCTTATCTATTTCATACTTAAGGCAAGTCTGGTTGGCACTTTCACTCATTATGGATAAAAACTGACCTAGATTTTGTATCAAGAATCTATCCAGAATGAAGACATGTTACACAGATAAAATAACTGTAATTAGAGGAAAGCCAGCTGCAACTTTAAGGATAGAATGAAATGGGTCCTTAAGTCTTTAGAAAGACTGTTTACCCTACACACATCTGGAGAGTTATCTTACTTCTGTCTAAAAACAGAATGTTTCAGTCTGTGTTTACAGATCAGTCTAGTCCAATAAGACTGTGCTGCAAGTATTAGCATTAAGCACAAAGACCAGTTTGCACTAAATATTAAGAGGTAATTTAAGACATTTCTGTTTTCTCCACTCAAGATAATGCAGCAAACAAATATTTCAGAATCTCTCTTTAGTTCTGGATATTCAGTACTGCCTCTCAAAGAAGCTCTGACAGTTCATTCTTTCCCAATACTCCTATTCCTCAGACTGACAGGTAAAAAGAAACAAAACACCTAACAATATTCCCAAAGTTCACTTCTGCAAAAGTTCAGTTTGATTTTCTTATATATCTGAGCTACAAAAAGCTGTATGTCAAGATGTTGTCAGGTAACTTCTATTCTGCACTGCAATGCTTAAGTCCCCCTTCAGTGTCTCTAGTTCATTCAAGTTTTGTGAAGGAGAACCACACACTTAACACACATTTTTTAAGAGTGAACAAAGCTCTGCTTGAACTTGAATGTCAGTCTCAGAATTTCTCTTCATTCCATGTATATCTAAATATATTAAAAAAAATTGGAACGAGCTTCTGAGATAAAGTGCTTGTACCTAATGCTGGTGCATTTTAGCAAGTAAAAATTTTGCAAGCATCACCAAAAACAAAAACGTAACTCTTACCTGTAGCAAACTTATTTGCCTCCACAAGGAATGGCTGAATCCATAGATTAAAAGTATGTACTTGAACATCTTCATTTATCTGAAGAGTTTGCTCTTTTCGGCACATGTAAGAGCTACCAAGGAAAGCATCCCACTTGCTGAAATTGCTGTTATCTGCACTTGAAATGACTAAACAAAGAACAAAAAAAAGAGAAAGGGAATCGCATGTTCACTTAAAATGCAAGACAGTTGCTAATACAGTAAGACTGAGTAGCTGAATCTAGAGGGGCCAACACTTCAACACTGACTAGTCTCAAAAACAAAGTAGGGCAAAGTGGGGTTGATCTGCTTAACCAGAAATCAGGGACTGAAGTACTTTGCAGACTCCTCTCTTTCATATGTATATGACATCAGCCTTTCATTGTACCTCCACTACTCTCAGTGCTGCAGAGTTGCAAGTGTTTTAGCTTTAATGCTCTTTAATTGCTGTAGCTATGATAAGCAATTAAAGAAAAAACCCCAAAAACATATGATCGTTGGGGGAAAAAAAGTATGCTTTGGTTTTTGAAGGCCTGGCCTTTTATTAGTGAGAGTTAAGTACAAGTGGTTGGAAGATACAGCAGCATCTTCAAAGAAGACAACATCTAGTTTAGTAAAAAAGCTTCAAAGTTGGTACCACTGTATTTCATACCACAAAAAATTACATTACTGAAAAGAGTTACAAAGAAGCCCTTTTAATCTACAGTGCAGAATCTAATTTACATTAGCAGAAGTTTCAGGAATAGTAGAGTGGTCCCACACTGCTGTTTAAAGTTACTCTTATAGCCATTTCTGCTTATTATTTTTGTTCATAGCAACTTCTAGACATAAAGTAGGAGCTAACAGTAAGCATGAACAACACTGAAAAAAAAAAGCCAGAAGTACTTGATGTAGACATTGAATAAAATATTACATTTAAGGTAGATACTGTTTCTTACCAGAACCATTCAGATGGTTGAGCAGCGTAACATTCACCTCCCTCAGATAAAATTTTTGTACACTTGCACTTGTATTTTTCTGTTCAAGAAGCAAGAACCAAGCGTCAGTGTGCAATTCTGCACTTGTAACCTTACAAACACATGCTTTACAGAAGTCAACACATTTACCAGTCTTACATTTTCTACAACTTTAACCCAGTTCTCCATTTGTCTTGAGGCACTCAGCTGGCCAGTTCCACCTCCCATATGGGAACAGCCTACCACCAGCAAGCAACAGGAGGATTTTATTCTAAGTGATCACCATGCATGCTGTTTAAATGAAAAAATTACTTTAAAGTAAAAGAAGTTACTTACAACAGCAAATGTGAAACCAATCAGCGTGCTATTTCCATCATTCAATTTCAGAGTGGCTGTTGTGTTACCACAGGCACCATCTGCAACAGTTGTCTTTGGATTGATGTTGATCAGAAGAGGCTGAAATACAGACAAAGCACATCAAAGATATTCAGCTGCCTTTGGAATACATTGTCTCAGTCAGGAACAGTCTTGGGTTAGAAGAGCTTGTTGTAAATATGACAGCAGGAAGAGCTGAGCTTGGCTGCTATGTAACCAAGGGTGTTTGAGTTAAATTTACATGCTGGCAGCACCGAAACAAACAAATTGCTTGAGAAGCGTTACTTTGTTCCCAAACACAACAGGCTACCCTCTGAGGGGAAAGACAATATCTGCAGGAAACAACAGCCATAACAGCTACAAAAGTTCCAGACTTAATCATGTTAGAGGTATTCCCAATATCAAATTCTGTTGACTCTATGTAAGGTTTTTGAAGGCAGGTGTAATGCAACAAAACTATTCTGTAGTCAGAGATGCTACATACAATACTTAGAAGCAGTTCTGGACAGCCAGCAGTGTACAAAGCAAATTCCCTGCATTCACATTTTACACCAAATAACTACAGCAACTTCTACTTTTCAAAAGAAAATAGAAGCACCTTGTCTTGGGTAACATTCAGTTGGAGCCCCACAGTCGCCAGGAAACAAGTTTTATTTCCACTTTTAAGAGAATAATTTCCTGTGTCTGGATTCTCCACAGGTTTGGGAGCACTTGTTGGAGCAGGAGACAAAGTAGTGGTAGATGCAGTTGTTACATTGGCAATAGTAGGTGGAATAGTAGGTGCAGAAGTAGGTCTATCAGCAGGACATCTAGACTCTGAAAAGACATTTTAATCACCATTTCATTGCTGAAATGTTATTGAAGTCTTATTACTCAGACAAAGACACCTGCCATTTAGTCTCAGAAATCCTGTAACACTCAGTTTTAAATCCACACTCAGTACCACTTGCCTCTGACACATGAAAGCAAAACACACAAAGACAGTTAAGTTGTTATAAAAGTATGACAGGTATTTGCTGTAGACCAAGTAAGTGACCCTATTATGTTATATGCAGCAGGATGATGTGCCTGTCTCTCTTCTGAGCTATGAGATGAGACAACAGGCTCTGGACTATTCAAATGCAACAGCAGAGGCCAGCACTGGAAGTGGATGGCAGTCAGCTAAAACCCCTCAAACTCAAATGATTTACTCAGCAACAGTAGTTCTGAAGTGCTTATTCTTAATACCCCTATTACTGGAATACACACTTGAGAAGAATCCCACCTTGGCACGAAAACAATCCACATTACAGCACACTACCAAATCTGTTCTCCTAATCTATTTTTCCAGGAACAAGGAAAGAAATACTAGAGCACATTTACATGAATATTATTAAACACAGCACATCTTAGAATTGGCAGATTTTTAATTATGGGACTTTGTACCCTGCACTAAGGTGCACCACACAAAAGCTCTTTCACAAACTGAAATGCTTACCTTTTTTACTGACTGTGCCATTCTGAACAAAAGCCTGCACAGTAACATTCCAGAAAATCTGTGTTATATTTTCTGCTTCAAAAAAGTAGGAATGATGACACACGAAGACAGTATTCAGTTGAACTGGATGCAAAGGATCCTTCACAAGAACAGTAACTGGTCCTACAAATAAACACAAATGTTTTAATGCCTTATACACTACAAGAACTTAGAGGTAGTGTAACAGTTTATATAATTTTGTAAGACACAGACTAAGAGATAATTAAGTTTAGAAATCTTAAGCTTTCTTGAATGTTTTCCCTATGTGTCCTGACCTGAAGTGCTAGGTAATGCAGGAGTAATCAAGCTTACGGAACTAGACAAGCCATTAGAAAGGTGAACCCTTTTACTTAATTTTTAAGGAGAAAAAAATTCTATTATTAGTAGGTGTTCGTACACAGATGGCCTAACACTGTATTGCTTGGCAAGGTTGAAGGTCAAGCAGTGCACACTAAAATTAATCTTCCATGTGCCTGCTGTGTACCAGCACCTCACTGATCAAAGCTGTTTATCCTTCCCCTTCTCTTCCACTTACAGGAATTATACAGTGAAGCCATTTGGCCTGCATTGTTACCCAGCAGGCAGGTACAAAGAACAGCAGTTGGCAACACGTGGTACAGAACTCATTACATTCATTACTAACTCCTGCATTCCTCCTTCACAAAAGCCAAGGCAGGTCAGGTATATGAGGTCTGACACTTCTGGCTGAGATTGCTTTGCAAGTCAGATTCTACACCGAATGTTACCTTTTCTTTTAGCATCAGGAAACGCAGCGGTATCATTGGTGTTGTACGTCAGTGTGATGAAGTCTCCCTGGTAAGTTTCATTGTTTTTTGTGATGTTCATGCTCCAAGAATGGCCTTCTCCAAACTGCACTGCCAGAAGGGCAGCTTGTGTGTCATTGCCACAGACGCTTCCATTGTGTGTCACACTCGATGACAAATTCAGGGTTGTGGTTTTCTAGAATAAAAGGGTAATTTCAAATGCATTCACATGCAGCTCTTCCCCATAACAACACTATAAACTTCCTGGAGTTAGCTGAAACCTTGCGCAAGGTGAGATTATTTTAGGTTATTCTGGAAAATTATGATAAAGACATCCTGACACCTGCCTGAGAAAGGAGCCATATCAGATTTAAGTACAAAAGTACAACTCTAACTTGGCTGTAAATCTTGATCATGTTGAGCTGCAATTACATTTACTGCTTGGGCTAAGAACATAACTACACTGGTGAGATTTGGTGAGTTTTGTGTATATCATTTAAGTAAGAGCAACAGAGTACTTTCATTCATTTGTATGACTGAGAACTTATTCTTTATTTTATAAGGACTATACAGGAATATTCTTCTCAACTGACTTAGTAAAAAACAGTAAGAAATCAAACACCCTACATAAAAGAGCTTAAACTTTTATCCAGGTCAAAATCCAGTTCTCAGCATGAGTTACTCCCAAATACTTACATAATCACCATTGTTTGATTCATATGTTATCAAGAACCTCATCATCCAGTCTGCATACAGGCATGTAGCATTAGAAGCATCCTTTATATCTACTTCAACTGCATAGGACTGGAAAAAACCTGTAAGGTAGGATTATTAGCTGTTAAGACATCGTTTTTACTTCATTTTCTAGAACCACTTGAGAGGACAGCTCATCACAAAGCAGTAAATTATATAAGGATCATATTCAATTTACCAGACATTGAAAGAATAGCTAGATTTCTAAAAACTATCAAAAATAGGAAGCACATCACAAAATTGTCAAAGCTGGCAAAAACAGACAATGTTTTATAGTCTGTTTACCTGACATAAACTAATAATCCCAAAGTGTTTAGTGCTCAACGCTGGACACTTTTAAGATTTGGCTGGGCAGGGTGTTGGGCCATCTTGTCTAGACCGTGCTTTTGCCAAGAAAGGCTGAACTGGCTGATCCTTGAGGTCCCTTCCAACCTAGAATTCTGACTCTGAAATTAGCATCAGCTTTCTGGTGACACACTGGGTAAACCAAAGGGCACAAACACAGCACTTGACCAGTGTGCTGCTTGTAGACCAGGGTCTATTATTTTATGTGCTGTATCAGTCATAACGACCCAAGCTGACCCCTAAGAGATGGGGTCACCATGCCTTCGTTGCGTTTCCACGATTTCTCGCTCGATAGACACAGGCGTTAAATTCCCTTTGCGTTTTAAGAGAACTTTTCCCAGCTGTTGTATTCCTGACGCGCTGAATGCCGGCCGAGCCGTTGCCGTGCCCGCGGCCCCACGCCGAGAAGTGCTGACAGAATGGCCTGGCCGGGCCGCGAGGACGGGCCCGCGGTCCCGGCTGCCGGGCCACGGCCCTCGGCCGGAAGCACCCCGAGGCTCCCGGCCTCCCCGGCACGGTGCCGCTCCGTCCGCCGGGCCCGGGCGGTGCGGGGCTTCGGCTCCGCCGCTGTCCCCTCCTCTCCTGTGGGTGGCAGCGCGGGGAGGGCGGCAGCGGCGGCGCCTCCGCCCCGGGGCCGCCCCCCTGAAGGCGCCGCGGGGCCGAGGCGGCCCCGGGACCCCCCCGGGACCCCCGGTGCCCGCGCGCCGCGTCATGTGCGTGACGGGGCGAGGGCGGGGAGCGGCACGAGCCCGCGGGGACACCCGACACCAACTCCCCTCCCCCGGGCCCCGGCGCTGCCCCGCTCACCAGAGACGCCGAGCAGCAGCAGCGGCAGGAGGAGGCGGTGGCAGGAGGAGGCGGCGGAGCGGCGCGGGCCCATGGCGCCGGTGCTGCTGCTGCTGCTGCCGGCGGCGGAGACACCGGGGCACGGCGAGCGGCCGGGGCGAGCGGGCGCGACAAAAACCTCGCCAGCGGTCATGTGAGGGGCGGGGCGGGGCCGTCCGCGCGCCGCCAATCGCCGCTCAGCGCCGCCGCTCGATTCCCTGGATCGCGGACGGGCCGCTCATCGCTCGGCGCCTCGGGCGGGCGGGTCTGGTCTGCTCCCGACCCAGTCCCCGTCCGGCGACAGCAGCGGCGACAGCAGCGGCGACAGCAGCGGCGACAGCAGCGGCGACAGCAGCGGCCGCCGGAACGGGGATGTGCCGCGGTGGCCTCTGCAAGGGGCAGGGTAGCGGCGGCTTGTTCTGACCCTCGGCAGTGTTTGCGGTTTGCACTGGGCTGCTCTAGTCTGGGAAGGGGTTGCTTACAAGAGATGCACATCCCGAGAAGTTTAATATAGACGCTTTCACTGAGAAAAAAGTAAATAATCTATTACCCATGTTTGCAATAAATGCAAGGGGTCAGTGTGCCTCAGTGCACCTCTCCTGACGTGGCTGTCACCCATCCTGCCCCGAGGGACGGTCCCGGCGCTCCGGGGCTCGGCGCCGCCGTGACTGGGCAGAAACTCCCTCCAGACACGGCCCCGGCGGCCGGGGGGACTGGCACCAGCACCGGAGATTTACTGCGTCTCTTCTGGTGCTGAAAGGCAGAAAGAGGGGCAGAAAACGATGGGAGGAGACAGCAGTTTGGTGCAAATGAGGGAGAAAAGGGCCTACGGTGTGAAGCGGGGAGAGGACGGCTGGACAAAAAACTTGGTGGATTTGGGTGTGAAAGGTGGTATAAAATGTGATGGATGCTGGATTGCACACTGACACTATTGATTACAAGGAAAAACCCCAAAACCTCCACACCCAAACAAGTCAGAAAGGCTGGCTTGGCAGAGAAAGGGGAAATGGAAGAAGATATTGAGGCTGGGAGACAGCAAGGAAAGATGGCCTGAGGAGATGGGAGCTCTGTGCTCCAAAGAAGGGCCTTCTGGAACGGCATATTCCTGTTCCTGATGCTGTGGAAGGGCTGAGGATTTCGAATTATGGGCTCTAAGAGACATACCCAGCCATGGAGGAAGAAAATGAAGTCTGAAGACAATAAAACACATTCACCTCATAATGAGACAGTTGGAGTGTAGATGCTGTTGACAGGAAAGCAGTTCTGCAGTCTTGAGGAAGTGGAAATAATGCAATTTGTTATCAAAGGGCAGTTAATATCTCTCGTTTGTGAGTTTGAAATCCTGTACTTTCCCATAGAAACCGCAAAACCAAAGCTGGCATGTCAGGGCCACCAAGGAAACCAGGGCATCGAACAAACGAGGGTCCCACCTCAATGTTTCTTTGCATTTCTTTTTGTGCTCAATAACTACACCTCAAGCCCACTCACCACGCGTGTTACATACCTGCACGTGCATTTGTCTAGGCATGGTTGCATGTGACTCTCAAATTTGCGTGATTTCAAAATGCTTAGAGTAAATTTATGTTTATCCTTTGGGCTTAATTACCAAATACTTATTTGAAGAAATAAACTTTATATTTAATAACTGACTTGCTGTAGGCTGTGGGGAAATGTCAGTAACAGCAGCAGAGATGAAACCACGAATTCTGAAAGTAGCAAATCTTTCTCAGCTCCACCACAAAGAACGGGGCATTTCAGAGGCTAGGGAGAGTCCTGCTCTGGGGATTCTGTACTTGTTCAGGCTTCACTCCTTCAATACAAAATTCTGTTTTTAAAAGGTGATCTCACAAGAAGCTAGGAGAAATCAAATTAGGAGGATTTGACTACTAGGAGACAGGCATTGAATTAAGCTTTAATTAATTGGAAGAGGAGAAAATTACTGGTCTGTTCAGGTAGTTCATGCAGTGGAATGGCACCTTTTGTATCTCTGGAATATGAATTTCAGGATTTATGTATATACATTGATATGTTCCAACACTCCCTTGTTCTGAGTGAAGAATTCTGAATATTTGGATCTCTTGCTTGCACATAGGAAATGGGCTCTGAACCAAGTGGATGTTCTGCAGACATAACGGGAAGGCTGATTAACTTGTTTCCTTTATGCCAATTTAGTGAAGCTTGAAATGAAATCTAATGGTAGCAATCACAGCAAGCAAATCCTTTTCTGTTTAATAACACAAGAAAAACAGCAACCGGTGTGGGCTTAAAAGAACAGTATAGTTTATTTAATTTAGCAGAATGGAAAATATCTTGCTTTGCACTAGAAATATCATCATTAATACCAGAAAACAGATTATTTCTCTGTTTGCATCTGGTTACTTCACCCTCCCTGTACTCCATCCCTGCCATGTAACAGCCTGCCACAGGCTTGTGGTGGTGCGATGTCATATCTTACACGATCTTGGTGGACTAAGGTGATGGTTTATTGTCATTATCATACAGTCACAAAGGGACTGCGGGTCCAGGAAGATCTGAGACAACCACAAAGGCTGCTCAAAGGGTTTCTGCCCATGTGTGGAATCCCTGGGGAGACCAAAGGATCAAATTCCACCTCCAAGGGGTTGGTACAAACACCTCGTGTTCGTGTACAGGAAGAGGTTTATCCAGAAAGCTCACATGCTCCAGCCATCTGGACATGATAAAAGGTTGTTAAAAGCAACGTACTCTTGCGTTTTCACAGTGATATTCTTTTGCCCAGCCAACTGACAGAAGCTTGATTTTGGCACTGGTCTCCCTAAACAGAGAATTTTTTGGCAGTTCCCAAGGCCTGTCTCCTTTTTGTAGCTCTGGAGGGAGCAAAATGAAGCTCTGTTCCTCTCATGTTTAACAAATCCTTCAGCTGTCCTTAGAAAAGGATTTAGTAGTTAGGGTCAGATGTCATCTGATTCCTCTTTAATTGCATAAGTTATTATATTCACTGCTTGTAGGATTCAACCTGTAACAAATACTCACTGCATATTATTTATCATGAGTAATTTCTTTATTGATTGTGGAAGTCTTAACAATAAAATTCACGTGATAGTTGGACTTCAGTAACATAAGCTCAAACTCACATTCTCGGCTGTTTTCCTTTAATAAGAGAAGAGTGAATGATTGTTACCATAATGCAGAGAAAAAGCCGTACCCTCTTGCTTAGTAGAAAGAAATGATTTTACAGTTGGCATGATTTTGTGAGCCATTGATGGATGGCAAGCTGATCCTGGTTTTCTAAGATATTGATATTCCTTATGTTTATTGCTGGATGTGAGAAGGAGGACGGTAATGTTTCTGTACAGCATTACAGTTTTATTGCATGTTATACTGCCTGACATCTGTTGTTTTCAGAAGGTATTGACATGTACTGAGAGCAAATATGCAAACCTTAAAATTTATTTTTAAAGCTTTAGTTCATTAAGGAGTATAATTTTGTGCCTAATTTCATTTGCATCATATGCTTAATCCTTCATGAATCCTTTAGCAGTTTCAGCAGTTTAGATACTATGTCTGTAATCAAACTTTTCTTAGCCCTGGGACTTGCCAAAGTTGATGGATGTGTGTTGTCAGAAGCAAAGTGTTCACTGTTTAATGAAGCACAGAGTAACTTAATGTTTCTGATTTCTGGTGCAGAAGAATAGAGGTTGTGATAAAAAGAAGAAAGAGATAGTCCCTAGGACATGCAGTAATCATGACTTTATTCTAATGTATTTTTATTTCTTCTTTTAGATATCTCTAAACAAAAGGACAATTCCTGTATTTTTTCCTGGGAAAAGATTATGGCAGAACCGATTATTCCTTCCCAGGAGGCAGAGAAAGGATTTGGTTCCATTTCATGTGGAAGGGGTGGAAAGAGGAATGTATTAATGCTGGCCAGAGATGTCCCAGATTCACTTGGCAGAGGGTGATGAACTACAGGGACCTTCTTGTTGTGTCAGCAACTGAGAGTTACAGCTACTCACGAGTTTTCCTTCTGACACAGCTCCAGTTTGTAGCCTGTGGACTGATGATTTGGGGTCCGGACACCGCAGCGAGGACCAGGGAGTGCCAGCACAGGCTGACATCTGCAGTGCCTCAGCTGTGTGTGTGTCTGCAGGGCAGGGACGGCTCCCGGCAGCTCCGCGCTGATAGCTCCGATAAAACACTCCGGGGATCCCTGCGCAGGCTGCGGGCAGATGGCAGCGTTTGGGAGCTGCGCTTCTGGGGGAGGTGGTGGTAGGAAACCAAACCAATAAGCGCTGCTGCGAGAAACTGCTGAGTCAAGACTGGGGAAATCATGTGAAAAGCTAAAAAAAGAAAGCTTGGTAGGGCGGTGGAGCGACCAGAGAGCTGCGAAACTTCCTGTAGGAGCGCTCGTGTCACGACGCAGCTGGAAAAACCCATTCCCGGCGAGGCTGGGGGCAGAGGCACGGGAGCTTGGTCACAGCATGTTACACAAACACAGCTCGGGTTAATCGTGTGCTGCAGGCTCGGGGGTGAAAGCAAGGCAGGAGCTGCCCCTTTGCTGTCCCACTGCTGCCCCTCGGTGCTGCGGGGTGCAGGGTGCGGGGTGCCAGCGCTCTTGGGGTGCCCGCGGTGCTCAGAAGCATTTCCAGCTGCTGCTGGATGTGATGTGTGCTGCAGCACTCAGCAGCTGGGTTAACATGTGCCAGCAGATGAGACTTAATGCATTTTGTGAGTCAGACCAAGCTGCTTGTAGATGTAGCTCAGTTTAATGTGGAAAAAAAAAAAGAATTTGTTTGACTGACAACATGTTCTTTGGCTTGTTACAGCACAGCAGAGGTTGCTTTTGTGGTTTGATTGTCATACAGTGCTAACTTGCTGGAGATACATCTGTCAGCTTCAGAGCAGAAATCATTGCATGAAAATGGCTCTGCACAGGAGACGCCTCCCACTTCCAGCTCTTATGAAAGATGTGTTGGCTGTAACATTTTCTGAGAGATTTCAGCAGGAAAAGAAATTACAGCTAAAATATAAGGCTGGGAGGGAAACTGGTTATTATCCAGTCAAGTGACTGGATATTTTAACTGCAGGACTTCAGTGCTACAGGATCCCTTGTAACCTAGAATAACATAACATCCCTTTTACAGAGAACATAATGATATTTGTACTTAGTCTATAGTTTCCAGCTGACAGAGATCAGAAACCACGTCTGGCACACACCAGGCTAATGCCTGTTCACTGGGTTGTCCTGAAACACAGCTGTTTGGGGGAATGATCTCTCTCCAGTTTGAGGTTGTGTGTTTGCTCTGTACTTTTGGAGCTAGGATTTGAAGCAGCAGCTGCTGCTGTAGGAGTAAAAAGGGAGAAACTGAAGGGATAGACATGCAGTGCAAGTTCTACAAGTGACAGAATCACAGCCCTGTGGTAGTAGAACCAGTTCTGACCTACTCCCCAGCCACATCCTACAAACAAGCTTTACCTGTGCAATGACAAGGTTTCAGCTCACCTCTGCAGAGGCTGTGTTTTGTAGTTTTTGTTCCCATCTTATGCATGAAAGCTGCACCTTCTCCCCAGAATGCATGTGGCAAAACTTGCCCTGTGCAGTGCCCTGCCCAGCCTTCACTGATAATTAATAGAGCAGCTTGCCTTGAGCCTCAAACTAGCACCAGCTGAAGGACTTTGTGGATATAAATAAGGGCCTGCTTTTGATAAAGGTATCTGTTTTTGGCCATGATAATGAATTTTTTCAGCTATACCTTGAGCTTCAGAGACTACACAAGGGTAAAACAGGAACAGGCACTATGATAATTTCATAGGAAGTTCAGTCCAGAAGGGGAACATAAAACTATATATTAAGTGAACATGTTGCTAATGGTCCAGCACTGATATTTCACACTGAATTAAAACTATTTACTGCTCCAAATAGTAACAAGCAATCTATTCCACATCATTTCACATGCAATTTACTTGCATTCTAGCCCGTCTCTGCAAAGTCATAATGACTAAGCTTTGCAAAGAAGCATGGGAGCCCTTGAGCCCTGCAAAGGTCTCAAGGAATGCAGTGACCCTCTGCATTCCTTTTAATTGTATAACACATCTAAATGTTGGATCTACTGAAAAGCAATTACTGGAACTTCCTTGTTACTGCAAATATCATTAGATGGAAGACAATCTGTGGACTTACTTTTTTGAAAAGACAAAATTTCATAGCAAATTACTATTACTCAGGCATTTTAACACAGAAGTACGTAGTGACATCCTATGGAGGCCCCATGGGCCTGTGACTAAAATCCTCCTCCCTTGATCCTGGAGAGATGGTAACAGAGAGGTTGGAGTGAGAGAAGGCCTCTCTCCCACAGGTCTTCTCAACTCTAGGATCATGTATTAAGTTTGTTCCCCTGTTGGTTTATCAAGTTGATGTCACCCCAGTTCACCCCCATTCACCTTATTTGTAAGTTCCCTAGAGTGTTCTGCCTTCCCTCAATCCCCCTTGGCCCCAGTTTGCTGCACTGTTCCACCACCATTACCCTCTTGGTTCCCTGAGTTGGTTGCCCCTCCTATGCACCACTTTTACCCGTCCCCATGGGACCCTGACCCTCAGATCCACCCCCTCTTGCCCCATATATAATCCTAGACCCTCAGCCTGTCTTTGTCTTTGTCCCTAGACCCTTTCAAAGATCAAACTTTTTCGGATTTCCACACAAAGACCCAGACCCGTCCCTTTATAACTCATCAGCCTTTATTTAAGCTGTGAATTCCGGCCCCGAAAGCGCAGGTCGCTCTTCAGAGATTCATTGTGGCATGCGCCACAACACAATCGCTGTTTTCCTCCAGCTTTAAAATACAGGTGTTGCAAGCAGACAAACAACTGACTGTTTTAAGGACAAAAATAACTAACTATCAACAGTTATAGAAAAAATTAAGTTACTTGCATTCTCCTGTCTGAATAGTCTCCTTAGGCTGCAAGAGCTGACTAAACTTGTGATCTAACAAATGTAACAATGCTGGTAGCAAAAGAACTCTTGGAATTCAGCAGATACAAGCAGAAGGGACATGATAAGAATCAAGGAGACAATGCCAAGAGAAAAAGTTACATGAGAAGGTGGCCAGCCCAGCCACAATGGAACCCAGCAGGAAATCAAGAGTCCACCGACCAGAATAATGTGTTTGACTTGGACTGGGTGATGAGTGTCAGGGGTATAACTGAGAGGTGTGAGTTGGGGTAGGGGCCCCTCTCCAGAGGCACCAGTTCTAGCTGTAACCAAAGAACAAACAGAAGACTCATTGGAAACATTTCACTTGGACTTGGCATTCTTAGTGGGGCCCTAGGGTCAGACACAGTAACTGTGGCTGGTCTCCATAAATCCCTAGAAATTGATAGAAATATAGTATTTGCTGGTATGAACTACTTTTCCTCAGCTTAAGAGGTTTATTTGCAGCACTGCAATGTCCTACTGATTTTAGAAAATTCACTTTCAAATTATTTTTTTGTTTAATTTATATCCTAATGCTAATTTTCTATAAGCAGCAGCAAGACAAGCTATGAGTAATTTCAAAGGTGACCTTGTACCAGGAAACAATTACTTAACCAGGAGAAGAACCTGTTCCTTTGTAGGTTAACCAACAGCAATTGTTTCTCTTCCCAGTTAACTCCATGTATTACAAGATAGCCTTTGCACAATGTCTCTCAACCACTCCAGTAAGTTTTGAGGTGTCCTTTGTTTAAATGCCACAGTATGTCCACAGGCCCTGGCCTCTTGAAGGGGGAACAAAAAAAGGAAAATCCAAAGCTACCATTGTAAATTTGATTTGTCATCAGTTTTTCTCAATCAGGAGAAAGTACAGTGGCGTATATTGAACTTCACACAGGAAAAGGAATGAAAGAATTTACTGCTGTTTCTTTTCTCAGAGTAGACAGATCATCTATCAGTCTCCAGTCATGTGTTCCTGCAAGACTTTTTTTTTTTTTTTTTTCTGTGAAGTATGTGGGAAATACTCTTTTTAAGTAGAAAGTGTTGGTGGAAAAAACCTCCCATGCATTTAGATGCCTCCAAGCTGTAATACAGGAAGGAAGCACCTGAGCAGATTGGTGGCAGATGCTTCCCAGACCTGTCCAAGCCCACCTGCCCCAGAGCTGTTGTGTGGTTCCAGCAGTGCAGGGTCAGCCCCCCTAAGCCCATGCCAGCCTTCCACAGAGCAGCTCACAGGATCGGCACCTGCTCTGCTACAGCTATCCCAGTTTCCAGAATTCAAGAAGGAAATTCTAAACACTCCATCTCCTCCCTCCACCAAATCTTCAGGGCTCCTGAACTGGGAAGGGCCAGGCTGGACACAGTCCTTCTGCTCAGATTTAACCCAAATGTTCAGGGTGAAGAAGAAAAATCAAGAAATGGCCAATTAGCCATTCTTAATAGGAGAAGCAAATTCCCTATACAGCTTTGTCCTTCATACTTCAGTAATCATTCCAGAGTCATTAGAATAAGGATAAAGTGGGAGACAAGGAATATTCATACAGCAGGAGAGGTGCCTCCCTGAGGAGCAACAAGACACCACCTCTGGTTTTTTTTTGCGTATTTCTGTCACTTGTGCACATTTTAATCCAGATTCAGAGTCTATGAGGATGCTTATTTCCTTCCCCTCCAAGAACTATAGAAGACTTAGCAAAAAACCCAAAATAATAAAAATTCAGGAATGGAAGCCACTTAGAAAACTCAAGGGATTTTAATGACTGAATGAATAAGGAACTACTTATTATTTTTAAGTAGCAAACAAGTATTTTGCTATCAAAGCACAAGCTAAAGAATTTAAAGAAGCCATAAACATTAGTAAGCCAAACATACAGAACTTGGAGTAAGAAGGCATTTTACACACAAGAGTTTATCAACACAAAACTGTTTAATATTTATTAAATGACACAAAATACCTAGATAACAGACTCACTCTCTGAAAGGACATGTATTTACATTATTTACCAACTTAAGAAAGACTCTCTGTACCCATATTAGACTTATGAAACATAAAAAAGGTTTTGCTGCTTTTTGCATCGAAGGATGCAACGGTGATACATGCCCTGTTTGCAAGTCTGCATAAACTATAAGTTTTTGATGTTGTGAAAAAGCACAATTTCGTATTCTGGTAGCTGAGGGAAGAGGCTTCTGAAAAGTAACAGGGTTAGTTTTTTCCCCCCCACTCCAGACACACTCTCAAGACTGTTATACAAAAAGTATATTACATTTTTGAATGCTGCTGTACTCTTACAATTTTAGTGTAACATTTCAAAGAAAATGTTCTTCCTACTATATGAGAGCACTAAAAAAAGTGGTATTTGAACATTTTTTTAGATGCACTTTTTTGTTTTAAAAGAAAGCATTAGGGCAAATGATATGTCTAGGAAAAAATGAAAGGCTGACAAAAAAAAAAAAAAGCTGAGACCAAAATATGAAGAACAGCTAAAGCAACTTAACAATTTGCTAGGATTTGTTTTTGTTTTTTTATTAACTATTTACTTTGGCACCTTTGTGTAAACTATAGAACAAAACAACGTTTACAACACATTTGCAATTACAGCATTTAAACAAAATGGTCACTTTTGAAACCAGCCAAGACAAAAAAATAGTCCATTTATGGGTATAAAGATTAAAAAACCTAAAATATATATTTCTAAGAATAAACTGCAATTTCTTATGAACAAGGTGCTATAAACTGCATGCAAGAGTCAAGATTAAAAATGTGCGGCCAAAAAGACAAGCTGTGTTCTAGCCAGATGAGTTGTGGTCCAAGCCCATTTCAGTTTTTTCTTACAGAGATATATATGGCTCAAGAAGCAGGCACATGATCCCAGCAAGAATTTGCGGAGTTGTACGACGACGTATCTTGGCTGCAGCTTTGTCATTAACCAGGAATGAGCGAGACCTTAGCAGAAGAGATGAACAAATTCTTGGGGAAAACCCATGAAGGAGAAGCCTTCTCCCCTCCTCTCGCTCACCCTTCTCCTGGTCTAGCCAGGGTTCTCAAAGTCCATTCTTTGGGTTGCTTTAACTGGATTACGCTTAGGGTCTGCCTCAGATTGTGAATTCTGATGAGATTTGAGGACATTTTCTGTATCATATTTTCTGCATTAAAGTTACTGAAATAGACAGGATAAAAACTAAATAAACCTACAGTCCTTTGCATATTATTTGACTGAATGTGACAGTTGTGTAATGAGGGAGGGTTTTACCACAACAGGTGTTCACACATGTAGTGGTGTTAGATTTATATGCTACAACAGACTGAATGGAACCAGCTCAATACATCAGCTCCTGTCTCCTGAAGAGTTAAGTCTTACGCTTCTTCTCCAAATATCTTTAAAAGGAATCTTTTATTGGCTGAAGATACAAACCATAAAAGAAAAGGAACATTGAATACGAAACACAGAAGTTTTTTTTTTATTATGGTGGGGGGCATTCTTTCCTCCCCAGTAGATCTCTCTTTGAACTAATACTTGAAGGTTTGCAGGAGGAGTCTTCAAGGTTCTTACCACATAACTCTACTGTCAGTATTTGTCTCACAGAGGCAGGGGTGGCCCTGGATGTCTACCAGTGGTTATGCTGCAACAGTGTCAAGGGGCAAGGTAGATTTTCTGCAGATCACAAAGAGCTGTATGATAGTTGAGGGTGACTGCAAATAATTTAGTAGGAAAAAAACCACCCACATTTGTTTCATCTGTCAGCTGAGGACTGCATACAAAAGAGCCTGAGAGAAAACATGGCTGGAGAATATATGGAATTAAACAGTAGATAAAAAAAAAGCACTAAGGATGGCATGTGTCAGATAGAAAACACACACACACACTCTCACACATGCGCACCCCTGAATGTGGGATCACAGTGATAGAAGTTATAGGTCATAGAGAGCTAAGTTACACTGCCATTAAACAAAAGTAACATCTTGCTTTCAAGAGATATTGGGTATTCCCCAGGACTATCAGTGCCTGAAAGAGGATGAGGTTTTTCATTGTGCTCTGCAACACAGCTGATCATAGGTCTAAAGCCTGGCTGGGTAAGGAAGAACTGGTACATGGAGAAGTTCCTTTTCTGTTGACACCTTTTTTTTCCATATATACCTGGCACATGCTGCTATAAGCAATAAAAAATGTATTTTGTTGAAACAAAGCTCTACATTCAAGTGACTTACTCTCCCATGTCTTATAAAGATGCAAAGAATGCTCTCTGGTCATCTAAGAAAATATATTTTAGATGCCTTGTAGCAATACTTAACTTACTATATGAGAGGTAGGCTTCTGGGTTCTAGGAGGCCTGCTAGGCTCTAGGGCTGAGTTCTTAAAGCTTTAAGTTAAAGCAATCCAAAGCAGGGCAATCTTAGAAGAGCTGCCCTGTCTAAACCTTGAGGTTAGTTCAAGTTTAGAATGTTGCAAAGCAAAACAAGTATTAAAATCCATTTGCAATTTTTGTTCCTACAGCTTTACCACAATAACAGTGTGGCTTTTTCATCTGTTAATAGATTCTCTTTATGCTAGAGTATTGCTGCCAAGAGGTGAAGGCCTCCTACCCATGACTAGTAAAAACTGTCACTTCTTCCATTATGGCTGTTTTATGCTTAAAATTCCCAAAGGTGAACACCAAGTCTCACAGGCAAGCCATATAAATCTAATCTGAACTTGTTTTGTTGTAGCAGTTATTTAAGAATGGTGTTTGTATATACAGTATATATGCCCACACTGCAAACTTTATACATTGTTTTATATTGGCACCATTTTGTCTTAATTGCAACCAAGAATATTTTCCATTAGATCAGCAATAAGGATAGCTTGGCTTATTCCTCATTTTCCCCGCTCAAGAGAAAAAAATCCAAGTGTGGGCATCAACCAAACCAATGGTATGTATAACTGAAATGCATTCTGTACAGTAAATTAAAAGTTTGCATGCAGTTTAAGCATTTTAAAGGCTATTTTTTATATTAATGAACCTTCTGTTTCCATTTAAAGATGTGAAAGATATCTGTCATATATCAAGGGACTCCTCTTCAGACCCAGAGACAAATGGAATCAGAAAGGCCAGGTACTTTCTTTCAGCTTCCTGCACATCTTACTAAATAACATGCAAAGAGTTCAACAGCATTCTTCTTAAAATGTAAATAGTACTCTTTAAATGGGCATGTTAACCACTGAAAGAAGTCCACTCTACTATACTTTTCCATTACACTGCTTTCATTCAATCATCGGTAGTATAAAAAGTCAATTAACGGGATCAACAGGCTAGTTTATCCACTGGCAACTGTGTAGGACACCAAGTGTGCAGTAAAACAAAGGCCAACATATGTTTATGCAATATAGTTGTACTGATTTGGGTTTTCTTTATCTCTTTCCATGTAGTCCCTGTCAATCAAGGATTCTATTCTCTTCTTAAGGTCAGCAGGCTGTAAAATAAAGCACATGTCAGCATTATCACTTTGCAGTCAATGCTTCTTGATTCTTTCTTTCAACTTGAGCCAAATATCTATATTGTTCAAGATGGCTGATGAAAATCCCAATTTAAAAAAAACAAACATAAATCCATTCAAGTATCAGAGCTTCCAAAGTCTGCAATGTGTAACTGATAGAAGAGAAAGTTACAAAGTCAGCTCATCACCTGCAGCTAAACAGATTTTTACAGAAAGGGAAGATATTTGCTGCTGTTTGAACTGAACTCTAAAGAAGTGCAATTTGTGCATCATGTACCAAAGTGTTTCTATTTCTGACTTTTAGCCAGTAAAAGATGTAAAAGCTTCAGTAAAAGTTTCAGTTCCTCATGAAGCAAATGAGTTTTGCAATAATTTGGGTGTCCTGCGATTTTGTTGGGTGAGGCACTTTATAAAAATGCCTCAGGATAACAAGTGAAGAAAATTATTTAAATAATCTGCTGTAATATTACAAAGCCCAATTGCAGTTTATGCAACACTTACAGACCTGCAGGCACTCAACATGATAAGACAATGGAATGAAATAGAAGGACCTTTTATTTTACATTTCCACTGATAGAAAGCACCATATATTTGAATTCCAGCAATGCTTCACTGTCTGTTTGAAAACCCATTTCCATTTGTACACAATAAGTCAGTTTATACTGCAGCTGTGGGTTTCTGCAGCTTTGAGACTTTCACCAATTCCTATATATGTGTATATATATTAATCAGTATAATCCATCCAGAAAAACCACTGTACTTCAAAAGTATCAACCAAGTTAAGGCTGTAATGCAAAATTGGTTTTAAGATCTGAAGCATTTTCTCCTTTGCCCAAGAATGCCTTGCCAGAACACTGCAAACAGTGGAACAGCAGAATACAAGGAGAATCAGTTTCTCCCTTACAGCTAACGCACGCCAGGGCTGAAACCCTTCGGAAATATATTTTAATAACAACTGGCACTTTAAAAATTCCTGAAAGTATTTGCCCTTTTCTAAAACTAAAAAGATGCATATTTTAGACGGAAGCACCGTTCAACCGAGGGCAGGCCAGGGAAGATAAAAGAATGGATAAAGTTTTAAAAGTAGAAAAATCAATACAGCACCTTGACTGGGAATTTCAGCTGGTTGTAGACCTCTGACACGAGCAGGTTATGACTGAGCGTCTTGCGCATCTTCATGATCCGCACAATGGCGGCATCAATCTGGTACTGCCGGTCCTGGAACACTCTCTCTGTAGTGCTTGCCTGTTCCTCCACCTGAAGGATCCATTTGGAAAAAATTTAATGAGAATACCAGCACAGTCAAAACAACTCTGTCTCCAAGACAATCTCAGTGTAAGACAGTGAAATGCCTGTTGTCAAGTATCTGACATAAAGCCTTTACAAATATGAAGACTTTTTGTCAATTGAAAAACACACTTGTACAAAGAAGTAAAACCTTTGCACAGATTTTACATTGGATGGCGGTCAGAGAAGCAAGTCCGCAGTGAATTTGCCATGTGCACAGTCAGTAAAGCTCCATGGAATGACAAAAAGAGCATTTCATAACTGGAACATCTCTTAACCTTACTTAGGGACATCCAGCATCACTGGTGTCTTAGTACAGAGGCACACATTAAATCACCACTGTTAGGTATGTGCTGTCATCCAAATTACACACGTAACTCTGACAGAGATATCAGTATGTACATGACAACCAGGAGGAAAAAAACTTGTAAAAGGGCAGGCAACAAGGTTCTTAACCCAAGGATCTAAACCCCAGAGGATTAAAAAAAATATACCGTTTCTTTCATCTGAATTTGGTTGATTTTTATCCTGAAGAGCTTATGTCTGAAATCATCATTACATGTGAATTTATCACCATCTTCCACATCTTTGCCTTTGGGGCTTTTAGTCAGTACTCTGGCTTTGCCACAAGCCAGAGATTGAAGTGTCCTTCTCAGCTCTCCATCCTCTAAAGCAGAAACAAGTTGTTTAGGTTTTTTTAGTAAGAACACTTGGAAGTACTCGGTTGTTTTCGATACCAACCTATCCCAGTGGCTTGCTTTATCTCCTCTAAACTGAACTCCTCTCCTTCATTAAACATGAGCAGCACCAGTGTCTGGAACAAGGAGACCTGAAGTTCTTTTTTGCCCTGTCACAAGGGAAATAAACAGACATCACCAGGCTGTTTTTTCTGGGAGGTGGAGGGAAAGGAATGAGGGGAACATGAGAAACAAGTCACTCTTGCACGTTTGTTATTTCACTAACAGGGTGTTATTTTATTCACTTGAGAATATGGAAGAATTCAAGTTACTGCTCTCTTGTGCTTACTATGAAATGCAGCACAAGCTTGAGGCCACAAGGCTGGACTTTTCTATCCAGTGACAAAACTCACCCAAGATATGCATCAGATGACTCCAGACAAGTCTCAAATTACTAAGTGCTTAAAATTACAATTTGGAAGACCTTTAAGTCAAAATCTAACACAAACAGTTTAAGGAACACAGTATAAGGAACCATAGAATCTTTGAAACAATCAAGTTTAATTTTTCAATCTTGTCAAATCTCAAAATTTGTTTTACCATTAACTTTTTCTGAAAATGGAAGTGGTAAGCATTCCTATTTAATGAGAAAATTTTGTGTCCATAAAGAAATGCTGAAAGGGAATAACTGAAAACCCTTCTAAAACAGTTGTGTTCTTGTACAATCCAGAATTTTTCTTTATTTCAGTAGTGAAAAGCTTATTGTGAAGATTCTTAATGCTATCAGACGAAGTAAGGTCATCAAAGAAACATGGCCCCTTTTTTCCTCCCCACTATAAAAATGAGTGCTATTTTTAATCTGGAGCTAAAGCCACTGGATATTTTCCCCAACAGGCTTTTTTCTTCCCCACCAACACAGAAATGGCGTGCATGTTCTTAGACATTAACATATCTGTTTCAGAAACTACCAACTCTGGAAAAGAGCAGGAGGTTAAAAGTAATTGCAAAAACAGTGTTAAGTTTTCCATCACAGCACAAAAAAGCTTCCCCATATATCCCTAAGGTACAACCCAGACGTGGAATCAACAAAACAGAAGTAATAGAAACAATGGACTCACCTCTTTAAATTCTGCTTTTAGTACACAGTGTCCTAGTGTCGACTGCCACTGAAGTTTCCTACCACTGTGTTTTCCTAAATAAAAGGTCTTGAAAATCTCCTGCAGTTTTACCATCTAAAGAAAGAAAAATCCCAAAACACTAAAACACAATTTCTACTTTAAAAACATCCTTCCCTCCTCTACAATCGATTAAGCCTTAAATCAAGGCTTAGAATGATAAAGGGAATCGCAAGAAAACAGATTTCATTTTTAAAAGATAGCTCTGCATTTCTTTCTCTATGCATGTTGGAAACCAAGTGTCACTGTATTCCAAGGTCTATTTCTAACAGGCCAACACTTGTATAACTCATGATGTTCATTACCTCTGGGGGCAGGTGGACCTCCATAGGCACGTAGGTTGGCCAATAACCCATAGTCAGAATATTCACTGTTAGTTCAATGTTGCCAGGGACATTCTGGTTTTGCATATACTGCAAAGAGAAACAAAATAAATTGATAGAGAGTTATGTTTACTATATGTATTTCAGGTAGAACTGAAAAGTTAGAATAGGCATTGCAAGAGCAGAGAAGACAAGTGACTACACAATGTATTTATTGTATAAACTTCAAGTTACATACAAGAAAATTAAGATAAGAACAAGCACTTTTCCAAAGTTCAAAAGGCACTTCCATACAGGAAGAAAACAGCAAAAGCACTGTTTTAGCAGGCTGAGGTGAAGAACTATCTAATTAAGTGTGAATGGAGGAATGAATGTTAAAAATTGTTTGTAATCAAAACATTACAAAATATAGAATTTAATGTGCAAAAACATCAAAGCCAGGCATCAAAATACAGTGGTGTTAAAGTTGTCTCAGAGCTGGTGTTAAAACATTTCATAAGTTTACAATTCTCTTATTGCTGTAGGTGATGTTTTGTTGGTTTGCTTGAAGAAGCTTATCTCAGTTTTTTTGCTGTGTTGCTCAGGAAAAACCTTTAATAAATTCAGTAAAATTTTCAAAAGCATAGACAGGACAGACAGCCGGCTTTCCCTCAGTACCTGTTTGAATTGTATCATTATGTCTTTTGAAAGCTCCATGTCTTTAAACATTCCTTCAAGTTTGCTGGTGAAAGCAGCTCCACATTCTATAAAAGACAAAATGTAAATATTAGAAATTAATCTGTTTATTTTCAATACCTCACAGTAGTTATTCTAAGTGCCAGAATGTACTTTGGAGCAAGATGACCTTTTCCAGCAGATTTTCTAACATAAAGACCTGGATTAAAGGTACAGAACAAGGTTACAAACAAGAAATGTTTTAATGTGGTAGCTATTTTGCAACCCAGTTGCTTTTCCACATGGACCTGACTGTTCATCCTTTGACTACAGTGGCCACCAGTCACTCTGGTCTTGTCACACAGGTGACAATTCCAATCCCTATCAGCTGCTTTACAAACTGTCTCCTCATAGCAGAACAAGATCAAGCTCTAAAAATCTTACCCTTACCACCCAAAGGCTCCATCCAATGAAACAATGAAGACCAGACTAGAGAACAACTAGCTGGCAGTGAGTAACAATTGGAAGTCATCTTTAAGATCACTGAGCACATCACTGATTTACTCAGCAGGGAACCTCAAGTCTATCCCACAGGCCAAGATATACTGTGCACTTTAAACTCCTGGGTTTTGGCTTTTCCTATTATAATTACGAAACTAAAAGCAAATTAATCTCCTCAAAACCCACCAGTCATTCAGGACCTGTGCAGAGGCTTTTGCCCTCATGGAAAGGGGAAATACCAACAGTGCTTCTGTTGTCAACTACTTTTAAAAGAAAGCTGATGGATATAAATGATAGATAAATAGACAGACAGATAGATATTTACCATGTTTGAGTTTGGAAAGCATAGATTTTTCAGCATCTACTGATGCACTCTTCCCAACTAGTAGTCTCTTTGCTAGATCTTTTTTATAGAAGGCCTCAAAGACATCTTTTCCTGTAAAAGATGAGATTTGAAAGTGATCACAAAGCACTGCTGGTTTTAAATAAATATTGCCTACAAGAGACACAATTAAAAGCTCAGAAGAGCAAAAAGGGCCTTCAGATGAAGATTTCCACAGATTTTATTTGCAATTTAAGGGGCAAAGTAGTTAAACAGCACTACACCAACAACATCCAGAGAGAAAACACCTGAAAATGCAACCAGACTGCAAAAAGAATTTCAAAGTACCTTTATGTTAGTGGTTAAACAACTGTATCCCCACAAAAAAAACCCCCAATACCTACCATATATGAATCTAAATATGATCATAATTTTATCCAGCATTTTTTCAAGTTCTTCATCAGTAGCTTCTTTGTTGCCTGCACGAAGCTTTGAATCTACATATTTAGCTAAAAGAATGTTGAAGAATAGAGTTTAGCACATGTTTAATATCACAGTGAAGCAAAAATCTCTAAATCTAATATGAAATCTTGAAAATATAAAGGATCCTGAAATCACTTTCTACCAGCCTCATAACAGCTACCTTGATACATTTTCATAGATGCTATAAAGTTATAAAAACATTATAGCCTAGTATGTTTTTTCAGATAAGCAGTGACTGCATCTTAACTTTATTATCGTACACAATGTTAAACATTTTGCCTATGAAAAAAAATCTTGGTTTATGTTGTGATCTCAAAGTAGTCACTGCTCTTGCAGATTGACATGGCTGTAACAGATGCAAAAAGACCAGAAAAAAAAGATAGAAATCAGTTATTTATACCGCTGAATTTCTCTAGCAGATCATTATTTTGTTTTAATTTCCAGTTTCAATTAAACTAGATTGTTTGTTTTCATTTCAAATGGGCTGGTAAGCCCATTACAGTTAGGGAATTAATGCAAAAAAAGCAGGGCAGAAAGTATCACTGCACAAGCCTAACAGCACAACCAATTGCAAAGTGGGTATTATTGATCATGTGGGGATATGATTCAAAAGTGCAGAGTACCAGGCATGTAATGCACAGATTTGTAAATAATGTTCTTTGCAAACCAGAGACACTGTCCCCACACAAGAGGTTCAGTGCATCCTCAACTCTCTTCCCTTTCACATATTAAACCCCTAACAGCTCTGTGCACACATGCTGATGGCACAGTTATGTAAGCTTCAGAAAAAATTCTAATTATTAGCAGTATTCTCATGTCTGGACACCAGCCAATTGCTGGAATGCCCAAAATCTGATGTTCTGCACTTTTCTATAGCCTATCTAGTGAAGTGATGAACAGTTTGCTTGTAATGTTTGATGCTACCCTCCCAAACAATTCCCTTGCATCAGGTGGCACAGCAGATCCTCAGTCTGCTGTTGTACTGTGCATGTATTAACACACAATTCCAGCATATCCCATCTTTAAGTGCATCAGCATCTCAGCACCCAAATTCTCACATGAAAGAAACTGAAGAAAAATACCTATGAGTTCAGCTGGCTTATTCGGTCTTTTGTTAATGAATGTTTCAAAGGCTTCTTTCATGGCATTTACAAACTTCTCATTCTTGAGAAAGCAAACATCAATAATATGGTCAACTTTGTCTTTAAAATCAAGAAGTTCTTGGACCATGGTTTTGTCCTTTTCAGGATTAATTACTATGGTGCTACCGAATGCCTGCAAAATAAAACATATCTCTTAATTAGCCTGAATAATTAATTTAAATGACAAGACTTCTAAAATCTAAAGTTACCTTTGTAATGTGTTGTTTCTGGTACTCACATGAGTTCCAGTAATAACAAAAATATTACTTTATTATGTATTATTGTGTTATGAAGTATTTGCTATATAATCATCCCTAGGCCTTGCATGTTGATTCAAAACCAACTGATGAAAAAGTGAGTGGATTCAGAACTTCTGTCTAAAGAAATAAAGTTTTGCATGACAAAATTAACACACCCCTTTTAATCCTCTATATCCTTGGGTTTTACACAAGTAATGCTCCCACTAAATTCAGTTTTATTTAGAAGTACTCCTATGCCATTCCAAAGCCTTCCTCCACGACAACCATATTTTCTGTGACATTTTCACTGAGAAATAAAATGAATCATCCTAACTGATATTCAAGTGCTTTTTGAACTTTTACTGGTTGGTAACTTTAACTACCACTCATTCCTACAGGAAATTTTATTGGGAAGAAGACAAACATTCTGCCATTACCAAAATTACTAGTAGAAATATAGTTGTAGGATAAACTATTAGCAAGATTATAAATTCTAAATTTATTTGGAGTTCAATAATTCAACTGAATGTTCAATGTTTTCTTCAATAGGGCTAGAAGAGTTATTGTACCTTTCCTGAGATTTTTCAAAAGCTGTCTATTAAATACATGTTTATAAGTGAATATCCTCAATTTTTAGAAAAATGCAATAGTTTACAGAGATGACTCAAGCATCTGTGTAAAAACCCCACTGACAGAACGGTGGTATCTGTTCCAGAGTTCTAGGAACAGTACCTTTATGTATTCAATCCAGTGCTGCAAGAGAACCTGTACTCCACCTCTCACACGACTGAATAACTGATACAGAAGAGACAGGTCTTGAATTCGGTTCTCATCAAGAAGGTGATTTAGACCTGCAAATGTGAGAATTTCAATAGCAATTAAAACCAGAGTAATCCAAACAAAGCACAGCCTATTACTACAGTGAGGCCTCTTCAAAACTAGTATTTTTTTTATCAAGCCATTAGTGGTGGTGTTTTTTTGGCTTTTATTTTATTTTAAAGCACCTAATTTAACAGTGAAACACAAAGTATCTGGCTGAAACCTTAAAAACCTTACTATTGCACATGATTTTATTGCACTTAGGCTACGTGTACTTTACATAACAACCTTATCGCAACATCTTTACTTACTTCTACTTTACTACTCCCTAAAGATTTGAAAAGTTTACACTATACTGATCCATAGGAAAAGTTCCTTGGCATGATAGCTCAACTCCAGCTATAAAATAAATTTTACAAATGCTTGAAGGCAAGCAGCTTCAAGAAACATTTTCACCATTCACTTTTTAACTTTCTGGAGAAGGCCTGATGCTCTAGAGCAAGATTCTAAGAATGCAGATGGGTAAAGACCTATAATCCACACAATGAAGTTTGTTACAGATGAGCAGGAAGATGCTCACATACCTGTTTCATTCAGAATCTGGCTACTAAGGACCTGACTGTTTTATTATTCAGATCTTGCTGCACGCTTTTCTATTTCCAGATTATCTCAGAGATAAACAGAGGGTCACTTGACTCCACAGAGACTATTGTAGAACTGAGGCATTGTATTCCATAGCTCAAATTATACTTCATTTTTAAAACAAGCTGCTTTTTGTCAGCAGCAAGTACTCAGTATCTCCCTTTTCTGTTACAGCCATAATTCAAAGCGTACTCCTTTTTTTACATCCAAGTCTTCAAAGTGCCACTTAACACACTGAACTTGAGCCTCCTGTTCTAATTTTCCTTTTGCTTTGCTGTGTATCAGAAGACAGCAAAGTGTCCCCTTATCTCCAATGAGGAGAATGGTCAGTGCTATTTTGGGAACTGAGTAGCAAAGGGAGTTAAAGAATGATGTAGCTTGTCCTCCCCCAGCACCCAAATCCATCGCTTTCTGTCAGCACAGGAACTGAAAGCCCCGAAGCAGTAATTAGAAACATTTCTATAAAGAAGAAAGATTACCTTTCTGAAGAATGGCTGTTAAATGTTCACCTAGAAGCTGCTTTTCTACAGTAGCAATTAGTGGCTTCCTACAGAAGAAATGTTTAGAATTACTTTTCCTTTTCCCATTACTGCCAGTTTTAAATCCTTCTTTTGAGATTATGCAATTACATTATCATTGGGAGTGCTCTAATTATCTGTGGCCAAAGATCTAAAATGATTATACACATATTCATCCTTTTTCTCCCCAGTAAACAATTTTTTTTTTTTCTCCTGTTTGCTGACTGATGATTTAAATTCACACAATATACCCTGTTGTACATGACTTGTAGGCAGCTGGACAATGATTTCATCAGTGAAGAAGCTGGGGAGAATTCATCAAATATGCCTAATCCTGTCTTGTGGGAGGACATGCATGTCTTGGGAGACAAACCAAAGAGAAATAACAAACCTCAAGTCAAGAGGTATTAAAACAAAACAGAGAATTGGCTACTAATACTGGCCCGGAAGAAGGAAGCCACTAAACAAGCTAAATGCTTTTAACAGCTGAAAGAGGAAGGAAATCAAAACATGTAACAGAAGCAATAAAACACCTCTCCCTCAGAAAGGTCTTGATATCAGTGACCTACATTTTCTCTCAGATACAACAGCCATAGCTTCATGTTAGAACACCTCCACCTGTCTGTGTTGGAGGAAATCCTGCTTCTAAGTAGAAAAGATTGAAGAATGACATTATTCAATAATTTCCCAGACTCCATATGAAAATACTTTTTGCAAATATTCAGAAGCTTTAGCTTTAGAATTTTCTATGCTGAGTCTTATCTTTTTCAGGTAGGACAACAGTTGATTAATTACATTTCAGCAGGAAAGAGACATCTGGGCTTGGAGTGGCAGCCTACTTTTCTTCAAGCAAATACTTAACAACATTTATGCCAAAGTAACAGTGACTTAGAAGACCAGGCTATTAGCTGTGTGAGCCAAGACAGTGCTTCATTGTAAACATGAAACTGTGGGAAGTGAAAAGCATTTGATGGTCAGTTAATAACAGAAATAAACTGCATCTACTTAAATGGCCCTCAACAGAAGAGGGGCCAAACAGCTCATACCACCAGGCAAAGAGAGACTGCACTTACTGTGTGCTCTGATCCAAGTAAGTGATTATTCTGTCTGCTTCTTCTTCCAAGCGCTTGTTGACATGGTGAAGATATTCTGGAACCTGAAAATGCCAGAGTAGTTTTGTATGTTAAAAAAACAAACAACAAGAAGGGAAGAGAGACAGTACTGGTCTGACAGAAGTAGCAGTTCCAGTTTTAAGCAGAAATCATTAGCACTGTGACTGAAGGCAACTGCACGTGCATTTCCTTTTTCAGAATACTCTAAAACAAAGGCCATATTACTGCCTTGTACACTGTCTAAGGCAGCAGAACATTTCCACTCCCTGACATGTGCTTTGATATTAGGCACAAAAAACATTGTTAAACATCAAAAATACCTCTCGTTCCTGCATTAGCCTCTGTCCCTCTGCTGCATACAGGCGATTAGTCTCTTCCAAGAATCTATGTTCGAAAGAGTCCTGATAAATCTGGGGAAACAACATGACAGAAATCCATGGTAAAGCTTACTGAGCACTAAGTAAGAATGTGAACTATTTAGTGGCTTAAAGGTGAAACAAGTTGGCTCACCTGCAAGTCAGAAAGCATGCTTAGAAGGCTTCGCAGTAAACTCCTGTCAATAGCCTCACCATTTCTTTCTCTCTCGATCAGCAGAAGAATGCCATCAATAGTTTTGTTCTGAACCTTCTGATCACTGATTATATGAGTTCTGAACAATTCTAGCCCCATATCCCTAAAAAGAAAGCAAAGACTGCTCAATAAATTGTTAAAGAATAAATCCCAGATATCTCTTACTAAAACATGATCTAGATCTAATAAAGAGGCCAATATCAACATTCTTCCAATTCCTCATTCCTCTGCCTCCAAATCACTCAAGATGAACAAATACATGAACACTGAAATAAACCATGACACTGCATCAGCATGAAACCATATTTTAAACACCAATGCAGACATTTTTTTCCTAAATAACCAAGTAAGTTTTGCAACATCTTTATTTTTCAGTTTGACAGAAGGTTAGAACACCAGCCTTCATGAGAAAAGAAAAATATCATCCTGGGTTCCAATTCCATGGTTATGGTGTTGGACAATATTCCTTTTTTGTCCATCATTTACTAACCTCTAATTCTTAGGCATGGCTTAGAAGAACTCAGTGATGTGACAGACAAGGATCTCTGCAATGACCATGCCAGTTAAAACCTCCCATGAATTTGAAACTATGGATATGGTCAGTATTAGGAAAAGTCAGGCCCTTCATCAATCTCTTTTAAAGTAATTCAGGTACCAAAGAACAGTAGGGCATATACTAATTATTAATAATACAAGGAGCAGAAGTTAAAGTCCAAAAAAGTGTATCTTGCTTTTATTTTAAGTAAGTCTTTCCTTCAAAGGACTTGCAAAACTTGAAATACTGTGCCTGCTAAGGCAGTTAGTGGGCACCCCAAACCCTTGCGCTTCAGTCATTGATCAGACCCCTTCCTTTAACTGTGCAAACTGGAGGCTGATATCTACAGTGAAATTTGAGGTCACAGCTATTCTAGAACAATCCTATAATTTATGGCAAATAAATTAAAGTCTTCCTTTGCAACAAGCACTCGTGCATTCACCATGTAATTTTCAGGTCACTATGAGGTTTATATTAAAAAAATCCATCTGAAAATCAGCAAGATATAAGCGATAGTTGAAATACACCCCCAAATAATTTTATTTCTGTACCCCCAAAAAATGTAATTCTTTGTGCCCTTACCAAATAGATGGCAGCATTGAATTCTGAAGTACGTAAGTTCGATCCAAAAACAGAAAGATACTTCTAATCATAATCTGTCACAAGAAGGGATAAAACAGCCACAATAATTTTACTCTTAAAACTAAAGATCAACACCATTTATGCCCAACAACAGCAAGAAATCCCACCAATCAGTTTCAGGCAGTGTTTTCTTGGACACTGCTGATTTATTCAACATCTTCTGTCAATCCCTGCAAGGTGATCAATGTCACACTTTGCATATTTCTGTATAACAGAACAGCTCCTTTAAAAATAGGTATAAAGGAGAAAGGTTTCCATAAAATTGACCATGAGGAGTTATGGGTGCATGTGTGTCCAATATCAGACCCATATGCCAAGAAACACACTATAGGCAAGCATCTTCAAGGCTTGATTTCTAACAAACTAGGTACAGCTGTATATCACAAAGCAACCTTACATAAATTTAAGACATTTCAGAAGTTTGAAAAGGAACAAAGTTAAGCAAAAAAGGTTGACAAAGCAACTGATTTTCCTTAACAAGATAAACTTACCATTTGTCTGCAGTGATCTTGCCAACATTTGTCTATTTTCTTTAGAAAAAGGACACTATCCAATGAATCCGTGAAGAAATCATTAAGAAAAGTATGATTAATAGATGGTGTAAGCAATGAAATTAACCAACTTTATTATTTTTTAAAGACACTTAACAACACAACAAACTGACCTACTATCAGAAAGAACCAGTTAATATTTTGCAACACATTTATTTTTATTTTTTAATGAGGGTCTTTTTGTTAATAATGAGAAATCAAAATTATCTGAACAAATTTAAAAAAATTATCTAAATAGTTTTGAATATTTTGTTTAATCCCCCACCCCTGGGGAATGGAACAAACATACATATCCCCATTCCTCAAAAACCAACAATACCCAATACATGTAAGAGCTCACCACTACACTGTAATTTCAGCTCATGTTAAGAGTTAACCGCAATAAATAAATTCTGTCTTTCAAATTTATCTTTTATTCAGCTTACTGCATGGTTCTGGTACTAATTAATATCCACTTAACAGGATGTCAACCTGGTGCAACTCCAAACTTCTGATAATAAAATATTTTGATCCTCAGAATCTGACATCCTGCCAGACCACCATTACATTTCCAAAAAAACCCAACAGCTACTTGGTGGAAGACTTTTCACGTTATCTAAGTCTGGCAAGTTCAATATAAAAAAGCCTGACGTGATACAGCCAATAAAGGCTTTTTAAGCCTTGCTGCATATCTAACACAAGCTCCTGTAAGATGTCGAAGTGTTTCACAAATACCAGTGAAACTTTCTCATAAACTTTTCAAAGGTTACAGACATAAAATAGTGTTCTCCTAGGTCCCACAAAGAAATAAAAGCAAAACCAATTACACAAAACCTAAAAATTCAGATTACCATAGACTAATGTAATGAACTAGTCAAAGAAATCCATCACTATATACTTGCAGGTAAAACAATTTTGGCTTGTCAACAGCTAAGAAAAGGATATTCTCTGAATTGGTGAATTTGTGCTTTAATGTGGTCTTCACAGATCTGCCTCAATTGTTTGTACAAATTTGCAGAGATCTTGTAGGAGCAGAGATTTTCAACAGCCTGAAGTAAAGAGAAACAAAAAAATCTTGCTATATTGGTACATGTGGTTTTACAAGAAAGGAAGACGTCCCCTCCCAGACAAGGATTCTGCTTCTCATGGCTTTTAACACAGGTAACTGCTACATGCGAGACACCAGGGACAGACATGGCACTGCAATGGTAAAGGGAGATAAAGGCAGGCTGTGCCCTGAACAGCTCACAGAATATCAACTTAGCTGGAGTGTCCATGTCTCACATGGAACTGCAGGACTGGAATCTCTAAAAACAAGGATGGTACTTTAATATCTTCCAGTAGCTTGCTGGGTTTCATACCTCAAAGCAGTCACTTAAGGTATTAATTTTATTAACTGCTGTGCTCTGCAAGTCACACTGATATTTGTGGAAAAGCACTGCCAGATTAATATCCTTTTTCAGTCCTTTCCTTGATTAAGCTTCCCTCATCCCCAAAAGTACATATATATATACATGTGCTATCTATCTTATCTATCTAGCCACCAACTCTGTGCCTGAATAAGTTTAATTATAATCCTGAATATTAGTAGCATGACTACATTTACAGTGACAATCCCAGATTTCTAGATCTCATCAAGTATTAGAAGAATTGTCACTGTGCTCACAGTAAGAAGTGAAAAGAAGATTAGGTGGGGCCATGTCTTGGAGACTGATCAAGGAAACAATCGTTCTTAAGTCCATTAGTGTATCTCAAGACTTCTAAAATTCATATTCATTGTCCAGAATTTGAAAGCAACTAAACAACTTTAACTCTTTGCAGGCTGGTGAATGACATAGTAAGTGATTATTCTGTAAAACACCTGTAGAAGCTAGAGGAGAAGCATATTTGATTTTCAATTAATGCAATGCTTTGTACTATTATTTACTTATCAGAAAAGTTGCTAGTAGGACCAACTCCTTGAGAAAAAAAAAAAAAGGACTGGAAGGCAAAGTTTGTTTCATGGCACCTGCAGGCAACCATGGAAGGACTGCATAACACAGAAGTGCCTAGAGCAGATCTATGCCATTACACTGAAATTCCCCCAGAATATTTCCCAACAGTCCAAATGGAAGCAGACAGTGAGCAGTCGCCACTAAAAGTACAGTACTCAAATCCAAATAGTTAAACAAGAATTATTTGGTTCATCCCAGGGTATCAACAGGAATCATTCTGAGTGCAAGTGCACTACATCTAATACTGGCTCTAGCACACAGAGCACTTAAAAAACCCCAACCAAACACAACCCAAACCTCCATGAAAACCAAAACCCATAACAAAATCATCCCACACAACAATAACCGCAAAACCCCCCAAACCTGCATGAGCTTCGTGTCAGAAGTAAACAGGTATAGCAAGAAAGTGAATGTGCCACTTAACCAAAACAGGTCTGAATGAAGACAAAGGAAAGACAAAATTATCACCCAAGTATACACATCTTAATATCTGGCAATAGCAACAGGTTTAACTCTCAGCCTCAACACTTAAGAAACACCAAATAAATGGAATAAAGGAATAGGAAAATGTGTTCTGTAGTTCACTGCTCAGAGCAGGTTATGGGCACTGCTCAACTCTGTTCTATTGTACAACCAGGTTCATGCAGCAAACCAGGATATAACCTGATACTTGATTCAGAACAAAGGGATGGAAAACACTGAGCTTGAAGAGCCTGATTAGAACTTCAGCAAGTGCAATCTTCCTAGGTTTCTTAATTTCTTCCACTTTGGAGAAGCCAACTGAGAGCTGAGAAGGTGAATATTTTGGATGGAACTTTCCTGTAACCTGCAGAACCACCATTACTTTGGCTTCAACCCACCAACTCAGGACAACAGCAGCCTCTTTCCTGGACTTCTGGTCACCTCATCCCAACACTGTTACAACTGCTGCCTATCAAACAACTACTCTTTAACCATGCTGCTCTAAATCTAAAAGAATTAACTACTGCACTGTAGATGGACAAATGCATACAAAAAACTTTTAGTGAAATAAACAGGTATTAATATACACTATTTTTATGGTGTATATAAAGCTGAGCTTTTACATTTGTCTATCAACAATTCCAAAGTATTAAACATGTCTGCTAGAATTGAGTGTTTGAATATGAAGTACAAAACTTCTGCATCTTTGTTGAGGACATGCATAGAAATTATTTAATTTTAAAGAGATTAACCACCTACTGCAATATTATGCTTTGGAAAATTACTATTGCTAGACAATGCTGATCATATCTAAAACATATCGACATTGATATATGTAAAAACTTTAGGCCTCCAGTTCACAAAATTATCTTGTTCTGAATTAGTGGAAAAAAGGTTTCTGATCAGGGAATCTGCGCCCTAATGACGGTCAGAAAATATGAAGAAAAGCCCTATTTCCTTTGAGTAACATATATGCAGTTGGATATGGTTTTCTGTTTGTTGCTTGTTTTGGTTTTTTTTTTCTTTTAACTCCAGCATCCACACCTGGGTTTGTGTGGTAAGGAAAAAGAACTGAACACAACACTGATGAGAGAAAAGCAGAACTTTCTTGAAGTACTTAATTCTAATTGATTTTAAAAAAATAGCTATGTATCAGGTACCAAAGATCTAGGTCTCTTCTTTCAGGTACTAATATAAGAAAAATTATTCTATGAAAGAAGCAATCAATTCTGTAGCACTGCAGCTACTTAAGCATGGGATTCATTTTGTTTGCTGAGGAGGAACAAAGCAAGTATGAAGCTTGGGTCCTGCAAAGAAATAAAGCTTCAAAATGTTTGCCCAGTGGGACTTTTCCAGCACAGACAAGAGTTAAACCAAACACAAGAAGTTTAACTCCATTAAAAAAAATAATTATCTTCTTTTGAGGTGTGCAGCAGAACTTTTGCAGACTTTTGTAATTCCCCTCTATGTTGGATAATGGTGTCTGCCAAGGCATATTTGGGATCAGATCCTTTTACCAAGCAGCTGTTCAGAAATGACATTAGTTTAGTTAGCATCTAAAAACACTAGTGATTCCTATTACTATTTTTAAATCAAGATATTTATTTTTAGATTTATATTTAAAAAAATCATGTTTCATTGCACTCTATTTCACTGAGAGGTATCTAAGTAATAACAATGTTGAATCACTGAGATTTAAAATAAAGCTTATTTTTTGTTTTCTGATCACAAGCAACATTAAATTAAGCTTGTGGTAAGACTGAGCAGAAATTTAAGCAACACTGTTGAACAGAAGCAAATACTTCAATAGAACTCTGTATTTTTTAACAATTTTGGATAGCCTTCAAGCACTTAACTAATAGTTATTTGCAAAGTTATTCAGTCTAGAGTAATTTAAAATACTACTAAGTACAATTGGTTGTAATTTGCTATCACTTCCACCAAGTTTTGCAAAAATAACAATACTATCTACTATTCTGATAAACTGTTAAAAAAGCAGTATTTTTAGTTAATTAATAGAACATTACAAAATACTATAGTGATCTTAAGAATCCTGTGGACTTAGGAACAGCAATTAATTCATCCTTGAATTTGTCCCCAAGCCTTGCACAAACAGGATTTTTTTCCCCATATACAAATGCAGCCTTTGCTGAAAACTGTAGGGCAGGGGAAGAAGAGACACTAAAAAGAGATGGTGAGAAAGCTATATACATACACAGAAGAACAAATTAAACAACTAACCAGGTAACAAAGGCTTTAAAAGTAGAGTAAGAAGTTCCAGTGTTTCTTAATACTCAGCTAAAGCAGCACCGTTGCTACGCTGCTAAAACTGCAAGTGACGTTAGCAGGGAAAAGGTAAGCAGGGGGAAATCTCCCCAACACATTCAGCTGAAAAAGCAGAAGTGGGGCTTATAAAAAAGCATTAGGAAATGCAGTTCAATCTGATCACTTCCTAAAGTATTTAAGAAAACACAATCAGAGCTGTTACTGGCAATAAAGTTTGATTCTAGTTAGAACAGAAAGAATACTGCAATGCCCACAAAATTACAATCAAACCAAAATAACACAATGAAGGAAAAATGGTGTTCTATTTACCTACTAGAAGTCAATAGAAAGTTTCAGTTTTTAGGTGATTTGTGATACTTGATCATGAAGATACTTTCTTCAGAAAATAATTTAGATTTTAATATAAATTATGTTATTCTTAAACACCAATATTTTATACATTTCTCCTTCAGCAGATAAACACCACAACTTCCTAAACCCAAAAGCAAATATAGCTCTTTGCCTTAGTTAATTCTTGGCAACTGCTGCAAGGGAAACCATACCTTGGGTTTTTTTGTGTCAAGTTAAAAAAAAAAACTGAACATGAGTTCAATGCTAGGTCTTGTGAAATTTTTACTCATGATTTAAAAATGAATAAACTATTAGGTGACAAGTTTTTCAATGAAAAAAGCAGCTATCAAGCATAATGCCACATTCTTGCAACCATATGAAATCTTTTAAGCAAAGAAATCTGAGAATAAAACAAAAAAGCCCTAACCCATTGCTTTTACTTAATGCACTTACCTGATAGAGCTCTTCTAAATTGTACTTAATTGAAGTACTGTTCTGGATAGCTTCTACAGCTTCTTTCAGTTTTTGCCAGGTTTCATCTGTGTAGTTTTCAGGCAATTTGGGTTTATCTTTAAAAGAAATTATATGAAGTTTAAGTATGTATTTAGATAAGGCAGAACTTTTTACAGAAATGAAAAGGACATAGCTTTGAGGGGAAAGAGGTACGGGCTGATGCCCCAACTTTTACTTTATACTTGCATGAAAAGAAAGCATTTGTGTAAAAGCAGTATTTTATTCACATTTGAAAGAGTAACATACTGAAGAAATTCAGCATTGCTCTTCACATACACCCCACAGCACTTGTAGCCCAAACAGTGCCTGTGGTTTACAAATACCACAATCCTGTGCTTGAGCAGCTCAAAAAGGGCTAAAACCATCAAGAATGATCTTCATTACACTCTCATCACCAGGCCAGAAGAGACAAAAGAAAGGAACATAAAAGGTGAAAATGATGCATTAAAATATACACGGTGGTGCGTATCTTAGTTTTTAATTTACTGCTCATTGATTCTACTGTGTATTAACAGTTGGAAAGAACTCCTCAAAAAATGCTCATGGAAACACTGTAATTATTGTACAGGCCTTATGGTCCCAAGGAAAACCTGTCAATTTTAAAGGAATCCATTTATGTCTCTTTTGGGTTTGGCCAGTGGATGTTTTTTAGAGTTAAGCCTCTTTTAATGTTTGAACAGCTCCAGATCTGACACTCTCCATTATTTTTTCTGTCTCTTTTCTAGAGATGCCCCTGCTTTGCAGCACCTTCAGCAAGACTAAAGCATTTACAACATACTAAAATATTCCCCAAGTCACACCTTCAGAATATAAGAACTATTTTGAAATTTTATATTCTCGTAACTATCTAAAATGACTGTTTTTGTTCTAATAAGCACATTCCCAAATGGAGAAGATAGAGCAAGAAAATCTGAGGAGGAAGGTGACACCTGCACATTCATGCTACCAACAGGTGAAACTGGTCCAGAGATTATACTCTATTAAAATTGACTTCTACGCACCTAAAAGTAAAAACCAAATTTTAAAGTGTTATGATTTCCTAAGAAATAACTAACAGAGAGAAGTAATTATTTTGTTCTTCCAAGCACTTCCCTACAATATTGACAATAACCCAAACCTGGCTGCATCATCTGGATCTAGAGACAATTGACTATGGACTTGCCTATTTTCGCAAGCAACTCCTGAGTATGCTGCTCAGCAGTCAACACCAAGGTTATGGATTTCAGGAAGCTATTTAAGTTGTAAAGGACGTTACTGCTATCACACTAAGATAAAGACAAAAATCTTAAGATTATTATTCAGTTTAGTATCTGAGAGTAAATAAAAAGCAAGGCTGTCAGAATGCCAAGACATCCGTTTTAAGCAAGTGGCTCAAATACCAATTCCTAAGCAGTGATGATCACAGCACCATGTAATCCATGACATTTAACAGGTATTTTAAACGTGAGATGTTAACTTCCCTTAAAGATAACAGTGCACAAGCAACTGAAGAGCAGCCTATAATACATCATAGGTTTGTATTTTAAAATGATCAGTCAAATTAAATTATGATGCTGTGATGGGTGGAGAACATTTTTGAGAACTGGATCCTTAATGCAAAGCGTTACAGTGTGATCATGAATTCCTGCAACACATTACAGTGGGTCAAATAATCCTAATCCTTACCCAATGCAATATGTCCACATAACATTTGTGTCAATTGTGTATTTAGAAATTTTAATTTCGGTAATATCTTTTACTCCCTCCACAAACCCAAACACACCAGGTGAAAGAAACAACCCAAGAAAGCAAGGTAGTGGACTATTTTGGAAGACAGCAAGAGGCAGGAAATAAAAAAAGCCCATGATAGCCTCATCTTTGTAGGGAAAAAATGGCAGCATTTTAGCTAAGCTTTCTGCCTACTTATTTGTATTTTTGTTTATTAGAAAAAGAAGCAGCATCACAACAGAAAAGTTTAATTTCTCTACTTCACCTTGCTCTCCAGTAACACTACTCAAAAATCTCAAACACTTGTCTGGAGAGAATTTATAAAATAACATAAACTTGTAAAGTAAGAGTAAGCTAAGACAGAGAAAATATACTACAATTAAAAATTACAGTGAAGACATGACAAGGAAAAAACACTGCAAAAAATCTGAACTACCTACTTTAAAGGCAAGTGGGGAAACCAGAAAGGAAATCCACCATAATAGCCCGATAATCACCTTAGTTTCAACATTTAAAACTAAGCACAGGCAGATTATCCTATAAACAGAAAACACAGATAGAGGCAAGACATGCAGACTCAAGGCCAATTAAAAAAAAACAACCCACATTCTATGCAAAGACTTATCCAAAACCGGGCTAAAATATAGACTAAGCCCTGAATCAGGATTACCAGAAAAGAGGTATCAAATGTTAGAAGTTTAAACAAAGGCGATTTACACTTAGGTAGTAAAAACTTACACCTAACATACAAATTAAGGCCTTGTCAAGAGACAGAGTAAAGGGAATCTGAAAAGTAATTCCAAGCAGCAAAGTGTAGCTCAGGATGTGTACATGACCAGGCAAGCACACATCAGAAATCATTATTCCCCTTTACATAAGTATAGAAATGTTCACCACAGAAAAGCAATTCCCGCAAAACCTGGAGCTATTTGAAAGGAACCGGTTTTCAGGCTGAAAACAAAACACAAACTCGAATATCAGCTCCCCATAGGTTGTGACAAATTAAGGCCTGTTACCTTTAAAGTTCTTGATCACTAATTTCTTAGCAGAGCCAGGTTTACTGTTGGCGAAACTGGAAACAGTAGAGGAGGCAGCTTTGGTCAGGCCATTTGCATGGTGCCCCACAGCCACTGACGAAATTAAAAGGCTTTTATTTTTAAGCTGTTGCTGGTGCTGCTGCTGAGAAGAGGCAGCAGGAGAGGAGGAGGAAGAAGACTCTTCAGCCATCTTCACATCGAGTCCAATAAAATCCACGGAGTCCTCAAAGCGCAGCTTCTTCTGGAGGTGATGGTTGGAGGAAGCAACCCCTGAGGAGGAGCACGAGGAAGTGGTGATCACAGAGGAAGATGATGAGGAGGTGTTTTTGGAAGGAGAAGAGGTG
This sequence comes from Poecile atricapillus, assembly GCF_030490865.1. Taxonomy (NCBI): domain Eukaryota; kingdom Metazoa; phylum Chordata; class Aves; order Passeriformes; family Paridae; genus Poecile; species Poecile atricapillus. The sequence goes on along the minus strand of NC_081260.1, from coordinate 11,047,833 downwards.
CAGGAGGAAATGGAATCAAATTCTTCTTTTTCGGAATTACTATTGCTGCTATTATTTAACTTTCTCTTCTTGCAGGAGGAGCTGCTGCTAGTGTTACCATCAGTGGCAGGTCTGACCTCCTGGGCTGCAGCTGGGGGGTTGGGGGAAGAGAAACCTGTGGGAAACATGAACACACAGAAGTGAACAGGCTGAGGGGCATCAAATCCTTGTGGTGTGACAAAGAGAGGGGGAGAGTTTTAGAGTCAGTCTCTGCTCTCTCTCGCGGGGGGTGGTCTTTCAACTCCTCCTTCTCATCAGTGGAGTCCTTCCGTACTCCTTCTCCTTCGCGTTCTTCTTTATCGAAGGAATCACTTATCTCCTCTTGCCCTTTTCTTTATTACTTTGGTTCTTCTCGTAGTTTGTCTCTGTCTTTCTGCTTTTACTCCTTTCCCAGCGGAGCGTTTCCGTTCCTGCCTCTCGCCGCCCAGCAGTTCCTTTCAATCCTCCTCTCCAGCAGCAGAATTCCCCAGGGCCGCCCGCTCCCCCGGCTTCTCCTTGCGCTCCCCTCCTGCTCCGGCCGCCTCGTCTCCGCCGAGCAGCAGCGGGGAGGGCTGAGCGCGGCTCTCTCTCGCCTCGGCTCCAGCCCCTCGCCCCACACGCCTCCCGCTCTGCCCCGCGGCCGCTCCGCTCGGGCCCCGCTCCCCCCTCTCCGCTTGCGCCCGCGCTCCCTGAGGGGGGACGGCCCGGCCGGGTTGTTATTGTCACTGCACGGCAGAGGGAGCGCAAAAATGGCGGCGCATCCGCCCGCCGTGCATGACGGGGCGCGGCGCACGGAAGCGCGGCCGGGAAGCGGTGGGACCGCCCCGGGATCCTCCCCGGGACCCGCCCCTGGCCCCACCGGAACTGATCGCTGCTCGGTGCCCCCGCGCCGGCGTGGGGCCGCCCCCTGCGGCGGGAGTGCCGGGCCCGGAGTTCCGTAGCGGGGTCCCGCCCTGTTTCACCCGGCCCGGCCCGGCCGCGGTCAGTGCGGTGCACGGCGGGGTTCGCGGGAGCTCGGCCCCCCGAGCCTGCGGCCTAGGCCGACGCCTGTTGGCTTGGAAGTTGCTTTTCTTGCACTTACTTATAAACAATCATTTAGCGTCAGCTTTTTGGTATGATTTTAATACATACGGACTTACACTGGGCTACAGTCTATGGTTTGCTTTTTTTTTTCATTTGTTTGGTAACTTTTGGAAGCAAGAAGTTGTAGGCCATTAGAGTCTCTTTTTTGACATTGGTGGACCTGTTACCAAAGGGACGTTGTTAGGATTCAAACAATGTTGAGAAATGGCTGTGGAAAAAGTAACAAACTAAGTGATGAGGTTTTGTTCCAGGAGATTCTCCATGGACTTCAGCTGAGAGCACACACCTGCCTGCCTGACAGCACAGCTCCTGAGGGGAAGTCTAGTGCCACTTGTATGTTGGATAGGAAAATATGGGCTAGCTTGTCTTGACCAGAAACTGGTACACAGAGATAGCAATGTAATGATACTGAAGCTCTTCTGGAGAATGTTTTATGACTGAGTCACTGTCAGACAACTCCTGAGGCCTGGAAGGTCATGCTTGTGATATGTAGAAATATACTTTTTCCAGCTTAAAAGAAACCAAACCAGCAAAACAAAGCTTCAGTCTGGTTTTAACTGGCTTTAGAACAGGTTGTATGGTTCCTAAGGCTACTAAATTCCATTCCAAGTCAGATGTAACAAAACTAAACAGGTTTGCTAAGTAAATAAAACTTACGTGAGTATGCTGTAAAGTTTTCCTCTGTTCCCCAGTAACTGTCATGTTCACTTAAGCCAAATTTCATAAGAGGTGTAGAGATGTAAGAGATGCCAAATTTCTACATATTCTTGGTTCATTGGAAAGACTGTGTTTACAGTTGGATTACAAAAAAGACATGAGTAAGGGTCCCTTTTCCTGAAGTTGCCATCTGTGCAGTCATTCAGGGGTGGAACAGTCAATGACTTTGTCCCATCAATTAGAATATTGAGCTTTTGGATATGAGAGAGCAGGTGAGGCAGGGTGAAGTTCTGGGGATCCAGGAGGAAGCCAGGTGTGATGGATTTTCCCCTTTTTCTACTGAAACTTTAGGGGGATGAAATCCTAAATCCTTTCTGTTTAGCATTTGATCCTGAGGAGTGGTTTCTGTCAGGGCAGTTGCTGGATGTTCCCCTTGCTTTGTCAATCTTATCCAGGTACCATGCTTTTAAAATTTTGGTACTTAAAAGTGGCCCTGCAGCCAGAGAAAATGTCTCCAACTTTTTGGTGTTGAGGCTGAACAGTAACACTGAGAGCTGGATTAACAAAGTCCAGCCTAGGTCCTTGGAGCCTTCTTCAAAAATCCTCTGTATAGGCATGTTTGGATTGGCTGAGCACTTACCTGGCCCTGAAGTCTGCAGCTACCCCAGCAAAAAGTATTTGGAAGAGAAGATGGAGAAGTTAAGACCAGACTCAGGTTTAGTTCAGCCTTGAAGGGAACCAGTGGTTCAAGTGCTTTAAGGTAGTAGATGTATAGAAGTAAGACCTTTCTCTTGACAAAGGCACTTTTGAAAATCTGGGCCTAATCTTGCTGTATAGGCAGGCATGAAACCAGTGGCTCAGGTGACTTTCAGTGAGATGTACAGTTTTTCTGAAGAAGGGTGGAAGTTTACCTTGTGTTTCTATCATTTGAAGTAGAATATGATGAATTTTTCATTACAGTTTAAAAAAATGTGGTTGTTTGCATGGTGAAGTATTATTTGATGAAAGTTTTTCTGAGGATCACCAGAACGTATGGAACAGTTTGTCAGTGTGATAAACTCCCATTCTCACTTTCTAATCCTGGGCATGAGCAGTGTCACAGGTTTTCTGTTAAAATTGAATTCTTGATTATAACTCAGTATTTTTAGTGATGCTACAAAGTAAGTGAAGGTAGCATTCATGACTGAAATGATTGACTATTTATGTAATGCCATAGTTGATTCCTATCCTTTTAAAAAGTTATTAGTTCCTGATGCTGTCCTGTACTATTTGAATGATACCATGTATAAAGCTTGATTTTACTTTAGCTGATGAAACTTTTAAGTAGTAGGTTTAAATTGCTTGTTATAATATCAAAGGTGATTGAATTGTTTTGTATGGAAGAAAGAACTTGGTTACTAGCATAATGGTAACCTGGTCTTTTATGTCCTCTGCTCCCTCCCCTTTATGCCATTTCCGTGACTCTAAAAAGGAACTGGGTGATCACTTGCATGTCTATTTATATATAGCAGCCACCAGCCTAAAGAACAAACTCAGGTGTGCTCCTCAAAGAGTGAAAAAGCAGTGCGGTAAATTCTGTCTGCCTACGGTTTTCTATTCACAGCTGCTGCAGCCATCACCCAGCATAACCTAATTATAATTATAATAAACACTATGGAAGGTCCTCTCTCTAAATCCATCTCTCTGCCTGGCAGCCGAAATCTTCTCTGCAAGCCAGGCTTCTGCTCCCTCCCTACCTTGAAGATGTGGCACTGTCACCTGGGACTGATTCCCTGGCCAACTCCAGTATCTGCGGTTTGACAAGACCTCAATTTTTTCCCTCAGAATGCTGTTGACAGGATCTTGTGTCCTGCTATGAAGGTGGCGTGAGGATAGCTTCTGCTCTGCTACTTTGAAAATGGCTGGGTTTTTTTTCCAATTAAACGCATTTTGTGTTTAAATGATGTCAGTAGCTATTAGGACTTTGCTCTTCTTATTTTACCGAAAAGCGATGTATTACCTGGGAAGGTAGCGCCGTGCCCGTAAGTAGCAAGCAGCGGCTGTTGTGGAAGCCTGACAACGCCGCTGTTGCGCAAGGGGCAGTGGCGGGGCAGGAGCCGGCGGTGCTGGCACAGGCGGCGGCTCGGCGCACGCGGTGCTGCCGGCTGGCCCCGCCCGTTCCGCGGTGCTGGAGCGGCGCTTCCGGCGGCCGCCGAGGGAGGGACGGCCCGGCCGGAGCCGCGTGTGAGCAGCGCCGAGGCTGTGGGTGCCCGCCCGCCCGCCGGCCCCGGCCTGCCCGCCCGGCGCCCCCCGCCCGCAGGATGTTCAAGAAGTGAGTGTGGCCGGGCTGGGGGCGCGGGAGGCGCGGGGGAAGGGAATGGAAGGGGCCGGGCGGGCCCGGCGCCCCCTCCGCCCCGGGCTCGGCGCTGCGCTGGCGGGAGCGGCCCCGCGGCCTCCTCGGGCAGCGCCGCCCGCAGCCCTCGGCTTTGCCCTCGGCTTTGCCTTGGGCACTCGCTCGTTAAATGGAGCTGAGTCATTAACTTGTCCCAACTTCGGGTGGTAGAAAGCGCCGTTCGTATTTCTATGGTGGACGTGAAGGATTTGCAGCGGAACAGGGCTGTGGGTATTTGTGTTACCAACAAAGTACTCTTGGAGTTGAATAAAACAGCACTGTGTGCCGAGGTTTATCTGTGAGACTAAACACGTGTTCTGTGGCCGTACAAAAGTTTAGGGATGAAGACAGGCTGCTGAGGGGGGACCCCCTACCTTCCCCCAGCCCAGTGTTCGCAGGGGACAAATTTAAGCCTCATGAAGTCCTGCATTTTAAAGTTGGACAGTCAGTCTGCTCTTAGACTTTTACAGTAAATTTATAAACATTTCTGAAGACAGCTGCTGAAAAATGCATCTTTTGTGCAGCAAATTGTGCGTTTCTAAGATACTTTCACTCACTTGACAGATTTGATGAAAAGGAGAATGTATCAAACTGTATCCAGCTGAAGACTTCAGTTATTAAAGGTATAAAGAATCAACTGATAGACCAGTTTCCTGTTATTGAACCATGGCTAAACCAAATCATGCCAAAGAAAGATCCAGTCAAAATAGTAAGATGGTAAGTATCTTTTCTCTTAAACTTTGCTTTCAAGGTGCTAGGATTGCTTCCTTTGTATGTTTACTTTGTACAGTAGGTAAACCTAGCACTTTTTGATAGGCTTCCATCATCTCTTAATAGCTAGTAGTCTCTGTTTTGGCGAAACTAGAAAGTTGGCATGTGCTCTTTATGCTTTAAAGGCAGATGCTAATAGGATGCTTGAGGAACTTAAAAAAGCTGCCTAGTAGTTAATGGGCAGAGTATTCAGGGTCTCTCCGAGGATCAATCTGTTGTTGAAGGGAAGCATTCAGCTTTATGGATGTGGAAGCTTAAAGTGGTTTGGATTCCTGTTAGTAACATTTTGTACTATTTTTAATATACTTCCATATATTATCTTGGTTATTTTCCCTTTTCTAAATAGAGGGTAGTACATTTTTGCTGAGTTCCTTTCCTTATTCACTCTTGGTACTGCATTCAGAAAGCAACACCAAAGAAATGCAGTTTAGTGTATTTTGTCAGTAGGCTTCTTTTTTCTCAAAGGGGGAAGAAGTGAACAAAAGACAACCGCTGAAGAACAAGTCATACGAAAAAATAATATTTTTAGTTTTAAATTTTGTTGCTAATTGACTGTTTTTATTCTCAGGTGCTAAGATAAACCAGACTCCATAAAGTAAAATACTGTATTTAAGCTATAGAAGGATTAAGTAGCTCTCTGAATTTTTTTTTTTTTTTTTTAAATCTTGCAGTCATGAACATATAGAAATCCTCACTGTGAATGGGGAATTGCTGTTCTTCAGGCAAAGAGAAGGCATTTTTTACCCGACGCTAAGGTTGCTTCATAAATGTAAGTTTCCTGAGGGTGGTCATGTGTGATTCCACAGGACATCTGTAGAAGCAAATTAAAAAGAGCTTCCATGCACATACATAGTCTAGAATAGATCTTAAAGATACAGTATACTTTCTTAACTGAAATTTATTAATTTTCTATTTCACAAGTCTATATGAATTGCTTCCATGCTGTATGTTAAGCAATCTGAACTTTGATAAGTAAGAACTAAATTGTGAAAAGCTCTGTAAAAAAATCTTGAGAGGCTCCCCTAGAACAGAGATATAAATTTGATATTGTTGGTCCCTATCTTTTTTCTTTCAAGTCTCGTTGTTATGCAAATACTTTTAAGGTCTTACTAGAAAAATATTCTGCCTTCACGAGTCTAATGATGGAATGTGTATCTGTCTCCTGTGGGAACTTACGCTGCATGCTTTTTACTTTTCACAATTTACTCTTGCAGTTTTTTTCTTGCTGTTCTGCTTCATTTTGTTACTCTGTTTTTGATCCCAAAAAATGTTATTCAGTCAGATCTCAGTGTTGTAAATACTTCAAGAGGCTGCCTGCACTTGAAGGATGGATTGGAGAACTGACAACTTTCATGAATTTTGTCCATGTTTGTCTTTTTCGTTCTGTTAACATTGAAGTGTTTTTCATGTTGGAGTAATTTGTAAGGATACATGGAGTTTGCAGGATTTAACACCTTTTGGTTTTAAGATCTCTTAGGATGGGCACGTGGGTGGTTGTTTTCTCTAGGGGAAAATTGTTGCTTAGTCTATGGGTCTGTGAGTGTGCAGGAGCCAGAGCCTGAAGTGTTGGATTACCTTAGGTTCTCATATAAAAGTTGTGGTCGGGGAGGACAGTTTGTTTCTCAAACTTCTTGCCCTTGCAGGACACTCTATATCTAATTGCCCCATTTAAACTGATTTGATAAGAAATTATTCATGTTGTCATGGTGCTGTATTAATTGCAATGCTGTATCTTTCCCCTCCTAGACCCATTTATTCTCCCGCATCAGCAGGTTGATAAAGGTGCCATTAAATTTGTCCTGAGTGGAGCTAATATAATGTGCCCTGGCCTGACGTCTCCTGGAGCAAAGCTTTACCCTGCTGCTGTTGACACTGTTGTTGTATCCTTCTTAACTATGAATTATCACTCATGATGAGATGAATTAAATTTCTATCCTTGTGTTCTCAGTTGATCATTATATCTATTACTTTGGATTTTAATTGGATTTAATGAAATAACTAGTAATCAGAAAGGAGCTGCAGAGGTTTGGATATTGCTTGGCAAGGTTAAAATTGTTCATATTTTTCCACTTACTGTATGTTCCAAACCACATAACTATTCCTGCTGTACTGTTGGGTGGGTTGCTGTTCCATTAATCTCATTGGTAATTGAAGCTCCTTTGTGATTTTATACAGAATGGTGAAAGTAGATGAGGTGCAGTGTAATTTGTCCCCTGCCTCCTTAGTCAATCCTGTATTCCCTTCAGAAGAATTCTCTCCTGTTCCTAGGGAATTAGGAAAGAATGTTTAGGATCAGCTTTACTGCAGTCAGGACTTGCTCTTTGATGAAGTTAGCACATGTAAAATGAGGAAAGTGTGCTAATTCACCCATTATATTACTGAGAAAAGAACCATGAACGAATACAGCATTTATAACACCAAGCTGTGCTGCTTTTATTGTTAGTTAGGTGCTATAGGAAAAGATCATCAGTTAATATCACATGTTGCTAAGCTCTGAAAAGGACACGTGATTTCAGTACTTGTGGTTTTTAAATTGGTGTCTCAGTTCTTCTGGGCCTTGGAATCTAAAATGGCCCCACAAACATGTGCTGTTTTGTTCCAGAAAGGCAGAGACTGTCATCTCTGTGTTAGGCACAAAGGAAGAAATGTAGCACTGGGAGATTTTTTTTCTGTAATTGCTGTTCTAAGTTCATAAATACATGCTTTGTTCGACACACTGATTCAGTTGTTAAATTCAGTGCATTGTTTTGCTTATCTGTAAGAGCCAGAGCTCTAGAATTACTAAAAGGTTAAAAGTTCAACACTGACTTTTGAAAATGTTTTTGAAAGTAATTTCTTCATATTGCTTTTACTTTTCTGAAATAGTTTAAAAAAGAAATCTGTTTTCCTTAGTAGTAATTTGTAGGCAATAATGGCAGAGGGGAAACAACATGCATTATGTGTGGGAGTAATGAAGATGTCAGCTGAGGACATGTAAGTGTTTTAAAAGCTGAAATATAACCTGTCCCATGTTATTCTTCTTATGTTAGTTTGGAGTATAAGCACCACTGTCAAGGTTACTGCATTGCTGTTGCAGCATATGTTGTTCAAGAACAGAGTTTGTAAGATTTCATTTTGTTGACTGGTATTCAGGGAAAGAAAAGGAGGCAGGGAATGTCTTCTGTCCTTATTGGGAATCAAAGTAGTTCTTTTCACGTGAATATGGATTTTAAGACAAAAAATATTAGTACTACTACTGAATGTTAGTATTCCTAGTGCTGTGATCATATCTCAAAGATCTTATTTAACAAAAACATACTTGATAAAAGTACTTACTACCTCAGACTAGACAAGAGATGTGATTTGGATTTGAGAAAATACAAAGTTGAAGAGATTTTTGTCTGCAGGGACAGCAGAGACTCAAGTCCTGCTTGGAGCTTGGTTGCCTGTCTAGGCTATTTTTTCTCTGTGGCCTGCTCTTTTTCCTTAGGGTGTACCCACATGCAACATTCCTGCTTGAAATGCTGACTAATTTTGCTGATCCTCTTGTGAAATTTAGAGGTCTGCTCAGGGGATCAACTGAAAACTATTTGAGAAGAAAAAGAGATATAGAAAATGGAAATGGATGTTAGTTGTTTTTGGCTTTCAGATAGTGCTGAATTATAAGTAGCTAAATCACTTAGTCATTTGAAGTTCTATTAACGCCTTGCATGATGTGAGGTGTACCCAGCAGGTTTGGGCTGTGTTGGTTTCCAGACCTTTCTGTCACCTGTTGCAGTGAGGAAGCTTTTTTGGTGAAAACAAGTCACTCTTTTTTGTGTTGTTAATTCTCAGCAGAAGTCTGTGTTAAGCTGTAATAGTAGCACGAGGCAGAGAGATGGGAATGTTTTAGAGGACAGGGATAGAGTGGGATTGCAGAAACCTGGATTTGGAACTGCTGTAGCTGTTGAGGAATTTTATTTTTCAGGATTCTTTGTGGTGCTTCAAAGACAGACTCCAAGAGTAAGTGGAAAGAAAAGCTACTTATGTCCCAGCCCTAAAAGTGCAGTGGTACAGGTCCTTTGTATTCCTTTTAGCTGAATATTGTGTTCCTGTGAGAAACAACATGAACTGGAGAGGAAAATGAAATGCTACTCCTCTCTGCAGCCTGTTAGCTGCATTTTTGTGTGACATTGTTCCACAATTTTCTGGTTTAGGCAGTGGGATTTCAATCTCTTGGTGTGATTACTACATATAATGTGTTAATATTGTGTTAGCAGCATTTTCCTTCCTGCTTACTTTTGGACAGGTTGTGAAGTAATAGAACACTTGGTGTAAATAGAGTAAATTATATTCTCCAGGAGAATGCTCCTTGCTGTCACTCCCAGAAAGAGATTTGTCATGTTTATTGTGGCAAAATTAGATATTTTGTGTTTTTGTTTTTTTTTTAAACTGGAAAAATAAACACATTCAATGCAGACATGAACCAGTAACTCTTAAAAGATGACATGACTCAAAAGATAGTCAATACTGCGGAGGATAGCATGTCTGTAACAAGCTGCAAGTCCTTGGCACATAAATTTAGCATTTTAAATTCTTTATTAAGTGGGTAGATGACCTGAAACTAGAAATGAGGCAGCTCACCTGCATTTGATTGTGTCCATGGCACACCTGGAACCAGAACTTGTTAGTTCCACATTCCAGTCATCTTGTACCACATCCTTTGTGGGGAGGGGAAGGCTCACAATTGCTGTGCTACTTTGATGGAGAAATGGTAAATTAAGAAAAGTAGCAGAAGTGTTGTCTGAAGAACTGTGTCCCACAAAGTAGTAAAAATACTGTGGAAAGCTGTTGAAAAAATGTGGAAGACAAATACGGTCCTCTTATCAGTCAGCAGTGTGGGCACATGTAATAAATACTGTGTCTTGTCCACCTGCTGTGGAAGATAATGACCTAGTGATTGATAGCTTTCCCCTTCCAGGTGACAAATGTTGCAGTTTCTGCTTGAAATAATATATTTTGTAGTGCTGTCCTATTTAACCTAGCTAATACTTCTGTACGTTTTTCCTTCTACAGTGAGAAAGTCAACAAAGGGATTGGTATTGAAAATATCCACTATTTAAATGATGGCCTTTGGCACATGAAGACATACAAGTGAAACAACAGGAACTGTTACTCCAAAGGAATGCACTTAGATTAAATGTGGACTGCTTTGTAATTCCTTGTTTTTAATGTGACTGAATGTACAAATTATTTTGTTCTGTGGCTATGCTAAATAAATCAATTGAATGCAAAAGTACTGTTAGGCTACAATAGTTTTCTAGATTTCTTTTTATTACAGTTATTTTGTTCTGTCTTAAACCTGAGTCTTCAGTGACTGAAGATATTTGATGAGATTCTGCATGGACTGTGAGTAGACTATTTCAAATGGAAAGGAGGAAAAACCCAAGAAATGTTTACATTTTTTGTGCTCTTCTAAAAGACTAATATAAAGTGTGTGTGAAATATAAATATGGTTTATAAAACCTCAGAAGCATTTCAGATTTTTTCTTCTGATTGACATTCTGTTAGTCTACCTAGTTTCTTGAATGTGGAGAAATCAGGTTTTTTGACATTTTTTAACTTATTAAGAGCATTAATTTCATTTTACTTAAGGATTTTCTCTTTTTAATATGCATTTATCTGTATAGGATTTATGAACTCAGACTGATATGTGGATTAGAAATTCTTTTATGGTGGCTCATACCTGAAGACTCTATGTATGTTCAGATTTCTACCTGCCAACACTTTGATACTGCTCTCCTTCTAGTGGAGTTTGTAGTCATGGTGGCCACACTGAGTGAAGTGTGTGCCACCCTGGTGCCTGACGCTCTCTACTCCCTGTGTGCTGCCTTATTTTAGGAGCAGAAACAAAATCACTGTTAAATAAAGGCATGACAGCAAAACATGTTTTTCAGTGTAGCCAGGAGAAACTTTTTTCAGGTGGAACTCAGCTTGTGCACACTGCCACATGTCCCCCGCTACAGAATGGGTTCAGGAGCACTGTGTGTCTGTCTGGATAACCCAATCTTTTGTTCAGCATACCCAAAGCTATGCCTATGGAAAAATGAAATACTGTAATAAATTAAGGAAACTTTTAAGGTCTACCACTCATAACTGTCTCTGGAAGCGTTTGTTGATATTTCAAGTCTTTATTCTAACACATTTTAAAACAGCAGAATGTGATTTCATGTGCCAGTGCCTTGCCTTGGTGCTGTTCTGCAGGCTTGGTTTCCCCACCCTGGGACCTTTACAGATGATAGTAGCCAAGGTGTTCTCTACCTGATTCCAAGGCGAGGTTGAGACATGGCAGAAGGAATATATTGCCTAATATATGCTGCTTTTAAAATTCTGTAAAATTATTTACAAGACTGTACTTCTGAAAATGACAGGATAAATCTGGAACTATTGATGTGGGAAGACAAAATTTAAGCAGTATTGCAGAAAAAGTTCTGATCAAACCTCAGACCTTGAGAATGCTGGTGAACATTTCTGTGCATCTTAAAGATTTAATTGTAAATGTACTGATTTCTGGTTAGTGCTATGGGAAATCAGTTTATGCTTCAGTGTTGTTTGGTTGGTGGTTTGTTTTTTTTTTTTTTTTTTGGTGTAAAATGAGGCAATCTTGCCTTCTGTTGTTTGCTTTTTACCCTTCCATCTTATCTCTTCCTGTTGTCCTACAGCACCTCAAATCTGTGACAAATGAGATTTTCCTCTTGTTGGAATTGTTCACGCTCATTCTCCTGACTGCTGTTGTTGCAGGGGGGTCAGAACTGTTTTTAATAATCACACTAAAATGAAATTTTTGGTTTCTTTATCTGGTTTTGTCAGAGTTTTTAAAGCTGTATTATTCTGTAAGAAGATACAAGTCAATCAGGCTTAATTTATATACCAGTTTAGCAAAATACCAAACGTACAAGTTTTACCCAGGTTTTGGTAGCAATTGTGTATGTTTGTGTTGCTGTCAGCTGAGCTCTGACTGACAGAGAGGATGAGAAGGTGCATCTTGTCTCACCTTTCAAAAAGCAGCTGAGATGTGGGATCTTGTATGGGGGTCTGAGCAGTTGTCTTACCTTTCTTGTCAAAAACCTAATGCTTAAAACAAAAAAAAGCCAAGGTGTGGATAGTCTCATCAGCTCTGAAGCAGCTGTTTCACTTCCTCACCTGACCACTTGCAGCTCAGGGTAGGGTGTTACAACTGGTTGGTTAAAGGTGAGATGACAGTCTGCTCCCCTGTTCTGTGAATATTGTAGTACCAACAAAGCCTGTGATAGTCCTGGATGTAACAGATGTATGGGGTACCTTCCTCAAGTCTTGAAACACCCATGTCAGGTCACTGAATTCTAAATGGACCAAGTACTGACGTGCTGTTTGTCTGCACATGCTGTGACTGGACAGGAGTGTGTCCCAGGAACTTGTGTAAAACTGAGTGCACTATATTGTAAAGAAAAAAAAGGCAACAAAAAACTCCAAACACCAAATTGTACTGACAATTAACCAACTTCTTCCTTGTAAGCACTATTACCACCCACTAACAGGAGTAAAAATAATACTGAACATTTATTCTAACGTGCTTATAAATGGAGTGAAATTTTACATGAGCAATTAATCTTGTGCTAACAGACTCCCTGACCATGTTAATACCTAGTCAAATACAGTTTATCTTTTTCTTTTGTCTGCTTAGAAACACTAGTCCAAAGGGCACTTGATACTACTCTGCTGCAAGATTTCTTGTTACCTTGCTTCCTGTTAGAAGTTTGTACATGAGGTGGCAGGTTGCTGTATAAGCTCAAGCTATTGCATAGTTCAGTGTAAAAGAAATAGCTTAAAGTTACAGTCTTTGAGACGGAATCTGTAGTCAGTTTTATTGGTACATCTTAGAAAGATATAAAGACATTCTAGAAATGCCTGGAAGAGCTGAAATAACCAAAGTCTTGCAAAAATATATTTGTAAGAGTAGATTAAAGTTCATTTGAGTTTTCATTAATAAATACTTACATATACAAACCCCCCATAAACTTAATCTCCTTTTATAATAAACATTAACAACTTCTTTTTATCATTTCATTCCAGCCCTGTCAAAAGCCAGAAACATTTCTCTATAAAAGATTTAGGAAAAAAATCTCCTTCCACTTTTAAAATTAAGAGCTTTACCAACCCTCAATGTGCAAAAAAACCTGTACACCAGTACCAGAATGTGTCAGTACAACTGTGTGTTGTGAGAAGAGCCAACTCCACGGTTCCAGGCCTTCCCTGAGGACACATCAGTCATTGTCTGAGCCCGGTGGGGGCAGGAAGACCAGGGCATCATTGTATGAGTGGCCATAGGGCCTGAGCCTGTACACGCCGTACATCATCACGTGCATGTGATTGGGGGCCAGCCCGCTGAAGGTGATGGCCATGTCGGAGCAGCAGCCGTCCACCACCTGCTGTGGGTGAGTGGACATGGCCTCTTTAATCAGAGCCCCGACAGATTTAGTGTTAAAGACATCTTTCCCTTCTGAATCTTCAGCGTTTTCGGCAAACACACCGGTGTACTTCAGGCAGATTGCCAGCTGCTTGTCCTCTGCGAGTTTCCAAATCATACCTCCTTGCTCTGGACACTTGTCAGGGTCTCCAAGAACACGGGCAAGTCGTCTTAGTGACTCAAGGCTTAAGACGATTCCTCCCTCACCATCTACATACTCAAGGTCACCAGATTTCACGGTGTGGCCTATGTAAAAAGGCTGTGAGGGGTCTTTTTTCAGTAAGAAATACTTGAGATTTTCAATTATAGCAAATGTTGTTGGATATGCGAGGAAGAACCAGCTGAATTCATCCTTATAGCGTTCATATGTTATCTTGTAAGCTTTCCGCATCATTACCCACATATCATTTGTGTTGACGGCTACAGAATCGAACACTTTGACATTTTCTGAGCTGTAGAATTCTGCCTTGTCACAGTGCTTGCTCCAGGTCTCCCTTGCTGCAGCCCAGTGCCCCAGATCTTTTGGTTTGACAAGGATGATACAATAAACACGGATGCTTTTACTAAGCTCCACACGTTCACCTTCTGAAAGGTTTAAGACATCTTCCTTGTTGGGAGCCTGGATGTGATGATGCTCGTGGTGATGTGCTTTGGTCCCGTGGCCCACCTTAATGTGTCCGAGAAGTGTAACCAACATGCAGAAGACTCCTCCAAGCACCACACCCTTGATGAAGGAGCTGCTTTCAGAAATCATTTTTCCTAGAAAAGAGGTGCACTGTAAGAACTTAAAAGTAGTAAGTGCATTAGCGCAGGTTCCATATGATTCTAATGCAGTCCTTAATTTCTAAACCGAGCTGCAGTTCCCTTATCTCCCGCATCAGGACAAAGCTGGTGAAAGCGGTGGCGATATCCAGGCTCCCTGTCGCGGCTCTCGGTAACGGTACGACACGAGCCCCGTCCCCCGGCCCCTCTGCCTCCTCGCCCGCAGCACCGAGAGGCCGCGGGACAGGTTCGGGCGCTGACGCGTCCACACCGCGGCCCGCGCGCGGCGGCGTTTCCCGGGGAGCCGTCCCGGAGTCCGGCCCCCGCCTGCCCCGCTCCACGGCGCTCGGTGCCGGAGCTGCCGCCGCTCCCGAGCTCTCCGGCCGCGGCCCCGGCGGTACCGCCGCTCCCGCCGCCGCTCCTGAGCTCCCCGGCCGCGGCGGTACCGGCGCTCCCGCCGCCGCTCCCGAGCTCCCCGGCCGCGGCCCCGGCAGTACCGGCGCTCCCGAGCTCCCCGGCCGCGGCCCCGGCGGTACCGGCGCTCCCGAGCTCCCCGGCCGCGGCCCCGGCCCCGGCGGTACCGGCGCTCCCGCCGCCGCTCCCGAGCTCCCCGGCCGCGGCCCCGCCGCTCCCGCCGCTCAGCGGAGCCGCGCGCACCGCCCCTTCCTGCGCCGCCGGAAGCGCCGCGCGGCCGCCCCGGGCTCGGGGCGCTCGGTGGGGCGGGGGCGCCGCCTGGCGGTGCGCGCGCGGCCCTGCCTCCCTCACGGCCCCCCCGCCCCACGCGCTCCCCTCAGGGGTCCCCGCTGCCCCCGCGCCGCTCCCGAGCCGCTCGCAGGACACCCGCGGGCCCCGCTGTGCCAGCGCAGTTGTTAAAGAACCTGCCCAGTCTGACCGCTCACGAGACCCTTGGCAGTCACGCTCCCAGCGCCAGACAGTCGCTGCTGGGACAGAAGGCTCTTCACGGCGGCTTCAGTGAAACGACAGGTCCCCCGCTTGGCTCCCCACACACCCCACTCACACAGACCAGGTTTCCTCGCCGGTTCGACCCCAGGTTTCCCACAGCTGAGTCTCAGATGTCTCGTCCCGCAAAGGGATTTATTCCCAGTACAACAACGCATAAACAGCTCGAGCCTCCAAGGAGGATTCAAATTAAGCAACCCTTGAGCTTTTATCCCCATAAATCTCACTCTCTCTCCTCAGTCCTGTGCTCCTACCCCCGTCTCTCTGTCCATTCACCTCACTGGCACTCGTCCTCGTCTCCTCTGTTATCCAAATATCGGCAGTTCCCGGCTCCTGCTATGTCTCGCTTTCCATTCACCTGGCTGGCATCACCCATCTTTATTATCCCTTTGTTATCCCAAAGATTGGTAGTTCAGAACTCGCCTCGGGTTCCCACCCAGAGCTCAGTCTGCATCTCAACCCATATCTTACAAGAAAAGTTCAACTTTTCAGAACAAACTCTGCTTTTAAATGAGAATGTATATGAATAGGGATAGAATAGTAAAGGAAAGGCAGAACTGGCCTTAAACTATATCCAGGATCAAATAAAATATATCAAAGTGTATCTAGGATCAAATATATATCAAGTATATCAGTATCTCAGGTATATCCAGGGTTAAATCCTGAAGATCCTGTCATAAATTTCCTAACCAGTACAATAAACTGTGCTTAAAGCATGGTACATTTCACTTGTTCTTCTGCCTCCCCAGCAGAGAGCACAACACACACGAAGTTAGCTAATATTTAGGATAAACCAAAAACCTTATTTTCAAAGAATATAACTTTTTCTTTACTTCAGTGATATTTTTTCTGATCTACAGATTGTCAGAATGCCTTTCTACACATAAACTCTCAAGAACTTAGAGCTGGCACCTGATTTTAACATGCATCACAGAACAACAGCTTGCTCCCTTTTTCCACCTGTCTCTTGGAAAAAAAAAAAAAAAAAAAGAGGTTTTACATGTTTTGTGTCTTTGTTAGCTTATCAAACCATACCCTTTGGCCAACACAGTGATTAGGGTAAAGTCTTATATAGATTTTTCTTATGTTGTAAGCTATATCCTGGTTAGATGAATTTAGCAGGTTTTTTATTAGTCAATTTACAGCCGAGGTGTTCTGGATTTTATGATATGTGTGTGGGTGCCTCAGATGCCTCAGTTATTTGGTAAGGTTTTTTTTAGGCTCCTGGCTGTACTGTAGAATCCAAGGCTTAACAATGTTATATTTGGCAAAAAGGACCGTAAGACGATTGATTGCTTAGCTGTTCTGAGCCTGGGGAACAATTGGTTGAGGTTCAGGTAAAAATGTTACAAATGTTACATGTCCAAAATGGCTCCATTCAGTGGAACTAAATGCCGATTACATACGGTGACAGGAGAGCACTGTCAGCTTGTAGGGGTACTTCCGTTGCTGCACTAGGTGAGTGTCACTCATCCTGTATTTTCCCACCTGAATGCTTTAAAGGAATAAATATGTGGTCAATCAGGTTTTTATCACATACCAGAGACTGGAGATGAGTTCAAAGCTTTTTTTTTAGTATCTCCTGTTTACAGAATCATTTGTGGCTTTCAAGGCTTCAGCAATTGCTCGATTGTTACGGCATGTGCTGCAATGAGATCCCGGAGAGCAACCTGCATCTCTAAGCCCGGAGCACACTGTAGAAAATGCTGATGATTTAAGGTGAAGGGATGGGTTCTCATCTGGTAATCTGACAACTGGCTTATTAAAGAACACACCCTTGAATGAATTCAGGGACAGGAATAAAGGATTGGGCACAGGGGTTAAATAAGGGGTAAAAGGGGCAGATCTGAGGGTTGAGGTGCAATAAGGACAAGGAAAAGTGGTGCAGGGGGGTGGATAAAGACTGGGAGAACCAAGGGGATAACAGGGGTGGAGTAATGTGGCAAAACAGAGCCAATGGGGGTTAAGGGAAGGAAGAACATTCTAGGAAGGGTACATGAATGGTAAACGGGGGCTGAACGAGGGTGACATCAATTCTCACACACTATCAGAACACCAGGACCCAAAGGGCACCAGCATGTGGCTGCAAAAGGCCCATGGGAGGGAGGCCTTTTCTTGCTCTTGTTCTAGAGGGGCGTCTCTCCCCTTTTGCCTGTGCCCCTGCAGGGCTGACATATGACCTGGGTGGCAGTGACCTGGGCCTCCACACTTGATCATGTACTTTAGAGAGGTTTGAATGAATTGCAACTCATTGCTTCAGGAGATGCTTCAACAAATTTTTTTCCTGCTTAACTTCAGTGAGATCCTTTTCAGGTCTCTGATAGAATGACTAATGTAGCTACAGATCTTGACTGTTGCTTTAATGTCTTTTCAACATTGCTCTTATCCTGCAGTAGATTAGTGAAGAGAAAGTCTAAGTAGCATGGAAAGCATGCTATAAACCCAGAGAGACTCTCTGGCTTCTGAAATTGTTGATTGGTGTTAAAAAGACTAAAATGGCATCGTAGTGCATAAGGTCTCACAATAGTGATTGTTAAGTATTTTGGAGTTAATTTAGACACACATGTACTCCTGTTAACTATCCATCTCAAATTACTACAAGAAACTGTTCTTAAGAACTTCAGTGTTGATAAGTATTTGAAGTCACTCTGCCATTGGCTGGGAACCAACCAAATCTTGTAACTGAGAAAGGGCCAGCCCTAAGATGGAAGTGAGGAAAGTCAAGGGAAATGCTTAGTCACATTGTAGGAATGAACCAGGAGAACTGACTCGTCTGAGATCACTGCAAATGGTCTTGCATTAGTTTTGTATTAAAACATGCACTCCTGTATTCATAGAGAGTATTGCCAGATTTCATCTTTGAGTCCTGACTTGCTGTCCATGGAGATGTTTGTTAGCTGCAACTTCTTCCCTTACTTCCTACTGATCCTTCATAGTGTCTCTACCACCATCTGGAACAATAGCAGCCTTTGGAACCCACATGCCTGTGTCAGGATCTACACTGCTGACAGAGCTGATAAGCTCCATGGTTTGTTGCTTATCTCCACAGACAGAACTGTTTCTTTGTTAATTTCTGTTTGTCTTTCTTCGCTGACTGTAGCTGCCTTCCGATTCTCTTTCTTGCCTCCAACGAAAGAGATCTTGCTGTGTGGTGCAAAATATCCTCGAGAGACTGGTTATTATCAAAATATATTTGATAGGAACTTTGTTCCAATTAATGTGAAATGTTTCAGCTGACACATGAGTTGTCATCTTTTACAGACACTGCTTGCTAATGATCACAAATGAGTGTCCAGACCCATCTGTCTTCCTGTTCTGTATGTGTGCAGCAGGGAGGCTGGGCTGGAGCCTGCAGTTGCACTCAGAACAGGTAACTGAAGCCAAGGGAGAGCTATTGCAGGTGTTTCTGAGCAGCTGAGCTACACGTCATATAGAAAGAACCCCTAATTAGGAGATACTGTTGGAATTGAGAGAAATACAAAAGTGAGGTTGAACTGGTACAGCTGACCTTGTTGTCACATCATCCACATATTTATAATGCTGAAGCTAATGGAAAATGCACAAATTCTACCTGTCCATTTGACAGCATCAGAAGTGGGGGGCTGTTATGAATGAAAGGGAAGAGCTTAGACAAGTCCCTACTTTTGCTCAGTTCTCTGGCAGTAGGCAGTAGCTTTACTGAGGCAGCCATCACCCCAAAACACACTCTCACTCACAAGTCCATAATAATGACCAATTAGGCCTATTACAGCATTAATTATTTACTGAATAAGGAAAACAGACATAAGACTTTACCAGGCTTACTTACAACACAGGATAAATAAAAGAACTACTAGTAGATAAAAATACAGTGCACGTTAATAAAGATGCCTATGTTACAGCTAATGAAGAAATAGGATCGATTAGAAGCCAATGCCACCAACGAATTATGGTGGTGTGCAAATAGTCTCCTAATTTCTCTCAGTCCTAGGGAAGTATCTCAATGTAAATGTCTCCACATCGAGGAGAGCTCTCTACACACTCAGAGAGTGTATAGGAGATTTCTGATTTCATGAAAATTATAGTGGTGTTTTATAGATGTAAAAAGCATTTGTCAGTCACTTATTTCTGGCTCATCCTTTCCCACCATTCAAGGAAGGATGTTTATTGCTGGCTAAGGGTGTTTTCAGCTGAGATAATTCATCCCAAGACAAACCATTCTGGCCTAGCTTAGCCATGGGGTAAGTAGAGATAAGCTTTTTCTCTGTCAGGGGATGAAAGATCCTGTCACAGGGGTCAAGTATGGTTATGGTCTGAAGGCTGCAAACTCACCTTGAGTAGCTGAACACCCATTGCAGCCAAAAGAGTTGGTGCAGGAAAAGGGCTTTTAAGAAGAGGTCAGCTATGTTCTATTATGGTACAGTCCTTCCAATCATTTTATGCAGCTCATAAAGTGTATAATTGAACAAATGTATCTGCTGAGGTCTTCAGTCCTATTGTTGAAATGTTTGGGAATCCCTGTTTTGAAGTAATAAAATAGTGAGGTGGAGATTCTAGTTTGAAGGAAAATGAAGCCATATTTCTTCATTCAGTTCACAGGCACCTGCTCAGCTCAGCATTTCTTTTGGAGGCAGATGGATTCCTGAGCCATACTTTAGCCACCTCTTCTGAAAATTTTGCCTTGCATTCTCTTCTTCACGTCTGTTTTACATTCAAGAATCTGGAATCTGAAAAAAACACCAACTTTTTGTAGGTCATGTGCATCTTGAGTCACATACAACACCAAAAATTTGTCATAAGGGTAGGCACTGGACAAGGGAAGAAAGTTTTAAAGCCATCAAGTGTTATATTTTTAATACTTATTTCAGAACTCAGATTGAAGTACTTACCTTTGAAAAAGTGTTCTCTCCAATTGTTGGACAAAATGCAGAAATTACAGTTGAAATTCTCCTATATTTATAGGAGGTAGTGCATGATATGATCTTTCAGCCTTGAAATCTGTTAAATTGATGAACTATGTTAAACAACAGTTTTAAATCGCTTTTCTTTCCTTTTTCTTCCATGAGCACTGTTAAGGAAGGGCTTGGCATTACTAGATGTAAAGACTTGTGAATTTATGTTGACATTAATCCACTAAGGGAAGAGAAGAAAGAGGAAGGATGGAAATAGAGCATGTGACAGGCCTTAATATCAGTAGCTTCCATGAGATGTTTTCAAATGTTAACATCTCTTCATTTTGCTAAAGAAATCAAGGCTTTGAAGTATCAGATTCTCCAAGCAGATACTTGCTTTCTTATAGCAGTGTTGAAACAGGAGACTCCTGAGCTGTATGTGTAGAGGCAGAAATGCCTGCTAGATATGTGTTTGCAACAAACTGGAATTACTAATTATGTTAGAGCAGAACTCCGAGCCTTGTACTGCACCTGTAGATCTGTGATGGAGAGGAGATGGACCATGGATATTCAATGCTAGGTCCTGGGGTGTAGGAAGAACTGTTTCATCTTTCCCTGACAGCTGAGGACCTGTGAAAGAGAGAGCTTGTTCCGTGTAGGAGGGGATGCTGTCACTCTGGCGCTGTGATCAGGTGTAGAAGCTGTTTGGTTTCTGGGGAAGCAGTGATGTGAGCAGATGTGAGCAGTGCCAATAGCACTGTGGGAGCCAATAGGCATGTGGGAGCAGGGAATGGCATAGACTAGAGAGAAGAGTGGGCAAGGTCTGAGTTTGCTGCATCTGAGATCAGCAATGTGTTAGATTTCAGCCTATTTATCTTTAAAACAGATGTTGACAGTGCTGTGTTGCCTCACAAGGGCTCAGCCTGGCCAGTCCAAACCTGCTGCCTGGTTTCTTTCAGTTTGGTTTGGAAATAGTGGGCTGTATTTAGACTTGTCACTTGCAGAGCTGCTGTGCTGCAGCTTTTTGCAAAAGCTGTAGTGTTGACAACTAAACCATAGCACTCCTGTGCTCTGCCTTTTACTGGCCTTTATGGAGTCCTTTAAAAAGTATATAAAAATGCAAAGGTGTCACTGCTCCTTAGCATGGTAGTATCTACAGTGTGACAGAGGGACAGTTGTGTAGGAGGGAGCACCAAGAGAAAGGCCCCTGGAGATCCCTGAGCCTACAATACCCAGTACTACTCCTGGCTCCCTGCAGGGCAGGCACTGAGGATGGCAGTGATGGGAAGTGAATTTTGCTTTGGTCTCACCAGCAACACCTCCCAGCAGGTGGGCAGGGAGGGCAGGGAGAAAGCCATTGCCACTGCTGGATGGGGCTGCAGGTACAAATATGTCTCACTTACTAATTCCCAAGAAAATGAGGTCCTAGGGCAGTAGATAGAGGGTTTTTCTGAGAGGCAAGGGAGGGATGCTATGTGCTGCATAGTCTTCTCTCTTCTCTCCTAATTTCTATAGAGCTACCATATATTTTATACTCTCTATGTGGGACTTTTGTTTTTAATATGTGCAATATCTAACATATTTGTAATTTGGAGACTACACTCATGGTTTAAGATGCTGATACGCTGGTACATGAGTAATTGTGCCCTAGTTCCTGCTCATATCTAAACATCTATCTTAAGGTAAATAAAGCAGTAGCTAATTGCTACAGCTCTGGGTTTAAATTTGCTATCTCATTAATATGAGGAATTTTTCTTAAGGAAAATATATGGAAAACCATGCTTGTATCAGTTATATCAGTACAAGAAGGGGTGAAGCTGCTATGACAGAATAGAAAAATCTCTTTAGCAGTGTGAATTGTCAGTGATGTACAGTACCTATTCACACGCTAAAAGATTGAATTAAAAGTGATAATTATGTGCTGTTTTTGCTGCTTAAGTAGGTTAATGCCATTATGACTGTGCTACTTAATGGAAAAGCTTAAAATCAGACTAGCATGGGAATACTAAAAATTTTAATGGATTTCTGCTCAAGTCATTCTTTCTATTATGAAACAAACCCACCAAATATATATAACTAAGTCTTTGGATTCAATTATTAATCCTCTCTTCTAATTTGAAGAGCAAAATTATCACTTAACAGCAGTTCTCTGAAATAGAATTTTAATGATTCTAGTCATCTCATAGTTTAACATGTTTTTTCCTGATCAGTACAAAGTTAGAAGATTCTCAATGCTGAATCAGTTTTAATTATTAATCTCAACCAGGTAAAAAATACAGTGTCAACAGCATGTCTTGAGCGTCTGTCAAAGAAGCTGGCAGAAATGTTCTCCGTGGGTTGTCATGTACCTGGCTTCTCTGCATAAGGAAAAGGCTTTGGTACATGGTATTGGAATGAGACTGTAGATATAATGCATAGGAACAGAAGTATGCCATATGTCTGGAGGGATTCTTTTGGCCTGATACCAGCATTTTATAGTTCTAAAACAAATTTGATGGGCTTCATCATAATCTGATCCTGTCTCCCTCCGGTCTCTGTAAAGAAATTTGCAGTAGTTTAGGCAAAATGCTTGTTTTATCTTGGAAAGAAGAAAAGGAAGCAAGTAGAAGACTGAACAGTTGTGCATCATCCTTTTACAGGTTGGTGCTAAAGCAAATGGATTGAGATATTGTGGTGGTGTAACTCATGTTCCCTGAATCTGTATTCATGGTTTATAGGGAGGTGCTTTTGGGGACAAATGCTGTTGCAAATTCAAAATCAGAAATAATCTCTTGCAGAAGCTCTGCTAAACCTTTCTAGGAGGAATACATATAAAGGTAGGAAGACCAAGTTAAAAAAAATCCTTCTGTTTCCATTCTTAGACACATATTTTCATCTGTTCATGCATCTGGTTATTCCTTGGAATTTTTTTACATCCCCTCTGAAGACTATAACTCAGGGGAGAATCTCCTCCTTGGTGTTAACTACCAAAGCTGCTTTGTTCCCAGTGTCTCATGGCAACTATCTATGCTTTTTGATTCTTATGTTAGAGAACTAAAGTTATTTATTTAAAGCATTTATTCTACAGAGTGCATGTTACTTGACACAACAGTAATTCACCATCAGCAGCTTCCTGGCACATCTGAAAATCAAGTCACCTCTTTAGGCCAGCAAGATGTCAGTCCTTCCTCATTGCTGGTGTTTTGGTATTTTATATAATATAAGTCAAGTTGAGACTGACCACAATGTTTGTTTGGCCTGTTAGTAAGTAGTAAACTCTGCATTTTACAGAGAATACCCAGTGTTACAGCTTGCCAATCTGTTTGGATTATTACATACTTTTCCTTTTCCATGTATTTGTGTTTTGTTTTGGCTCTTTCCATACTTTAATGACAAAAAAAAAGGTGTTATAGATTTATATTGTATGTTTCCAAGGTCTTTCTGATGGAAGTGTTGGGACTTTACAGTTGTACTCAGTTTTTCTGACTTACATCAGGAAAATAGAGCAGTTTTACAGCAATGGACAAATATTGTGAGGTTAAGTTTATTTCCCTTTGAAAATGAGAACTTGATACAAGTTGGCAGAAACATCACTATGCAACAAATAGCCTTGAAAGTCTGAGTCTGAGGTTCTCTGATGCTGTTGAGATCAATGGTAACATTGCTGCTTCATTTTCTACTGTGGTCTGAAATTGTCTGTCTGCCGTAGCTAGGCTAATTGTGGAACTTTTCTATTCTGGAATTTTTCTGGATGGATGTCCATCAGGAATCATGTCCACCATGATCAGCATTAATATAGGTCTTAATACCATTCTCCCTCCTCAGCTTGAAGTGAAAGGGAAGTGGGACTGTAGGATCAAGCCCTTAATTTGCTACTTACACTTGATTTGAGGCTTATTGTCCAAGGTCAAGCTGAAAGGGTAACAGAATAACTCAGGCCTGTGAACAACTCATCAAGTTAGACAGAAAGCAATTGGATCCAAGGCACAGCATGTTGGAACTTTGCCACTTCCTTTCTTTTTCAGTACTGTTCTGCCTTCTCAGTCCTGTAAACAGTCTCTTCATTCCTTTCTGTGGGTAACTGGGCTTCCTTCCTGAAACATTCCCAAATTCAAACTGCATTTGGCAATAATTTTGTATTTGTGTTTGATACAAAAGTTTTCAAAGGGGCTTCACAGACACTAATCAGGGTAAAAATGTAAATCTAAAATCTGTCTTATTCCAAAGTTTCCTTTGGAAACCATTTAATTTCTTACAAGCACACTTTGGCAAATGATGTGGCCCTTATAGTAATAAATCACAGGAACATGAGACACTTCACTGCAGCTGTGACATGGCTAGTTAGGATCCTATTCAAGAAAAAGGCTTAGGCAATGTATTTTCTTTCCCATACTTTGCTGTACCATTTCTCCCCCATATAGTTCAAGTGAAAAGACTCTCAGAATGCTCTTATAATTGTCTCATTAGAGTTATAATCTGCAAGTACTTTTTCCTAAAAGATAAAAATACCCAAATCTTAATGGAGCCTTTTTAAACGGCACATCAGTAACTCTCCAACCTCTTTCATGGTTTAGTAAATCTCTTTAATAAGGGTGAGAAGCAGCTTACAGAGGTCTCTCTGATTAAAGGTTTGACCTGGAATTACTTTGAATTGGTATTATGGAGTCAGCAGGTTTACTGTGGTAAGTCTTAACAGAGAATCTTTTGAAGTGCTTTGCAGGTAGAGCTGTAAAGACAGTAAGTATTCTATAAAACTTGCTAAAACCACAACAGAACCAGTTAAGCATCAGGGCACTATGTTGGAAAGCCATATCCACAGAGCAGGGAACAGGATGCCTTACTAGTTTAAAACCTGGGTTTGCAAATCTTGTTAATGGGATTATATGGCACTATTTCCAGAAAAGGAGTCTGGATTCAGTCATCCATGAAGTCCCTTCTACCCTATGGCCAGGGTTCCTGCAAGATTATAATCACTAAAAGAATAACACTTCTAAGAAATTACTCAAAACAGTAAGAAATATAGCCAGGACAGTGAGTTTAATGGAAATTAATATGCTCAGTGCTTCATCTCCATGCATGACTTGGCTCAAAGGAAGCAACCAAGGACACAAAAGCCTGTGAGGCCTTTTAACCCCTCTAATTTTGAGTTTTATATCTATAAGTTTCTCAGAAGGTGATGTCCTGAAGGGCATCTAACTCTGCTAACAGATTTGTTTTATTTGTCTGTGGTGGTCCTGGTAATTCTGTGGTAATTCTGCTGAATGGAAATGCTTCTCTAGGGGATGAGTGGCCTCTAAGGCTTAGGCAAAACTTTCAGGGTAGGGCAGTTTTATTGTGCAATATTTAATGGTTGACTTCAGGTGTATTTAGGAGCAGAGCCATCCAACATCAACAGTTTTCATCAGTCTCAGAAAGGTCAGATTTTCATTGGCAATGTCCTTTTTCTTTAGTTTTTCTTTTGCGGTTGGACTTTTGGCATGAATATACTGACAGCATTCCTGTAACTGCTAGCCAAGGACAGGAAATTGCAGTTTACAGAAGTCAGCTTGCAATATGGGTGGTGTTTGCTTTGGAGTGTCTGTTTGCTAGGGCTGTATGTCAAATATCAGCACAAAGGCAACACCATCTTGCTAACAGTGATGATATTTTTCATCCTTTTTGACAGGGTGTCAGGACCTTCCCTCCTTGCTGCACCCAGCTTGTGCTGCTCTGTTTTTTGCAAGGTGTCAGCATTTGCCCTTGGAGACCTACCTTGTACTGGAGGCAGGTGTGTCAAGCATTCTGAGGGAGCCTGGTTCTCCTGTTGTCTCTCTCACCTACCCAAGGTCCAGGATGTGCTGCCCAGAGCAGCTCTTCCCCAACACAAAGGGTTGCTCTGCACTGGCAGTTTCTGGGCAGGCAGGGAAGCACTGCTGATGGGGAATAGGAAGAGATGAGATAAGAGGAGAGGAGTATGTTTTGCCTGTCCCAACTGCTTGAACAGAAAGGCTGTTCAAAGGGGACCTGGAGGAGGGAATCAGGGAGAACCCTCAGATGGAATGGTGGAAAACAGGACATAAAAAACAGTGGCACAGCAGAATGGCCTTTTAACTTTAAAGAAAAGTGAAAAGTTTTGCAGCTCATGAAGGAAAGCCTTTTCAAGGGCTGTGGGAGGGTTTTTTGCCAGTTTTCAGGCAATGTTAAAACCCAAGACTTCTGTTGCTCTGTTTTTTTTTTTTTCAATGACAGCATTAAAGATATTGTAAGTGAATTATTATGCTCTTGTGTATGATACGTACACATCCTACCTTAGAACTTGGCTGAATGTAGACAGAATTTTCTGCAAGATGATTAGTGGTTTAAATCCAGTTTATCAGAAGCCCCTAGCATTCTCTTAGAATAAACCCCATTTCTACAGACTCAGGTGAAACTGAATGCTGATCTGTTTGGTCTGAGCAGGTGGTAGCAAGGCTGAAATACTGTTGAGGAAGGTATTGCTGCTGCAGAGTTGCTCGAACAAGGAAAGTATCTCAGGTGATCCCAGAAGTAACTGGTTTTGACAGTACAGCTCAGGTGAGTACACACAACACATCTGATGGGATAGGGTGAAGAGTAGACAAAAAGCACTAACAATGATGCATTGAGAGAGCAATGCCAGGTGCACTGTAGGCTTCCTGAATGCCTTAGAGCTTTTGGATATTTAAGTTTCCTTACTGCTCTTCCTGAAGAAAAATTGTAAATATAATTTCCTTAAAAAGCAGTAGCCTTTAAGGCTGTATGTGGCCAAATGGTTCAACAGTGAGCTGAACAAAGTAAGGCATTTCAGTCCTTTTGCTGTTCTGGGATGCATTTCCTTTAAGACTCGGCAGCAATCTGTGTACATCCTCCTGGAGGGAGAGAAGTGATCATTCCTGCCTGTGACAGCCTAGGCTTTTTTGGAAATTATACTGCAGTATTTAAGTTTACTCAAATGCTGGATAACAGGAGCCAGGATGAAACGCCAGTCTCTGTTCTGTCCTTATGTAATTGGTGGGCTGGTCTGATGGTAATAAGAAGAAAGGGCTCCAGGTCACTGTTGCCCTTTGTGTCAGTAGAGAATACTGTCCTTCACCCTGGGTTTGATTCAGCTCAAATTAATGTGATACAAAACCACCCACAAACTTTTCTATTATATTTGTTTCAAAACAGTAGCGCATTATAAGGCAAATCCAGCTGTTTTTCAGGTGAAGGGGATTAACTAACCCTTCCCTATTTTAGACATGTAATAGTTTAGTCCTCTGACCACCTGTGTTGGAAACATCCCCCTCTTTCACCTTGTGTACTTCTGGGGGCAACACAAGCCTCTGTCTTTGGATAATGTGTTGAAAACCAAAGCAGGCTCTATGTGTGCACCTTTGTGCACAGAAAGCTGGAACAGGAAAAATAAAAATGCTACTTTCTGTTCTTTCTAACTCTGACATCTGTCTTCTATTCTCTGATTTTCATACTGTGCCATTTCCTCATCTATTCTACTGGGTGTGTAGGAGCCTTTATTGCTTCCAGCATTCAGACAGAATGAAACTTCAGCTTAAATGAATAGCTCCTGAAATTGTTTCCTTGCTGGGAATCATTAATATGCTGTGTGGATTCAACTCCTATATCCAAACTAATATTGCACCCAAAATTTCTATGATTGCTGTTTCTTTTGAGTCTTTAGACCTTTATTGGATAGGAAAATGTGATTTTTTTTTCTTTTCTCAGCCAAGGTTTCAAATACATATATGCTGCAGTCATCTGTCACATTTAGGCATCTCCTCTTATTCCCTTACCAAGGACCTCAGAATGTTTTGCAAAGTTATTATCAATCCAGATGTGATGAAAAAGAGGCATAAGAAATGCCAAAATGTCTCTGACAGATTTGAGGACAGAGCTGATCTCTGGCTTCCTTAGGACACCAGGCAAGCCTCTTCACTTTCCAGTGCTGGTTGTCTAGAAACCTCAATTGCTCAGGAATTCATCTCTGTCTAGTACTCAGAGGCCAGTGGGGAATTCAGCAGGAACTGGCTGGAGCAGCAAGTGTTGGGACAGTTGGAAAAGGATGAAATAAAAATGCAGAGTAAGGACAACAGATTGCAGTTGATGGAGATTTGAAGGCAAGTGGTTGAGAGTGCCTCCTGCAAATGCAGAATTAAACATACTGCCTTTAATCACCATCCTCAAGCCTTTCTGATGTTTTCCTGCTACATTCAAGGAAATAGCTACCCTGGCTCAGCTGAAAAATAGTAGTTCATTAGGATATGGTAATTTGATTGCTTTTGATTATCTTTCTCTGCTCTTAGTATCTGAGAAAGAAGAGTATTCTAAATTGTAAGGGAAATGATTTGTTCTGATTTATGCCACAAAAAATCCCCCAACAACAAAACTCAGAGGAAGATTAATTCCAAGCAACAAAAATGTCTATTAACATAAATGACTCTTAGCCATAGTGAGCATTAAACTTTAACTATCTATTCTTTCCATGTGGTGCCAGTGTTTTTAGTGTAGAGGCTTGAGTACTATATGAAGTGAAAGAGGAATGGTGGAAAGTTGATAGCTCAGCTAGGCATTGAATTGGTACCACTTCAGAAAGCTTGACAGATGAGACAGGCTTGAGAAAAATAAGTGAATCAAAGCTGTAGTTAGAAAACCAACTGAGTCCCAATACACCAGTTTCTCCTGTGCTTTAGTAACCATACATCTTTTGATTAACTTGCCTCACCTTGTCTCAGGAGATGAGGTCTGTAACAATGATAGAGAACTCCCTTTTGAACTTATGTAAACTCACTCTGCAAAAGGATTGAAATTTGATTTCAGCTGAGTAGCTCTGATGTTATCTAGCATCAGGAAGAGCATTGCTAGCAGGATAGATAACTTGCCTGGTGTGTGCCTGTAATGTGCTACATAGGTGCTGTCCATTTTTAGAGCAGGGCTGCTCAAGCTGCTGCTTGAAGGACTCTCCCTCTGTGAGCTCTCCTCAGAGCAAGTGGGCTGTGCTGGTACCAGCCCACCCCTGGCTCTCTGCCTCTGCAGTGTCACTGCCATCTCTGCTGTGAGAGCACAGTGCTGTGCATTTGCAGTCACCATTGTATGTGCTGGCAGGCATCCACAGGATTTGCACCTGTCTGCACTTCTTCAGCTCTACAGCAAACTCAGCACATTTTCCTGAAGAAACTGCTGTTCTACACTTGCAGAACAAAGTACATTTGCTTAGGAGGTGTCAGGGCTGTGTGTACACACGGTCAGCCCAGCACGGTGGGAGAGGTCACGGTGCTCTCTGACACTTCCCAGGCTGAAACTGGGGAACCGACCTGGCTAACCAAAGACAGGTTACTTGTGTCCATGCTGCATGGTGGGGCAGTCTTGCAAAGAGCCTTTGCATGCTGGGCTCTATTCCCTCCATTTTCATTGCTCCAGAATGTTGTGCTCAGGCTGGGTTGATGAGTACTCAGTCGGGAATGGGGGAATGTCCTCACCAGTGTGGCAGTACGGAAGGCAGAAAAGGCCTTAGCTCTGTGTAAGCCCTGCTCAACATCAACAAAAGTATCTCTATATTATCAGCCCTGTGTTCAGCAGATCCAAAACACAGCCCCATACCAGCCACTGTGAAGAGAACGAACTCTACCCCAGGTGAAAACAGCACATCTTCCTTCCTTTAGGATTAACTGTGTGGAGGCCAGTTTCTACTGGATCTTCTTTCAGACAGACTTAGAAACGGAAGAAAATTTAACTTTTCTGGGACATTGTGACTAAAGCTGAGTTGCTTTCCATCTGCCATGGGGTCAGTGGACTGTCGTCTTGATTGCATTTGTTTCTAAGCAAATATCTTCATAAAGCAGAAAGTAAATAACAGCCAGCCAGCTTCATCTCAGTCAAAAGGATGCTGCTTTTTCCTAAGCATGTACTCAGCACCATTTCTGTTATGAGCCACCCCCAAGGGCTGGATTAATACCCTGTTACAAGCCTTTATAACACAGAGGGAAAGGAGCTGACTGTGTTTTGGGAGAGAAAGAACTGTCTGAAAGCTTCTTCCTTGGTTAAGGTTAGTCTACTGCCTATCATATTTTAAATCCAGTTGCCTTTCAAGCAGCCATCTAAACTCTTGCCAGTAAGAGATGTTGTAAGCCATTTTGTTCTGCTTGAGATCTGCAGTTGAAAGACTGGTGATAAAATCCCATACATTAAATTACGGTGGAAAACTAGCAGCATGATACAGAATTAACTGCAATGTTGTATGTATAAGGCTCTTGGCATAGTATTAGTCTTGGTCTGTGAGGAGGACTCCCACAAAGTAAATTAAAAAATTGCACAACATTTCCTTACTCAAGGCATTTACTCTATCTCTGTCAGCTCTGCAGTGCCTTCTACAAGACTTCAAACCAGATCTGTACATGGCACAGCTGAACAAAAGCAACTTGGGTGAGACCTCTTGTTAATGAACAAACTGGCTATTGCTTTAAAGTCCTTGCTTTAGAACTTGATGGCAGACTAGATAAAAGATTTGGGAATAACAGGAGAATCAATGTTTTCCCATTTTTCTGCTTTTTTCTGTATGACTGGTGGAGGTAAAAGTGTGTGCTGGATCTACCTCAGCATGGTAAGGCACAAATAGGTGAGTGCTAACTCCTAGTGAGTGCCTCTGTGCCTGTTGTACTGCAGGAAGGGATGAATTCTTCCTGCTCTGAAGGACTGGTGCTACACTCCTCCCATTTCCTAGTAGTGCAATTAGAAAGATCTAGTGTTTGACCACAGTCCCTGAGCCTGGCTTCTTCTACATCTTAAAATAATGTCTTGAAAGTAGAAAGAACCAGGGCTGACTTTCTTTCTGTAAAACATTTCTTTTACCTCTGGAGGCTCAGTTGCAAGTTGCATGGAGAGAGGGGCTGTGAATGACAAAGGATGACTCTGGTGGCGGGGCTCTACAGGAGCTTGGTAGGCAGCTCCTACAGCAATTAACCCAGGGCTCTGCTGGCTCCCACTGGTCTGGTTTGCTCTGGGTGGGTGGTGGAAATTATCTCCACTCACAATACACAATGGAGCACAGTAGCCTATTTCAAGAACAAAAGTCAAATTTTTCTGAGTACAGCTAATGGACTGACTGTTGGATGTAGAGCCCACATGGGTCACTCAGTGAAGCTGAAATAGTATCATGAGCCTTAAACCCTGACAGCTTCCTGGTTCAATAGTAGAAATAAAATTTGTCTTTCTGAGTCCTAGTGAGAGCCAGACTGCAAGCTGGCTGTGCTCTTTGACAGTGAGATGAGGTGTTAGGCAGTGAAAAGGATGGGTAGGAAAGCGCTCTTGGCCCTTGCTTCCTTTCTTCTTGCTGGATCAAACAAGTGATCCTGAGGCTTGAGAACGCTGTAAAATAGGAGGTGAATATGGGTCAAGCCTAACTATTCTAGATTGAGTAGGGACTAACATGTTTGACTCATTTTTTCTTCTTTTCTCTTTTTGTTCTTCCTACAGATGGGTTATTTTGTTTCTACTTTAGCTATGTTCACATCAGTTTCTCAACAGAGATATTTGTTTTTATACCTGGGATCTGAGGCTTTTTGTAGAAGATGAGTTATAAACTACTTAATTAGAAGGATGGAGAGGAGCTTGAAATGAAACCTACAGCTTCCAATGAGAGTGACATTGTATTTTTCAGCTGTACGGGCTGTATTGATTAATTCATTCTGTCTTGAAAGGCTATTGTGCTACTTACCCTAGCTCTAGCAAATGGTGTTTTTATAGTAAAGTGGAAAGGGTTTGAAATAATGAAGCACAAAAATGATCACTCTGCTGGAGCAGTAGAAAACTCTGTCTTCTTATGTACCAAGTAGCCAGCACAATGTCAGAGTAGCACATCACAGAGACTGTTCTGCTTTCTTCTATCTGAGATGATGGGGAAGGCAATGTCTGAAATGAAGATGAGAACACAATAAAGGTACTTAAAGCATTCCAGACTCTTTGGTCAATGTAATGAGTAAACTTAGACGAGGAGCAGTGTATCAGAGGACCATATCGATTGTGCTCTACTTGAAGAGGAGTGAGAAGGGAGCTCTCCCTCATTCCCCCCAAACCCACCAAAACCAAGCCCCCAAACAGGCTATTTCTTGACTATTTTGAAAGCAAACAGTCTGTCATGCCTCTAGCTCTAACCAACTTGTTTTGAGAGTAAGGAATCCAAATTTTTTAATATTAGTGGAATAGTGTCATGGGTATTTATCTTGTGGCATATTCATTGTAGGAAGAAACTGGAGGCAGAGAGGAGAAAGGAGACTCTTGTCAATATTCTCGTTGTCTATATGAAATAAGTTTGAAAATATTTATTTGAACTGAGGGGATCACACCCTTTTAGTAAAGGGGGTTAAGAAAGGGTGTGTAGGTACAGAGATTTTATCGCCTTTGAAATAGAATTTTCTAGCAGCAGAAATTGTCAGCTGCTAGCAAGAATTCTTAATTGCTTTTATGCAAAACAGACAAAACATTTAAAATCAAAACCCACGTTCATGGTTCTCAACTTTTATATATCATTCTCTATTTGACACCCACGAAGTAATTCTACAAGCTCCAAGTGACTTCAGCTGGCAGGGCACCAAAAAGTAGTTATTAATATTTGCTCCTTACAAATGGGAGAGTCACAAGCTCAGTTAATTTTGAATTGTAATCATCGGAGCTTCTGCCCTCTTACATTCCTGTTGAAGATAAGGGTAGCTGGAGAAGCTTCTGCTAAGAGAGGGTTCCACTGGGGTAGGTAGGGTGCGGTGCTGTGCTGACACAAGTAACCCAGCTGAGAGCAGGAATAGGAGACTTTGCCTCTGTCTGCACCTACATTTCCCAGAAAGCCCTAAATGACTTGCTCTGAATAGAAACCAGGTATATGCTGTGGTAGTGTTGTTTCTCTCCTCTGTGTGTATTTTTGAGATGAACGCATGTTGAAACTTACCTAGTAGCCATACAAATCAGTAAAAATTGCTTTTTTGAAATAAAAATGTCAGGCCCACTTGTGATTATTTAAACGGAAAAAGTCACCATGTGCTGCGTTAGTGATGAGGCCTGTGCAGCAGAGAGAGGTTCTCTGTATTCTCAGGCTACTCTGGAGCACAATGATTTGAAATAATAGTTTCACTTCATTAAACTAAGTTTCTCCCATACAAAGTACAGCCTAGAGAGAAGTTTTTTTTAGTATACTCTTAAGAAGTCAACAGTTCATCGCTTACTCGTGCATATCCTTGACTGTGGAGCCAAATGGTGCTGGAACTACTCTGAGTCCCATCCTTGCTTAAAGAGGCAAAATATCTGTCTAATTAAAAAAAAAGAAAATCATTATTTGTCTAAATTTTTCTGTGTAATCTGAATTCGAGAACTGTGGATTTGGGTCCAGATGTAATATGGATGCAATTGTAAAAATCAATGCATAAAACAGAGCTCAGAAGAGAATTATATTTAACAGGAGACAGAAAATCAAAACAGATTCCAAACAAATTAGAAATCAAGACTGCAGCAGCTTGAGCTGAATTTGCCTTATACGGAAAGCTTATTAATGTAACTGAGGAGATTTTTTTTGCCAGAACTCCCCATCAGCACTATTTGCCAATGTCACATCTCTGTTCTGTGACTTAGTAAAGTGATACA
Organism: Poecile atricapillus; assembly: GCF_030490865.1. NCBI lineage: Eukaryota > Metazoa > Chordata > Aves > Passeriformes > Paridae > Poecile > Poecile atricapillus. The sequence goes on along the minus strand of NC_081260.1, from coordinate 11,014,280 downwards.
AGTAGCAGAACTACAATGGTAAAATAGCAAGAAGATAATTAAAGCTTCATAACATGCTGGAACTTTAAAGACATTGGAAGGTGCTAATACAAATTTTGAGTACCTGAGCTCTACCAATATCACCCAACAGAAGTAATAAGCTTTCAGTCTAGAGAAATATCCTCTATTTCCCAGATCTAATAAAGTAAATTGGATCTTTAATTTGTTTTAGAAAATGATTCAAAAGCTTTGCATTTGTTTAACCTAATGCAATCTTAACCACTGCTAAAATGAAAGCGCTTTGTCTTACATGTTGCACAAAGATCTACCAAATATGTCACTTTTGGAAAAAAATGGGCACCTATGGTTACAATACAGTGGAGTTTGGAAGTAAAGAGACAACAGAGGGACTGTTTCTCTATTTCTCAATGCCAACAGAGTTGCAAATAATGAGAGTTAGAATGGTGATTTGTGATGCTGAAAAATGATAATTAGAAAGATAAACCTATTCTAACTAACAAAAAAACACAAAAAGAAGAAGAAAAATAAATTAATTCAGCATATAGCAGCGCATTATAAAGTTGTTTGGGTGTCTATGCTATGGTAAGAGTAGCAATATCTTCAATGTTACAGACTGGAGTGGATTATATTTTACCCTAACTTTTAAATTGATTCCAACAGAGATTCAGGTGTTTCCCCAGTGCTTTCCTTCAGGTAACCTGTGTTGTAATTGTGAATGTTTTATGTACTGCTCTGTTTCTATGCCCAGTTCTGCTGTTTCCCTTCCTGAGCCCATACCATTCCTTGGTGCAAGCATTGATTACTCAGGTGCCTGTGTTTTTATCTTTAATTACAAATATTTTCTGTCTGAAGTAGGTGAAGGAGCTTGCACAAGGTCAGCTGGTTGTTTACAGCTATCCAATAGTCCATTAAATGTCTGCTCTGGGTACATAAGATCTGTGGGTCCATTTCCATAGACAGCTTAGAATGTATTTAGTGCATTTAAGCACCATGGCTCCTTTTCTCCCTTGAATTACTGCAGCATTTTCTCATTTTTGTTTAATTAATTTTGAAAAATAGAATGTTTAATGAGCCCCACTTGTGATTTTCCAACTGTTTGTCTGGCTGAAAACTGTCATTTTCAAAAGGATATATTAATGGTGTTGTTATCTCTTGATCATGTCAAAGTTAATGCATGTATATGCTGTTTCTGCCTCATTTCCACATAATTACAAGGCTGCATTTGGCAAATGAGGGTATGTTTTCTTTCTTGATTAAGAAGGTTCTAAGAAATTTTTGTATGCTTGGTGAAACATAACTTATGAAAAGAGTGAGTTTAGAAGAGAAGCCCAGCAGTAGAGATTCTTAACATTTCCCTAATACTTTCCTCTGCTGGGCAGAAAGCAGTTTGTGAATGCTAATGAAATCAGCTTTGCATTACCCCAGTGAAGCAGCTGTGCATTATTCCTATGAGAGGATGGAGGCACAGCATGATTAAGTTACTTGTCTTGATTCATATGGCTGCTGGGATTGCAGCATTTGCTCAGGTGTTGGCTTTCAGCACTAGTTTCAAGGACCAATCTGGGACCCAGCACAGGCTGGGTAAAGTTTTTTTTTCTTTCTTCTGGAAGCTATTGTTTTGTGTCCTAAAATCTATGTTCTTGTTTAAATTTAAATGCCTCTGCTCTTTATGGCTTGGAAGTTAATATCTACATGATTTGCATGTAATAAATGCCTTATTCCTGACATAAGTACTAGAGAGGATTGGACTGAAGGTATTTCTCCCATGATGGGTTGGTTCAAAACATTGTCATGAGGTCTTGGATGATGCTTGGGAAATGTTTCTCCTCCAGTCAAATGAAGCAATAAAAGAACAGGGTGGGCACATTAATGTGCTAGAAGAGTCTGTACTTATCACATCTGCTGCACCAGAGGAAATGGATATTGGTTATATGTGAATTCCCTTTCTTTCCATGCTGATCCTTGCCTGGGTCACAGAGGGAAGAGCTGTGTCTTGCAGCTGATCTGTGGTGCCCCATCATTCAGTCACCTGGTGGAAGCTATCATTTAATGATATTTTTTTCTGATGAGCCTCCCAGTGTCCCCTCAGGGCTCTGGCTTTGTCAGGATTGCATGTTTCAGGCTGGCTTCTTCTACTGTAGCATTTGATAGAAAAAGTCTTACTATATTCTCTCTTGTTTTATGCTGCTGATTATGTCTTAGTAAGTTTGAGTAGCTAATGTAGTTTTTCTTTGGTATTATTATAATAATATTTGTCTGTATGTTCTTCAGAATTTTTAAAGTTCTCTGAGGAACTGGGAAAGTTGAAAAGAGTTGGCTGCAGAGGGCCTAAGCTCTTTCTTGATGTAATTATGTACTCCAATATTTAAACTGAAATAAAGTCAGTGGATCTGTTCAGGCAGACTTGTTGACACGTGGGGATGGGAATATGTAGTGGGATCTGTTGGACAGGTTCATGTTCAGGAAAGCTGCTGAGATCAAACACTGAGTGACACAGAGCCTCTCTCTTAGAGCCAGTGGTGCTGCAGGTGCTTTAGCACCTGACAGCTTCAGAGCTGATACTCCTTTATATGCTACCCTGCAGAGAATAGCATAAATTAGGGCCGATGCAAGGAGGCCTTAAACAGTTTAATTCAGTGGATGGTAAGTACTGCTGATTTCCCTGATCCTTCCAGGATCTAATTATTTAGGTATCTGTGTCAGTGAAATTACTCTTAACCCTCAGTTTACTGGGAGTGTTGCTGTACCTAGTAACAAAGAGATACTTGTGATCTCAGGTATTTTTGGAGTGGACAGCAGCAATCAGGGTGTGTGTCTGCTTTTACCATGTCTCTTTGGGATGCTGTTGGAGTTAAGCTCTATAACACAACTGCCCATCGAGATTTTACAGCTGCTAAGTTGCCCCCAGTATGTTGTGTGCTTATTGACATATTTAGTGAGCAGTCTAGTCTGGCTGCATCTTCAGTAGTCCCCTCAGCCCTGCTGCTGCAACTCTGCTGAGGGAAAAAGTGTCACTCCATCTGCTACATCTTCATCCTATTTATGAAGGACTTCTGGGTTGATAAAGGTGTGAAATTACGGGACTGTGCCATGAAAGGGAATAAGGCCGTGGCTGGGATGCTCCCCTCATGGAGAGTGATTTACTAGACTACGGACAAACAGGAACAGTCTCAAGCTGTGGGTAATGATCCACTATGACCAGCAGTCCCACTGAAGGCTCTAAATTCTTTTGTACAGCCATCCACTCCTCCTCCCCCACCGGAGGTGAGAGAAAGATACTGGGCACCGCAATTTGTGGCAGCTTTTGCTGCCAGCCGCTACCCTGGGAATGGATATGGGGAGGATGAAGAATTCCCCTTTGACCCTGGACCTGTTGACCCTGAAAAAGAGCCAGACCTTTACCCCTGGCATGGTGCCTGCCTGTAGCCTCGGCTGTGACTGCGCTGGGGGTTCCCCATCACCTGGTTCCAGCCAGCACAGCCCTAGCCTGCACAGCATGCTGAACCTGTAGCCCACCAAAAGAACAACTGACACTGTACCCACCGAAACTCTGATAACATTTACCTTCTAATTTCAATAACCTGTGATTTGTGATTTTTTACAGGATTGTTACTGGAAAGATTCAAAGCTGTTTGTGTGGATGGGGTGTTTTCCTACATATTGATAACACAGCAAGACTGCATGATTCACTGGGAGTAATTGACTAAAATTGGATGTTGAATTTACAACATCCTTTTGCTCACATTCAAAGCAAACTTTGAACTTTATCTGCAGTAGTTATTTGAGACTTAGCTATTATTAGTACATGAAACTCCACTGCCAGCTTTACCTGTTGCTTGCTTTTTACTTCACAGTTTTAGCAATGTAACTTTATTGTGAATTTTTCAGTACACATATTTAATGATTTAAGTGTAATTATTTTTCCTTGCCACATTTAAATTGAAATTTGACTTGATATCAAAACAGTTTAAGTATACTGATAAACCCCAAATACAGTAAACAGTAGCTTACTTTTTAGAATAATTTGAACCCCTGACTTTGTAACTGTTTGTATGCAAGTGTCAGTCTTACACACTGTTGTGCAATATCATAACCCTTTTTTCTTGCAGTATTGGGAGAAAAAAAATGCATTTGTATGGCCTCATATTTCAATGGGATGCTTCTGAAAAAGATCCTTTGCTGATAATAGAATGGATGTTTTTACCCTACAGGTCCCCAAAAACAATTTTTACAACATTAGAAATGATTACTCAGATCCTAATCAGAGTCAGAGCAAGATTTCTAACCATAGCAGGCCAAGATTTTGTTGTGATTTACTTTCTTTTGAAAAAGGAATATTTTGATTTGGCTTTACAACATCCAGAAGACTTAGAAATTGCATTGCTAGATTATTCAGGTGTTTGTTCTATCCACTTTCCAAGCCATAAGTTGTTGCAAGCTAAATTGCGCTTTAGAGAAAAACCCATGTTGAGTGAAGTGCTTTTAGATGCTGTAACAATATTTACTGATGGTTCAAGGAAAACACACAAATCAGTAATAGCATGGCAAAACCAAACAACTAAAACTTGGGAATCAAACATTCAAACAATAGAAGGTTCTCCTCTAATTGTTGAATTAGCAGCAGTAGTTAGAGCATTCTGTTTTTTTCAGGAACCTTCCAATTTAATTAGAGATTCTGCTTATGTTGCTAATGTGGTTAGAAGAACAGAAGGATCAGTTTTAAAAGATGTTAGTAATGATACCCTGTGTCATTATCTCACATGTCTTTATAAAATTTTACAACAGAGAACTAACAAGTATTTTGTTTCCCATATTAGGGCACATTCTTCATTTCCAGGATTTTTAGCAGAAGGAAATGCAAGAGCAGATGAATTAAGAATGACTGTTGCAAGTACCTTGCCCAGCATTTTTGAACAAGCAAAATTGAGTCATGCCTTTTTTTTTGTCAAAATGCACAAGCACTTATGCGAGTGTTTCATATTTCCAAAGATCAAGCAAAAGCCATTATAAGTGCTTGTCCTGGTTGTCAACTTGTGCAACCTGCTATGTCCACAGGAGCTGTCAACCCACAAGGGCTGCAAAGCCTGCAATTATGGCAGACAGATATCACCCAATATCCATCTTTTGGGGAATTTAAAAACATCCATATATCTATAGACACTTTATTCAGGTGTAGTTTTTGCCTCCTTACACATAGGAGAAACTGCCAATCATGCCTGTCAACATTTTTTGCAAGCATTTGCTTTGCTAGGGGTACCTCAAGAAATAAAACCAGACAATGGTCCTGCATATACAGCTCATAAATTGGCCACATTTTCAATGGATTTGAATGGCAGAGGAGTTCCCTGGACTTTTTTTCCTTTTTTTTCTTGGATCTGTTTAAACCTGCTCTGGACTGAACACCCAGCCAAACCCCGGGAGCTCACGCCTGTGGCCCACTGGGGCCTGGGCCTCGGCACTTTCCAGCACCAGAGGGATTGTTAGGGCCTGTAGAAAGGGAAAATAGTGTTAAGGGAGGATTAATATTAATGAATTGATCCAGCTTGTGGGTGAGAGCTCTGAGTGCTGAACCACATCCCCTTTGGAAAAGGTTTGCAGCCTATAGCTGCTGAGAGAAGTCAGAGTGGGTACAATGTTTTCACTTTGGGATTTGTGTGCATTGGGACAGGGAGACATTTGGAACCTTAAGCTATATATAGAAAAGAAATAAATTGAGGGAGTAATGGAGGAAGGAAAGAAGAACTGCAATCTAAGTTTGTTTCCTCTGCTAGAGTACTGTGCTCCTCTCTGGTCAGTCTAACTACTCATGGACTAGATCTGCCTCAGTTTGTAAGAGAGCAAGCAATGCTTTTTCTTCTTTGCCCCAAGCAGCCTTTTGCTAAAACATCATCCTTGAAAGAGTGTGCTTGATTTTGCTCTGGCAAAGAGGAGTCTGAACCTATGACTTTCTGTGTACTTGATCACAAGGTTAGTTGAGCTTCTTTATAGCAGAGCTTAAAGTTCCCAGTAACTCTGTAATTGCTCTTTTTTGGCCAGGTCAACAGCTTTTTGTGTGTTAGTAGAAAATTGTAACAATAGCTGAGGGAAAGGTGTTCAGAGAACTACCAGGAAGGAAGGAGTGGTGCTTCAAAAAAGGCTTATTTTCATTGAAGGAGTTAGTGAGACCCTTTGACTTATGTAGAGAGGTCCATGTCTGCACCTGAAAAAGAAAGCACTTTGGAGAAATGGGCTTTCTGCACTCTTTGCCCTTCCCACTGCTGGCCTTAGGAGATCTGTAGTGCTCTTGGGAGTTCCCATTACTTACCACAGGAGTCAGGCTTGTAATGAATGAGACCACTGAACATCACAGACAACACCACTAGTCCCTTCCAGGTTCCTCCTGCTGTGGTTTTTAGTTGTTTTGCTTCTGGACTCTGTAGTGAGTGGTGGCCCTGTGCATTACAACAATTGGTTTATGCTTCAGCTGAAGCCTCAGCAAGGGCTCTGTGCTCAGTGAATGGGCTGCTGTGGTTCCTCTTGTGCAGGACACCAAGGTTTGTGTGCTGTGTAGGGACCCTGGGAGTGTTTTTCAGGTGCCACATGCTCTGTCACAAGGCACAACACCACCAAAATGAGGGGAACCACAAAATTCTGTGGTGATATTCTGTGGCTTCAGCTTTCGTTTATTTTGAATCAGTGCATTTTAATGTTGTGCTGAAAGAACACAGCATTGTAATTAGTTGGGCCTTATTTTTCTGATAACTGCTTAAGCCTTAATATCCTGCAAAGCACAGTATTTTTCTATTAGAAGGGAAGGTTTATGGTCTGTATTTCCATAGAACCTCATCCTTAAGGAGAAACAGTCCATTACACAGAATAAATTTCCTGAACGTTTCTCGACATTATTTGCTTAATAGAATCATTAGTACCACAATTATAAAGAAAAATGCCAACTAGCCAGAAAAATGCTCTGTGGGTCTCAGGCTGCAGTTCGTATAATGCCGCTGTGTACCAATAAGCAAGGAGATCCCTCTGTATTCATTTTGAAAACTGGTATTGTTAATAAGCTGAAGGCTTCCTAAAAGCAAGGCTTTAGGACAGTCAGACCCTACTGAACTTGTAATTGCTATTTGCTGGCAAGGTCAACAACTTTCAAATCTCAGTAGAATACCGAATGGTTGTGAACTATGTTATCCAAATACAGCTGCAAATATATCTGCTCCACTCACACATCACAAATAGCTACAAGAGGAAAACATCTACTGCTGAGCAAGAAGATTCCTAAATGACAGACATCAATAACTTCATCGATTGTAATTTATTCTGTCATTACTCATTGCACTATGGTTAAAATGAATGCTTTTGTGATTTTGCTCTTTTCTAGCAGTATTACCGTAAGTAGAGGTTCTATATTTTTATAATTTTTAAATTTTTTTTTTTAATTTCTGCAGATTCAGTGCATCTACAGGTAACAATTTATCCCAGCAGCGTGAGCTAGAGTAGGCAAAGAATGGCAGGCTGAGAATTGCTCTGCTCACAAAACCCATGGGCAGGCAATCTCTAGAGCACTCAGGACCCAGAGCTGGGGGGAATATGTGCTTTTGGTTAGATAAGTAATTACTTACGCTGACCATCAGGACTGCATTATTTTTCTTTTTAATCTATAAAGTAGCTGACTTAATGTTTGTACCTCATTCTGAGAACAATCTGTGTAGTTTGCATAACTTGCCCTGAAAGTGGCTGCTGAACACAAAATGTGCCACTGTAATGATTGCTGTCAAGGAGAGGCAATGTGGTTTGAGGGTGTCTGTACCCACTAGACAGTCTGTTCACTGCAGCTTAGTGTTGAGTAAAATCTAATTTACTTTGTGTCAGAAGCCAGATACTTCAACCAAAAGGAGGCCTGAAGATCGGATGCTGCTCTGGATGTCCAGGCTTCCATTACCCATTGTACTAATATTGCTTATAGAATATACAAAAGCACAGGGCCTATTCAGTTGAGTTTTAGCTGTCTCTGAGGATAAAGCTTCCCTGCCCACTCTGTCCCCTGCTCTGATGTTTGATCATCTGCCTGGTGAAAAACAAAAAAAAAGAAACAACCAAACATGCACATATCTGAACAGAATTTCAAGCACTGGTCTTAATTTGGTGTTGTTTGCAAACTTGTGTAGAGTGTTGTCTAGTTCATTTTAAAAAAAGACTTTAAATAGCATTGACTCTAATATCTGTCTCAGGAATGTTACCAGTGACACCAGCTGGATGTGGTGCTGTTGATCACAATGTTGGGGATTTTCAATTAAGCCAGTTTGATGTGTTTATAGAATAGGGTGGTAGGTGATGATTTACATTTTTCACCCTGTTGTGTGTAGCATGCCTGGATGTGTTTCCTGCTCTTGTTGACTTGACATCCACTGTGCCCCCATCTGGAAAACAAAGCAAGTGATCCACATGACCAGTATGTCACTTTGTGAGCTGCACAGTCATAACTGGCATTGAAATACATCCTGGTGAGCAACCTCTGGAGTTTAGCACTACTGGTCTGAGGGCCCCTTTTCCTCTTTTTTTTCTCTTCCCCTTTTCCTTTGCAGAGCCCCTATGAGAACAGACCATTCTGTGCATCGTGTGGCTTGTAATTTGGGAGCAAGAGATCCTCGGCTACTCCAGCTTTTATGGGTTTGGGAGCAAAGTGTCACTAGGCTGGTGCTTTGTGGTGTGTAGAGCACCAGTGGGTCAGGATGAGGGTTGGACAGGCGTGAGGAAAGTAACATGCCCAGAATATTAACAGTAATATCCACCATAGCTCTCTTTGTTCAGCCTCATTGCTTTGACTCTCTCCTGCCCGTGTTCAATTACTGAGGGTGACCTGAGGGTCAGGGCTGGTTGTACAGCAAGGTTTGGGAATGGTTTGCTTTAGCAGTGATGTAGTTTAGTACAAGCAAATGGAAGTTACTTAGTTCCTGATAATTGCTTTGGATACCAGGTGCTCTACCCCAGTGGTGGGTAAACAAGTGAGATGTCAGGATGCAGTGAGGTCAGACTGCTCTGCAAGGCCAGGTGAGCTGAGGAGCCAAGGGTGATGCTGAGCCTGGTAGAGAAATGACATCCCAAACCAAGGGTGAGTGAGACCTCTCCTCTATCTTTTCCCCATGTGGCTTTTACCCTGAGATCTGGCTGCTGGGATCCCTGTGTCAGGTCAGAGCAGGCCTTGAGTAGCCAAACCCTCCCAGGAAGAGGCTGCACAACATTTTGATGTTTTACATTACTGCAGAAGGTGTGAATCTCTCTAACATCTGAAACTTCATAGGTGCTACTGAATATTAACTGTAAGACTTGTTATTTTATCGTGTGAAGTGTTTTCTTATGGTTGATAAAAGGAATTAGGACTTGAAATTTAGTATGTTTTATCTAAATCAGCTGTGAGACTGGCTGTGCAAAACAGATCATAGGCTGTTAATGAAGATTTCTCTGATATGTGTAAGACCTGAGGTGTGTTGACAGCAGACAGAAATCAAAGGAAAATTTGTTTGTTTCAGCTACAGACTTGACAGAAGGTGAATTTGAGAGCATCAAACCCATCTTGAGCCTGATGTCTAGACTATTATGGGAACCTTAGTTCCAGATTAATATAATGCAATAATAATAAAAGAAAGGGGCTAGTGTTTACACATCAAGAGACCAAGTCCATAGCTTGGTATCTCTGACTGAGCACAGGACCATCTGTTTCTTGCCCAGTGTTGGCAAGTGTCAGCTTTTATTGCATTCCATCTTCCTTGCTGCTCAGGGAAAATTGCTTGCTAATTAACAAGTAAAATCTCCCAACATGTAATGAACATTGAGACCTTTCTTCAAAATTTTTCAGCTTTACTAAGAGGTGTCTAGTCTTCAGATATTATTACCAAATGATGTTACTCGTGGATCTCATAAATAGCTGTCAAGTCTACTGTGATCTGATCTACTCTGCTCAGGAAAATGGCAGTGTATTTGGAAAACAGATGGCCTTAGTCATGGTTCTGCTACTCTGCTGGCCAAATGATGAGGCATCTCTTGCTTTTACTGCTTTTGTGCTATTTTTCTTGCTGTAATGTTTTCATGCTTGTTAAAATATTACGATTTTGTTGCATTGTAAGTAGTTGTGTGGTCATACTTTCAAATCAAACTGACTTCTGTTTGTTCTATGTGGTTACTGTTGAGAAATTTAATATGCTACTTGTTTGTTTTTCCAGATGCTTCAGTAGAAATGTTATATAAAATGGAGTCTAATGTTAATCTTTGTGGAAGAACACTTATAAATGCCACTCTTGCTCACAACACTGCTTCCCAGTGTCACTCACTGCTTATGATTTCCAGTTAACTTTCCAGCTATCTGACAATGCTTCTGTCCAAACCAATTTGATTCAAGCAGTTTGTGAGGCATTGTAGTGGATGTTTGATGAAAGTCAAGATATTGTATCTCCTGTGTTCCCTTCAGCTACTGTTGATTTTGTTTTTTGTAATTTGATCACAGAAAGTACTCAATCTTCTTTATTGGCCACTGTGCCATTGCAAGCAACAGTGAGTGTGGGAACTTCTTCCTGGATTGAAGCAGGAAAGTTTTGGTGACATTTATCAGGGTTGCTGTCATTTCTGCCTCCACAGACAGATTACTCTGCAGGTGACAGAAATGGAAAAGACCCACAGATGACAGTGACTAAAACTCAAGATGCAGCAACTTCGAAAAATGTAGTCAAAGGAGTTTGTACTTCCTGGTTGGAATACAGTCAGAATTACAACAAACATTGGCAAATATAAATTTTCTAGTGCTCCTGCTCCTGGCCAGCACAGTAACCTACTGCAGTCAGCGCTGTACAGCAACAGCTGACTCTGCCACTGCCTGTGTAGCTTTGTATCTTCCCAAAGAGCCTGCCAGCCTCATTTCAGAGGAACCTGTAGCTCTGAAAGTGCCCCTTAGACCTGCTGTATGTTCTTCATGTCTGCATGCTTCAGTGTAAGTGAGAGGGAATCGGAAAAAATGGGTTTATAGTTAGAAGAGGGGCCAGTTAGGAAAAGTCTTCATGTATGGAAATATCACAAGAGGAAAACTTTCCAAGGTTATCTGCAGCTCCTGAACTGAGAAAGGGTGAGAGGGGAATGGGGTTGAGCCCAGCAGCCTTCTGCTGTTCAGCTGGAGTGTGCAGGGTACAGCTAGTGTCCAGTTGGCACTGTGTTCCAGTGTGATCTTTGCTTTCTTGGCAGAAATCCTGTGCTGACCAGCCTTCCCTTAATGCCTCATGCATTTGGAAATTTGTGTAAAAGCAGTTGCTCTTGCAGCTGTTCAGCTGTGCAGCCTTGCAGGAGGAACTCCTTGCATGTGTCTGAAAGGTTTCCTGCTGGGGCACAGAGTGAGTTGCTTTTAGTGATGTCACATCCTGATGTTGTGAGGAATCACAGCACTGCTGAGGTGGTGTGCTAAAAGAGTATGGATGTATTTTTTTCCCCCAGTGTCTCTTGAAAGACAAGAATTCCTGCTTGTGTCTTGAGTGTGTGCTGCACAATGTTTGCAGCTGGAAATTTGCACAGGACCTTTATGACATGCAGAATTCGTGACTGTGGTTGGGGAGAATATTGATTTCATGTACTGTGCATGAAATGTATGTCCATCTCTTTGGAGGTCAGGATCACTACAACTGTGTTGAGAGCATCTTCTTTCTCCCCCATGTACCTTAACTGGCTAAAACAACCCAATACACAGATTTTTCTGGAAAACTTGGGCAGAAGAGTAGAAAAAATATTCAAATGAATAACATTTCAAATTAATGAAATGGATAATGTTCCCCTGAGCAAATAGAATTTATAGTAATTTCAATGTGTGTGTGTGTGTGGAAAAATACCGACAAGTGTAATAAAAGAAATATTGCTGGTTTTTTTCAAGCAATCACTGTGTAAAATATTGTCCTTAGGACAGAAAATTTATCTTGATGCTGAAATAATGCATTGGGCCTCTTCCTGTCAGCATTATATCAAAGTCTCAGTACATGTTTCATTCCCCCAGGCATTATTTTCCAGCTATTGTCCTTAGTATCAAACTCCATTCATAACACATATTTATAGCTGGAGATTTTTCATAATATATAAAAATTAGGAAGCTGCCACAAAATGGCTTTTGGTTTCCTCTGAGACTTGCAAAATAGATGTTAAAAGCAAGTGATTTAAACCAGCAATTTTATTAAAAATGTATTATTGCCATTTGTAGTTTTTACAGTTATTCTCCAGAACTATCTCAGGCTTCCAAGAATGAAATATGAAGCTTTGACTCTGCAGCTTTGTTTTTAGTTTATTTTAAACTTTGAGACAACAAATCTGCTGGACCAAGTTTATGCCAAATAAATGTGTGCCAGACTTATGCCAGCAGAGCTTCTGATTCAGTCTCTCTCATTTCAGCAGGAGTCAGTCAAGACAGGGAAGTGAGGCACTAGCTGTTTTCATGTCCTTATGCAGATTAATACCCATGTGGATTTACAAATGTCTAAGGAGCTTGTGTTTCCTTGCCATGGGCTTTGGGAGTGAGTGACTTGCCTGAAAGCTGCAATAAGTACAAAGTACCATTTGGGAAAATCATCTATGAGCCAGATGTATTTTTCCAAGTCACACAGAAGCTGGAATGGAGCAGGAATTTCCACATAGATTTCTGTGCTCTCGCTGGTGACTTCCTCCTTTTGGAGGCCAGGCTGTGCCAGATCTGGCTTGCTGATTTGGGGTCATAATATGCATATTGATCACGGCCTCTTTTAGCCTTTTATTTGCTTCCAAATGATTAGCATGTGCCAGGCTGTTCCACTGGTCAGTCTGTTAAAGTGGTAAAAGTGATGGTGTTTAATGATGACTGATTACATAGGTCAAGTAATGTTGTTGGCAAGTATGATACATAATTCAATATAGAGATCACAAATACCTGAAAGAAGGAGAAATCCACCTGTTATTATTGGTGAGAGGAGTGGTCAGTACTTGAACTGATCAGCTTCTGAAGTGGCAGGACAAAACAGACTCTTAGGACAATACATTCCCATTTGTAGGATACCTCACTAATGGGATATGTGAATAATAGTTTTGAAAATTTAAAGATGTCAGTGCTTTCTATGTACTTGTTCTGGTCCATGTGCACATATGAATTACTTCATGCAGACACCTTGTGAGCCAAAGATGGAACAGGCCTTTGTGGTAGAGGAAGGGTTTCCTTCCAGTGCAAGGCATAACACTGTGTTCTGCCTTTGCTGGACGCATGTGGGATCAGGGTGAAAGTGTTGCTGCCCTGCACATCTCTCCTTTGCACAACAGCATGAAGAGAGCTGGGAGAGAATTTCATCTTTGGAAGTTCTAGAAGGTGCTTTTTTCTCCCCCTCTCCTCCTCTGTAATATATGGCTTTATGTTGGCTTAGGTAGCTAATATGTTTTCTTGCTCTTCAATTGTTTGTGGAGGAAGGAAAAGTAAGTGTAGAAAAGACTTTGACAGTTCAGTATAAGCTATTCAATAAGTTGACATTTATGTCAGAAGTAGTGGGAGAAATTCAAGTTAGAGGTAGTATTTGTTCTGCACACTCTGCTTTGTAAGCCTATTTAGTGAGAGAAAACATTTCTTTATATCACAAGAAAGATTTTCATGCTACATTATGTCATCAAGAAATATCATAAATTGCTACTTTTTCATTAAAACAGTTATGCTATTTTTAGGAAACCTACACCTTCATAAATAAAGCAAAATAGCAGCATTAAAGCAGACAGGATATACTTCAAGGTAGCAACTAGATCACTGCTTTTTCATCTCCTGTTTTTATTACTCTTTGCTTCTGCTGATAGCTTCTTCAGGAGAGATTTAAAAAATGGATTGCCCATGATGTTCTTCAGTGTCAGAAATAAATAAAAGAAAACTGCTGCATGTTATTTTGTTGGAAGCTTCTTGTAGAGCTGTGTAATCAGGGCAATTAGAACTTTGCCTGTAATTTGTCTTGTGGGTTTGCTGTGCATACCAATTCCATCAGTCAAGAACTGAACATATGTGCCTGGCCTCCTCATACATCTGGAGACCTGCTCAGAGAGTAATGGCTTCTAAGCTGACTCCCCTGCATCCTACATTATTTGTGATAACAGTTTTTCTTATCCCCTCAAAACTACTTTGAGGGTGTTTTGCTTTTTTGCATTTTTCTGCATTTCCCACCTCAGTGTATGGATGAGAGTCTGTGATGAATGATTTAAAAGGCCCAGAGCTATTGCTGTTACTGGAAGGAAATGAGAAGAAAGAGGCAGTAGAAGCTGGCTGGAAAAAGGATAGCCCATCTCAGGGAGCTGCAAGGCTTCCAGAACTTCCTGGAAAAGCCAGTATTGCAGAGTCACACTTCTGGGAAGGGTGCTTGCATTTGGGGAGGAATGAAACTTGGTTTGTTTAGAGAGTAGTTCACTCTCTGCTTTTCTCAATCCAATCTGTTGACAGCGCTAATTTTGTGAGTGATCTCACAATCCTCTAGGCCTTGGCATAATGCTGTACTCTGGATCTTCCTTGGTGCATACAGTATTGGTTCTCCTTTGGAAACATTTCCTTTGCAGTTCTAAGATTATTTATAATATTATAATTCTATTTAAAATTTGAGTATTAATAAGGTCGTTTGTATGTTATGAGCTGTAGTTGTAGAACTTAGCAAAAAAACCCCAAATCCCTGTGTCCCAGGATTAACCTCTTGTTCTCATGGTTGATTGAAACTAAAAATTAATGCAGCCTCAAAGATATCTTTTGACTATATATAGCAGTCATGGTGAAAAAAGTAATAGAGGGTATTATTCTAAAATATGCCTGATTTGGTCTCTTAAATATACAGTATAAGATATACATATATATATATATACAATATAAGAACCAGTAGATGAGTTTCCTTTATGCTACTGGTTTACTGAAACTGTTTAATTGAGATAGAGAAGCTATAGATGAGGATATATTAAAGAATAGGCTTTATTATGGCACTGTTAAAAATAATTATGTTTTTTTAATACCAGGTATTCCAATGTCAGCAAAAATTTGGAGGTTTTGGCGGTTTTGGCTGCTTTTGTTGAGGTGACCTCTAGCAGGTGTGGCTGTTGGTCAGAACTGGGGGGCTGTGCTGGCAGCTCCACCAACCAGCCCTGGGCAGCTTTCCAGGGAGAACGGGAGGGACCTGGGCATCTTTAGAGCTCCAGTAATCTCCGTGTTCTTATCTTCAGGAATTTCAGTAAAACAACAATAGAAACATTTTGTTTAAAACAATAAAAAACATCCTACAGCATGTAGCAAAGGTACTTTTTTTTTTTTTTTTTTGGTCATGGATGTTGAGCTCTGTATTTAATAAATACTCTTAAAATAACAGCATGATGTGAAATATCCTGCTGTGTCTTGACAGAAGTGCTAACCATTTGCTGGCAGATCATAGTGATGTGTTACTATGGTGGCTGGAAATGTTTTTGTTATATCTGTTGCAGGTTTGGCTGCACTGTTGTGGCTGATGTTGCCTCCTGGGATGATACCCTGACAACTGATCAGATCCTTGTGCTGGATTTACATGTTTCTAAAGTCAGGTGTGGGTAGAGAACATTTCTCAGGCAGGTGTCTTGAGCAAGACCCTACTTGGTAACCCTTCTTAGGACTTGTTTTTTGGATTAAATGTAATGTTTCCCCTAAAGCATTCCCAGTGGTAACAGCTTTCCTGTGTGCTGTGTCTGACCATGTAACCCCCAAGAGGGTGCTCAAGGAAGGAATATGGAGAGGCTGAGACAGAGGCTACAGCAATCATTGTCTGACAAATGGTAGGAGATGCAAATATCTGGGCCAGATAATGCCAGCTGCTGTGTGTGTATAGCCAAGGTGAACACCTCCAAGTGTGCTCTGTCCTGCATGTCAGCAGTCTGCGCTTTTGGAGTACCCCAGAAAGTAGCTGGGCATATCCTGAGATGCTTGACAATACAAGTCTTCCAATCAAATGGAGGTGTTAGTATTAATTTTTGTCAGTAATTTTGTGCCTTCTTTTGTTGCAGTGGAGTTCTGAGACCTCTTGTCTGGTTTGGCCGGGTTGAACGTGGCAGAATAAATCAGAACGGGTACGATGGAGTGCCCAAAGATAGATTTTAATGTTTGCTGGGTCTGCATGGTTTGAGGAGCTGCATCCAAAGACCAGGGGGTGTGGTGAACTTAACAATGTATGGGGGTACCTGAGGGCAGAGGTCAAATCACTAAATGGTCCCAGTAGCATCCTAATTTCCATCCTTTCAGTATCCTTCCTCCCAGGGCCTCAGATTTATTCCCTCTGTGTCAGAAACCCGGTCCAAGTTATGATCTATCCCAGCTGATTCAATTCCCACATTCTTTGTATGATCTGAAAGGATACTTGTGCTTTCTGCTCCTTTGAATACTTTTTGAAGTGATAAGGGAGGTGTCTGTGGAGTGCTGGACAGGCAAAAAACCTGGGGATAGGAGGAGGCCTTGTTAATGTTAAGAAATTAAGAAACAATAAACAGACTCAGAAAACTATTGAGAAGGAAGATTTAGCTGTGATATAAGACATGAAGGTCAAAGTCATGGACTTTGATCAAGCTACAAATGCCACCCCCCAATCAATTACTCCCACTCCCAAATCCTGACCTAATGGTCAATTGAGTGGTGATCCCTGCAGAGCATCCTGGAGCATCTTAGGAATTTTTCTTTCTCTAAATAGCAAAGCCTCTGACATGATGTGTTAAGATCACATCAAGAATAGTCCTTCATCCAGCATTATTTTATGGCTTTTAAAGATATTTAAAACAACTTTGTCAGCTATCAGAATTTAGCAGGATGGAATTTCTGAGATGCTTCTGTGATCCTTCCAGTGATGTGCTGGAGTGACAAAGCAAGGAATGGTGAGCTGACAGTGGAGTGAAAATATGGCATGGGATAAATGCAGAGCCTGGGAATAACTGTTGCCCTGGACCTCTTAGAGCTTTATTTTTCCTTGATATTTTAAAAAAATGAGAGCTTGTTCTGTAGCAGTTAGAACAAAAGACATGTATCTGGGAAGGATTTGTGTGGATCCAGGCACTTGGTCTTACCTAAGGAAAATTCAAAGTCGAGTTAATGTTAGTTATCTAATTTAAAGATGCAATCTGGCTGTGAATATTGTTTTTTCTTTCTTTCAGCATGAAATATTAAACTTGTACCTCTCATCCAGGTCTGTTGGCAGTATGGGGCTCTGTTACTATATAATTTATCAAATTGGGCGTTTTTCCTTTTAATTGCAATTACTGGTTTAATCAATAGTATGATTAACCCCCCCCCCCCAAATTTGGAGCAGCAGAAACTGCAAGGTGTTTCCTCTGCTCTTGTACCATCAGTTGAAATTATGGAAGTTCAAGCACTGAAAAACCAAGCCATGGGCCTGGCTTTAAGTTCTGTGTGTTTTTCCTGCCTTCTGCATGTGGTGTTGTGCCTGTCTGTCCTTCCACCGTTACCGTAACCAGCAGTGGTGGCAGGGCTGATGTCACAGTGTGACCCTACACAGTGAGTTTCACACCAGGTGGTTGTGAATGGGAGCTGCCTGCTGAGTGTGAGTCCAGGGTGAAGGGTTTCTTGTTGAGTGTGAGTACAGGGTGACGGGTTTCTTGCTGAGTGTGAGTACAGGGTGAAGGGTTTCTTGCTGAGTGTGAGTCCAGGGTGAAGGGTTTCTTGTTGAGTGTGAGTACAGGGTGAAGGGTTTCTTGCTGAGTGTGAGTCCAGGGTGAAGGGTTTCTTGTTGAGTGTGAGTCCAGGGTGAAGGGTTTCTTGTTGAGTGTGAGTCCAGGGTGAAGGGTTTCTTGTTGAGTGTGAGTCCAGGGTGAAGGGTTTCTTGCTGAGTGTGAGTACAGGGTAAAGGGTTTCTTCCTGAGTGTGAGTACAGGGTGAAGGGTTTCTTGTTGAGTGTGAGTCCAGGGTGAAGGGTTTCTTGCTGAGTGTGAGTACAGGGTGAAGGGTTTCTTGCTGAGTGTGAGTACAGGGTGAAGGGTTTCTTGCTGAGTGTGAGTACAGGGTGAAGGGTTTCTTGGATCCTACTCCAGATCCTACTTCTTTTCCCAAGACAGGACTGTAGATGTCAGTGTTTAACTAGCACAGCGCTACTGAATGTTGTGCCGAGTTTCAGTCAACATTTGGTTCTGGCTTTTCACTGCGAGGGGAGAAGTGTGCTTTCCAAATTGGGACTTGGTGTCTGAAAAGAGACGTCTTGCACAGTTCAATGAAATAGTGCTTGATTTAATATCCAGTTTTTCCTCATTCTTAACAAAATTCCCTCTGTGACCTTGTATCTTCATACCAAAATACTTCCAAATTCAATTACAGGATTGTAAATACCTGCATAGATTTGAAACTCTGGGTTTCAGGTTTTTTTTGAGTTGTGGCCATACTGTATTGCTAACTTGTATTCATGAGAAGCACAGAATAGTTCTGCATGCTTTTAGTATTTCTTGAGTTTGTAAATAGTATTTTGACCAAGGACTTGTTTAGTTCAAGTAATGTTTCTTAGTGGGATAACTGAAGCTCAGAGGAGGCTCCTGTTAACAGCAGAAGGCTGTAACTGTAGAATGTGATCATTTCTGAACAATATATGTACCTTTATTGTATAATACCATTAAGTGCTGATTTTTTTAAAAGTCCAATTTGAAGGCCACTGAACATTCTAATTAGATTCTCCTTTGCCAAACCCAAAATATATTTTGGAAATGAAGGTGAGTTAAAATCATCAAGTTTTTGAGAATATCAGTTGTGGAGAGGAATTCTTGTGTTATGTGAAGGCTACTGGTTAAAATATATGTAACAATTCTTTCTAAAATAGGTATGCTGTGTGTATTACAATGTGAAATGCAGTTAACTGATGCTCCTGTGTCTGATTTTCATCAAGATAGCAGGCACTGCATTTTATACCAGGCTTCCAGGCAACTGCATCCATCCAGTGAAATCTTTCCATTAATGGAATAAGGTGTAAATAGGACATGAATGCAACATGCTCTGACTGCCCAGTACCCGAAGTAAAACCTTGCTTGTTGCTGCATACTCACTTCAGTGTTTTTTTCAACATTCTAGTTAAAATTTAAGCAGGTCATTAATATTGTTAGTCGTAACTGAAAAAGATGAAGAATTCCAATAAAAAGAATCATAGGAAAGGTTTCTTGTGAAAGAAATGTGTTGGTTCCCCATAAGAAACTGTGAAAATGCTATAGGTGAGACAGGTAGGGAAGTCCTTTACCTTGTCTTGGTATTTCTATCCCTGGTGTGGAGGAAATGCAGAAAAAACCAAATTAATCTGGTTGCAATTTTTATATCAAGGTTCCTAGTTGGGGAAGCTGTATCCAAATTTGTCCAGACTGTGCTCTCAAACACTGCAAAATTCCAGCTGGAACAGGAATTTATCATGTGTCCTAATATCCTTGACTATTGCAGAGTGGGGAATGTCAGCTGGTCATACCTTCCGAGATCCTCACTTGCTCTCTGGAGACTTGTGCTTTGGGTATGGAAATGGTGGCTGGGGGATTTGCATTTGTGGGACAGGAGTGCAGAAAATGGGAATGGAGTGTCTGTAGGAGACTGAGGTTGGAAGTTGCTTCCAATGGGGAACAAAAATGCTACTTAACAAGGACCTGAATTGATTTCTTCTGGAATATTGTGTACAAATTTGATGATCCGTGTCCAAGGAAAATAAACTGGTTCAAAGAAAGCTTGCTAGTGTGATAAGGAAAACTGAGAGTTTACTTTATGAGAGGAGACTAGAAGAGGTTGGCTTGTTTGCTTAGCATAGTATTGCAGAGGCCAAGAGGGGGATATGTGTGCCTGTAAATATATCTAGGAGATAAATATCAGGCAGGGGGAAGGCTCCAGCTGGGGACCAGCTAAAGCTTAGTTCCTTAGTAAGGGCTGTTGCCTTTGCAGAGTTATACAACTCCTGTTTTGCTGGCTGTGAAAGCAAAAGCCCTGGTGTTGCTGTCCAAGGGCAGTGGTGGCACATGAACCACAGTGATCAGACAGCAAAGGACTGACAAATGAAGGGGCCTCCAATCCTTTAGAGCAGGTTTCAGTGGAGGGGAGCATACCAGCCCTTTGACCAGACTGGTTATGATGCACAAGGACATTTCTGTCTTTGACAAATGGATACACTTGAGGGGTCTTGTCTTGCTGTCTAAACATGGGCAGCTCAAGGACTTCTAAAGCAGATGCAGGTCTTTTGAAATGGACCATGGGAAAGCCCCAGTGCAGCGGCTGTTCTCTTTCCATGCCACTGATTGCCAATAATTTAAATGGAGTGGCTTTGTCCTGTGAGTGTATCTGTGCACAGACACTGAACTCTGCCTGGGCTAAGATTCTGTCACCAGGACAGAACCTTTCGACTGAAAGCTGACCTAGAGATCTGTACAGAGCAGCTCCCAGGGAAAATACTTCACAACAAAGAGAAAAAGATAAAAGTCCTCTCTCTGGGAAGACTTTTTGGGCTATATCCAAGCTTTGGACCACTGTAGATCCTGTTCCCTGTAGGAAGGATGTGTTCAATTTTCCATGTTGAATTAAAATTTAATTTTAGCCTGAGGGTCACATGGACTTCAGCACCTAATGGAATGATCTTTTTCCTTTGCAAAAACACCACTGAGTTAACTGTATTGCTGGAAGAGATATCTTGATTCCAAACACTAATTGCATCCTGTTTGCATTGAAGAATTTGTTCTGCATGTGTGAATCATCTGTGAGAGCTGGTTGTGACTCAGTGCCTCCTACAATCACCCCTGGTTAGGCCTTCATTTGCACAATCTCCATGGCTGTGATTCAGCTGAAACAGGATCTCATCTGCTGGATTCTTACGGTTGCTGCAACTCAGAAGAAATTTGTTAGGAGAGTCAAAACCAGTAAAAACCAGGAGAACTTGGAGGCTCAGGAATCCATTATCTCTGTACTTTTTTTGCCTCTCACAAGAATTGGTGTCCAAAGGGCAGATATGCTGCATATTTTGAAAGTGTTTGCTGCTGAAGAGCAAATGATCTCTCTACATTAGCATTTAACTGTAAGAGTGAATTTTTGAATATTGTGTCTAAACTGTCCTTGGTTAGAGCATCTTTGTTTGCATCATGGGACTGTCTTGCAGCACATATTCTAGTTTAGTTTTCTTTTGTATTCTATAGTTCAGTTTCATCCAATCTAGGGTTCCATTTAATACGCTCTGATGACCAATGAGACTTTTTGTCAGTGGGACCAACAAGATTTGAGCTGAAGTGGGAAATGTGTATAATGCAGTTATTTAGTCTTTAATACTGTCTATTTACTCAGTAGGTCTGTTGCCATTGTGCTTTTCTACTCGTCAGAGCAGGCATATTACCTGAGCCCTCCAAAGCAGGTGGCAAAGAATCTCTCTTAGGTAGGAATTCTTTCAATGTCCAGAAGATAATCCTATGGAATATATTAAGATTATCAGTACGCAATCTATTGTTTAAAATATGTCAACTTTGAGGCTTCTCTGTGGAAGGTTTCGTTGCGCAGAACTTCCTCAATGTTTCTTCAAAAAGGCTTTTCAGCATTCTAAGTATTCAGCACACCTAGAAATACGGCTCATCCTCAGGAATTGTGAAGGTTAGCAGTAGGATGCTTGGCAAAAGGCAACACTTCATCTTACAGTGTGTCCCCCAAGTGGAATGTGTAAGATCCAACCTTCCTTTACTACGAACATCGTCAGGACTGTGGGCAATTTCTGCTCCCTGCTTCTGCTTCTATTCTTGTATTTTCTGCTTTCAGTGTCAGCAGAGGGCGCTTTTCTGGAGAGAATTATCTCTTCTGTGGGCTCCTGTAGCAGGAGAGTGCTCAAGGTTTGCACCTCTGGATGCTTCTGAAATGGAAGTGAAAATAAAAGCTTTCACAGGACAGCGTAATTATCTCTCGTATCCAGTTAGTTCTTTTGCAGTACATCCAAGACAGCCCCTGGAACACCTGTCTGAAAATCTAGAAGAGTCAAAAAGGACCAAGAGGATAACCAGCATACAGGACATAGAGGAGAATAAGACTTTTTAAAGAATTAAATCAAGGAAAACCAGTGGTCTTTTCAGCTTATTTGTTGCAAAGGGAAGATGGAATCCCGTTTTAAGGTTTATATGCTTTCTGGAAGCTATATACACACTTAAAATCAGGGCTAAATTTGGCTCTGTTACACAGCAAAAGGTGATGATGGGTCTACAAGTGAGTTGTGTGGTGTGAATTCCTAGGAAGGAGTTTTTAGTTTGAGAGCTTTTCAGGGCTTCATAGCTTTCCTGCTGTATTCCCTGGTAGTGATGGGCTTGCCTTGTGGGGACATTGGGATGCTTAATGGTTGTCAGGTTCTCCTCCACAGAAAATCCATGGACAAAAGGCAGTGCGAGTCTTCAGAATGGCTTCAACCTTTTGCAGTTTGTATTGGGAGAACACTGAATGAAAATCTGTGACAGACACTAGTGGAGTGTCCACAGGTAGTTATTTTTAATTACAAGCATTTTGACTTTTGCAATCATCTGCTGGATATAACCAGTCCCAAAGGCAGGCAGAAGAGCCTCTGGACTTGTTATCCTCTTTTCCTTTTGTGTTCAGGTACTGTCGCAACAAGTACACTCAAATGTTTTGGCACATTGTGCCAGTGCTTAGCTGCTTCTGTAGGGAAGGGCTTCATCCTGAGCAGGTGACAGTAAGAGTGGCAGGCAGGCTGTCTATTCAAACCATTCTCTTCCAGGCACCTCTGCCCTCTGGGTAGCTCAATAGATGCTTGTTTCAGGTAGTTTATCTGCAGTAAAAAATTGTGCATTTGTTTGTGTTATCCTCATCCTGAAGATCTTGTTGGGGAGAAGAACTTGCTTCTGGAATTATTCTCTCTGAATCCCAAGGACGGTTTGTCCTTATCAAGTGATAGGGACAGGCTTGAAATACAGCTGTAACCTGACTTATGTTGCTGGGTCAACTCCCTGGTAAGCAGGACAGTATGATGCAAATCAGTGCTGACTTGACCTTACATAACATTTTTGTCTTGGCTAAGCCTGGACAAGTACTCTTGAAATACATACAATCTCACCACCTTTCTAAAAGGCTGGAACAATAACTTTAAAAGTTAAGCTAGTGGATAACTTCAGAGATATGATGCAGATTTTTATTAAAAGAATGTTAATTTCAGAAATAATGTGTTGGTTTCACCCTGCAGACAAACTTCGCAATTTCTTGTGGCTTGCTACTAGGTACTTCAGGCTTTTTTCTTGCTGTGTTGGATGTATATTTGATATAATATTATTAGACTTGCTCGCAGTAATCCTTAGGGATAGTCATTCTTTCCATTAGTTCAATAACACTTTCCTACTAAAGTGCTTTTTTTGAAGAATAGTCATCCCAAATGTGGTATGCCCATTATAAAACCCTGTAACTGTTAATTAAAACAGATTGAGGTTTGCACCTTCTGTTATACAGTCATATTTGGAATAATATAAAATGAGAAGTTCTGTACAGGAAAGCGTTTTGCTCAGATATTGCAAGTGTTGTCTCACCATCCATTTATTTCCAAAGAGTGATAATATTACCTGTTTTCCTCTGAATTTGTACTGGCAATAGATATGGTATGTGTCAGAGCACATTAATATTCCAATGGCTTCTGTCATGAAAGAGAACAAATGCTGATATAATCAGGCTGATGGGCAGGCAGACCAGGCCAGTTTGGGCACGACTGAACTGTTAATCAACATTTGTGTGAGAGCAGGAGTTATGAACTCACCAGGTTACCAGCACAGTAATTCTCTCCAGAAACTCTCTGCTTTATTGCCAGCCATAACAACCAGTTTTTGGCAATAGAGCATGGGGAATGGTTTGTTGGGGGCTTGGCCTTGAGAGAGGCAGCCTGCAGTGCCAGTCTCCAGCACAAGCACTGTGAGTAACTGCAGTTCTGGAGGCTGAACAGAAGTGTAGAATTGTTTTACACTGTCCTGAGATATGAGAGCTTTGTTCCATACCAAAGTGAAAATCCTAAACAACTATCCTAATGGATTGTCCCTTCAGTTTTCAGCTTGAGAATTTTTTTTTAGAGTTTAAAAGTTTTGGTGTATTTATTTTTGCCGGTAAGTGGGGTTTGAATCTAGGAGTTCACCATGAAGCTGCAGAGAAGAAATAAATAAATATTTTTTTCATGTAACAATCATATCCATCCTTAGTCCTTGGAAGCCATCCCCAGACCTCAGGTCACATGTGGCAACTGAGAGCAGCTTTGTTGATTCTCTGTCATTAGCAGGTGCTAAAGTAGAAGACTAATTTGTCGAGATTGTATTTTTTGATGGTGAGCTTTTTCTTTTCAACCCTGCCTGTGCTGGGGAGTGGAAGGAGTTTGCAGTGTGGTGTTTACTGAGTGTCTGTTCAGCCAGTCCTCCTCCTCCTGCTACAGCTCATATGTGAGACCTGCACGCAGCTCCCTTAGTTTGATCTGTATTCAGGGCCTTCTCCAAGGCAGTTGTTTTACCACTGGGCAAAAAATGAAGATGCTGTTTACTGGACGTGCAGTTTGGAGAAAGTCTTCTTTTACAGAACAATGTTATTGGTGTGTTTTTAAATAGTAAGAGCAGGGTTTATGTGACTGGTGCCTTGACTTTGTTACTGAATTTAGGGAAGGAAAATGAGGCAAAATGTTGTCACTTCTTCAGATACAACCACTTAAATCAACAGTTTCATGTCACAGACACTGTTCAAGACAGATGAACAGTGTCTAGCAGTATTTTGGTTTGTAAATGACAACTATTACTGGGCTTTGAGAAACAAGGGCACCCAGAAGCCATGGGGAACTGTGTCTGTGAGCTGTGCTGGAAGGGTTCATGCCTATTGTTAAGTACCTGAAAGTCCAGTGCAAACTTTCCCTTCTGGCACCTGGGGGCTGTGAATACTTTTTTTAGAGCTGGAATACAACTTGCAATGAGCTACATTTTCATCATCCAGCATACCTCCCTAAACTTTTGGGACAAACTCCTCTCTGCTGCAACCTTTGCATGCTAAGAAGCTTGTGTGGGAATGGCTCAGTGTGGGCACAATAAAAAGGTTAAAAAAAGGTAAATATTGTGAACTGTGGCTTCAGCTGTCTTTTGACTTCTGACTTCAGTATGGAAGGCTGCCTCATGAAACACCACCTCCTGTTCCAGCATCCATCCTTGCACAGGATTCCTGTGCCCCATGGACACTGTATTTAATTCCTTCACAGTGTCCAATGTATTTATCTGCTTAGTGCTCTGCAAGGTGCAGAGCTGCTGCTGTCCCAGGCCTGGGCCACTGCTGCACAGAGCTCTTGTCTCCTCCAGGTGACACCACCAGTGACAGAAGGATATAAACTGGGGGTTCCCAGTGGGTTAATGCTCAAATTGGGCACCTTCTATTCCACCTTGCTGTGCCTTCAAACCTGGCTTTTATCACACCACAGGCACTTACTTATTTCTTGGTCATTGCTAACTTCAGAAATTGTCTGGAAAGTTCTGAAAGAAAAAAATTCTCTTTAAGCCTTTTTAAAAAAAGTTCTTTGTTTAGTCACTTACACAAGCCTCTGGGACTTTGCTACTTCTTTGTTAGCCTGCTGGGGGAGAAGGCCAGTTATAAGTGTTTTGTGGAACCATTTTAGCTTACAGGCCCTTGTGGATATCCTGCTGTTGGATGTTAGCATGGGTAATGTTGCAAATGCACAGTTTTTTTGCATAAAAGTGTTATTTTTATGAAGAAAACATGGTGTTGGAAGTTTCTGGACTCTTTTTGATTTGATGATAATGGAGAGTCATTTGATTTCAGGGTGGCAGGAAAAAGTTAAATGCCATTTAGTGTAGCCATATATCCCTAAACTGCACATATCTGCTGAGGGATGTTTTTGTCTATAATGAATACTAAATATTGTACTAGCTTAATATGCTGTTTTCCTGACCAAGTAAGCTCATTGTCTTTAAAAGCTCCTGATTGTAACAGTGGGGAAATGTGTATGCATGTATACATTCTTTTTCCTCCTTTCTGAAAGAGTTTGGTGTGAGATAGCTGTAATATTAGAAGTGGTAGGATTTTTGATTGTGTTGTTTTAATCTTGCTCTGGAGGTGAATTTAGACAAACTATTTCTTACAATATAGTCAAGTTTCACTAAATGTGGTGGGATTTTGACCTCTGATTGCTGTAGATCCCTGATTTGCTTTATTGAGGTTGATTTTGAGGCTCAAAAGGAGAATGGCTGCTGAGACTCCACTGGTTAAAGGTAATGACTGAGTCCCTACAGTGGCATTAATTACAGCCTGGAGCAACTCAATAAAGGAAAGAAAGAAGCTGACATGTCACTGAAACATTCCTAGCTCAGTTTCTGTGGAATTAAGGAGAATATAGTGCTCTTTACATAACATTTTATTGTTTACTCCTAATTAGGAAAGATCATACTAAAATGATAGTTTTTCACACATTTACTTTTCATTTTGCTGTTCTTGAATTGTTTTAGATTTCTGTTGTGCCTTTTAGGGATTTTTATATTTAAGCACTTGTGTCAGAGGAGAAAAATGTATTATTGCTGTATGCTGTTGTTTTTATATCAGGGAGATGTGAAATATTTCTGGCAGTGCCTTAGAAACAACTGGAGTGGTTCTCTGTGTTCAGTAGTGGTGATTTGTGCTATTTGTTCTTAGAGGAATTTCATCCTTAATTTCTCTTTTCTTCAGCAGTAGTTGAGTGTTTTTAAAGTTGGAAGAGGAGTGTATTTTATACCAAGCAGTCCTGGAGATCCAAGTGGGAGTTCTTGGTGTTTAGCAGAGCAGGGACAAGATTTTTAGAATTAACTTGAAAATGTAAAGCTGTGTCAAGATTTATTTTAACAGTAGAGTAGTTCAACATGGAATTTGTTGTAAAGACTTTTCTAAGAGTTCCCTTATTACTGCTCCTGCCCAGGTTTGAACATGCTGCACCATATCCTCATGCTGAGTGATGTGCAATGCTCATTTTTGGTCTGATCTGCTCAAGGAAGAGTGATAACATAGAGATATATATTTTTGGGTGTTGCCTCTATTGATATATCTGCTTTAATCATGCAGGATTTTCATTATTTGAGTGCCTTTAATATACTCTCTGTCACTCTTATGGCTCAAAATGAGCTTTAAAAATGGTTTTGTTATAGAGAATGAGAGAGGGTAGAGATGATTTGCTTGTGCAAGAATGTTGCTTGTGCATGTTATGACTATGATATTTGCACTTGAATTAATGCAGGGATGTAAGGAGGGTGTTTTCCTCCTGCACAGTTGGTTTGTATGTTCAAAGGCAAGCGTACACTTGTGTACATTTCCCTTTCAGGAATCTCTGACCTGCCTCTGAGGGTTCCATAGTTTTGAAAAATGTGTGTGTTTGTTGTTTGTTTACTCCCCCCCACCCCCTGAGTTGTGAAAAAGTTTGGATGGTGGTTTCAAATGCCTTTTTACATTTTTTATTTAAAGTCTCCTTGGTGGCTTTGGTGATCTTGCACAGAGGGGAAGGAAATGCCAACCAAGCTTTTCATTCAAGTGAAGTTATTTGGAAGAGTGTTTCTTTTATCAAATTGTGTAAATGAAAGAGGCCCAAAGGAAAAAAATGTGTCTAGAAGCAGAAGAAAAGCATCAGCCTGACTGCAGAAGAGGGGAAGTAACTAAAATATTTATTTCTACTAGGTTGGAGAACAACATATGTTAGGCAGGCTTGACTTTTTTGAAGCATGAACTTTACTGTGACATGCTCTGCTACACACAGCAACAAACACTCCCTAAAGCAGAACATCAGATAGAACATTACGTGAGCACAGGGTGGTGGATGCAGGATGGTGTTTATTTAAAAAGAAGTTGGCATTTCTCAAAAACCATGGCAAATATGTCATTATTTTTATTTTCTACACAACCTGTAAGGTATCAGACATGTTCTAATGAGATTCAGAAATACCAAGCTTATAAATATTGATAAGGAAACTTTGTTCTCATCCATGGAGAGAGATTGCATTTTGCAATTATACAGCTTCACTCATGTGAACTGTATTGCAATTTGTTCTTCTGTCTCCTTCACAGGAGAAGCTGTTCAGAGTTACAGTTCAATCTCTGTTCTCAATCGACCCTCTTTTGCCACCTGCATTTCCTAGTTGATGAGACATTTAAAATTGCCTGGTGTTCAGAGGATGCCAAACAGGAAGATTTCAAAGGCTTATGTGCAAAGCTTATGAGAAGGCAGCAGTTGCTTTTCTATTAGAAGAATGTAAAAAATCATTGCTTTTTCATTTTAAGAAAAATGATGTATTTTTAACCCAATCTGCTAAAAATATTGATGTGTTAAAATTTACTTTTTTTCCCCCTGGGTTTTTTATTTTTTTTACATTTATTTCAGGGTTTTATGGATAAATTCTGTGGAATATCCTCTAGGACAGGTCACAGCACATTCCAGATACTACATGTTATTGTGCAAAACTGTGCTGTAACCCAGTAGTGTGCTATGGTTCTTATAGTGAATCCATACAAGATTGCAGTGAAACTATACAAGTTGTCTGTCTTTGGTTCATCACAGTAAAATCCATCAGAAATTTCCAGGCCTTATTTACTTCCGACTTAAAACTAAAAAAAAACAAGCTCACAAATCTCATAAAACCCAAAGAAAGCAACACAATACTTAATTTTCTTTGATTGTTCTCCTGCTGATATTTTATCAGGTGGACTTAATTGTGAAGTCTGTGATTACTGAAATTGGACCTCCTTTCATTATGGAGAGATCTCTCTTTAAGTCTGACTGGTGCACTGATTTGCAAATGACATGTGAGTGCAGAGATTGCTTTTCATTCTTTCAGCCTTCACTTAGATATATTAGTTTAGATGCACTAGACAGAATATGCTGTGAAAGGTGACTGACAGGTACATAGTTTCTTGTAAACTAAGCCCTGTATGTAATCTGATGCTGCTTGTCTAGTATCTTTGAAGCTGAAGACAAAACTTTTGAATCTGGTTTGAAGTAAAAGTTATATCAAGCAAGCGCTTCCTGGGAAAAATGACTCACCTCTGCTGCTTGCATATAACCCTAGTCAGAGAAATGGAGCTTTGTACCCATTTTGGAACACAGGCAGTAAAACTGCAATAGCAAGGTGGATTGTAATACACCTCACATCCAGGGGGATGTTTCTAAGGGCATGGAGGGCTCTTCAAGCTGGCTGCTGCTTGTCTGTCTGTAGTGCTGTCCCTGGGTTTTGCCTTGCAGAGCTATTGGGCAGCAAGGTCTGTGTGTTCCAGCTTCAGACCCTGAGCACTGTTCAGGATCCTGCTGCTCTTTGCCCTTGCTTGACTTGCTCTTTTTCCTCTCTGCTGCATGGAAACCCTGTTGCTCTTAAACTGGGGGCCCCTTTCAAGGGCCCTTGCTGTGACAGAATGGGTCAAAACCATCATGGGGACTGGCTAGATGTGAAGATAAAATGGAAAAGAATCTGTTAGCATTCAGGAACACATAATCATGGAATGATTATAAGAAGGTGCTTTATTAAGAGCTCTGGGTGTCAGGGGTACACAGACCCAAATCTGACCCAACTTGGTTTTGAGCTGAACATGTTTTTATAATCTAATGTTATATAACTTACATATTAATTATTAAACTTACATTGTTCTATTGTATACATTGATTTTACCCAAGCACAGATTTCTTGTGATCCCCCTCAACCCCCTAACATAGTTTCTCATTATTCTTTAAACAATAATTATATCTAATCACATCTAACAATTATATAATTTATCATATACTGACTACACAGGTGCAGTTTCACATGATCTTAGCAAGCATGAGGTCTAATGTTTTCCAGGGGCTACTTTTCCCAAGGCTTGCCAAGCCTAACTTATTTCCTAACTCCCCAAATTTTCTATAATTTTAAAATATTTTACTATCAAATCCAGTGGAACTTAATTTTCTGCACCAGCCACAGGCTGCTTGCCTGCTATCCCACAGTTTCTTGTATTTTTGAATCTGCTGACGATAATTTTCTATGATTCTGACTTTGTTCTCTAAGTAGAGAACAAGAACAGGTCACACAGTGAATAGATCAAAGCTGCTTTAATAGTACACTTTTTGTCAAATGTACATACCCATAGCAGAGCTGTATTCAAACTGAATGCTGTTAAGCTTTTATTTTTACCGAGTGAGAGCATGTAAATACATAAGATATTGAAGTAAAATTACATCTTGAGGTTCTTGCCCTCAGAATTATGCAGGCATTGATTTTCAGTATATATTGCAGTTCCTTCATGCAGAACCATAATGTATTTACTTACTATCTTGTAGAGGGGCTTATGAAATTACTTGCTTCTGGGAGCATGAACCTGTGTCAGAAATGAGGCAAAAATCAAACACAAGCAAAACCTCAGATATCTCCAAGTGCCTGAAGCTACACTGTCCTAGGTGTGACTTGGCAAAAGAAGCAGGGGAATCCCAGTTAAGCACTTGTACTTGAGTCCCTGCAGAAATCCATACCCTGCTGCAGAAGGAGATGGACCTTTAGGTACAGCTCTTCCCTTAGATGAGACCCTTGAGACTGACACGCTCTTCTGCCAATCTGCCTGGAGACTTTTCTCTTAACAAAATGAGCAGCTTTATGTGATGTCCAGGGATGAATTTCACAGTCAAGCTGCAAAGAGAAAAATCCTTTTGGAAGGAATAAGACAGAGGAAGATGAGGCTCCCCTCTAACTTAGCAGAGCATGTCTGCTGGGTCATTGAAATACGATGTGAAGTTAAAACAACATGAACTTAGAAATTGTTTTTTATGATGTGCAAACTGTTCTGATAAATGTACTGTGAGGGAGAAACCTGCTGTGGATGGGAGCTCCTCTGGGCTTTGTGCCAACAAAAAATCATATGGCTGTGATGGGTACCATGCTGTAGCTGCATGAACAAATCCTAACAAGTGGGTGAATAAACGTTTATTGGCAAAAATTTAGAGAACTTGGACTCAGCAATACCGTTGTGCAGGGCAGCCCAGAATACTGGAACAACCATGTGGCAAGAAGCTTTATCTACTTGTGCTTTATTTAACTGGCACAGTAAGTACCAAGAAAACAGGTACTTTATCTTTTGTGTGTAATGATTTTTCTGTGAAATTAAACACAAATACAACATACTTCTTTCTTTTCGTCCTTTGTGTTGGCAGTTACAACCATTCATGTCTCTGTCTCTTTTTCATCTTCTTATCCCTGATACATCTGCTTTTCACTGATAATCTAGATGATCTCTTCAAGAATGTGTTTCCTGCTTTAAAATATCCTTTGTGGCAGTGGATGCTCTTCATGCACATGACTTTAGAATCCAGGCCTGAGACTTTTCAGAATCCTTCACTGAATTCACCATATGAAAATGCTGTGAAGCGCAATTAGCTTAAATTTAGAGTAATCTTAAACCCTCTTGAATTAAATGTGTGTAAAACTTTGATGTTTTTGTGGAGAAAATACCATCATGATCAGTCATGGATGTAAAACTCATCAGTGTTTCAGTATTGTGGTTTGTGGTGGTATAGATAATTCCAAATGTGAAGCTCTGCCCTGTGCAAAGCAGCAATGATGTGAAGCTGCCTGTGCTTTGTAAGTCACTTTACACAAGGAGAAATTTCCCAACCACAGGCTGTGATAAGACTGTAGGCTTTAGATGTTCCCCTAATGCACTGCAGCATGAATGGAAAAGTTAAATGCTCTAGAATGTGTGAAATGTTAGTAGAATTATCTGCAGAGAGTGTTCTCTGCTGATACCAAGGGGAAGTGACTAGGGCAGAATATGTACTAAAATGCATTCTGTGCCTCATCAGCTGAGGCTGCAAACAGATTTCTCATTGAGAAGTGGTGTTCCAGTGTGCCTCAAGGACACGTGCAGATGTGTTTCCTCACATCTTACTTGGGAAGGTTTTTCACAAGCTGATTTGCATTTGTTCAAGGGCAATTCACATATAGGAAGAGGGGAATTTGAACAACCCTGAGCAGTCCTTTTATTATAATTCAAAATTAGAAGGACAACATTTTTCATAATTAGGGAAAAAAGCAGGAGCAGCTGAATGACTTCTTGTTATTAAAGAACAAATGAATATTCCTGGCAGATAGTGAATGTAAAAGTGAATTATGTTTTTGGATTGTTAGTAATAAGGTAGTGAATATTTCTTGTTAATGGAGGAGATATTTCCCTAGAATTGTTTGCTTACTTGCAATGTAGTGTCTGTGTTCTAGGACAACAAAAAATAATACTGTATATCACTACTTTCTTTCCATATTTTTGTAGCCAATTGAAGCTCATAAATTCATAAATTCTGATGGATTCTAGTGAAATACAAGTGCAGTAAGGAGATAATCTGTTTATTTTTGTTACTGTTATTAAAATTGCAGCTCATGAAGACAAACACTGAGTAACTGAAAATCAATGTAACAGTAACCCCTACTAAAATTGGGCAGCAAAGTTTCTTGATAGAACAAAAAGGGAAAAATATTAGTACATGTTTAGAATGATTCCCTAAGAAGTGGCATCCCTAGAGAGGTCTTTCCTACCCTTTTCCTTGGTGAGGTAAAGCTGTTGTTTTGAATTTCAAGATAAAACTTCTACTGTTTGAATTGAATAGCTAAAAATATTTGAGATTTCCTAATTACCGAGCAGACCACACTTCCAAATTATTCCTGATAAAGCTTCCTGGCATCAGGTCAGAGCTGGATCCAAAATCAATTTAAATCCTCTTGGATACCTGGATCAAATTCAGCGTAATGGAGCTGCAGTGTGCTGGAAGAGAGCTGAGCTCCTGCCACCCACGGTGCTGGATCTGTGAGGTGAGGGAGGGTGTGCACAGGTGCAGTGGTTTTCCTGGTCCATGCCATGTAGGAAAGCTGTCAGGAGTTTCTTTTGCTGTTATAGAGTTCATCAGCAGCTCTTGCAAAATCCTGTTTTGCCCATTGTGCATCTGCCTGCTATTTCCTGCTGCCCAGGGTGTGTCTCCTCCAAGGGTTTTCATCCAGAGCAGTGATCAGCCAAAAGTGTGTTCTTCAACATCTGCTTCAAAGCTGTGATGTGTGACTGAGCGGGACAAAGCATATTTTGCAGATGGATGATTTAGAGAGGATACTCTTGCTGACACAAGGTGTTTTACTTGCTAACACAGCATCTATTAGGTATTTGTGCTCTTTGTCTACTCTGAAAAGTCTCCTGTGGGGATTTTTGGTTGCATCCCCTGTGTCTGACTTGCTGCTCTTCCCATAGGAGCATTCCTGCTATGGGAATAAGCCATTCATAAGCCATCAGATGGGACAGTCCTGTAAGGATGCTACTGGCACAAAACAAAGGCATTTATGTTCTCTTGCTGCCTTGGGGTCAGTTTCATAATTGTGAAATTTGGTTTTATCCAAGTTAAGCTGTTGAAAAGCAGAGTGGGATTTTTTTGTATTTATATTGGATTGTTTTAAAATTTATTTTGAATGTCATCACTAAGATAAGGCCATCACCAGGCATAATAGATGACTTACCACTTCACTGCACACCACAGGCCTAAATATATACCATAACTACTTTTTAACTTCTTTAACACTGATTTTCAAGCAACAATTTTGCAAATGGATCATACAGTTGAGAAGAAAATGTTACCATCATACTGGCAGCTGGGGCAAACTCTGTAGTGCCTAGAAGGACTGGGTGACACTGAAAAATATATATTTGTCATGTTGAAGCAGTGAGACCATAATCTGCTGGATACTTTATGGTAGTTAATTTTCACTCCTGCTTTCTGATTATTGATACTGAGGCTCTGAGGAGATGTGTTTCCTTACTGTATTTAACCAGTTACTTGTCATGCATTAAAGCACATAATAACAAATGAGTCTTCCTCACTTTGTACTTTGGTAGGGAAAGATATGAGGTACAGACAGCTTTATATTGCTGCTGTTTGATTTGCATGGTGACTGGGACACTTTCTAGGACAGGCATGGACGTTTCACCCTGGCAAGCTCCTGTGTGTGAAGGGAGAGGAGGAAAGCCTGTTCTGTGTGTGTGTGGCTCTGCAGTGGCTCTCTCAGCGTGCCCATCTGTGGCACAGCCCGTGCTGTGGCTCCTGGCATGCAGGCTCCCTGCAGTACTCTCACTGCCCTAAGTTTCACTGCAGTGCTCTTAGCAGAAGTATTCCCCTGTGTGTATCACTCCCTTATATCAGCAACTACTCCTTGCTTGGTTTACCCTTCAACATGAAAGTTTTCTGTTGCTTTTTCTTCTGGAAGGAGCAAACAATTTTCCTATTGTAAAAATCATGCCCTCTGTCTCTACAGAGCTGTGTCCCATGCAGGTGGGAGCTGACAATCCCTGCTGCCTTCTGGCATGTGATATAAATAGATTCTGAAAAGGTGAGGCAGGTTCAGCAGCTGGAGGTAAGGACAGCACAGGAAACTCAGTCAGGATGAAATGATGATGTTGTATGGCTGAGAATTTCTTGCTGAAGCAGATATTGGCTGTGAAATGCTGGGAGTTCACCGTTATTGCATGACAGCATGACATCTCTTATAGGAGAGATTTTCTAGAGATCTGTGGACAGATTTGACTTTGCTTTTTACTACCCATTTACATAAAAAATATTTGAAATTGGAGAATGATTATTCCATTTCTGAATGGAATTCTGAATTTTCTCCCTGAATGTTGTTGATGAACTGTTATATTAATTTCACTGGAAAGAGAAGCAAATTATTATTTTGGGCAGGTTTGCAGGTTTAATGCTGTTTTCTGGTGCTTGCCCTGTGCAATCTCAAATTAGCATATAGGTTTATATTAATATGTGACAATTCCGTCTCAATAACATGGCACTGAATAGTGTCTGTGAACAGACTGGAAGGATAAAACAGAGGGTGCACCTGGTCACTGCAGAAGACGAGCAATATAAGCAAATATGTGTGTGCTCCCCTTCATTTCAGACTCATTGTGGGACACAGATACTTCCACACAGATCCTATTTTCCATTGAGCACAGCAGTCTGACTGTGGCCAAAAGAGAATGTCTATGGAAAGAATACATGGAACAAAGTAAATACTCTCCAGTTTTCTGCAAATAGTGGACATTCTCAGCAATTCAACAATTTAAGACTTTTTGACCCTATGGGAATGCAGAAATTCCTTAATACATTTCAAGGAATCTGACAGATTAAATCATGCTTTAGTTCTCTGTAAAATGGTTATGCTGGCAGATTAATCTTCCAGCTAGAAAATGGGCCAAGAAAATGATATTAGAAGTAGCAACATTCTCAGTCAGAGCTGGAAGAAGCAAACTAGTGTTTTAGTAGATGAGGATGACAGATAAAAAAATGGCTGAGATTTTCAAGAAATTAAAATACTTAAAAACATCTGTTAAGATACTGCATGGCTCAGAGACTGGTAATAAATAATGTACCTTTTGCCTGCTCAGATTTAGTGAGGATCTGCAAGAACGCTCTTTTTTCCATTTGTGACTGTCATAGAGCTGATAATGCCACTGGACTCAATGTCATGTACCATTGTGATGAGTATTCATTTGTTTTGTGTATGAATGAATTTTCTACTTTGTTAGAATGATGGATTATACTCAGTACAGATGGGACTGGTGTTGGCTATGGTCTGCAATCATTAGCTCAGTGAGAAAATTCCCATTGATTTCAGTGGAAATTTGCTTATGCCAGTGCTGGAGTGCCTCTGAATGCTGAGTTTGGCCTGTGGCCACCTGCAGGGCAAGGTTAGTTTTTTGTGTCAAGGCAGCAGCGTGTTAAGTATTTGTGCTGCTTGTTTGTGGATGAAATGTGGGTGCAAAGACACAAACCTCAATCCTTGTTAATGTCATTTTTCTACCCATGACACTGGAATTTGGCACATTTCCTCCTCCACAAATACTACTCCAAGTACATGGCATTGCACAATCTGTGATGTGTGCAAAGTGTTAGTGATAGCAAGTTCTGTTTTCTAGGAATGGACTGTGAACTTCTGTACATTGTAATCCAGAGTTGCCAGAATCTAGAAGTGTAGATTTGAGTTCCCTTTCCTGTTAGCACAGTGAAGTTAGAGTAATTGAATATTTTGCTTCATGTTTTTTTGTCACAGTTGGATGTGGTTAGACACCCTCTTCTGGCTGGAATCTCAGATGCTTGGAGAGTTGAGATGGAAGCTGTTTAATTGGCTTTTGCTACAAGTCCCAAGCCCTTTCTGACATCCACTGAGATTCCATTTTATAAATGTCTTTACTGGATGATGGCTGTTGTGTATGAGGTCTCACAGTTGAGACCAAGGCTATACAATTTCTTCCCTAATTTAAATCTTCCTTAGATCTTGTCAGTCTGAGGAGTATGTGTTTGAGACTTTGCTCTGTCAAATTGTCTTGTACCAGGAAGAGTCTGAAAGAAATCAGCACAGAGAAGGACAGAAAAGTGTCAGATCTTTCTCCTTTCTCCTCTTCCCATTCTTCTTTAGTAAGAGAGAGGTATGTGACCCAACACTATCTGAGTCTATCTAGACAGTTGTCTAGAAGAATGTGAATTCTTTTTCCTGTAGTCCGTCCTAGTTTCAGCAAGGAATTTTTCTTTTTTTTTTTTTAGGTGGTGTCAGATGAACCTAAATGTGGTGGGTATTCTTGAAGGAACACCTGTCTCATTTAGGTGGTAGGCTGACTGGTTCTTTGCACGCTTATAGAAGTTTGTCAGTGCTGGTTCTGCTCTTGATTTTGTTTGTGAATGTTTGGTTCATCTGGTATTTAAGTGGGCAAGTGATCCTGAGTGATAGAGCCACCAAATTCTCACAACTTGGAGCTGATTCCAAAGGGAATGAAGAATTGTATTTTCTTCAGCAGTGATAAAAGAATTGATTTCCTGTGTGAGATCAACTATTTTTGTAGAGCTCATTTTGGATTTCCCAGTATACAGGTGTTTCTACAGCAATACATAATATGTAGGGGTACCTCTATAGATTGCTTAAGTTATTCTTTATGTTGCTTTTGGAGGGAGAATATACATGGTGGACTATAGCATACTGAATTGGTAAAGAACCAAAAACTCATATCTCACTTTTCCAGCCTTTTGCATTCCAGATAGCTGAGCATGGGAAGAATAGATGAATCCCAGAGCTTATGACTCAAGACCATAATTTAAGCTCATAGAAGCACATTTCAAAAATACACTGAAAAAAAAGCTGCTCAACTCATCTTTTCTAGCAGTATAAAATGAGGCTTCTGGTGATATAATACTAGGTATTGTGTAGTGAGTTAGTAAGCATTTTAAAAATCCATTTATTCAGGGCTAGAGTTAGACATTCCTGTCCAGAGCAGTGTCCTGTTTTTGTTGAATCCAGGTACTGCTGACAGCAGGGGCTGCTTAGAGACTGCATGACTAATTCAGTGGTCATGCTAACAGTAAAGAATTTTGCTTCAATGTTCTTAGGGAAGGTACTATACCTGTATGCTGCTAATTTTATCAGTTATGTTTTATTACTTACCTGTTCAGTGGTGATACATCTTTCTGAGTTTACCTGAGCTGGAGCCTTTTACAAGCGTCAAGCTTACTGTCATCCATGAAACTCTTGTATCCGGACTGATTGTCTCTGCCAGTTATGGTGCTTCAGTGAATCACTCTGCTGAGGAGGTTGCTCTACACCTCTGCATCTTAGCAAATTGCCTTCTGAGCCTTGGCACTGAAATGCTATTGGTTATGCTTCATTATCTCATTCAATAGAAATTCAGTCTCCTGAAGACTGCAATTAAGTTTCCTCTTTGTCTGAAAGGCACAGAATTTAACTGCAGTCTTGTTGGTTTTTCCCGGATACAGGGAAAGAAGAATGCAGAAAAACACCAAACCAGAAACAATACACTTTGACAGACTTTTCTTTTATGTGGTAACTTGCTTTTCCACTGTGTAACATTGATCTGACATTTGTGGTTCTTAAAGCTGGGTGGTAGTAACTGGAGGCATTTATGATTGCCTGAGAAGTGTATGGTTTACTGATAGTTAAAGGAATGCTAATACTAGTATCTAGAATCCTTTTCCTGTTTTAAGATGAGCTAATTGTTTCTAGCCTTAATTTCTTAGGCTTAAATTCTTGGTGAGGCAAGGCCTTGAGAAGTAGTAGAGGAAGAAATGGCTTTGGGCAATCTCTTTTCCTTTAAATTGTGGAAGACAGAACAAAAGATGCTCAAATTCTGTGCAAAACCAGTGCTGCTGTTCTGCAAAAGTCCAAAAATCCAGGTCTGTAAGCTTTAGTTCCTCCTGGTCCCAACAGCTGTCCCTCCTCCTCCTGTTCTTCCCTTTTCATGCCTGCCTCATTCTCTCTGCTGTCCTCAGGCCTGCTGAGTTATTCCATGCCCCTGTTGTGAGCTCAGTGGATTTTTCAAAATGATGACTTTATTTTTTTCCTGTTCTTCACAGTCCTGCCAGACTACCCTCCAGCAAAATGCATTTCAGGTATGAGCTCTTGCCAGCCCTCTAGGAATAAGTCACTGCTTCATTTCTTTGCAAAAGCAATACCTTCCTCTGTCTCATGGGATACAGGAATAGAAAATTCATTTGTATGGGATGTTGGGACTCTGTTGACACAAAGCTGCTCAGGTTTTTAGGAGAGCTGTAGATGTTATCATCCAAGGCATTTCTTTTCCTTGTTGCTTTATTTTTTTCCTTTGGTAGGGTAGTCCTGTAAAAATAATTCATTAATCTACTGCATTGGCAGAGAAAAATAAGACTTGCTGTTCAGAGAAGAAAACAATATGAGGAACAGCCCTTCTGCTTAGGAACTGTGGCTATTAGTTTCTGTTGGATGAGGATGAATAGTAGCTTGTACTTCCTATTTATAATGAGAATAAACATTTTTCCTGGGCTGTTTTTTAAGTTCAGACAATTCTACCAAGATGTAGTTGTAATGTATTGGCTCCACTCTCCTTAAACAACCTCTCCAAATCATCAAACAACAAGCATAGTGGTGTTTCTGCCTGTTTTCTGTGATTTGGGAGAGAAGATGAAGCTCCAGGAAGCTATGATATGCTTCTGTCCACATTCTTGCAACCTTGACATGGGCTCAGCTGTAATATTCCATCTTTTCCTAGGATGGGGTAATCCTGGCTATTCATACAAACTGGGCAACAAGGGGCTGGAGTGGAACCTTGTGGAAAGAGATCTGGGAATTCTGGTCAATGGCCAGTTGAACATGAGTCAGCAGTGCCCTGGCAGCCAGGAGGGTTCTCCCTCTCCTGGGGGCATCAGGCACAGCTGGGAAAGAGAGGGGATTGTCCCACTCTGCTTTGCACTGGGGTGGCCTCACCTCGAGTGCTGGGGGCAGTTTTGAGTACATCAAAATAATGAGGGCATCATACGATTAGTGTGTCCAGGGGAAGGGGAACCAAGGTGATGAAGGGCCTTAGGGACAAAACTTCTTAGGAGTGGCCATTTGTGCAGCTCTTGTCCAGCTTGGAGAAGGGTGAGGGTGAGTGGCAACTTCATTGCAGTCTGCAGCTTTCTCAAGGGGGACAGAGGAGGGCAATCTGATGCTGATCTCCTCTGTTTGGTGAGAAGAAATGGAATGAAGCTGCATCAGGGAGAAGTCCAGATTAGGTAGTAGGAAAAAGCTCTTCTCTGAGGAGGAGGTTGGTCACTAAAACAGGTTTCCCAGGGAAGAGGTCATAGCACCAAAGCCTGTTAGAGTTTAAGGAGCATCTGGATGGCACTTTTAGTCATATAGTTTGGTTTTAGGTGAATTTAGTGAGGAGCAGAAATTGGCTTTCATAGTCCTTATGGGTCAATTGCAGCTTGAAATATTCTATAAATCTAAGATTTCTTTGCTGAAGTTCAGGTTTGTCTGAATAGGACTTCGCTAGTTTATCCCTAGGATATTTAGATCATGGTAGTTATTTCTGTATTTGAGAACAGTGATATTATCTGACAGATTTTATCACTGCTAAGTGGTTCCCTTTAGACTTGGTTTTTCTTAGCCTTTTGTAGACACCTAAAGTTGTTATATACCTTTAGTCCATGGGGGAAAAAAAGTCTTAGCTGTAATAACCCCTTGTCCTTTTGTGGCCAGAGTTCCCTGTGAGAATCATCATCTCCCTGAAGAGGGAATGTGGCAGCTCTGAACTTCTCAATTTGGACATCTTTTATAGTGAAACAGAAATACATGTCAGCACTAAGTGCTGCCTCTTGCTTTTCTTAATTTCTGTGTTGTAGAGATTCTCCCACTGTTCCCTGTGTCTGTTTTCCTAGAGAAGCTCTAAAAGTCCTTCCACCAAACCTCAGAGCCCCAAGTGTACAGCAAGACTCAGTTACCTGCTGCTGTGAGTGAATGTCCTGGACCTTTCTGCTGTCTCTCCTTATTACCTGACCCTTTCACTGATGACAATCTGACTACGGAGAGAACTTCTGAAGTACTCAACTCCTTCATTTCAGTTGACTTGAAAGGGAATTAGATGTCTGTTTAATGCAAGTCTGTGTGCTGAGATGACTTCACTGCTATGCACAAATCTGTGTTGGAGCAGGGCATTAAGAAAGTCTGGGTTGGTGCCTTCACAGTGAATCTCCCTCCCTTCTACAGAGCCTGCTCAGTCATGCAGGCTGCTCTGGCCCTTGAGGAGCTATTTTCTATACTGACTTTGCTTGTTTGTGCAGAGACATTTTCTGACTGTCTGGTAATAAAGTTTTTGCTACTGTTTGCTCTCTGTCCTGGTTAACTTGCTGATGCATCAGGATGATGGAAGGGGGTTGGAAAGCTCTTTTGTCTTATTCTATTATGCTGTACTGTAGAACAGACTGCTTCACATATGGATAGCAGTGTAGGCAGGTAGTCTTGTAAGCAAAGCTCAACATTCCAACATCCATGTTGTGGACAGCCACATTCGAGGGAGTTCACTTTTAAGATACGAGTTATAACTTGGGACATTTTCTCAAAGCATTTTCCTTACTCTGCTGTGAGATTCCTCTGGATTTTTCTGTTGTTGACAGCATGCCCCTGGCACTCATCACCTGCCTACTTTCATTAACTTGTCTATTATTTTTCTAGAGTGCTAGTAAAGATTGCAAAATTACAGCCTGCTTTTTGGCAGATTTCTTGCCTTACCCCTAGTGTGCTTTTCCTCAACAGATTGGGGCTTTATCTTATGATGCTATCCTTTTTCTAATAATGTTAGAGGCAACTGTCAGTAATCTTATGTCCCAGCTGTTCTTGGTTTTGAGAGTAAAATTTGAGAGACATTGTACAGAAACCAAATATATTCCAGCTGCTTCTCTAATAATAAACAAGTACTTTTGTGACTAGTAGGACTAATGAAAACTCGCTTCCTATGGCTTTCTATCTCATGGATGATTGACTTTTTAATTAAATTATTCTAAAGTTACAGTAGTGAGGTAGAGATTTATAAGACATCAGAAAATTCACAAAAAGTGGGAATAAAAAGTGAGAAGCAGCTGAAGAGAATATTTTTGCCATTGGAAGAACTTGAAGTGAGTTTATAACTAAGAGTGAGCTTTGGGGGATTCATAATAGTGTAAAAATATGTATAAAAGTTAGAAGTGCTCATGTCTCATAACTGCAAAGTTTTTGAGAGATGCTTTTTCAGCAATTAGGACACTCAAAGCAAGGTTTTCCCATGAAGATTTCTTAACTAATAAAGGCTGAGCTCATACTGATATCTTACCTTCTTTATTTACCATAACTTTACCATAATATAACTTTTTATAAATGAATTTTTTTCCCCTAGTAGATTGTTTATCTTCCATGAAAGTTGAGTGATATAGCAAATTTGAAGACCTCTGTCCAAGTGGAATGCCATCAAAAAATAGGTTTGTATATGATTGTGCCAGAAAGACATATATGCACAAAGACTGCTTTCACACAGAGCTCCAAACCTGGCTGGTGTCATTTAGAGAAAGGTTTTGTGGTCTTTGCAGTGTCATTTAGAGAACGGTTTTGTGATCTTTGCAGTCAAAGCATGCATTTCTTGGGGAATGAATTGTTGTGGCATGAAAGATGAGAATCTGCCTGGATACCCAACTCATCTCAGGCCTTATTGCTGGTTTTCCCCATGGCTCTGCTTTTTCCAAACTTCTGGTTCAGTGTCCTTATTCTTTGCACAGTCCTGTCATTTCAACACTTCCACATACCGTGTGGCCTTTCAGAGCTGACGATGTGCTTGTTGTGAAGCTGAAAGGTAGTTGGAAAGGCAGTGAACTTATGCCTAAAAGAAGTGGAACTTTGCTCTGTGGACTGATGGTGTAAAACATGCTCTATTATGGTATGAGGAAGATCTTTGATTTGCTGAAATATTTGGGCATTAACTGAACACTGTTTATCCTCAGCATCTAAAATGAAAGCGACAATCTAGTGGTGTGTGGTGTTGGGTTGTTGTGTGCATGTTCTGAGGTGACTTTATGACACTGGTATCCCAAATCACCTAATTTATGTTATATATTAAGTTTATATTACCTTTAAGACTGACTTTGAGAGTTAAAGCAGTTAAAACTGCTGGAAGCTGATCGAGTTTTCTCCTGGCCAATAACTGCCCATTTCTGAGAATTGATGGTAGTTTTAACCATTGAAAAGCGAGATCAACCTGTGAACACCACCTTAAGACCTAAGCCTGAGACTTTCTTTCTCTCTGGTTTCTGGCTTCTGAAGAGGTAACAGGGGTCTGATTCAGCCTCCTCCTCCCCCCACCAGGCCGGACAAGGCCTCGCGCTGGGGGGAAGTGGGGCCTGCTGGGCCAGGCCGGTCCCTGGCTCATTTTGCAGTTTCTGCTGTGGCTGAGTTTCACCAGAGACTGCCGAGTAAAGGGAGGGAAAGCTCTTGACCTGCAGCGCGCTGAGACAGTGGCCACACTCCTCCAGAACAGCTACGGAAAATCTTCCATGGCAAACAGCTCCAGCTGCTGCCCTGGCAGAGATCACAGAACCAGACACAAAGTCTGGGCTGGATTTTAACCCTTTCACTAGCCAGATGAGACTTGCAGATTAATCTTTTTTTTCCAGAGAGAGGGGAAGAGAGAGTGATCAACATGTAAAGAGACAAACTATCAAAGACAGTGAAGAAAGGAATTAAACTTCAGATAGGGAGAGAAATAAGGAGATGCTTTAATAAGCTGAAATGTTCTTTTGTTAAAGCTATGGAAATGGACAATAGTGTTCTGAGAAACTCCTTTAATTCATGAAAAAGTATTTTAGGGGGAATAGAGTATTTCAAAGTGTAGATTTAAGCAAATAGTGAAGTAGTTGTGATCTTATGTGATGCTAGAACAAAAACAGAGAAGTAAGAGTTGAAATTTGTGGCCTTTAAGAGGCAAAGAGAAAACTTCTGTTTCCAGAAATGCTCACAGAAACAGATGAAGAGAATTTTTACCTTTGAATAACTCATCCTTAAAATATGAGATCCTAAAAAAAACTTAATGGCCCAAAAAACCCACCTCAGAGTGTTGTGAAATAGGAAGAGAGAACTGATGGCAGAGTTTCCAGGCAGTTGGCATCAGAGAAACAGAAAGCCATGAAGAAAATGGTTTTCCTGTGAAAAGCTCCATAGATTAGCAGAAGAGAACTTCTTTTTCTCTACAAAGACTGATGAAAAAACTATAGCCAAATTGAGACTGTTTTAACCACCAGGTTTTTTTTTGTCTCTGTGTTATCATGTGAATAAGAGAATGGTTAAGTAGTGGGGAAAAAGGGTTTCTGGAAGTTTTATTCTGGTTTCTTATTCTTGTAGTTTTTGTTAATAAACTTTCTTTGTTCTTTTTAAGTTTTAAACCTATTTTGCTTTCTTCTAATCCCTATCTCACAGCAAGAAATGAGTAATGATTTTTTAGCTACTCTTTAAAATCTCGACATTTATTTAATGCATTAGCTGGGAAACAAAATTAGCAAATCTAAACTACAGTGTGGTTTGGTTTTTTTCTTTCCTGTTCTACTAGCCCTTGGTATATTTGCCTGTGACTTTATACTTCATGCTTATTTTCCACATAGCTTTTTCTTCCTTGGCTTCTCAGAGATACCTGCCAGTAGTTACTTATGTGAAGAATTTGTTAGCTGGGCTGCTATGGGTGATAAAAAGCATATTGATTTTGGTGAAAGAGCAGGTAAGAAAGAAAAAAAATAAAATCTGGAAATACTGATGTAAAACATCTCAAAGTCTTAGCTGCCTTAGGGAGAGAAATGCTCTGAAATTCCAGGGAGATGTAAAGTGTAGTACAAAATGTGAGGATGTCTTCCTTAACAGCAGGCAAGCCAGTGACCAGTTATATTGGCACTGTTTTTATTCCCTCCAGCAATTTGTGTTTTGAAGTTTTTTTTCTGTCCATCATATGAAAAACATTAATACTGGCTCTGAATCCAACCTCAGGTATGAAGTGTTGTATAAACATCTTGGATGGCCTGTTTCATATCTTCTGAAAGAATTCCGGGCTCCCTGGCGTACATGCTTTGACAGTCTGGCACTATATTCAAGATAAAGGAATTGTTTCATGCAATGACCAGTGAAAGCACTTCCCCCTTCCCCTACCCTGCCATCCCTTCTTGAATTATAATTTCTTTGTCCTCAGCCGGGTTACAACTATACTTCTTACACATTTACAGATGGATGTGATCTGTTTCCCATATTGTATCAAGCCACAGTGTGAGTGAGACTGTAGATAATGAGCCTGTCTCTGAGACATTTATAACAGGATTCTGGCTGTTTTTTTTAGGTTTTAACAGGTAAAGTTTATACCTGTATTTAGGTATTATGATTTCTGTAGGTTAGAAGTGTAACCTGAAAGTAGATAGAGTTGGTATTCCCTAAATGCCCAGAACTCTGAAAAGATTTGGTCATCAAAGTGCTGCATTATGCACTCAGGTCCAGAATTTAG
Organism: Poecile atricapillus; assembly: GCF_030490865.1. Taxonomy (NCBI): domain Eukaryota; kingdom Metazoa; phylum Chordata; class Aves; order Passeriformes; family Paridae; genus Poecile; species Poecile atricapillus. Next base: position 10,969,477 of record NC_081260.1, on the reverse strand, counting down.
TACTTAAAAATCCTTGTCCAACTCCTGTCTTTTTGTCCACAGCATAGCCCTGAGCCTGTTTGTGTACTTGTTTAAACCCCACTGTGCTTCCCCCTCCCTGTTGCCACCCATCCGTCCATATGCTTCCAAAGGGGATCAGTGCTGATACTTGCTTGTGGTGGGTTCACACCTGCTATGTTGTCTCTGACCTTCCCCAACTCTAACTTCCACAGAGATCTCTTCAGATGTTCAGTATATAATTACTCTTTTCAAGACTTGCACCCTCAGTCTCTTTTAGAGGGAGTTGTTGCTGTTGTGTGTGGTAAAGAACATCCTTTACCGCTTGAGATGCTTTCGAGAGAACCTTTCCGGCTGGTCATTAATATCTGCTTTCTCTTACTACTTTTCTGCAAGTCTTATCTTCCTGGATTCCATAGGCTTACAGAAGATTGCTTGAAGATTTTGTTGAAGACAAAACAAAATCTTGCTTTTTTAGCCAATTCCTGATGTCCTTGGAGACCCAGGGGCCTATTAACAAAAAACCTGGAGGGGCCAAAGCAGGTCAGGAGAAATGCCCCAGATCTGGGTGAGAAAAACCTTCCTCCCACGGAGAAAGGAGGAGCCATATGTCTTTTGGATTCTGGTATTTTATTGGTTTGTCAACGTCACCCTGTTCAGCTCCCATTCACCTTATTTGTTAGTTCTCCAGTATGTTCTCCCTTCCCTCAATCCCCATTGGCCCAAATTTGCTGCAGTCCTCCGCCCCTGTTTTTCTATTGGTTGTTCCTGTCCCTAACCCCGCCTCTGCACTGTTTTCCCCGGTTCCCATTGGGCCCTGACCCTCTGATCAGCCCCCTCTAACCCCATATATAACCCTGGGCTCTCCACCCTCTTTTGTCTTTGTCCCTGGTTCGTCTTCAGTAAATCAACCTTTCTTGGAGCACCGTAGAAAGACCCTTGTGGATACACCATACAAAAAGCCTTCATCTCTGTTGTCTGCCTAAGGATTTTGGTGTGCACTCCAGGCTGAAAAACACTGCTTTCAGCCCATGTTATTGCAACAGATGTCTTTTCAGTCTTCAGAAACACCTGGCCAATTTCACTTCCTTCCTCACTTGTTAGCTATATCCCCACAATGTCAGAATGCTGTGGATCTGTGTGTAACCCAGAAGCAAGTTGCTTGACAAAGGTAGAAAATTAATGCTGGCAAATTAGTGGATGAAAGGAGAGGGAATAATCTAACTTTACTTTTCTGCTTTTGTCCAAAGTCTTCTGTTGTTTCTTGTGGGCAAACACAGCAAGGAAATTGTTGAACACATCATGGGATTGTTTTCCTTATAATGTCCTGAGGCTTACTCAGATGAGCCGCTGGGTGACTGCTGTCACTCTAGAGGTGGAGATCTGACCTGACCCTTGGTGTGTGCATGAATAAGTGCACACTTGTGTTCAGTGCATTCCGTCCACACACAGCTCCCGAGATCAGTGTGGTTTTAATGTTTAAGAATAGTCTCAGGTGAGGCTTGGCAAACCAGATGGTGTACTGCTCTCCTGGGTCATATTGCCACTTCTTGGGAGCTCACACAGATTTTCAAAGGACTTCTGTGCCATTTAGACAGTCACAATTTTAACTAGAGCAAACAATAGGTAATGTTTTTTATAAACTGTCTCAGGTGGTTGATTCGTTCAGTCTTTGTAGCAAAAGTGGTGTTGTAAGGGGTGCGTAGTCATCCTTTATAGTGCTGAGTCATGAATGATGATGTTTTTGGCAATCTGAGAGGGGTGGGCAGAGTTGATACTGAGAAATTGTTATCATGGAACAGAACAGACATGTTAATTTTTGATTTATTTGTAACACAAGAGAAAAATAATCCAATGTTTGCCAAAGGGAAAGGACAGAATCAACTGGGAAAGACATTTGCTTTTCAACCCTAGTGAGAAAGTATTAAAAAAAAATTGAAAAAGTAAAATTAAAAGCTATAAAATGTCTTGGCAGTGTAATTTTAATCTTAAAATTGGCAAAGCATACAGGTGGATTATAAGATGTTTTGCAATAATGGAGAATTGATTGATGACTTGGATTTTGAGTGAAATTTTGATGTAAAGCATAGAGAATGGAGTAAATACATTTAACAGTGACAGCCCATTACTATCTTTTCTTCTTCTTTGACTTTTACCTGTTTGGGATATTTTTCTCCAAGGTAGAAAGACAGGTCAGTGTTATAGGTCAGTGTTAGGCAAAGAGAGGTTCATCAGAAGAATTAAAGCCTAGGGACAGGCAGAGAGAAAGGTTTATGTGAGGTTGGAAGAGATCCAGGAGAGCAGAAAAAAGAAAAAGATTAAGTAAAGGAGCCTCTTCCAGAGATGTGCATTGTATAAAAAAGTATCCTGGGTGGCAAATTTATCAATTTAATTTTCACATGCTAGAGGGTGGTCTGAAGTCAGACTTTTCCACATTCTTCAGAGCCCTAAGAAGTCTCTTTTCATTCTTGGAACCATCTCCCTTCAAGGAGAACAAGTGAAAAAATCTCTTAGAAGCTTTGCACCTTTTTCCAAATTGCTACTACTGGGCTGTGCTTTACAAATGTCTGGGAATGCATGTTTTGGCTTGGGCCAAACATTTTTCTCTAATACCCCTGTGCCTGCTGCTCTGGATTAGCTTCCTTTCTGCAGCATTTTCCCTGCTCACAGTCAGGTTTATTACTTAAGAACCCCATTGCTATTATTCTATTGATACACTTTCTTTTGAAAGCTGTATTTCTTTTGAAATTTCTGATAATTAAATTGATTTATCCTTGTGTTCTTGACAAGGCAAGAGGAGCATCTGATTATGGAAAACAGAACACATCCATCCCCTCAACATGGGTCTGAGAAATGCAGCATGAAATCTTTCATAGGTTGTCTTGCAGAATTTTCAGCTGGTTTCAGCTTCCCCAGGCACAGTGGAAATGCTCTTGTGAGCTACATGGATGTTCCACCAATGTTTCCTGCTGAGAAGTAAGCCATGAGCAATATTCTGTCTGTCTGCAGGCAAAAGGCCTTCATAGTAGCCACTCCTCAAAGGCCTGTTTGGAGCAGATGGATGCAATAGCCCTTCCTGCTTCAGCCTGAATGGATGAGGTGATTTCACCCCACATGTGGTGATGGCAATGCTGGGAAGTTGCTGATTCAGGCCTGGGGATGTGTATATGGCAAGGCTAACTCAATTAGACCGAGATGACTGATGGGCAGCAGCCGGGGGGCTGAGCTCTGCCTCATGGGTAAAGCTCAGGATGAGCAAGCTCAGGGGTGAGCATAGCCCTGGCACGAGGTGGAGGGAGAGCCCCTCTGAGATGTGGGGCTTGTGGCAAAGTCTGAATGAGATTCCTCAGCTAGGAGGGAGCTGGTAATTCTTATTTACAGTCTTGATGTGAAGGGGATTTTTGTGGGCTCTTTGTTATTTGTAAATGAATCCCATAATTCATTCTTGCTCTGGAAAGGAAGAAACTTTTAAGAGCCTGAGTATTTTCACAAGTATCACAATTTCTTAGCTTTTTACATCTTGAAAACAATTTTACAGTCCAGGACTCAATCTCATTTCAAACACATGATGGAAATCTCTGTGTTGTGAGTAATGGGTGGGAGGTTCAGAGGAGGGGAAGCTCATGGGAGACATTTCTTTAGTGGAATTGTGGATAAGAAAAGGAAGGGGAATGGCTTCTATTTCACACAGAGACTACAAATAGGATATAAAACTTCTTCCTAAGGTCTGAGACCAACAGTGGACTCTCTGGACAGGAATGCAAGTCTTTTTACATTCTTTGTGTTCTATCAGGTCCTTGGGACAGGAGATTCAAGTCTTGGATGAGCTGACAAAACACTGCTCGTGTATCTGTTGCTGAGTGAATAATGCTTACCTGTACAAGCCACTGAGAAACCAGCTTGTTTCTGTTCTAGCACTGAGAGCCACTCAACATGTTTTTGACACCATATCTGATTCAGAAATACAAAATCCTAATGAATGCTCCTGTAAGTAGTTTTGTAGTCCAGTCTGCCCCTGTGAACATTGCAGTGGCCCTGTGGAAGAAGTGGTGCATCCTGCCTTTTCCCCATATATTCTGACTTCTAAACATTGATAGATAATTGCCAAAACCAGGGAACTAGTGAGTCCAGAAGGTCAATAAAAAGCATGTGGTGGAAGTGTAGATAGAAAAATTTGAGCATTTTTATACAGTTCTAGTGTTGAGAGTCAGAAGCACACAGACACTAAAACAGCTTTTTAATAATTTGACTCAACTTTATTTCTAAAGAATGCTCTGGTCATGAATAAGCCTTTGCTGAGGATTGGAACTGTTCAGAAGGATTTGTCATCCTTAAATTAGTCTTGGTAATGAGTCCCCATTTTGGAGGAAAACTGAATTTAATGGTCTCGGTATTGAATGACCTTGATGTGGTTAAGACACTTGTCTATATGTGTGTGGGAAATGCAAATAATGGAAACTCACAGCCTGTGAGTCTTTGGCTCACAGCCTGTGAGCCTCAGTAATGCACTGGATGTTACTTTAAATTTGCTTGCTTTGCAGGTCAGATTGAAGGATGCCTGAGACAAGCAATAAATTTTTTTTCTGCCTTGGGAGGTTGAGCCTGCTGATTAATGCACCTCTCATTTTATTTCAAATGCTTGAATTCACTCTCCCTTTGAATTTTCTTTGTGGTGCTAGAGGCTTCCAACACTTTTTTTTTCCAAAGGAAATGCCACATGAGGACTATGAGTATTAGGGTCTCATAATTAAATCCAAACATGCAATTTAACTACAGTAGCTTTGAATGTGCTGCACAAAATTTCTGTAACATGTTGCTCTGGAGAGCAAAATTGCCCTTGAAATAATAAGGGCAATTGTTTTAATGGTTCATGCCTTACTTCATTGGGCAAATGCTGAAATAAAATGTGTGTATGATTGCACACATTGATATTTTTGATATATAGGTATGTTTTCTTCCACCTTACATTTATTTCTCCATGTGTGTTCTTTCTCTTAAGATCCCAACTGTATTTTATTTTAGCATTTTCTCCTTACTGCTTCTTTGTTTTCAGTCCTAAGCTAGCTCTTAAACTCCTTATGTGAATTTCTTTTTCAAACTTAATGGAGGCCTGAGCCAAAACATGCAACGGTGGTGACTGGAATAGGCTTGAATTCAGAGAAAACTCTTATTACATCCTGGGGACAGTCTAATTTGTGAGAAGAGAAAGCAAGCTGCTGCTTTACGGGGAAAACAGCCTGAGACCACATTACAGGGGCACTGGGAATATCAGGTTTCTATATCTAGTCCTGCTATTAGTTTGCTGGATGGTCCATGAGTCACTTTATTCTTCTGGATCTGTTTTTTCACTTCTAAACAGGGGATTATACAAACTTCCATTTGAAGCTTGGTGATCTCCTGATGGAAAACTTTCATCTGGAAAACCTACTATGATTGTCCAAGTGCTGTTAATTAAGCATTACAGTGAAAGTGGTAATAAGGAAAATGTGAATGATATCTTAAAACTAAGCAAAATCAGTAACAATGTGGGACAAAGGATGGGAGATAGCTGGAACTATTCAGATCATATCTACATTCTTCTGTTTAGATGGAGGATTGCCAGTTGTGGCACGTCCCTGATCATTACAGAGCTAGTGAGCCTTTGCTAATTGGTCCCAGCTAAGGCCCTGTGTTTTGCTTTACTTGAAACTGGCTTTGCACTTGTACTTTATTGCACTGCAAGACCACATCAAGCAGCTGGGAGTCACGGTTCAAAGTGCTACTTGAGATACCATTGAGGTGAGAGATGAACATGAACCCATCTGTGTCTCACTTTTCTTGTTTACAAAATAGATATTAGGCCCACTTGTGAGAACACCCTGTGTCTCATCTTGTTGATCTATAGGAAAAAGTTTTCTGCATATTTTAGTGAAGTTCTGTTCAGACCCAGAAAACCTGAAGCTCTGCCCAGGTGCTGCTGACTCCAAGTGGTGTAGTACTGAATGAGGATGGTTTCTGATCAATGGGTTCTGTGATTACACATTGTTGCTTCTTGACCTCTCTAAGTAAGCTTATGAGACAGTATTAACACTTGTGATGAGTGAAATGGGACTGGGGAAAATGCAAAGGTGAAGGATTTGCAGGGTTGATTCCTTGCCCTGATGTGTGGTGAGGCCTTGAATGTGTCTTCTGTGTTATCATTGCCTTCAGGTTTAAAACTGAGTTAGGGTTTAAACCAGAGTCAGCAGAGCACATAACCAGCCACTTGATGCACTGAGAAATTTCTGTGATCATTAAACCTTCATGTCAGGGGTGTTTGCTCTGTTTAACCAGGGATCTGTGTTCTGGCCATAGTGCGAATCTCCTCTAAACCACTGGTGGTGCCTTCTTTCTCCGTGTATGAGTGTGCAGGTATGTGTGTGGGAATCCTGTGATATGCCATATCTCAAGTACCTTTGAATACTTTTGGTACTTGAGCCTTAGCCATAATTGACAACATTTCCATGTACAGTGTTGCATGTGTCACCTGGGAAGTTGGTGGGCAATTTAATGTTGAATCTTGCCTGTTAAGATGACTCAAGTCCTGCTTCTTTAAACAGAAGGTACTTTTCTGCCCCACTGAAGCATGTCTGACATAGCTTTCAGTTGCTGTCACATAGAGATGCTTTACTGCAGGACAGATGCAGCTGGGGAGCAGTGATAAAATTTGGGTTAAAAAAAGTAAAATTGTGTCCAGGTTTTATGTTTTTTAAAATTTGTTTTTGGGAGCACATTATCATTGCTGCTCTGTGTACTTGCATGCTTCCTGGCTGCAGATGTGTGCTGATTAAACTTCTACTGTTACACATTTGAGCAGCACTTGTGTTGATAGGCAGCAGAGGAATGTACAGTCATGAAGAACATAACATTGCATTTCACCAGCTGAGAATTGCTACCCTGTGTTGTGCATTCATTCTTCCTGCTCCTTCTTGATGGAGAACAAAAGGGAAGAGAGAAATTTGTGGAATAATGAGCTAAAGTAGAGCATATGTTAGGGACTGCACATGTGCTGTGTGTCTGTTACCACAACATTTTTTATTATTGTGCACTGTTACATGCTTGGGCCACTGCCTTTGAACTTGTGCAATGGAGCAACGATAATAAAATATTTTTACTTAGTTCTATTTTAGTGCATGATATATTTGTTTCTGCTGCAGCATGTTTTGTTCACAATCTAAATACTGAAAAGTTAAAATGAATCTTTTTGTGTCCATAAATTATGGTGCTTAAAGATTAGAATTTTGGTCCCTGCATATCCATACCCTTAAATTTATGAACCCGTAAAACACTCATTGTGCTTCTTTGTGATTTGTATCTCTGTTTTTTTCAGCAAAGCATAAATGTTTCAGAGTAATGCATAAATGGAGTACACTGATCCCAAATGACATCAGCTCTCTGGAAACCTATAAAATCTTTCTTGTGTTTAACTGGCTTTGCACTATTGCTGTATAAAATCAGAATTTTATGAATAGCAAACTTGCAGATTATATAAAGCCTGCTTTGGAGATGCTGTGCAAGCTGTTTACTATTCCAGCCTGCTCTTTGCCCTCTTGGATTATTGTGATGGCTCATTTACACTGACAGTAGTACCTGCTACTGATAAAGAGGTGAGAGTCTGGATTTGAGCAGAAACGCTTAAATATCAACAATATTGTATTTATAAAAATTGTCCCTTGGGGGCAGAGCACTGCTGCAGATGAGCAAAACCCAGTTTACTTCTTGTAGTCCATTACTACTGCTAATTTGTTGTTCTCGTTAGGAACCTTCTGCTGGCCATGTGAGAAATGATTTCTTTTGCTGGCATATAGAGCCCTCTGAACTCCAAAATGTCAAACAGAACAGTAGAAATGGCAAGGGAGGGGGATCCACCCCAAGCTTGCTTTTGAATTCAGCAGCTCAGCTTTGGTATCTGAAGGGCAGCTATGGGAGGTAGTGCCTCCTGCCCATCTCAGTTAAGGAAAAATAATCTGTTAAAGTGAAACCATGACAAGATGTTCAGGGTTTCTCTAAGCTCATTAGACAGCAAGGCGGCGGGATCCCCGATGAAGCTGATCATAGTGGAAAGCTCAGCCGCAGGTCAGGCAGCTCAGTCTGCAAAGAAGTAGGACAGTAAAGCTGGAGGAAGGGATCACGTACCATTGCAAATAGCCTGGCCACGGTAACTGCTGCAGGGAAGGGAATTCTGAATACAGGAGATGGGAATAAAAAAGACAAGTTATTTAAAAATTAAGGAAACCTGTATTGGATGTATTGTTGGATGGCCTGTACAATGAACAAGGACCGTCTTTAAAGCTGATGGTCTCCCTCAAAATAGAATTTCATCAACACTCCCCTCAAATATCCCACTTGCATGGGAACTGGTTACAGGCTGCATTCCTACTGGTCTGGGACTTTAGAGAGATAAAAAAAGGTAACTGTCTCCATGTGGGTGATCATTCTCTTACACACCCTGTCCACATGCAAATACTTTGGATTAAGCTGACTGCTCTGTCCAGCCTGGTTGATGCAGGCAGCTTTGCAGAACAGTCATCCTGATGCTTCTTTTCTGGTCTCTTTCCTTTTCATCTCCCTTCCAGCAACTTGCTCCTTAGAGCAGAGGACTGTAACCTTTTTTGTTCTGTGCTGAATGGCAACAGCTGAAGTCTATGGAAGGGAGGCTGCATGCTGAGGGTGAGCTGAGAAACAGGTTATATGGTCTGTGGCTGGCAGGAAGAAAACCATCTTCTGTATGTCAGAGCCCTGGGTGTTTCAGACAGTTAGTAATGTAGGTAGTCCAGGTTATCTGTGTTAGTAGTAAGAGTACCACTGGCTGTTTCTGATATGCAACAGAAGATGTGAGTAGAGCACAAAATGAACACTAAAACTACAGGAGAACCAGTGTAGCCATGACTTTTTTATTTTTTTTTTTTAAAGAAATGGGTGGAAAGAACCACTTCTAGTCACTCATTTGCTCTGTCCATTCAGAGTGTGCTAGTAAGTTACACTGACCTTCAGCTGTGCCTGAAATCTACGTTTGCCTAGGCTGGAATGGTGTTAGAACCCAAATTTTTGGGACAGTATCTGTAAGGTTTCTATTTCAAGAATTCTGACATATTTTAAAATATTTTGTGGAGGTGAGCTCAAGCCGTGCAGGTTTATTACCTGGTACATTCTGTATGCCTGGGAACAGCAGCACTTCACTTTGGAAAGAGGCTCGGAAGCTTTGCATGAGTGAGCCAGGGACAGATGGGAATAGAAGCAAGATGATCTCTATCACTTCTGGTATGTTTGAAACCGTGGATTATATAATTACTTGGGACCATCTGATTGAACATCTTCTGTTGGTCCATCTGGTCTCTCCCTACCTCATGATGGACTTAGTGACACAGTTTTTGGATCAGCCCTTGCAGTACTCTCCTTGTGCTCTGACTATTTACAAAGTTTCTCTCTTGGTTTTATTTTCTGTTAATTTGACACAATGTTCAGTGGGCATTTTGCTCTAGTCTATAATCTGAATTTCCCCTGCTTCAGTTTGCGATGGGCTGATGACTAAGCTGGTCATTATAGATCTTTTTTCTTGTATTTGGTGGTACCGTATGTGTTACAGGACTATTATTTGGTAGCTACACAATAATTATAAAGTAAGAAGTCTGTCTCACATTTTATGAGAACGAATTTTGATCCTTAGTAGTTTCTTTTGCTCTTAACAAAATGTTTTGTCATACAGAATTTAGTGATGTTTCTGCAAGCTGGGCTGCAGTTTTCTACATTTCTTCACTGTGTGTGAATTCATTTTTAAGTTCTTAAGCCTGAGAAATGTTCCTGACTCATTTCCTTTATATCTTGCTTTATTGTAGGTGGGAGGTTTATGGTTAGGATGTGAAGTTTTCCAGATCAAGCAGTGGGAGGCTGCTGCAGGTGAAAAAATCTGCTTGGTACATGGATTGCCTTTCATGCTTAGTTTATTGGAAAAGTGAAAACTGTGCAGGAGGGGAGTTTTCTCCTGCTATATTTGCTGTGGTACAGGACATCAAAATCTCTGGTGACAGTTGTTGCAGGGGAGGACAATTGTATAGGTTAGACAACAAAGGCAAATATTATTTCAGGCCTTGTTCCTAGTTCTTTAGGATAAAATTAGGGCTTATATTGTTATGAGAACATTGTGAACAGAAGTAAATAAAACAAAGTTGCAGAAACTTAAAGTTAAGGCTGCTTATTGCTGAACTCATTGATGTATGGACATAGCACAGAGTTTATAAATACAGGATGCAATTTTGTTTCACAAATAATAGCCTTCTACTTTCAGATGTCTCTTTGTTCTAGGTGCTCAGCCAAGTCCGTGAAAATAATTTATACCTGCAGTGTGTAGAACCTGCTATCAATTAAACTGAATAAAGCAAGCATTTGCTGCCTTTGGTGAGGATGAAGCAAGTGTCTTGCGTTCTCTGCCAAATCAGCATTATAGCTAAACTGCCTTCTTCCCTGGATTATATCTTGTACACTGCTGAAATGACTCAATAGAAAAGAGTGAGCATCCAGTGAGGTCTCTTCTTGGCCCAGCTGTTCTAACTGTGGTGACAGTCAGCAGTACAGAGTTGAATCACTGGTGTGCTTTCCTCAGAGCCTGGCTGTGAGAGTGGAGCTGCACCACAGTGCAGGGACTCAGGCTGTCACCATTGGCTGCTGCTTGCATGGCTCTGTAAAGGAGTTTTGCATTCCCTGTCCCTTAGTCTCATAGAGCCAATCTGGATTGTGTTAGAAGAGTTGGGTGACCTGGAAAGAGATGTCTTGTACCTTCTCAGATAGGCAATCCTGCATCTGAGCAAATAGAACAGAGGGGAAGATTCTTTTACTTCTGGCTGTCCATGACAAAGCACATGAGGTTTTTCAACTCTGATTTGCTCTTTGATAAGAGTACTTAAAGATCCTATTGGTGGTAGCCATTGGGTATGGCCAAATTCTTATGAATCCCTCAGGTCTTGTCCAGGCAGTCATGTTCACTGATGAAGACACAAAAAAGCAGAGTATTACTAAATGCCTGGGCCAAGATCTGAAAGGTTAAGAGAGACCTGCAGGAGGTGTTACTCATTTTTATCCTGTTTTAGCTTCCTGGTGACCTCTGCTTATGCTGTCTCTTGGGACACAGGAAGGTGGAATATTTGATCTGACCATATTTGGCCATTCTCATGTTTTTTCATTTCAAGTGTAACTCTGGAAGTTTCAAGCCATATCTGCTTTGCAAAGCTGTGCATTCAGTGTTCCTTCTTGGTGCTATGTGTGCTGGACCAACAGATTTCATAACAAATGGGAGCTTGTTGGTTGTTTGGGGTCTGTGCTGCTAATAATCAGCTGCAGCCCTGAACCTTTCCCTCACAAGAGGCTTCTCTTCCAGCTGGTTTCCTAAACCTGACCTGAACAGCTTCACCACACCCTCCTTTGCTGTTTATCACTATATCTTGGGTGGGAAGGAGTAGCATCTGTCTGGATGGGGCTGTCTCCTGGTTTTGGCTTTTCCTGAACTGTGGTTAGGAGCTTCTCCTGGACACCGACTCTCTTGGGGTTAACTAGGCTCCCCTTCCTCTGCCAGTCTCAGTGTGTCTGGACACCAAACACTCCTGAAGAGAATATGGTCATGTATGATGGACCACACTTGTTCAGCAAGTTCTGGGTTCTTTCTGCCTATAATGGAGATAAGCTGTCTTCATTACCGCAAAATTTAGCTTAGGTTTTTCAAATAAGAAGAACTGGGGTGTATTTTAGTGGGTGTGTGTTGTTTGGTGGTGGTTTTTTTTTTTGGTTTTTTTTAATGAGAAAGGGAACAGGCACAAAGGTCTCACTCTGTTTTCCTCAGGGATTTGTTCTTTTTCTCTCGAACCTCCCCCATCTCCCAAAGCTTACTGGCTGTTATTTTCTCTGAGAGGAAAAGGTGCTTGTTCAAATAATCCTGCCTCTCCGGTGTGTTGCAGGCATCAAGGCTGCTGTCACAGGCTATTCTCCTTTGCAGTCCCAGTAGCCTGAATAAGTGGCATGTGATTTTTGTAGTATTTTATCCCTTCTACCTGCCCTGCCTGAGGGGCTGTTCATTGCATCCCTGTGCTGTTTTTGTGTAAGGTATTACATCAGGCAGCAAAAGGGATATGGTGCTGAATTTAAACAGGTGGCTGTTGTGTTGTGCATTTTTCAAGCAGACTTGAATGAGCTGTGCACTTTTTTTCCCCTTTTCAGTGTCTGTCCATTCTGAGTGTTATGACCATCACATATTTCTAGTAGAAGCTGTTGAGTTAGTAACCAGCTTTTTCAGTGGGGTATTTTACCATACACCACTTTGTTTTTTAAATGGTGTATATTTTACCCATTTGGCATACCCAACCATGGTTATGATTGGTTTTGAATGTTTTGCTAGATAACTGGGTTGATTTGGCACAGCCAGGTTTTTGGTAGCAGGGGATGGGTCACAGAAGTGACTTCTGTGAGAAGCTGCTGGAAGCTTCCTCCATGTCCGGCAGAGCCAGTCTGATGGCTCTGAAGATGGACATGCTGCTGGCCCCGTTAGAGATGTTGGTAACACCTCTGTGATGACATTGAAGAAGAAAATCAAACCAGCACACGGGCAGTTTTTTCCAGGGGTGGCCAGGTGCCGCCGCCAGGGTCATCCCGGCCCAGCCCGCGGCAATTTGCCACCGCAGCCGCCGCCATCTCGGTGCGGCCTGCAGCGAGCCTTGCCTGCCTGGCCGACCCCAGCCGGCCCCACCGCGGGCACAAGGCCGGGGGCGGCTTCTCCTTCCCGGTGCCCTGCGTGAGGAGAGGAGTTCAATAGCGCCAGCGCCGCGGCCGCCACCGCCCACACAATGGCAGCGGGGCCGCCTGGCCGGCAGCGAAAACGTGGCGAGTGACTCCCGACACTGAACCCAACCCAGATCAATCTCACAGCGCTGCAAGATCCCGTAGGAATCTTTGAATTGCTGGAACTTGTTGGCTACGGCACCTACGGGCAGCAGTTTTTCTTTGAGACAGAGGAGGAAGTGAGGACATGTGAGAGAAAATAACGTGGTGGCACCAAGGTCAGTGGAGAAAGAGAGACAGGAGGTGCTCCAGGCGTCCAAGCCGATATTCCTCTTGTTATACATGAAATTAGAATTTCAGACAGCTAGGTCCCTTGAGTTCATAACAGTTTAATTAAAAATTAATACAATTTAATGAATTGAATAGTATTTTGGTATAAAATAATACAATTTAGTGAAAGAATACAATGTAGCAAAAAAAATACAGTTTATATATATAATTTGCCAGAAATTAAATATGATTAAAGAATAAGCAAAACTGACCAGGGTATGGGGAGGGCTTGTTACCTTACCTCATATACAAAACCAACCAGGGTACAGAGGGGGCTTCCCACCCTGCTTCACAAACAAAACAAAGCACTTCAAGCTAAACTTATATACTGTATGCTCATACATATTCATTAATGTTTCCTGTAAGTTTCCCCCTATTTCTGATTTTTCTGACTTTATGTCACTTTTCTTCATGGTGCATGGCTCACTTCTTGTTAGGGTGTCTTCAATTTTCTTTTGGGGGTCTTTGGATGAAAGCTTCTCCTCTTCCTCGTTGTCGTTTGGATAACCTTAAAGGTTTGCGTGTGCGTACTAAGCGTTGTGTTATGTAAGTCTACTAATTAGTCTTGCATTTAATGAATTTTAGGCCCTATGCCTAAAGTTGTTCTAATTTTATCCATCTCAAGGCCGTTTTCGTCTTGGGACATCACTTATCTCAAAACTACATCCTGTGCCTCAATTTTAACATGTAACATCTGTAAAGGGGTACATCTGACTCGTAACACTGATTCTTTTGATTGCTTCTAATAATAACTTTCCAAATAGTTACAATTTAGCATGAATCTAGCATGAAAACTAGCATGAATCAATTCCATTTATTACACTCTGCAGGCCGTGGTGAGGAGCATGGTGAAACAAAGTGCCCCCTGTAACACCTGGAGCCCAGGGGGATGCAGAGATTCACTCGTAGCCTGTGGGAGAAGTGCTCACGCCAGAGCGGGTGGGTGCTGGAGAAAGCTGTGATCCAGTGAGAGACACAAATAGAGAGAGAGGGGCCCGGTTCCAGAGAGGGCAGCCTGTCCTTAGAGGTCTGCACCCTGTGGATGAGTGACCCACACCACAACAGTTTGGGAAGACTTTGCCCATGGGAGGGACCACATGGCTTAGCAGAGGACAGACTCCTCTCCCTGAATGAACAGAAGATCGTCTCGGGTCTGAACTGACCAAAACCCCCACACCTGTATCCCTGCGCTCTTGGTGGGAAGGAGGGAGGGGGTAAAAAGGTGTTTAAAGGCTTATTTTACTTCTCTTACCCTCTTCTGACTCTGTTAATAATGAATTTACTTTATACCTTTAAATTTGAATCTGTTTTGCCCTTAGAGCGCTTTCTCGCAGTCCTCATGTCAACCCATGAGCCCTTCATTAACTTTTTCTTCACTCTCCTCTGCCCAGCTGAGAGCAAGAGAGGGTGAGTGAATGGCTTTCATGGTGTCTGGCATTTGGCCAGTGTCAAATCATGACAATTGCACTTTCTCTTTCCCTCACCCTCTGTGAAAAGTTTGTCTTGTTAGGGTTAAGGTTAACCACTGCTGCAGGGGATGTTTATTAGGTTGTTTTCCTCTCCCCTCTGGAAGGAAGGGAAGGGTTAGTCACCCAGGTACAGCAGTGTTTTATGGATGGTTTCTCAGAGCTAATTCTCCTAGTGCTAGTGTCCATTGTAGGGATATTGGTGAACTGCTGTCTTAGATCTGCAGGCTTTGCATGCATCCTTAGTTTCTGGCAAAGAGAGGGATCGCCAAAGCTTTACAGAGATGGCTTTGCATGCAAGTCTGTGGAACCACCTGTGTCCTCCCTCATACCTTTTTAATAACTACTTCAAACTTGTCTCAAAGCTATGTGTTAGCATGACCTCTTGGCTGGCATTTATACATATTTCTCTTTTGTCATGTCAAATTCTCTTTTTGTTCTGATAGATTATTCTTATTTTTTATTCTACAGCATATATTTTAAATTTTTTGTAGTTGATAAAGGTATGCTTTAAAATTAAATAGACTGTGTTTTCCTGTTGGAGTGGTTCCAAAGGAAGGCCATGAAAATGATCAAAGGATGGAACACCTCTCCTATGAAGACACAGAGCTGGGGCTGTCCACCCAGGAGAAGAGGCGGCTTGGGGGAGACCTTGTAGCAGCTTTAAAGTAGATTTATAAGAAAGCTGGGGCTTGTAGCAATAAGACAATGGTTTATTGTTTTATACTAGAAGAGGTTAGATTTAGACTGGATATAAAGAAGAAATTTTTATGGTAAGGGTGGTGAAACACTGCCACAGGTTGCATACAGATGTTGCAGGTGCCCCATTCCTGGAAACATTCAAGGTCAGGTTGGATGGGACTCTGAGCAACCTGATCTAGTTGAAAATGTACCTGCTGATTACAGGGGGTCAGACTAGATGATCTTTAAAGGTCCCCTCCAATCCAAACCATTCCATGATCCTTAGGCATAAGGTTCATCTTCATACAACAGGTTGTGATTTTTGGTTTGTTTATAAGCAAAGTTAACCTAGGGGGTAAAATATGCATCTCTGATAAGCTGTCATTTCAAAAAGCTGGTTGCTAGTGCAGGTAGTACTAAAATCAGTAATTTTAAGGCAGTCTTGGTACTTGAATATGGCAAGAACTAGAAATCAGTTGCTCTGTGCCACAAGGCCTGTGTCAGGTTACATCTACACACATTATTTCCTGTCTTGTGGTTCTATTGCATTCACTTTCCAGACTGCAAGAAAGGTCTTGGCAAAAGGACTGTATTAAAACAGAGATGGATATAAACTTTTCTGCATCTCCATTTTACTTGGGGAAAAAAAACCAAACCTGGGGACTCAGGCAGGCAGCAGGAAAGCTCATCTTGGTAATAGCACAGTGCTGCCTACATTGCAGACTGGTTGAAGAGGAGGCAAGAGCTGCTCAAAATGTGGGTAGTGAAGCTATTAGAAGTGAGAGATATGCTGGGGTACTACAAAAATTTCCAGTTCCCCTGTCTCTTAAGACTGCTAGAACCAGTTCCTAGCGCATAAAGACTTAGTTTTATTGGCTTTGGTCACAAGCTGTTCCATGCCAACATTCATGCTATTTCTCCAAAGTGTTATTTTTCTTATTATAATTTGAGGACTTCTGTTCCAGCAGCAGGATTTGTAAAAGGGTAAATTACCTGAAATGAAGATTACATGCATGAATGTATATGGTATATCTGAAGTCTGCAGAACATAAATCTCTGTCTGGCTCAAGAGATGTGAGGGGATGATTTTTTTCTCCAGGGCAGAAAAGTGACTCAATCTTCCCAAGTGCAACAAGGACCACTTTGCCCCCTAATGTCGATGTTGAATGTTGTGGTGCTTCTCGTTGCAACAGGACTGTAATGTTTATATCCATGATACTCCTTCCCTGCTTGTTCAATGTATATGTAGGACAGACCACCCTCTTACCCCTGACTGCATCCAGCCTGGGCATGCACTTAGCTGATGGCACCTGTCTAAGGACAATACTCAGCCAAGACTTTTGGGTCTAGGTAAAAGAAGCTAACCTGAACTTTACCTATAGGGGATCTGGAAAATGGGCTGAAAAACATACATTAGTTTTTATCACCAGTGTTAAGAGCTCTTCCTGTTTGGCCTGAGTGTTACAATTTTAAAAGAGGAAAGCAACCATCTGAGTTTCAGGGTGTCCTTGAAAGTGAGTAACTAAAGCAAAACTTCAGGATACAGTAATAAAACTATTTCAGGTTCTGTAAAATATGAGTATTGGTTCTATTTATGGTTGACCCAGGTTTTGAGCATAGAGTAGCTTGCAAATGTATGTATTTTCATAGTATGTCATGCCATGAATCTCAGGACTGTATTTCAGCAGTACCTTCAGAGAAAGCAGATATCTAAATTTTTTAAACTTTTAACAGTTATTTTCAGAATTATAATCATTGTAAGATATCCAGCTTCTTAAAAATATGGGGCGATTTTTGGAACTCTCAGCTTTATTTTGTCCCTCTGTAAAGTAGCTATCTCTTTGCATTTTGTGAAGGTTGTGAGCTTGCTATCAATTTTTCCTGTAGATACATTTTTATTAGGCTTTTTTTGCAATACTTTTTTGAATAAGACTCTTGGTAAAAAGAAAGGAAGGCTGTGCTCTAGGACTCTCTAAGGGTTTGGTCTCAACCTCTGTGGCTGCAGCTCTTCTTCATGTAAGTAAATTAAAACTTTGTGGGAAGGACACTGAACCTTGTACTCTGTCATAAACTGGCTCTAAGTCATGATTTATCTTTGTATCTTGCCAGCATTAAACATTTATTTATAAAAGTAGCACAGCTCCAAAGGAGTCCTGTCCCTGTCAGGCACTGATAACTGGATTATAGTGCTTGCTGGATTGTGCCAGGCCTACATTCAAATCCCTGGCTTGAACCAGTCACAGCAGAGACTTAGCTCAGACACTCCTTACACTCAGGAATCCCTTGTTTAAGTCTTGGCTTTATGCAGTTCCCTAGTCTCTCCCTTTATTAGAACTAAGTGATTAACCTGGGACCTTAATATCTTTGCTCTGGAAATTTCTTTGAACTCCCTCCTCTTCTTCCTTTTCCACACTTATTGTGTGGTATTGTCCTGATATTCAGTCTGCAGGACACAGACCTCCCCCAGCCTCCCCAGACAGGTCTGCAGCAAATCCAAGGACATGAGCACTGTGTGCAGGCAGTACTGCAGAGCCTGCTTTTGGTGAGGACTCCAAGTGCTGAGCAGAAGGTGATTATTGCTGGGCTAGAGGAGACCTTACTTATTGCTTCTGTTGGAGCCCAAACCAGGTCTGATGTGTTCCTCTCTGTGCTGGAGCCCTCTGGATGGGCTGTGGGGCTCTGCTTCCCTCCCACCCCAGCAGCTGAGGAGTAGCGTTACCTCTGCAAATATACTGCTGACAACAATAATTTCTGAGTTGTTCTGTTTCAATAGGATTATAATGAAATATTATCTCATTACAGTAGTGTTAATACTTCAAAAATATCTTTAATGAAAAATTAAATGAAAAGTAAAAGTACAGTAAGCAGTTGTCCTTGTGGATGTCAGTGCTGTTCATAGCATGAAGAGGGCTGGAGGGTCTCATCTGCACTGAAGAGTTCCCTGCATTGTGGAAGCTGCTGCCTTTGTCTTTGCACCATTGCAACCCATATATAAAGCTTTTCCTAAATATTTCTAGAGAAGGTAGAGAAAGTTGTGTTTGAGCAGTGGTGGAAAGACAACTGCTGTGGGAAATAGTGAGAAATCACTGTTCCTAAGGTCTTATGATGCAGTTAGCATTTAAAATTACTTATTTTTCTAAGGGAAAAGTGAGAATAAAAGTGACTATTTGTAAAAATGCTATTTCTCAGCTAGATTCTTTTTTAACCCATGGGAGGTGATTTTTCTGCCTTGAAAATAACTTGAAATAGTTCAGCTCTGCTGATCTCAGTGTTGTCTTTCACTTTCTGGGGAAATATAATGCATTTCTGTTTTTATTAATTTCTTGAGGTGGGCAGCTTTTGTGTAAAAAGTGGGCTTGGATAAACACTCATTTTTGAAGTTGTCTGTGGAATCATGTTATATCCTGTTTGAAAGAGAAGACAATGCTGTGGAAATGAAAAATGAGTTTGTGGAAAAAGTTATCTTTCCTCCAAGATACTACGGAAATAGTGTTTCACAGCAGGGTTTATTGCTTTTCCCTAAGATATATAGACATGTGTTATCAGTTTAATACAGCTACTGGACTTACAGAGGAGTAACATCAATTCCAGAGTTGCAGATAATACTGAGTACATCTTAGGGAGTCAAAGAACTTCGTATTAGCTCAGCTTTGGTCTTTGTTGTTGGTGTCTCTTGGCTTCTCAAGTGCTTTTGTATAATTATTTTAGTAATTCTAATTTTCTGTTCACAAAAGTATAACTAATACAGGTTATAGCCTTTTAAATGAAATTTTCTTCCCAGCAAAATGCCAGGCTATTTAAATGCAAATGGCAAAGGGGAGAAGTAAAATTATCTCACTGGATATTTGAATGCATTGAGTGGGTATTACATAGGTACTTGTTTAGCCCAGGAATCATGTTTTTTGGAAGATACAGATAAATTTTCCTTCAGTGAAGAAATTTGAAATCTTAAAGATAAGCTTAAGAAATCTGTGGAAAAAACAGTGCTTCGTAGATTTATAGAATTTAAAAGTTGAGACTGCTCTTTTCCCATTCCAGGATTACAATAAAAATAATTTCATTCAGCTTTCCTGAATAAAAAGGATAAAAGCTCAACCCCTTTTCCTTCCTTGTCCTTGGTATTAGCATTGCCCCATTGTATATAATGAATATTATTTTCTTGGGTGTAATAATTTCTGAGAGGGAGAGTAATCTTTGGAAAGCCTAAGAAAAATCAAAGGAGACAAGATAATTACAAGGACTGCCACTATCTGATGATATGGAGGTGCACACATTATATGCTTGAAGTGAAAAATCTAGGCATAATCAGGAGCTCATGCATAAACTCCCACGCATCTGGATGAAGTCAGAATTGAGCCTACTGTTGCAAGTGACAGTGGTTATTTAGGGTGGAAAGATATTACTGCTGATATATATAGTGCTGGAAACCTCTCTGCTAAACGTCATGAGGCCATCCTCCACATTTTGATTTGATTGTAGTGAATTGCAAATACCAACCTGTAAAAACATTGGCAGTAAATTGAGCATCTCATTTGTTAACTGTAAGGAAGAGTATTGCCGTTTCCAATATGCAAATTGATAAGCATAAAAAGTCGTTTACGTCTACCTTGAAACTGTTGCTCTGCTGATGCCTTTGAGGAGTACAAATGATTAGAACCGTAACATTTGTCTAGATCGCTCTGTATTTAGTAACGAGTCTCAGGGGTATTCAGCCACTTGGCTGAGTGCAAATTCTGAATCCTAGAAATACAATACATGAAACCAATCAAAATGCAGCATCTGTCTGCTTTCTAACTGTAATGTACACAATATTCTTGTGCTGGATCAAGAAGAATGCCTGAATGTGTTAGTAGTAAAAAATGAAATCATTGTTAGGTGTGCCATGCAGGGCTTTCACAGTATGACTTATCACTCAGAGAGAATAAGAGATGGGACAGCTATTAGTCCAGAATTGGTCATATGGAGTGAAACAGCAAAACCTTTACCTTTGAGATGCTGTTGCAGGGCACATGTTCTCAGTGACCTTTGGAGTCTGAAGGCTTGGTTATCCTGCCTGAGAGAGGGCTGTGCTGAGGCGGGACTGATGAGGGGTTGCAGGGCTGTGATGGATGCCATTAAATAAAACTGCCTCAAAAATTGGTAACGGTTCTTATAATGACTTCAGGACACATAATAGATCACTCCTGCACTCCCCTGGCCTCAGGCTGACTGATGAAATTAAATTCAAGCCATTCAGCTCAAAACAGTACAACCCTTATAGGAAAACATATAGAATTTAATAGATGCTTAACAGCAGCTGCTAGTTCTTACTAGCAGCTTACTGTAAGATGCTTGAGATGTTTCTCTACAACCTACTGAACACAGAAGATGAGTTTACAGGAGGCAGTATGGAAAAGTCCGTTTGCTGATTGATTAGATGATAACATCTCATCCTTGTACTTCCCTTTTATTGTCTGCTTGAAGCATCAGAATGAATTTTTGCACTACTCCAAGGAAAGCACAAGACTGCAGGAATCCCTGTGAGCTGGACAGAGGTTCTGCATGTCTGTAGCTGAACACAGGAACTCCTGGTAGAGCTGCCTCAGGTTAAAAGCAGACAGAAGGTGCTTGCCCTTCAGTTTGTTTTTGGCTGAAGGCCCCAGGCCAGAATGCTTTCAATGATTTTAAGAAAACTCTGCAGGAAAATTTCTGTTTTAATTTTCTCTCTAAGCCATTCAGCCCCATGCTGTACCTTTATAATGAAGATGTAAGTGATACCTATCTTTCCCCAGATACTGTCTTCCATTCTAGACCTAGGGGCTTATAAACCTTGGTGAACTAGAAAACAAGTTGCTTAAATGATTGGTGACAGTCTGCTTTAAGATCATCCTTTGCAATGTCCCTGGTGGAATGTCTGTTGGGAAGAGTAACATGTTTCTCTGCTTTTTACTGGATTTTTGCTATTCTTCCTCCTCATAAAGGTTCAAGTCACGCATAGGTGTCTGTCAGTCACAAGTAGGTTGCATCAAGAATGTTGCAAATCCTCTGAAAAGCAAAATGACACAGCAGCAATCTGTAATTTCTTTATTAATGAGTTAATTTCCAACAAGGACTTAATTTTCTCTTTGCTTATTTCTAGTTAGTGTTCCACCTCAGCTTTAAAATAGCTTTGTGACCCACTTCTGATTCCACCCTTTTGCATCTCTGGTGTGGAAGAGTATTTAGTTTTTCTTGAGAGGAATATGAACCCTGGGGTTTTGCTAACAACTCAGTTCCCAGAAAAGATGTTAAAACATCCCTAGGTTCTTTGGAAGATGTAGTGGCTGTCATGGTAAAATGTGCTAATTGTTGTCTTTGTGTTGACACTGTGTCAACTCTTTGCTCAGCCAAGGATCCAAAATGCAGCATTAACTTGTCTGGAAGGGAAAGAATATGTTTTGCCCCAGCCAGCAGAGCTTGCAGGAAGCAGCATGTGGTCGAAGTGTCTGGTGAATACGGAATGTGCTTGAAGCCCAAGTTATTATATAAATTCCCTTGGTACAAAAGGAAGGAAAACATTTTCATAAGTTTCATATACTGATCTTTTCACTTTACATACTGAAGGGCCTCCAGTCTGTGCTTGGCTGTAAAAAGATAGATGGGTAAAATTTCTCCTGATTGTTCCTGTGTTTAATGCAGGAATGTAAGAGTTGGATTGAATTTGCTGCTAAGTCTCAAAACATTATAAAGTTTCCATCATGGTGACTTGTTCATGGCAGTTGCAAAGGAGCCTTTTGTCTGCTGGGACCAGGACTGAGGTGGCTTATCCCACGGTGCTGGATAATCAGCACTTCTGTTATCTAATCTGGCACAAAATTTTTTTACTGAGATGATGTAACTTGAAATTAATCATTAGCCACTTGTTTTTTCAGGTCATTGCTGTTAATATTGAACAGCATGAGAAGAATCAGTGTATAAGAGAGGAAGGAAAGATAAGCATTGAGCCTGTCAAAGTGAAGAGAGCACAATATAGGTGGTAGTGTCTTGGTTTAGAAGACAGGTGTCTGCTAGGGAGAGTGGGAATGAAAATACAGACCCCCTCCCTCTGAATTACTATAATTTTGAAATCAAGGGGCTCTCAGGAAGAGATCTGGGGATAGGAATAACAGTTCTTTACTAGTATGTATAACAAAGCAAACAAACAACAATAACTACATAATTTACAACAAAACAGAACCAGGCAGCCTGGTGACAGCCTTCTCGGCTGAGACGGGAAGGGATGGAGGAGAGGCTTTGTTTTCACAAACCCCCTCGGGCAGTGAGTCCCGGTGCTCCTGCAGGGCTCTGAGGAACACCCAGCTGGAACAGCAGGGATGAGCAGAGATCCTGGGCCGGTGGCTGAGGTGGATCAGCAGCTCCGCGGCGGTGGCTGGCACTGCCACACGTCCCGGCAGGACAGGGGGTGTAGGAGCTCACAAATGATGGAGAAGAAGCAGCAGCAACCCCATCAGGGTGGTGGCAAATTCCCTTCTCCAAACTGCAACAGCTCTGAAAGCATCTTGCTTTCCAGCCCAAGAAACCAGCCAGTCCCCAGCTGCCCCCACCCTCTCTCTTGGGCCCAGCTAAACTCTGTGTTTCTCAAGCACTCACCAAGTACCATCAATCAGGTTTTCCCTGCAACTAATGGGCAAGAAATTTCATAGGTGAGAAAGAACAAAAGGAAGGACACCCAACCCTCAACATACAGAAACAAAAAAACTACCCTAACCCTCCCTCTTAATAAATCCCCCCCAAAAAAGCTACAGAGGGAGGTGAAAGAAGTTAGTTTAATTTATTAATATAGAGTGACAGAAAAATGTGGTATTCTCTTAAAATTGGACATGTTGGTTCTTGTGTTTCCAGCTGAGGCTGTGTCTGATTTCTCCAGCAGCTGGAGAGCCATGGGGCCAGAGTGTCACTGGTTTGGATTGGCAGCCTGTTTGGATTGCACTTGTCTTTGCTTTTTTGAAGGTGTCCTTGGTCAGTTTGGTGGCATGAAAAGATGCTATTTTCATGCTCAGCTAGAGGACATGGTGTGTATGGGGCAGCATGAAAGAAGGTGAGTGTGTGGTTTTTGTGGGAAGCGTACAGGATAAGCAGTACAGAGAAGCTATTGGACGAAGAAACAAATTCAATGTGTTATTGAAGGTTATTCAAACACCAAAGTTTTGTAGCTCTAGAAACTCAAATAGATTAATTTGCAACACACTTTGATGTCCTTCAGCCTCTTGCAAAGTTAAATGCTTCCAACAGTGCCTTGCTTTTGCCATTTTCTAAGGAAACTTGGGATAAATAGCCAACTCATCTATAGGTAGTCAGGAAAAGGTGTATTGATTAGATGGACTGGAGGTTGGACACAGCTGTCAGCAATCCAAAGATGCAACATAAGTACTCAAAAACATTTTAGTTGAATTAAAATTACTTTTTTGGGGTAATGTTCATAGGGCTTCAGGCTTGTTTAACTGTCTAGCCAGGTTTTTAATATGGTAATGAACATTTACATCTGTTCTATCAGTGATTGCCATTGTTAAACAATTAATTTCTGATTTAGGGAAACTTTCTGTGATAATAAAGATCCTTGGGCTATGAAGAAATTATTCAACATGCTCTCTGCATCATTGCTGTCTTAGGTCTACATTTTTTGCCCCTTGCTACCTTGCAGCAGGAAAGAAATGACTGAAACCACAGGATAGCCAGGGAACACATGGATTGTTGAATATATTCTACTGCAGTCACAGGTAGCTATAGAGCAGGTGTTGAATGCAGAGAATTTCACAGAAATGTCTGTTCTTCTTAAATGTCTCCTAAGCCACTGCAAGCAGACCCTTAAATGGCTTCCATGTCTATTAAAATAATGAGGATATTTAGTACAAAGACCAAAAATTCTCACATGCTGTATGTCAAATGCTGCAGTAGGAGAAAACAGAGAAAGATGTCTCAAACTCCACTGCAACCTTACAGTCCCTGGAAGCCCATGACTTTCCTAAAGAAGCCAGATTGTTGCCTTCCTCAGTGTCAAAGCTGTAAATATGTCAAGTGCCTTTAGATAATGGAACGGAAAATTCTGTGAGGGAGATGAGCTATTTATGCAATCGTTTGAGAGCATTTTAGAGTAGAGACTTCAGCTTAATATTTTGCAGCTTGTTTTATCATTTTAGCTCTAGTGAGGTCAGTAAAGTCAGTGGAAGGATGAGGTTGCTCATTTCTGTTTTACTTCCATGGAAAGCAATTTGATGCATACAGGGTTACCCAGAGTTTCCTTTCCTCTCTCTGAAGTCTCTCATTTTATTAGTCCTCCCTGCTTCCCTCCTCCATAACTTCTCCTCATGCTTTTCTTTCTTTCTTTCTCCGTTTCCAAATTGCTATATTCATCACTGTCGGCTTTCCCTCCTTTTGTAAACTCCTTTAACTTATCTTCTGCTTCAGATAAATGGTTTTAATTTAATATTTTTGATGCCTTCAGGTTTCTTCTGAGTTTTCCTTATGCATCATCTCCAGCTTTTTTTTTTTCTTTTTTTCTTTAGCTATAAATATTAGATTTGATTTTTATGTTGAGGGCCTTGAAGACTATTTTGCGCTCTGATATTTCATGTGCCAAATTTCATGCACTCAGCAGTGCTTAAAATGAGAAATATCTTAAGGGAAGAAAATCTACAGTGGATTTTACTTTTCATACAGTAGAGGAATAAACTTTTAGTCTGGGAAGTTGCAGAGAAAAGCATGGGTGGAATATGGCTTCAAAGCGTCATTTACCAGAAGCCGACTGAGTTATTTCTGGGTTTGTTTTGACGTACTCAGGCTGAGTTTAATCAAATGCACAGATTTACATTCCCATGAGTCTGTTATTGCTAGACTTGCTTTCATGAAGATATTGGATATAGAAAATATGGAAGGGATCCAGAAAAAGCCAAGTCTTACAGGAATATTGCACGTGGGAGCTTAGACCACCTCAGCTGTTGCTCAGTGAGCCCAGTAGAAATCAGCCACCAGAGTCCTTCTCTGTTCTGCTCCTATTCTGGGGCTTTTTCAAAATGGAAATCTGTGGAAACTGGGTATCATGGAAAAAAAGAACTGCTGTGAACTTTCTCAAAATTAGTTTCTGAGATTTTGGCAAAGCTTTAAGAAGAATAGGGTTGTAATAGACTGAATAGAGTATTTCAGGCTTTTGAGTTCCTTTCGGAGGAAGAATTGCAAAGGTTTTGCACTTCTAAAAGAATCCTTTTAGTGTCCTTAGAAAAATTCAATCAAAGTTATGGTGTTAGAATATAAAGTTTTACAAACTCCCTGGTAGTGCATCTGCTGTAGCAGGATGTGTACCTTTTTATTATTTCTATGTTATAGTTTTTCTTATTTCTTATTTTTTAATTTTTTAAAAATAGGTTTGCTTTTTTGATGCAAAATACATTGATGTATTTTTGATGCATGAAATACACATTGACACTGCTTCAGAAGAAAGCCTGATAAGGCTAATACAGGTAAGGAATTCTCACAAACTGCATTTGGGGTCTTTGGAGACAGAAGTCTGAGGGTTTTTACATTTGAGCATTACAGGGAGAAACAAGCCTTAGTTTGGAAATTTATCGCATTGTTTTGCCCTTTCTCTGTTTTGGTCATATTGCAGTCCTCTCTTTCCCCATCACCTCAGATCTAAGCTTCTTGCAACATTCTGGTTTGTGATGTGACTTCTGGCTTGTTTCCTACACAAACATCTTGCTGTGCTCCTGGGCTTCCTTCCTACAGATCTGTTCCTTTGTTATCTCTGGGTCAGTCTTCTAGATTTTCTGTCTAAAACAGTGACTAAAGCTATACAGCTGACAAATTGAAGGTCTAAATAAAGAGGTTCTGGACAAATCTGGATATGGTTTAAAATGCCAGGGAGATGGGAGCTGAAATGTCACAAAGAATGCTTGGAAGCATTGGCTAGAATACTTTAAAAAGTGAATGGCCTATTGCAGAGAGACTGAAACAATATTATGTTTTTAGTGTTTTACCTGAAAGCTAATATATAATAAATACTATTAATGTAAATTTGAAAATATAACTCGCTTTGGTGCAAAAATGTTGGTGTATGGTGTTTAGAATTTTTATTTCTCCACTAAAAAAAGTAATTTTTGGGTACAGTTTTTAATTGTTGCATTTTCTCAAAGGACCCATGCTGGAGCTCTAATTTACTGTCTTCATAACTGTGAACGGTGCAGAGTGTTTAGACTTTCACTTTTGCTACAGTGGTCTTATTAAATATGGATGTACTCTTGGTACATAAGGGAAAACTAAATCAGACCAAATTT
Source organism: Poecile atricapillus (assembly GCF_030490865.1). NCBI lineage: Eukaryota > Metazoa > Chordata > Aves > Passeriformes > Paridae > Poecile > Poecile atricapillus. The sequence continues at coordinate 10,942,938 of NC_081260.1, read as the reverse complement.
GTTACACTTTACATAATTATGCATTGAGAACAATATATAATTAATAAAGTCATTATAGATTCAGGCTATAGGTTGCCATTACCAGTGAAATAGAAATATTTTTTTTTTATACTGAGTGTTTCCTGTGTTTTTTTTTGGAAAAAAACTCTACAGGTAGAGATGCTGTCCTAGTAAATTAAATTACTGGAATGATACATTTTTTCTGGAGAAGTAAGTAATGGTTTTAAATCAAACAAACCCAAATGATCATCTTTCCCCTATGTGTTTTGCACTTCCAAGTTTTACACTATTTCCTCAAGGTTTCATAGTTAAATAATTTTAAATTAATACTTTTAAATAGCTCAGTTTTTAATGTGCCCAACAAAATGTGCTTCTGGACTCTTTCCCAGTTAATAAAGCAGGAAGAAAATGCCTAAAGACCAAGGAAGATGGGATATTGTGAAACCTAACAGTGGTTCTTACATTTATACATAAAGAAATAAGACTACTGTTGATTTTGAGTATTATTGGGGTTTCTATTTTTAATACTAATCTCTTGTCTCCCATTGATTTACTGTACTTTAGAGGCTGGAAATAAAGAACTAGATCTTGCCTAAGCAAACATATTTAAATTATACAACGGGAAATAGTGACACCACATCAGCTGTGCCTCCCAGTTCTGCCCAGGTGGCTTGTTCTCCTCAGACAGAAGGTCTGTGAAAATCAGTGCTTTGGAGCAAAACAATGCCTGTCTGGCATCAATTCCCTTTTTGGTTGACACCTTTTTTTGAAAAAAAACAAGTATTCCTACTGTAAAAAGCCAGAGTGTATCCTATCATGCTCAGTTTTTTTGCCCATGTTTTTCCATGTTCTGTTCCTATTCTCAAGAAGTTTCCATTGTCCTCTGTGCATTTTGCCTGGGATTAGTAATAACCTGTTTGGGATTCCTGCTGTGGGGTCTGGGCACCGCCATTCTGGGAGCAGGTAACAAGTCTAGAGAATGGTGCCTGTCATCAGTGTTCACTGTACATCCAGGAAAGCAGAATCTAAATATGTTTCTCTCTCTTTGAAGATAGGGAATAGTTGATTGAATGCATCTTCTAGTTACTAAGATTTTCAACATCTTAAACTAAGGTATGAAACTGCTTAAATTAATTAGATTTAAACATTGGAGGAATGACAGAACACGTGTAATTTCTTCTATTCAGGTGCTCCTTTGTTCTTGCTGGTCTGCATTTCCTACAGGCAGCTGTGAGGATCTGATGTGTTTAAATACCATGGTCTGAGAGAACCTTGGATCGTATTTCTTTAGACTGACAGAGGATAATTGTATTTATTCTTCCTCTTGCCAGACCATAGCAACAAGCTGCTTTTTCTTGTTTGGGAGCCAATATGGGAATATGGTCTACACAGCAACTAAATTTTGAAGCAGTCCTTAAAGATTAAATTTTAGGGGGACTCCTGATACTCTTTGTGACTGAATTTGCTTTATTAGCTGTAGCTTCCTGCTAGAGCTACTGCAGATTTATGCTGACAACTGCAGGTGGAATAATAAGAGAAACAATACAGACAGAAGCAGAATCTTAACGGCAAAGCATCTAGACAAAAGTTTGGGGTTTTCTTCTGTTTTTTCTTCCTTTGAGTAGTTGATGATGGACAGTTTGGCCTCTTAGTGAAGCTATGTTGGGGAAATTACTTGAATTCTTCCTTTGAACCAGGATTTACAAGATCTGTTAACAGGCATATGGTTTTCTTGCTAGATGAAATGCGTGACATTACTTTTAGAGAGGAAAACTAGATTTCAGTCATAAAGATATCTTGTCTGTCTCCACAGATTATCATAGGAAGATAAAACCAAAATTGATCACTTCTTTTTCTCCCCTAGAGAGTCCTGATTTCTGTGCAGCACTGCTGCTGTCCCAGCTCAGTTTATGCTGTCAGGGCATGAGTGTAATGAATAAAATGGTCATTTTAAGTCTCTACATCAAATGGGTTCATAATAAGTAAGTCAGACGAGAGAGCAGAATTATTTTTGGCAGGTACAAACAGGGAAAAAATTCTGCTGAAAATCTGTTTAATCAACAGCGTTCACCAGCTCCTCTGCTTGTTTTGGCAGGAATAGTTCTGTTATGTAAACTCACCTCCAAATTAATATAGTTAATATAGTCTGATAACCTGTGTCTGCCTGTTAAAAGCTGGTAAGTTCATGGTTCAAACAGGATTTCCTTTCTGCTAATGCAGGAGATAATGCAAGGTTAGAAAAAGAATGCACAGCAGTATTTTTCTCCCCTCCTCCCCCCCGCCTTTTTTTTTTCTTACACAAAAACTCAAGGCTTGCCTATGGTTTAATTACATTTCAGCTGCTGCATTTCAGTAGGGGGAGAAAGTGAATGAAATGTCAACATCCTTGTGGGGTTAGTTGGACAGTGTTAATAAGTAAAATGAGTAAAATAAGGCCAGAATGATGTAGGATTAATAGCATTTCTAAACATATTCTTCCTTTATAGAAGGTCATATTGCATTCATCCTTGTCCCCCAGGAACCTATCCCAAATCAGATAGAATTTTAAGCATAATCATTATCTCTCTGAAGAGCACTCGGAAGAAAATTGTAAGGGAGGGAAAATTTCAGGGATAACTGTAATAATTCTTGTGTCTCTAATAGATAACTACTTTGTGTATTTGTTAAAGCTTCTGAGTAGTCTTCAATGTTGTAATACATTATTAAATTATAAAACAATTACAGCTTTTACTGGATTGTGCTTGCAAGTCTTTGACCCATTATTGCAACCTGTGAGACCTTCAGCATTGACTTAAAGTGTACAAAAATAATATTTCACAGATAATTCAAAAGTAGGTGTGGTATGTTGGTTCCCAAATTATTGTCTGTTTATATTGCCATTATTGTATTGCCATGAAGTCTGTAATTGCTAAATCCAGTGCTCGAAACTCCAGGTATTTCACAGTATGTAAACTTCAAAAGCAAATCTGAATGGGTATCATCTTTCAAAATGATTTCAAGTGTTTTGGCTGAAATTTGAGGAAAAAACTATTTCTAATTTGGTTTGCCTCCCTGCTGTGTGCCCTTTATAGCTAATGTATTGGGGTCATTGTGTTTCCATGAGTTAGTGTTCCCACTCCTTGTACAGTCCAGGGTGTTATTGGAGAGGTGATGATCCACACATGTTATGCCTGCTCCCCCTCTCCAGCACAGACTTCCTATGGATTTATCAGCAAGTGCAGTAAAGCTCTGGGTTACTTTATCTAACAGCCAGAGCATGCTTTTGTCCTGATGAAATACCCTTGCATCTGATAAAACAATAGTGTGTGACTAAGTGGGTGGGAGTTGGAGCCCTGACATTTATGCTGCAGGATGGAGAGGGTTTTCTCCCCTTTCTAATCAGGCAGCACACCACAGGAACTCTGAGGGTCTTCAGGGACAGCCAGTGAATAATCACTGCTGTTCCAAAGCCAGTCAGCTCATCAGCTTGGGGGGAATGTCTCTAGACTTGTCTATTTCTCTTTCGTGTCTGGACTGGTTTTTCCAGCCTCTCCAAGCTTCAGGGTCTGTGGTGACACCAGATGGATGGATCACCTCATGGGAGTGTCCGATGCTTTCTTCAGGCTGGCTGAGGGAGAAACTTCAAGGCTGGTGCTGCAGGCACAGCCCACTTCTTAGGCCTCATTTTTCAATTCAGAAACTAAAGCCTAAGATCCTAAAAATTACAAACTTGGGTTTGTCTTCTCCTTTTGGACCAGGTGCCAAAGTCTAACAGAGCAATTTCTAAAATATCACCTAATTCCTCAAGTCTCCTTGGCTGCCACATGTGGAGGCTTGAGCGAAGCAGCCCCAATGGCTTCCTTGTCTTTTATAGGTCAGTGTGTTCCTAAAGAGAGCCTTGTTTTAAATAATTTTCTGTTACTAAATATCTTTTGTTCCACTCCTCCCTGCTTCATTTCAATGAAATGTTGAAAATTTTGGAAAACCAGCCCTTTATATATGAAGCTCTTTGTGTCTGATAACTGATACAGGGAAGTTGTACAGAAGAGACAAAAGCCAAGAAAATTATTTTTATTTTTCTTGTCTTTTCTTCACCCTGCAGACAATATTTAACAGGCAAAGCAGTTGGCCATGGATATACTGTTTCTCATCTCATTTTGCTAGCATTTTTTGCACTCTAAGCCTTTTAACCTTATGCTTATCTGGTGGCTTGAGAGGCAAACATGTCTTTTATTTTTTTGCCACTCCAGCATATGATTGAAGTGTGGCTATGAAATGAAAATACTCTTATAATACAGTGAATACTACAATAGTTATATTACGCTGTACTAACCAGCAGAAGATTTATAATGTTCTCTGTGTTTTAGGTCAGTTAATTTATAAAATGAGAACATCTTGTACAAATACCAAGATAAGCTGAAATTTGAGACCTAAGATCTGTTTCATCCCACGTTTAATTAGGCACATATTACAAATTACAAATAGTGATTATGGAAGAAAGGAGGGGAAGGAGAGGAAGGCCACATATTGAGAAGAAAGTTTTCTGCAATCTACTTAGGAGTAAATGAGCCCTTTCTTTAATTATCTGCACTAATGTTTGAAATGAGGGTATCTGACTACAACTGTTCTCCAAAACTAAATTAAAACCCAAAGAAAATCCAGTCACTGTCAGAAAGGATTTGCCAAGTTTTCTTTGTGGTGTAAAATGGCAAAAAGTGAACTGAAATTTGAGTGGCAGAAATTCCCAACCTGGGCACCTCCCTCTGACCTTTACGACAAGAGATGGGATTTTTAGGATGATGATGAACAAACCCCTGAGGTCTCTCATCTGATAAGTCAGTTATTGAATTCAATGTACTAAAACATGAGAGAAGTTGCCAGACTGAGAGAGTGTGTCTGGATTTTCTGGTGTTTGAGGGGTAAAAGCCTTTCTTGGGCTATTAACTGTCTGATAATGTTTAATATAATGAAGTGCACAAGGTAATAGGAAGGGGAGAAAAAGACACTGAGAGAAAAGAAGATCAACTATTTCTGCTTTTAATATAGTGTAAAATAATATGGCTCTAAGGCAGAGTGGCTCTTCTGAAATTTCCCTCTTGCTTGGAAATGTAGGGCTTTTCCAGTTCCTGGTGATAATGGGACTTTGGAAATACAGCACTCTCCCTTGAGGCAGAACTTAGCAGCATCTGCCTGTTACACTGATCAATGGGTACTGTGAGAGATGTTTAGTTCTCATAGAAATTTACTGCTGGTGGAGAATGATGATAGGGATCTTTCAGGGAAAAGAGGCTTATAAGAAATGGCTATTTATCTTGTGCTGTGTTTGTAGCCTTTTGTTAAAGGCTTAGCTTAACTCTTGGACTGAAGCTTGTCAGTGATGTGGAATATAAGTCAAATATTCTTTCCCTGATGTCCTGTGCTGGACTGTGGGAATGGGTCTGGCTGGGGATCCAAGCCAGCCAAACTTCACACAGAAAAAACCAGTCATTAAGTTGAAGCCTTGGGAAGCATTTGTTTAAGTTATGACAAGGAGAAAGGGCTTATGGGAGTTAATATGTTAATCACGTCACCCCATATAAGGTTATGTTTCTAGAATGTTCCTGGTTCTCTCCCCTGATTGATTGTTATTCGTCACAATATTTTGCATATTTCTAACCCCAGTTTGTGACTGGACCCATGCCCTCAGACTCTGCCTTCAGACCTACCCTATATATTGTTGTGTCTGCCCCTAGTCCTGCTCTTTGGAGTTTGACCCAGTTCTGTGTATGGTTTATCGGCATCATCCCCTATTTTCTTTTCTATTAAAAGTCTTTTTTCAGTCATCTTCGTTGTTCCCACTTCTATTTATTTTGTGTCACCGGGACCCTGGAGTCAGGGAACCAAAGGTTCTTGTGGCAACCCTCACCATGACACTGGATGCCCACAGTTAATGCCATCAGGTGCAGGTAAATGGATATTAGAAGAAAGCAAGGGAAGAGGAGGAGAAAGATGAATGATCCTGAGATTTTAAAGGGTACTACCAGTGCTAGATGCTTAACACCAATTAAAAATTAAGAATAAAATATACAAACAAGTTGGAAACTCACTGTTGATGAAACCGAACTTTCATGTATTTCTTAATGATTATATGTTGCCATATAAAATGGTTTTCTAGATTCTTGCAGATCATGGATAGAATTAGTAGGGGAGGGGGCCTGAGACAAAACTGCAAGTTATAGAGGCCTTAGCAAGGAGATTCCAATACAATGGATGTGGAAGTCGTCTAAGGAACAAAAATCAGATGCTCTTGAGAAGAGGAAGAGCTGTGGAAATGACCAGGCAGATATTGCTGAGCACTCTGAGACTGAGAAACATGCATTTGTCCAAATTTACACTGGAAAAAAACTTGGTTGAGGATTGAGAGCTTTGACACGTTGGTGGACTTCAGTAATGGACATGGCTTCCTGAAAAAGGATTAAATGTCTTCATCCAGCCACATAAAAATCTTTCTCGTCAGTGTGATGCTCATCTGTTTCTTTCTGTGTACTAATTGACAGTGTAATGGACAGTAGTTCATAATTAGCAGGACAGAGCACTGGAACTCTGCAAGAGAAGTGAATTGAGCAGAAATGCACTTTTTTAATGTGTGGATGGGACTCATGTTTGTTTGTACCTCTTGCTGAATCAGGTATCATTTTCAAAGGCAAAGAGATGTCAGTGTATGAAAAATTATTTGGTTTTACTTCAAATGGAGATAAATTAATAGAAACCACCCCAGAGTGAACTGAAACCTTGAATGTAAGATAAAGAAGATCTAAAGGTTTGCATATTAATCAAACTGTGACACTTTGTTCCTGACTACTTGTTCTGCTGTCACTTGACTGCACAGAAAGTCAGTTTAAGGCCATTCTTAATAGAATATTGCTTCCTTTTCTAATCCTTGCTAGAATCAAAGATGCCATCAATCCTCATCTGAGTTTGGATATTAACTCCTTTTTATTTTCCTCCCTTCTATACATTGATACATAATTTTGTGTGGGGAACACTTTTTAATATTTTAAGCATTTAATTTATTGTTGCAAAATGTAAAAAAGAAAAATAAATTTCCAGCTTACGTTTTTATTCTAGGTAACTGGCTACTTATGAAGATGCAGCCTTCTTAGTATTCAGGTCTTAGAGTCAGTTCAATGGCGACCTTTCTTTAATTAGTAAAGACATCATTAAGCACTTCAGGAAGACAGTCTGTGTGAGGATAGCAGCATTAACTTGCTTGGGGCTCAGCTGAACCAATCCCTAAAATTCTTTGAGATTGATTTGATTTTGTCTTTCTTTCCTTTCTTTCCTTTCTTTTCTTTCTTTTATTTTTTCTTTCTTTCTCTTTCTCTCTTTCTCTCTCCCTCTTTCTCTTTCTCTCTCTCTCTTTCTCTTTCTCTTTCTCTCTCTCTCTTTCTCTTTCTCTCTCTCTCTCTCTCTTTCTCTCTCTCTTTCTCTCTCTTTCTCTCTCTTTCTCTCTCTCTTTCTCTCTTTCTCTCTCTCTTTCTCTCTCTCTTTCTCTCTTTCTCTCTCTCTTTCTCTCTCTCTCTCTCTCTTTCCCTCCTTTCCCTCCTTTCCCTCCTTTCCCTCCTTTCCCTCCTTTCCCTCCTTTCCCTCCTTTCCCTCCTTTCCCTCCTTTCCCTCCTTTCCCTCCTTTCCCTCCTTTCCCTCCTTTCCCTCCTTTCCCTCCTTTCCCTCCTTTCCCTCCTTTCCTTCCCCTCCTTCCCTCCCTCCCACCCTTATTAACGTAAGCCAAAGCTATGAATTCAAGTACACCCAGTTTCCAACTGGAAGCTTGCCATCTGGGCCCACCTCTGCATGACACCAATTGCTGGTGTTGCTTCCAGACTATTTGGATTGAAGAAGCACTGGGAACATCAAGACATTTTTCTCTTTATTGTGGCTTCAGATGCCTTTTGGAGAGTTCTGTACAAGTTTTTACTTTACCCATATCTAATTCGTTCAGCCATTGCTCTCTTCGTCTTTCACATAGATGTAACTGCATTAATATTGCCATATAGAGGTTTTAATTTGCTATAATATGACCCAGCATGCGTAAAATGGAGGTTCTCAGAATTAGCTAAGTAGTTTTCATTTGATTAAGTACATAATGATTTATTTAGCAAACTTGCTATTTTGCTTCTTTCCTGGCAACTCTGCTGCTGTTTAATTTGCTGGTGGTTGGTTGCTTGGTTTTGGTTTTTGAAAAGGATGGAATAAAGGAAATTCTGATTACTGACAGTACTACCTTAAATGAAAAGAGAAATAAGGTGTGATAGAAATGTGGTGCTGCTTAAAGATGCTGAGCTGGCACTGGATGGAATATTTTAAGATTTGTTTTCGTCTAACATGAGTTAGGTTGAAGGCTGGATTCAAGAGATAAAATGACATCGAGAGCTAGGTTATGGTGTTCCTATGAGCCTTGCATGCAAATCATTATGTAGACTTCACTATATGAATGATAGCAAAGTTTTTGTAAATGCAGATTCTTTATAAGAAAAAGTTAGCCAAGATTTGCATTTAACTGGATGATGGTGAGCAAGGTTTGCAGAAGATTAGCAGCAGGCAATACAATTTCATTATAAGGAGGAAAATAAATATTGTTGTGTTACTATCTTATGTGCTGAGTTAATTTACAGGTCTCTTTTAATAATTCTTCCTCTAATCACTGCAGGAAAAGCTGTTATAAAAACAGGGTAGAGAAGGAAGAGTGCTCAGAACTTAAAGGCTGGATGAGCAGGTGGATAACCTTGATCCAGGGTAGTAAGCAAAGCAGGTGTAAGGGTGAATAAAATTGGTGATGGCCACTCTAGCACTAAGGTCAAATGGCACAGAGCAGCACACATTTTCTCTTCCCTCTCATTTGCCCAGTAATGTGGCCTGGTCTATACTGTTTATTAGGATTATCTCCTGGCTGTGCTCAGCTGAGGAAAGGGGGTACAGAAGTGCACCAGGGAAGATGTCAGCAGACTTGGTGATGCTTAAGCCTGGTTAATCACTGCTATAAGCTTAAAGGCATCTTGTTTCTCTGCCTCTAAATTGCCTGCAGTTAAATACTGTTGTCCCTGGTTTTGTCCCTTGTACACTTTAGGCATGGCCTGTGCCATGTCTGCTTATCTGGGGTATTTATAAATACAGTTTTCAGTTGAACACTTGGTACGCTCATATGAAGTTGATTATTTTTATGGAGGTAATCAATGATACAATCATAGGTATTGCTAAAGGCACATAGTGTTGGTAGAACCTGGCTCCATGTCTTTAACAACCTTGGTGTGAGGATGGGGGAGCTGACATTGGGCCCTCTGAAGCCGCTGCTTTCCAGGCTGAATGAGCTCAGCTGTCAGAGCCTCTCCTGACAGGACGAGTGTTGCAGAGTCAGGTCATCTGCAAATGATGAACACCAGGTTTCCTACAAACCTTCAGATTTCAAGGGGTCAGATGTGTGATGTTTTGTCATGCTCTGGACTGGTCAGTGAGCAGGGTTCTGCCTCAGGTCTGCCCCATTCTTCAGCTTGCTTGTGGGATGCTGGTGGAGAAACAGTGTCTTGGAAGAAAATGAAAAGGATATGAGCATATTTTTCATATGCTGTTGGGAATTGGAAGCAAATATTCAGGCTTTCCAGCAAGACTGTTTAATGGTAAGACTAACAAGCAGAATGGTGTTGCAGGACTCATTAATGCTCTGAACATGAAGATATGTTAACTTTCCAGCTGATGCCTGGTTTCCTAGTCATCTATTAAAAATCAAAAAATCCCCCCTATGTTTTATAGTCAGAAAACACAGTATTGACAATGCAAAAAAAATATCCAGTGTAGGTGGTTACAGAATCCAGTAACGGAAAACTCATCAAAATGATCCTGCTAGAAAAAAATCAGAACAGAATGTTTTTCCTCACAGTTACATAAAAACCCCTGTGGTGAGATGGAGTTAAGGCTGACATGCTTGTAGCCATTTAAGAGCAAAAAATTCTCAGTGAGGGATATTGGTTATCCCCCATACAAGTACTATGTATCAAAAAATAATTTTCTGTCAAAGGAAATCTTAAAATTTCAAAGTGTGGAAATACAATATTAAGGGATTCAAGTAACATTAAAGTAACAATGATGCTCAGTGAGAGAAATAAAAAATAATTGGTGTTTATGGTATCAAACGAGATAAAATGATGAACTTTTTATATTCCTTCTCTGCTTTCATTAGGATGAAGTGCTTCATTTAAGGAAAGTTGCTCCATTCATGAGCAGTGGGTGAGCATGGCTCATTAAATTATGTGTAGATATGTTTGAGTTAGAGCTCAATGTGTGTTTTATATGCCTGTTTGCACTGGTTTATTTCATTGGCACTTGATAGTTTTGTGCATTAAGCCTCACTAAGAAAAAATGTTCATAATTTATTGTGTAATATCAAAATCAGAGGGATTAATGGGGAGACTAAGTGCATCAGGCAATTGGTGCAGCTACATGAAAATATCTCATAGATGGTTTGATAATATGCTATATGCCAAAAAGTCTTCCAGTGCCTAATTCCTCAGCTAATAAGAAACTTTGCAGCCTTTAGTGGGCAGTCACAACTTGCCTGAGAAGAAAAGCCAGTCACCAGTAGCAAACCTACTGTGTCAGTGCCAGCAGAGATGGTTGCAACCTTGTGCATTCCATCAGCTTGTGTGAGGGATAGACTTGATCAACGTTTCTTAATCAAAGGACTGGCTAATTTTTCTGAGGAGAAGTTCAAATGCATCTGGGACTCGTTTGTGCAATACTGCCACAGTAGATTTGCATTCTCAATACAAGAAAAAATAGCTTCTCTGTGTGTTCATTTTTTGTTTAATTTTCCATTCCCTGTCCATCACCCTGTTTTGTGTGCTTGTCCATGAGCATTGGAAGGTGCAGGTGATTTCTGTCCGTATTTGCTAAGGTTCCTTGTGTCATAGAGCCCCTCAGGTGTGTCCTGGACTGAAAGGCAAGGAAAGTTCCATCCAGTCTGTTCTCAGGGATATCTTACATGATATTTAATTAATTTTGATGATGTGGAAGGTTAGATATCTCTGTTGTTTTTTTAGGATAGAAAAAGGTCGACACATTTTAAATGTTTTTTAAGTGAATTAAAGTGGAGTAATTAAGCTCAATTTAAGTAATGGTTTTGTTTGACTCAGAGCAAGTAAGTACTATCTTCCCCAACATGTGTGCTTTAATTTTCATACCCAAAAATATTCAGATTCCTGCTGAAATGGGGAGGAAGGAAGATAATACACAGTTTCCTTAGTTTGTGTGAATTTTGTATAGGCTATGAGAAATAAAAATACCAGCATGTTCATAATGTTTTTTCAGGACAAGGAGTTGATTTCGATCTACAAAAATTACTTACTTTCCCAGCAGAGAACTATGCTGCTGCACCATTTTGTTCCCCACCAACTCAACCCGAATGTGTTGAGTTTCAGTGTGGAGCTGCCTCAATTTATTAAATCCCCTGGGGCCTATGTTTAAGCAAAAGTGGACAGAAATGGCAAGGGAGCATTTCCCTAAACTGAGAAATAATTGACTAATTATACGTCAACTATATTTTTGCAGGAGACAATTATAATTTTGCAAAGAATGAGACTTTCTAGTATTTATAATGATGTTATTGCTGTGATAATCTCAGAAAGTCACTGCACTCTCTTATGTTTTGAGACTTGTAACAATACTGTGAACTCCTGCATCAGGCACTGAGAAAATGATAACACTGGCTTAGGTTTTAAGGGAGTGTTCAACATTTTAAGATAGTTTTCCAGTTTTGGACTGCTTAATGGTTAACTCCTTTTTCTGAAGTCACCAAAGCTGAAAGGATTCTTAAACTGGAACTTGAGAATCTCTCCAGAACTTGAACAAAAATAACAGAGGTCACAAGTTAGCAGCATTTTATCACATTGCAAGTATTTCATCATGCATCCCCAAAACAAATTGGTAAGGGAATAACATCATCTGAAATGCAGAGTGCGGTCTAAGTGAGTTAGACTACCTAGACTCTAAAAATAATGAAAAAGAACCAGCCTCCCCAAATTTATCTGTCAAAGGCAGCTTCAAGCTTCCCCACCCTTCATTTTATTGTAGCATACATCATTCAAAATTTCAATTACAGCATGTATGTCAAAGAAAAGCCTCTGAAGATAAAATTACTAATTTAAATATTTTTCTCCATTTAATATATAAATAGTTTGTTGCATGAAAGCCATTAAAGATACTGTGTTAATGTGTGGTATGGAGGAAGAGATGAAAATTGATGCATTCCAGGAAGGAGAAAATTATTTTGAATTGTAAATGCCAGGCTAATTTGTTTCACTCTGAGACATTGCTATTGTGCTACTGGGCTGTTGTGCAGTCTTGTCAGCTGTTTCCCTGAATATAAATAACTGTAATTTTCACACTTGCTTCTTCCTAAAGTTTGTAAAAGCAGTTGGTTACAACATCAAATTAAATTGATATCTGCTGAGCAGGTTTTTTAATACAAGAAGTTCTCACAGTTTTTTGGTTTCTTTCCAATCTTTTATAAAAAACCCACAAATTGACTTAAGAGGTACCCAGGACTCCTGTTTTCAAGCAGGCTGTTGTTCTTTGTCAGGGAGCTTTCAGTAGTGCTTTTTCCTCAAGCTCACTTCTATGCAAAGCCCCTCTTGCACTGTCAGGGTTGTGTGGGGGCCGACCCTCCAGGCTGCCTGTGCAGTGCATCAGCAGCTGCAGAGGGAGGGAATGTGGTGTGGGAACATGTCTCTCCAAAAATGATCTCCCACCCTGGATTCTGATTCCTGTCAAAGGTGAAACCAAGGATGTAGCTTTCCATAAACAAGCACATTTCTTCACATACTCAAGGAGGGTGCTGTGGTTGTTATGGAAAGGAAATATGGTTGTTATGTATAGGAAATATGCTGGTGAGACCAAGGTGCTGTCTGGTGCAGTGTTCCCCCTTGGCCTGTGCTTACAAGTGAATATTTACAACAGACTCTGACAGTGGACAGAGCAGGCACCTGTCCCTGCCAGCCTGCAGCAGTGTGTGGTCTCCCTAAGCCAGTGTTATGTAGGATTTGTAGCTGAGCTCAGACACTTGCAGGGATGTGACTTCTCCAGCCCACCACACTGTTCTTATCCCTATACAATTTCCTAAGTTATGATTTCAATGATTTCTAATACTAGGTAAATATGCAAAGTTTTGCTTAGGATTTTTTTAAGCCTTTTTTGTACCTCCAAGGGAAGAAGAGTCCTTTGCTCCTTGGCTGTGTTTTCAAGGGCAGGTGTAGCTTGTGTATGTGTGGCAGATGGCAGGATCCTGGCCTTGGCTGGTGTGAAATCATACATGGGCATAGGCACCTCTTAAGTGCTCTCTTGAATTTCTCTTAAAAACATTTTGGTCAGACTGGTCATAAAACTGTTTAGTTTGGAAAAGATCTCTAAGATGGTTGAGTCCAAACCCAGCAGTGCCATGTTCACCACTAAAACACATCCCCAAATGCCACACCCAGACATGCTTTAAATATCTCCAGGGATGGTGATTCTGCCACTTCCCTGGGCAGCCTGTTCCAATGCCATTCCTCAAGGTTTGCTTCCCCACCTTGGGTAAAGGAAGACTATAGGACCAGGTACAGTGTAATTCTTTAACTGATGATGGGGGGAGAAAGCTTTACTAAGGTTTCTGTGCACTAGTGTTTAGGGAACTTCTAGATTCATTCATCAGCTGGTTTTGCTGGACCTGCTGGATCAGACCAGCAAGACATCTCAAACAAGCTGTTTTTACAAGGTTCAAAATTACCTCTATTTTGGGAGCTACAGCTACCATTTGTAGGATGGTGAGAGACTGGTAATTGGACTCCCAAGTGAAGGATTTTGGGCATGTAGCAAGGAAGAGCAGGTATTAGTGTATCAGATGTCTGGAAATTTTCAGAGTAATGGAATGAAATTTTCAAAGTTGAAAGTACTATTATTTGGTGCATGAGTACAATGACAGAAAAACCTTTAATAAGACTTTATGTAATCTCTTTCTTACACTGAACCGGACACAATTTAGGAAAAAATAAAAATGTTGTGCCTGCTTTTGTCTCAATTATTTGTGGAACTAAGCTGATTATGCACTTGAAAAGCAGCAGCAATGTGACCCTTTTATTACTGATTGTAAAAATAGCTGGAAAAACAATCTGACTAGATACCAGCAGTGTATGAACATTATAAAAATCCTTGGAAAGGTGTGGCTTGCCTCACCCCTTCCAGTGAATTGGCACCTCTATCAATGTGCTATTGGGTAGCATAAGCTGCCCATGGAAACTGAAAGTGGGGGGAAAAAACAACCCCACAGAAAAGCAGCAGGCTTTGTTGACCCCTTAACTGTTATGTGCAGGACCCTGGAGCTCCCTGGAAGGGAGGAAATCCCCCTGGCACTAGCAGGAGCTGTGCTGGCATTAGCTGAAAACGAGTGTTTCTCTCTTATAAATGGGAACTTCCATTTACAGCCCTGAGCTGTGTTTCAGCCCTGTGCTCTCAGGAGAGCCACTGGAGTTGTAGGTATGAGTTAATCAGGCAGGAATTGGCTCATGGGAGAATAACAGATGTTCTTGTGTACGGCTGGTATTAAGTCACTTAAAAGGACTAAAGTAGCAGACTGTTGTCTGCTGCTGGTTTTTTACCTGTGTATTTGTAGGTTTTTTAACATCTGTAGGCTTTGGTTGGACCTGAAAAGGTAGCTCACAAGAGAAGACTGGTCCAGACAGCATTCTGGTCCCCCTGCTGCAGTGCTTTTGGTGATAGTGTCTAATCCTAAAAAAATAAGGGTGTTTACTTTAAAATGAAAAAAGAAAGAGGGAAGATATTTCTATTCTGCTAAAACATTTATAATTTGTTCAGATTTTCTTCATCTGAAATGAACATCAAAACCATGGTTTGCTGTAATATGGAAAAATTTCTCTTCTCTTTATTATCCACTTTATTGTTATCCTTCTTATGCTACAAGTTACAGAAAAAATGTTTTGGCTGTTCTTCTGAAATCTTTGTTTCTGTTTATTTTTATGCCATACTACTGTTCCTTTGACATTATTTGTTTCTGACAATCTCATGTTGTCTTTCTGAGAAACTTTCCAGTTTTCTAATTGCTCCTCAGGTCTCAGTTTGATGCCCAAAACGGTTTTTAATGGTTTAGTTAGCCTTCAGAGGCTTGCAAAGACCACTTTGAAACAGCTTCTACTAGTCCTGGAAAGGGATGGGGGAAGAGTAGACTGCCATCTCTTGAATCTGTGTGGCTGCTGACCTTTGATGATGAATTCTGTGGGTCATAGGTCTTGGCTTTTCCCAGCTCAGGATAGCAGAACAGAGGGTCTTAAAATGAATCACTGATTTACTGTCCTAGATATGTCTTTTCTTGAAGAACTCACTGGTTTTAATGAAGTTTATTTCATACATGAGTGTTTGTCCAACTTTCTTTAAAAGAGTTGTGGTGTGTTTGCCAGAAATGAAAAGTCCTTATAGAAGTATGAGTTTAATTAAAAGTAGTGAGTAAAAATTAAAATGAAACAAAACCACCCCAAAATAGTAGTAATAATAATAGTAATGACAGTATACAAAAGCCAGAAAAATCAAATCCTGCTCATCTCATGACGCTGCCATTGTCATTCCTGTAGAACCTTGTGCTGAAGCTCCTCTCAGAGTCTTTCAAACCCTTCCCAGTGCTCTGGGCTCCTGGGTTCAGAGACCTTGCATTTCTTCTGTAACTGTCCTGAAAGCATCCCTTCACTAGGGCTGGCTTGAGCTGTTTTTCTCTGCCTGTGCTGTAAACTGATCCCTGTAGAGATGAGCTAATGTATCTATGCAGTTAATAACGTGATACTCCTGTGCTCTTGCTGTTCATGGTAGAGCTCAAAGCACACCTTGAGTGAGATCGGGTGCACTGGCTTAGCTTTGTACACATGAAGTTTCTGGACTAGTTCAAGGTCACCTAAGGGGCCAGCAGCAGATGCAGGAGCAGAACCTGCACCTCCTATGTTCCTCTGGGATCCATCTGTCATGTCGTGCTGCTGCAGCTTCTGTTTAACACAAATTACAAGCAGCTCCAGAACTCGATGTCTGCTGGATTTTCAACATCCTCTTGTGCTGCAAAGTCAAGGATTGCCATTGCTGAAAGAGAGTAACAGACATATTTGTATAACTTTTTTTTTTTTTTTTTAAGATTGTGTTTGAAAGGTGGTATTGCTGTCTGTAAAGTAGAAATATGTTTACTTGGAGGAATAGGATGAGATCCCCAAGAGCATAAATCATATTAGTATCTGTGGGTAATGCTGTGTTAGCAATGAGGCCCCAGAGTAACTAATTGCAGTTTACAACTGCACCTGTGGCTCCTGTCATGATGGTGATGCTCAGTCTTCACTGCAGGTCAGTCTTAAGGCACAAAGCCCTGTGTGAAGCATAGTGCAGCCCAGGGATGCTGCCCTGTACTGGTGTGGTGAATGGACTTGTGGTGCAGGGAGCCTTTGGGCTCCAGCACACGTGCCTTCATTCCCATTTTCAGCCTCAACATGTCACTATTCCAGCAGGGACAGGTGGGGCCCTGGGAATCTGATGGTGGCTGCTGCAGCTCCAGCAGTGTGTGACTCTGCCCACACTTGCTGTGTGTCAGGGAAGGTGGAGACACAAAAGGGGAGGGCAGAGGCAGCAAGTGCTGCTGTCACCTTGCTGGCTCCCTTGCTGCAGTGAAGGGAGATTAAAGAGGTAGGTTAATCACATGGTAGTGGGAAGCCACATCCTGCAAGGAATTCAGGAAGGTTCTAAAGGTGATAGATAATTGTGTGAAATCACATTGTTATAGCTTAACTTCATGCACTAAGGCACCTCCGAGGTGCTTTCCTGCATTGTAAAGCTTTACAAAGCTTCTGTTCTTGATAAGTGTTTGCTTTTGTGTCTCTCTGCTTTCCAGTTGTGCCCATCTCATGAGCTTGACTGCTGCTGTCCCTGACCTGTGCACATCAAGTTCTGCACTGTCCCTTGTACTTACAAAGTTATTGTTTCTGGGGGAAAAAAATTAAATGCATGTTCACTGTGGAAAGAATAAGCAGAGATACTAGTATTTAGCAATATGCATTTGTTCACTTGTAAGAATGGTTGCTTTGTTGTATGACTTTTCAGTGGCAGAGTATATAAAATTTCAGAACCTGTTCTTATTTAGTTGTAAGTTACATTTACTTCCAAGTTTTCTCTTTACTGACTGAATTTTTTTACTAATACAGTGACCTCCCCTTATAAATCAAGATTTATGGCCTTGACTCATGCTCTTTATATTTTTTTTCCATTGAAACAACCCACAACAACTGCTGGACAAGTATTTGAATGTTCTGCCTGTCAGATGTGCCCCATCACAAAATATTGTTTAACAAAGCAGGTTTTCCAATGACTTTCAATTTTTAGTACAAATATATAATTCTAGGAAGTACTACAGACATTCTTCCTCTCCCAATCTATAATTTCCATTCAGTAAAATTTTGAGCATGAACAGTAAATTACTGTAATACAGAAAAGCAGTGTGAATTGGGACATATTTATAGCGCTTGGACCCCAATACTTGCCTTTGAATCTGGTCCATGGTAGTGATATGATTGTACACAGTGGCTGAGATGGGAATGTTGGGTACTTCTGTGAGAATATTGAAGTTCTGGTTTATTCTATCTGTGGTAAATGCCACAGTTCACCCAGCCTGTCCTCAATACCAGTTCTGTATAAAACACTGGCTTGTTACTGCAGCACCACTTTTAGTGATGTTCTTGGTAGACTAGAGATCCAGGACGTGCATGTTGAGAGAAGTGCTTGTTCACTGACTTCTTTAAAATGAAAAAATAATGTCCTGGAAGCTTTCTGATTGTCTTAGCTTTTGCTACAACTTGCTATGAGCCCTGAATTTTGAGTTTAATTTAACTTGGCAGTACGTGTCTAACTTCTCCCTTTCCATAGCTGTCAAAAAGCCCTTTATTTATTAGTGCCTACAGTGTAGCTGTACCTGCAGTTTAGATTTAAAACACAATCTTTAAAAGTGGCAACCAGTATAACACTGGGTGTCAGCAGCACATCCATCATGTCAGAGTGCTGTTTAGGAAGATAAAAATTATGAGATGTTGTTTTAGCAATATTTACGTGTCTCCTCTCTCATACCTCATTGCTGTTTAGGGTCTGTGTAGAGCTCTGCTTCCTGCAGGTGGAAACGAGTGCAGTGTTCAAATGGCTTCACAGTGCTGAGCACATCAAGGACATTGCTCTTCTATAAAAGGAAGCTTTGGAGGTTTTATCTTGACAAGAATCGTGGATTTTTTGGGTATTAAAAAGTGTGAAAGCATTTAAAAGTCAAACAGAAGTCCTTAAACAACATGAATTCCTTTCTCAAATCTGTTTTTACTTAAATCTTTGACTAGGATTTCATATTTCTTTGATGTATCTCATCAGTTTATTAAGGATGTCTGTAAATCTCTTTTCTCACCATGTAACACCTAAGCCCAGGGTAGGATTTTTCCCCTTTACTGTGAGCGTGAACTTTTTATTCCGAGCAGCCATCTGATGAGTCATTCTTTCATTCTTCCAGTGGAAATAAATTGTCTTTTTCTGGCATATTTCCTTCTCCCAAGATCTGGAATAAAACGGGTAACAATGTTCTTTTTCTGTCACAGATCTGTAGTTCTTAAAGGGATGTTCCCTTGGAGATGGATGAATTACCTGTAATGATTTCGGTTTTTTGTCCTGTAATGTATCAATAGCTGTATTTACTGGAGATCTTTTAAAAACCTGATGGCTGTGGTTTTCTTCCCATCAAAGACCAAGCCCAGATACCATCAAAGTCAGTGGGAAACTACTGACTTTTTCAGGCTTGCATTAGAGCTATGGGCACTGCAGAACACTTCAAGGCAGAGCTTATATCCAAACACCTTTCTTCAAAGCATCTTTAATGTTTTTCCTCTATTAGCAGAGAAGCAGCATTATGGATAACCTTGGACAGGCCTATTTCTTTAGATGGGAGCTGCACTCCAGTTCAGTGTCAGAGCACAACTCATTCTCACAGAGGAGGCCTTTTCTGGAAGCAGGGAGAGCTGGTAATTATGCAGTGCTCTCTCTCCAGACACTTGTTGCAGTCCCAGCAAGCTGGACCTGAATGCTTTCATGCTAGAAAGGTTAAGTGGCTTCTGCTGCATCTGACTTCATTGCTCTGGCTTTTCTGTGAGCGAAGCAGCCTGCCTGGTGCTCTTGTAAGGCTTTGCAGGGACCTTCTGGCCCAAGCATCCATGTTCCCCTGTGTAGGTGTTTCCCTTACTGGTGCCAGCCCCTAAATACAATTCCACCTCTCAGATAGCCCCTTACAGCTCTCAGATGAATTTGTGAAGCTTACAGAGTGCACTCTCTCATCTTTGGGTGCTGAGGACAATTTCTGAGCTGGTTATTGTAAACAGGTTCCTGTACCTTCGTTTGATGATCCAAGGTGGCCTGGGGTACACTAACAATATAGGGGTAATGCTTGCAAACCCAAATTCTAGTGGAATAAAGGTTAGAAAAGTGTTAAAATAACAAGGCAGGTTATTAGAAGAGGAAGGCCTTACCTTTGCACTCTCTGCATCTCACTTTCTGAGGGTGCTTAACAGCTGTCTCTAGGCTGCAAGAGCTGGCATCTCCTGTGTCATTCTCCAGAGGAGGATGACCCTGGTAAAGGAGGTTACTCGGGTAGCCCTGGCCACCTCTCCCTTTCTTCATCTTTTTAATCCCCATTTCGTGACCATGGCTGGGTGTAACCTAGATCTCCAGTACTGTCTATCCTTGCTGCCCTGGTTTTTAGAAATTCCTGATTGAATCACAATGTAAATTAAAAGCATTGAAACATTCTTTGCTTCAGTTCAGTAGCTGTTCTGTGTGTCTTCCCAAATATTTAAAAGAGAGCAATTAGGCTTTGCACATTGAATGCTAAGAGAAATACGGTGTAAATGTTGGTAAAATGTATGAAGTTTAGTTTGCTATGATGCACACTCTAAAAAAACCCAACAAACCAACTTGATATAAACATATATAAGACACTTAGCAAACCCTCTTGAGATAAGCATCACATTTAATGTCTGTGTGTGTTATGTTAATGACCAGCTTCCACAGAAGAGCAAAAGCAGCAACAAGCACTTAATAAGGTTTTCCTTTGGAAACTCTAAGATTCACAGCCACACACAGAATAAATAATATGAGGAGAGGAAGAGGAGGTCTAACTTCAAGGAATATCCCTTAAACAAATGAAAGACATTTTTACCTGATGGCAGATTTTTATCTGATGGCAGATGTGTTTTTGCAGACATGAGGATAAAGACATATAAATATCTCACTCTTTTAAAAGGGAAATTACAACTGTCTTTTCAGCATTCATTTTTTCTTCCTTTTGGTGATACACCCATACTACAGGGAAGATAACTGGAAACTGTGTGTTCTTTCTTCACTCTGCTGACGTTTTAAATGGTTGAAACTGAAACTTCTTACTGTCACTGCAAAAAGACAAGGTTGGTAGGACAGCAGGCTGTCCCTCAGCAGTTAATGACTGAGTGCCAAGTAACATTAGGGCTAGGGACTGTTTCATAATCACTTCTGTAGATATCTAATATTTCTTGTCCTTTCTGTATTTCTTATTTTTCCCCAAATACAAGCTGTGTGGTAGGTAGCAGAACTACAATGTGTATGCATACCTAATCTGATTCTTTTAGAGAAGCTGCCTGGTTACCAATGGAAACTGAAGTGAAATGCAGGCTGGTAACATATAAGCACTTAGCTTAACTTAAAACTCTGCAATTAAGGTCACATGTGCATTTATGTCTCTCTTCAAGTATCTTAGCATCCTGGTGATCTCTGGAAAAGCACTGCCAACTGGGACAAACCTAATGATCAGAATAGAAAAATATCTCAAAGCCCCCTCTTGTCTCTTTTTAAGTGAGGAAGGAAAATCTTCTAAAAACTCTATGTACTTGACAGAATATGAATGCTGAAATGTCCATGTGTTAAGCTTGCTTAACCAGCCTGTGTCCTGTATAAATCTGGATTAATCCATGGAAACAATTCCACACAACAGCAATTTAAATGGCTTAGAAGTTTTGTGTGAGCTTTTGGATTTGTGAGAAAATTAAAGTTCATGCCATAGGTGTTTTTTCAGCACCGCTAAGCACCCTTTATCTAAAACTGCTCTGAAATAGGTTTTCTTTTCTATAAATTTTTGTTCCTAGAGTGTATTCTTTTAAAGGATACATTTTGAGTATTTCTATCTTGAAAGAGTGTGTAAGAACATCTAATTTCTTTGTCAGATACACTGTTTATTCAGTTTTTCATCCAGATAAGTATGCCTGGAATACTTCTGATTGTTCCCAGGTTCCAGGTGGTTTCCTTCATTGCATGTTTCTGCAATAGAGAGATTGAAGTTCAGCTTTAATTACCTTTCTAATAGCACATGATGATTTTTAGTTGGTTGATATCAGCCACTTAATCTGCCTGATAATAGCATTTTGTCATTAACAGTTTGTTCTTTAAAGACAAATTGTCTGATGTGTCTGTACGTAACTTTTTCCTTTGTTTTTGTTAAGTAGCTGGGATTTGTTCAGTTAACTTTTGTGAGTACCTTGTAACTTGCCCTATATTTTAGTGGATTTGGCCCTTGAGACTATAGGAGTTATCAGCAGAAACCATGGGATATGTGGACAGGTGGGTGAATTAAGGGAGAATTTTAGGAATGAACTTTTAAAGATAAACTGTTTTAAAGGGGAATTTCATTAAAGCATTTATTTTCAACACCAGCCTGGAAACCCATTTGTTTTGATCTGTGGTACCTTATTTAGATTAAGAGTTACCCTAAACCCATAATAACCATTATAAAAGTATGTAATCATTCCCATCCTAAGAGTTTGGGAGTAATTGGATTTTTTGGGCTCTTGTTAGTAAAGTGCTCACCCACAAACAGCTGGGACCAGGGCTCTAAACTGGGGCTCAGCTGATGTGCTGGAGCCCTGCTTCCCTGTGGCTGTGGGAGTGAGCTGGGGTTCACAGATGGATTGGCTGTTGCTGCTCCAGTCAATGATTTTCCAGCTCTTCCCTGCATTTGTAGTACTGTAAAAGAACTGCACAGGAGAAAAAAACCAAACCTGCAATCATGTTATAGCAAGAGGATCCTGGGATTTTGAATGTTCAGTGTTTCTTCTCACTGCACAAACAGGAAGGCTGGTAATATGTACCTAAAATACCAAGTATTTGGGCTAAAAAGCCTTTTTTGAGGCAGATCATAAACCTCTAAAGGGAGATAATGATCAGGTTGGTGATGCAACCTGATTGTATCAGTGTGAATGGAACTTGCAAGATACAATTAAAGAAACACCTTGTATTCTTTTTCTTTCCAGCCAAGATACAATTGTTCATGTCACTATCACACTTATTTTTTTCCCTATGATTGACCTAATATACTATTTATAAAAAACATATACTTATTCTCTCAGGGCTGATTTATGGCATGATAAAATTTAATTTGTTACTTTGTTTCAGAAGTCCGGTAACTTTAGATGTTGAATGTTTTCATAATACATTGAAATTGCTAATTATGAAGAAAAATGTGTATTTTAGACTGAAATATTTTAAATAAAACCAGCTTCTCTTAATCATTGTTGGGGTGTGGGAGAATCTCTTGAATTGGTCATTAGTTCACCAGTTTCCAATTAGGATTTGCTCATCTCCAGAGCATCAAATTGCCCTGCTCATAAACTGGGGCATTTATGCATAAACACATGATTAGGCAGATGCCAAGTCCCCTGCTGTGCAGCAGAGCTGATGTTTACTGATATCACTTCTTTTTGTGGGGGTGCTCCAGGAATGGCCATTTTTGGACACATGGTAGAGCATCTGCTGAGGGATGATGGCAGCGTAAGGGGTGGGGATAATCTAAAATCAGCCACCCAAAGAATGACTCAGGGGAGTTTGAGACAGGACCTTCCTGGAGGTGCTCCTTGAAGGGCAAGAGGCAGCAGATGTTTGGGGTAGAACCATCCTAAAGACCACCCCAACCTGACTTATTATTTCAGCCTGGTTCTCCTTTCAGTAGTTATAAGGCTCTGCTGCTCCTCTCTGCGAGTTTGCATCCGGCTAATAATGTCTGGGCCCTGCTACCCAGTCACCTCAAAATTTTGTGGATGCAAATTCCCTATTTTTCAGCCTTCCTCTTATAACTTGTGTATTCTGTCTGCGTGCTGCCAAGTACTACTGGAAGTATTGGTAATCCGTAAGGATTTATTAAAAGCTGTTCTCTCTGAGGCCTGGAAGAAATTTTCTCATAATTTACCACTCTGAATGCATAATAAGCACTTGTATCACTTACTGAATTCCTAGTGATATGTATTTCCCAATGGGCTGGTGGATATCGTTGCAAATCATCTTCCTTTATGAATTTCTATGTATTGACTGTCACTTCTAGTTTTGCTGGTTTTGTTTAAGAGTATTGCACAGATAATGGCATTTGGCCCAAAGGAAAGATGCCTCAAAGAGTAATGGGGATTTCTTTAATGAGGTTTGTTATTATTTGTAATGCACTGACCTGGTCATAAATCAGGCTTTTATTGTGTACTATAAAACCCACAGGGCAAAAGAAGTCTTAGTTTTAAACTAATTCCAGCAAAAGCATAGGTTAAATGTTAACAGAGCTGACTATCAGAAGAACAAAGCATGTTAATAAAAAAACTTTTGGGCATAGGAAGGAAAACAATTATTCCTGATTTAATTAAAGAAGCAAAGAAATCAGCTGTTCTGGAGTTGTGGCTATTTGTGAGCTGTTTCGCTCTTGTACAGAATGCACATTTGACCTTTTGACAGAATACAGTATCTCATGGAAGAGAAAATGTCTCATTAAAAGTGAAAGTGATAGATAACATCTATTAATCAATGGTATGGAAATTCTTTGGGCCTCAGCCTTCGTGTTTAGCTGTATCTCTTGGGAATCAATATTGTTTCCAAGTAAATAAAACAAAATCAATAGGAGACATGTATTTCATTTTGGTTGCAAATCATTAGTTTTCAGTGTTTCTTAACCTTAAGCTGCAAATAAAATCTTTAGAAAATTGTCTTTAAAAAATAAACAATACTCAAGAGACCTTGACATGTTAAGTCATTTGAGCTAGAGCATCTTGCAAACATCTAAGAGCTATTCCTGTGGTCACTCTTACTGGAAATAGGCTGTTTGCTGATTCTGGAAAGAGTTAGTTTTCTTCACAGCAGCTGGTGTGGGGCTGAGGTTTGGATTTATGCTGGAAACCTGACGATAACTCAGAGATGTTTTTGTTACTGCTGAGCAGGGTTTACCCTGAGCCACGGCCTTCTCTGCTCCTCACCCCACCCCAGCAGCGAGAGGCTGGGGGTGCACAAGGAGCTGGGAGGGGACACAGCCAGGACAGCTGACCCCAAATGACCCGAGGGATATCCCAGACCATATGGCCTCATGCTCAGCCATATATCTGAGGGAGAAGGAGGGAAAGGGGAGGCATTTGGAGTGATGGTGTTGTCTTCCCAAGTCACTGTTATTCCTGCTGTCCTGGGGATGCAGAGCACCTGCCTGCCCTAGGGAAGTGGGGAATGAATTCCTTTTTCTGCTTTGCTTGTCTGCTTATCTTTTACTTCTTAAACTGTCCTTATCTCAACAAGCTTTCTTATGTTTACTGTTCTTTTTCTCTCCCTGATCCTGCTGGGAGGGGTGGGAGTGTCTGGGGCTGAGTTGCCAGGTGGGGTTAAACCAAAGGCTTCAAGGAGGATTCTGCTTGAAAATACTCCATCAATGACTGGGGCAGCTCTGTTAGGAATAAAACATTCTGAGATTTTCCCCCTCACTCCTTCCTATGTATTCCCATTCTTCTACTCTTCTTTGCAGTCTGCTATTGTAGAAAATGCTAATATAAATTACCAGGCTGCCAGCCTTTTTTCAGCCATTGTTTCCTTTTCTCCGTCACTCCCATCTTGTATAAGTTTATCCCCAAAATGTTGCATCATGTCTGGTATCCTAAAAGCCACTATAGTTGCACAAGTGCTACTATGGCTTTGCTTTTCCTTCTGCTGTTACTTGGAGGAGATACTGGGCTGTGGTGATATTCGTAGAAACAAACAAACCCCACCTTGATTTGGGATGTAAAAAGCCCAAGGATAAAAAAAATCCTGTTGTCTTATGTTATTCCTGAGGGCTCAGATTGGACAACAGCTAAAGCCTAAAGAAAACAAAGTAGTAACGGAGGGTGTGGAGGAGGTCAGAACACAAACTTCTCTGCAGGAAGCTAAGAAGCCAGAGAGTCATTTTTCCTCAGGGACAGAAGCAAGAGCCATTTATCACACAAAAATAAACCAGTGAATTTGGGGACACTGCCTATACTGCAGTGCAGCATTACATAGTCACTATCCTATGTTGTTTCATTGAGTTATTATGTTGTAAAGTTCACACAATCCCCTCGGCTGAGCACCTGACTGACATTACCCAGGTGCTCAGGAAAGAATGGGCCTATTGTGAAATTGTATCCTCATTAGATGCAACCTGCAGAACATTCACCCTGCTTCCCATCACAAAAAGCCTAATCAGTGTCCTTGTTTTCTTCTATTGGATGATTCATACAGAGATGAAAGTATTGTGGTTCCATCTTGGCTAATGTTTTTCACAATGTTGTAACCCCCCTTTCTGAAGTTAGTTTTGTTTGAAAATATATACTAGGGGAAAAGAGAATGAAAACTGGATGACAGAACTTCTAGTTCTTAGCTACTGAAGGTAAAGGGTGCTTAAGACACACATTAAGAGTAAAGTGTAAAAGAATATTCTTTGAAAATATTGAATATGCAGTTAACACAGAACCAGAATTAATACTAAGAGAGACAGAGACTTGCAGCAGGAATGAAACTTCAACAAATCTGTTAAAAGCTATCAAGGGAAGAAGTAGCTGGTGAAAGAAGGAAGTAGAGCCAAAGAAGCTCAGATTGGAGTTGAGTGAATATAGCAATAAAGTATTTGCAAATATTCCTGTAAAACCTAATGATTTGAATTGCTGCTATTGCCTACCATTTTAATCACTTAGAAACGTCTGGTTCAGCTAATTCTTATTCACAAGAACAAAACACAGAAGACAAAAGCAGCATGGACACTTGTGTAGATTTCTGAGGTATTCCCACTAGAAGTGACTTAGTCCTTTTGAAAAGTTTTTTTTTTTTCCTTTTGATTTGCACAAAAGGCTATCAGAGTTGCATGTGTAATGAGGGAGCTCTTGAAAGCCACCATCTGTCTGTAGAGCTTTTGTGAATTAAGGGAAGAGCTCTGATACATGGTGTTGATCGTGCAGAGATAGGAAAAAGTGTCTCAGCTGTGACTGTCATGAAGGGACAGGTATGAAGAACGTGTAGCTACCAGTGTATGAGCAGAAGGTGGCCTGGGCATATTATTCCTTTCAGTTTAGTTAAAGGTTAATCCAAAGCCTGCAAGAGCTGATTGGTTAACTGCAAACCTTGGGTATCAATGCATTATATAAACTTTTAATACTGTGTGGTATATAGTACAATAAATCCAGCTTCTCTGAAGTTGCAGCTGTTTGAGAAGTGCTACAGGTGAGTGGCTACAGCATCAACTCACAGTGCTTTGTTGCTTCAAAGCGTTTTGCTGGTTTAACTGAGAGTGGTGGGATTTGTGCAAGTTCAAATTTTATATCTCTCCACTGTCCCAGTTTTATGCCAAATCAAATATTCTTTGCCCTTTCATAGCAGGCAGTGCATAATAATGTATATTATAGTGATCTAAAGGTATGTTTCCTAAAAATGTTAGAGCTCTTTCTGTGCTTGGAACAGTGTACTTTTCTGATCTTCAGCAGAAATGACAGACTATCTTATTTTACATTTGTTCTTTCTCAGATACACTCTGTGGTCTCTAACATCTGCCTCAGTCCCTGTGAGACCCAGCTCAGAGGGTGAAGCTTTATTAGGTCATCTTTTTCATTTTTTTGTTGCCAGTTTTAAAACTTCCCTTGTGAGATGTCATCTGCCTGCTCCCCTCTGAGGTATTGGAAGCCTTTTGCCCCAGCAAGGGAAAGAACACACCAGTCCTCAAGGAGCTGCCTGGGGGGGAACAAGGCTGTAAGTCCTTGTCCAGAATGGGATTTGAGCCTATGATGTGTTGTGCCTCTATTTCACACTTCAATTTTTCTTTTGTGTTAAAGAAGGTGAAGAAAGGTCTAGAGCCCACATCCACTTTTAAGGCTTGGGTTTTTTTATTCTTCAGTTCTTTCTGCTGTAACTTTGTCAGTTGGGGCTGTTGCTCTCACCACATCATTCAATGGCATCTCTGTACCTGTGCAGAGGAGTGATTACAGCACAAGGAAGTTCTCTTCCTTGGGAAACTCATGGCTCTCAAATAACTACTTTACAGCAATTGGCCAAAAAATTGCTGGCTGGGGTGGAATGTTTCTTTTTTAGATCTTATAGCCCAACACTGAATTCACAAAGAAGGGCTTGGGGCCACTCTGGGCTCCCTTTGCTGTCAGCTCTGTGCTCAGCTTTCCAGCACCTGTAGGGTGCTGAGGTTTATTACTGTTGCTCTATTGGGAACGGCGAGAAGAACAACACAGACTCTCTTGTGAGTTGAACAGGAGAGTTCTTCCAAGGTTTATTACCTCAGGTCTTCTTTTATAGACTGATATGTGAAAGTACAGAAAACTAAAACTCTTATTGGTTAGTAAACTAACACATCACCATCATTGGTCAGCAGGGTACACCACCCCTCGACCTTCTCTTGCAAGAATACAAGAAACTGACAAACAGCACCTGCAGACTGTCTTCTGTCTCTGAGGATTGTTTTAATTCCTCCTTATGTTTCCCAGGACACTTTCTCAGGTGAGACTGAGAAAGTTATGCGGCCCGCTATTCCACAGGTACTTTGCTCCCTGCTTCATAGTTAGCATTCATGTATTACTGCTTTTGAGGCTTCATTAGGTGTGTGGAATTCCTGGTTCAAACCAACACCAAGTGACTTTTGCATAAAATGTTGGTACACCAAACAAAATCATCAGGTGGATATACTTGGATGTGTAGGTTTCAGCATTTTCCAGAACTGAACCTGCAGTCTTTGCTGCACATCATTTCTCCAGACAAATGCTTTTCCTGCTGTTCTTTCCTAGAGGGAAACAGGCATCTTCTCCCTGGTTGCACATTTGTCTTATCCAAATCTTGCTCCATGTTTCATGTATTCCTGAGTCCCACGCCTGAAGAGCCTGTTCCTCAACTTTTGCAGAAACAGAAGTTGTGACTATAGATAACAAAATGCATATGCTAAACTCAGGTTCCATTTGCAGCTTCCAGCCAATGTTCTTCACTTGGTTTCTGCCTACTTTCATGTTCTCTCTTAATTCTTCCTCAAGGTGTCGAGGGAAATCTTATATATATGAGAAACATTAAGTTGCACTTACGGAAACTGAGCAGTTTCCTTGATCCTGCAAAGATTTTTGTATGTGCTTGTCGTGGTTTGACACTGGCCAAACACCAGGCACCCATGAAAGCCACTCACTCACCCTCTCACTCTCAGTTGGGCAGAGGGGAGAGGAAAAAAGTTAATGAAGGGCTCACAAGTTCAGATGAGGACGCGAGAAAACACTCTAAGGGCAAAACAGGTTCAAATTTACAGGTATAAAGCAAATTTATTATTAACAGAGTCAGAGAATGATAAGGAGAGGTAAAATAAGCCTTTAAAACACCTTTTTCCCCCTCAGGCCCTCCCTCCTCCCCACTGACAGTGTAGGGAGACATGGTATGGGGGTTTTGGTCAGACTGTCACCTGAAATCTTTTTCTGTTTGTTCAGGGAGAGGAGTTTTTCCTCTGCTGTGCTGTGGGGTCCCTCCCACAGGAGACAGCTCTCTGTGAACTTTTCCAGTGTGGCTCCAATCTCATGGGCAGCAGTCCTGCCAAAACTGCTGCAACATAAGTCCCTCCTGTGAAAAACGAGATTCACTTTTCTTAATAAATTATAAAAAAAATTAATATAAACAAAAAGACAATTAGGAGAGAAAGGAAATAAAGCAAAGGGTTAAAATGGCCAGGTGCCCATGGCGCGTTGCCAGGAACACACCTGATATCTTTGGAACATTCTTTTTATCCCCTCCTGCTGTGAGGGTTTAATGCATATTCAAACTTTTCTAAGAAGCATTTTGCATGGTTATGCCCTGAACCCGCCTCTTCAGAGCATGCTTCATATGGTTTTTATTTTCGCTGATCATCATTTTATTTGAATTTGATTTCCTTTCTTCCCAAGCGGTCAGTGCCGATAACAGTCTGGGCCCCTTGTCCTGCCACTGGTGACAGCTGGGCTTCATGTCCTTCCACTGCCAACAGCCTGGTCCTGGCTGCTGATAACAGCCTGCTCTCCATTGTCCTTTTGCTGATAACAGCTTGGGCCCCAATGTTTTTTGCCCTCTGGGGTTTCCTTGCTTTGTACCACGAAATTCCTTTAAACTTAAAATTTGTTAGCAAGAGAAAAAGTACATACATAGCCAAAAGTATTTAACATATAATATTCATCCTAATACTTGTGAAAGCCAATATCACAATACGGATTTATAACACCTTCATGGGCAAACAGTCTTCCCAAACTGTTGTGGTGTGGATCACTCATCCACAGGGTACAGACCTCTAAGGACAGGCTGCTCTCTCTGGAACCGGGGTCCTCTCTCTCTATTTGTGTCTCTCACTGGATCACAGCTTTCTCCAGCGCCCACCCGCTCTGGCGTGAGCACTTCTCCCACAGGCTACGAGTGAATCTCTGCATCCCCCTGGGCTCCAGGTGTTACAGGGGGCACTTTGTTTCACCATGCTCCTCACCACGGCCTGCACAGGAATCTTGGCTCCGCCAAGCACGGACCACCTACACTTGGAGCACCTCCTCCCTTGTCCGTTTTGTTTTTCATTGACCTTGGTGACACCATGTTGTTTTCCCTCACAAGTCTTCTCTTCCTCCTCTTCTTTGTCTCAAAGAAAAACTGCTGCCGGTAGGTGCCGTAGCCAACAAGTTCCAGCAATTCAAAGATTCCTACGGGATCTTGCAGCGCTGTGAGATTGATCTGGGTTGGGTTCAGTGTCGGGAGTCACTCGCCACGTTTTCGCTGCCGGCCAGGTGGCCCCGCTGCCATTGTGTGGGCGGTGGCGGCCGCGGCGCTGGCGCTATTGAACTCCTCTCCTCACGCAGGGCACCGGGAAGGAGAAGCCGCCCCCGGCCTTGTGCCCGCGGCGGGGCCGGCTGGGGTCGGCCAGGCAGGCAAGGCTCGCTGCAGGCCGCACCGAGATGGCGGCGGCTGCGGTGGCACATTGCCGCGGGCTGGGCCGGGATGACCCTGGCGGCGGCACCTGGCCACCCCTGGGAAAAACTGCCCGTGTGCTGGTTTGATTTTCTTCTTCAATGTCATCACAGAGGTGTTACCAACATCTCTAATGGGGTCAGCAGCATGTCCATCTTCAGAACCATCAGACTGGCTCTGCCGGACATGGAGGAAGCTTCCAGCAGCTTCTCACAGAAGTCACTTCTGTGACCCTTCCATTGCTACCAAAAAGCACCATTGAATATGTACATGCATGTGGGCAGAAGATTCCTGCAGTCTCTGTAGCACATCATTCAGGATCTCCATTTATCAATGCTGGCATTTGTGAGTAAAAAGACTTGAACAAATCTAGTAGAGAAAAATATTATTGTCTCCTTTCCCTTCAGACTGATACTATAATGAGTCAGAGCAGTGGTTTTGTATTTGTTTGTTCCTGCAGGTTCCTTTGCTAAGGCAATGTTCTTACTGTAAAATTGTTTATTCCTGCTCTAACTTCATATTCCTGTATGTAGATGTAGAGACTTCAACCCACAGTGAGCACCTGCTGCAATTTGAGTTTTGAATGACTCTGGAAGCTTGGAGATGGTACTTTGTAAGTGATCTTTTCTAAAGGTCCATTCCAATCTACCCAGTGGGGATTAAAGGAACCTGTTATAGAAAGCCGATGATAAAGTCCAAACGAGGTCACTGTCAACTTCACTGTAGATTTCAAAGAAAGGGAAATTACTGAGAAACATTTATTTAATGTGTCTTCTTTGAGACCAAATGCACCAATTAACAAGGAAGTATTGCAAGTTAAGAGTCCTTTTTGCTGTCAATAACTGTCATACAAGATACATTAGTTCCCTTACAGGCACTCTGCCACAGGAATTTTATGCCTCCCATAAATTTAAGCATGAATTATTGCAAGAGAATCACACAAGGGCTCCTACTAAATAATATGTATTACAGTTAAGATAATAATTTCTTATGTGACCTGGTGACAATAATGACAAGTAAATGGTTGTCTTGTTGGTAGCAATGCAAATACATCTCAAATGGGTCTGGAGACAGAGAGCCTTTGATCTAATGTCCAGCTCTGGGTTGCCACTTCAGTTGCTATTTCGATACTGAATTCATCCCAGTTTGAAATTTCTTTACTTATACAATATCTTAGAATATGCTATTTTTTTATTCTGCTTAATTGTATTTCCCTGATCAGGTGAATTTAGTAGATGCTGTCATTAGTTTCTGAAGTTAGAAATTAAATATGTCTAATATATGAGTGAAAATATCAGTTGATGGGACTGTCCTATCCTTTACCTTCATTTTTGCGCTTGTGAAAACTGATAAAGGCCTTGGTCAGGAACTGCTAGAAGCAAGTTAGTCAAATAAGAGGTAAAACCACGACAAACTCTTTTACATTTGGTACTTGTACTTTTTTTGATACTTTTGTATCATTTTAGATTTTAAAACATCTTATTTTACTTACTACTCTAGTAAGAAATGGAAAATATATGGACTTTCATGTCCCATAGACTTTTATTGTGAGGTGATAGCATTGTGGAAATCTGCAGAACCTTTTCCATTTTTTGTGTTCTTCTGAATGCAAACACTAGATGTGTTGAACAAACAGATCATTCTAAAAGCATTTATTTGTCAAAGAAAGGAACAGTGAGACAGACAAGTCTTAGCAAGAATAGTTTTGCATCTTGACTGAGCAGAAGTAATCAAGGAGATGTATCCCTTGACTGAAGCAGTACAAAGAAGCCTCAAGGTTCACTTTGTATCATCCAGGGCTGGATTTGAGATTCTCAAATGCCTCTTTTGGTCAAAAGTGGTGGGGAGCTTTTCCCAAGAGAGCAAGAAAGCAGAAGAATGGCACTGTAGGCGTGGTTAGAGGTACCTAAGCTGTTCTTGGAGTCAACTTGGCCTTCAGTAGGACATCCAACCCCACCAGCACTGATGACTGCTTGGTGTCAGTGGTTATGGTATGTTCTCTGTTTGTAAGCATCTGCCAAATCTGGAGTTGGCTCAGGGTTCTGCTGTTATTAGTTGTGCTGGATAGATCTAGGGAGCATTCTCCCAAATGTGATTTTGTTGCTGTGAGAGAGAAGGAAGGAACTGTAGGCTGCACATCGTGCAGGATTATTGATTTCAAGTACAATGTACACAGCCTTTGATGAACTTCTGAATTTAAGATGATTTCCTCTACCTGAAGTTTCTTGTCAGCTTTAATCGGTCTTGAAATAATTTTAAAGAACATTTCTTAGGCTATTCTTGAACCTAGGATGTAGAAGAAAAGAATTTTTAAAAATTCCTCAAACAAGCCCTAAATTCCTATTTGCTTTTAGAGTCCATTTTTTTTCATTTATTGACGACAAAAGTATAGAAGCCAGTCTAAAACTAAAGCTATGCCATCTTCCATGGTACTGGGGCTGCTTTCCTAGGCTGGATGTGTACCTAGAAGCAGAGGTGCCTTAGGTGTCACCACAGCTGTGACAGTAGTGTAGACTGTACTCTCAATTTTGCCTCAGCAGCAGCTCTGTCTGTACAGAATCTTCCTCCCAGGAGTGCTTCCTCAAGTATTTGCACAGCATTGTCCTCCCAGGATTGCTTTCCCAAATGTTAAGATGATAGCTCACATGGGATGTGAGTAATTGATTTTGTCAAGGGAGAGGTGCCTGCATCTTTGCAGGCATCCTTCTCTTGAGCTCTTCATGGAGACAGTGGGAGATGAGGAATACTGGAATTCCTGTTATAACTGAACAGACCTTCTAGTGGTCACAATAGCTTCAGTTTTAATTTTCTCCATTATCATATGTATATATATCATATATATATGTTTTGAGTAAGTATGTTCTGGTAATGTGTTGAAGCTTCGACTTCAGTTGAAGATGCAGTTATGTAAGAGGAGTGAACAAGTCTTTGCTCTCAAAGTTTTTTTCTTTTTTTGGAAGCTTCCATTTTGAAAGGAAAGAGCAGGCAAGTATGGGAAGAAGAATAAAGATAAAGAGACTTGATTGAGAACATCAGGGAAATCTGTAGTTATGGAAAGGTATCTGCCATTTGAATCCCAGACTAGTACCATGTCTGCTATTGAAATTAAGTGCAGAAAGAGCCATCTTTGTTAGCAAGGTTACTCCTGCATGTAATTTATTACTTCCCTTCTCCTGGCCTTTCGTAAGGTCTTTAGGAAGCAGTTGCGACAAATACTTGAAAATGCTTAATTTTGCTCCTTGCTTCTCCTTTTTTACTGTTTTCTTCTTAATTTTGTGGGGCTGGCTCCTATGAAAACATTTAGAGACTTCCCTGACTGTCAGTCTTCATACTTTCCTTGACTGAATTATGTTACATTAGGTGTTTCACACAGACATTGGAATGATCAATAGCTTAAAAATAAGATGCTGCTACAGTTCCCACTGAAGAAAGATTAACTGCCTCTATTGACTTAAAAGAGCAGGAGGAAATGAATGGAGACAGGAAAACAGGCCAGTTTCCCCCAAAATGCATAAAAATATAAAAAGGGCACCTCTTATATGAATTTCCCTGTTGTATGTCTGAGACAAAGGTTAGAAGTAGGTATGTTGGGAGTGCACTAGTCTGTTTTCTGTGAATGCTGGTTTGGCCTCTTGCTGTGAGTGAGTGTTTATGCTCATCCCAGGGGATGCTCGTGACAAAAGGATGGATGTTTTTGGTGCTATTGCTCAATTCTGAGTGCCCTTGGCAAGTAGGGAGATTAATGAGTTGAATGCAACATGAATATATCAGGACGGTATTTGCTCTTTGGAAAGGTTAAGAATCTCAAATTAGAATGCTTTGGGTGTGGGTGTGTCAACATATTTGCAGGATGCAATGGTGGGGGGGATCAATGAGTCCACAAAATTAAAATCAGATGAAAGGGATCAGGAGGTGTTTGTCAGCTCAAACACCTTGCCTTTGGCTCTGGTCTGAGCTGTGCTGTAGGTATGCCTATGTACCTTGCTGGTCCTGACCTTGTCTTGCTGACTTCTTCGCTTGCCCTACTGACCTGCCTCTGGTGATCCCTGTGGCCATCACAGCCCTGCTCTTCTGCCCTTGCTTAGCACATTGGGACTGTGCCCTTGCTGAGGATCAAAGTCCTGGCACTGTGTGAATTCAGTCTCCGTGTCCTCTGTGGACTTGTGAGAGCTCCTGTTTGGTATATTCTGTATGTAGCTTGACAGAGAAAGATGCAAAACTTGAGCTTTGTGTACAGTCTATGTGGCCCTGGGACATCTGGAGGTGCAAGCTGAAATTTGCTGCCTTATACCAGTTGGGATCTCCTAGGAATTTTCTGCAGCAAAGTTTGGAAGACCTGCTCATCCTGTCCTGTAACCTGGGTGTGAAGAGTGGAGAGGAGGTGGAGGAGTAGTGAACATCTGTCTTAATGCAACTGTACTAACCTGATCTGGGTAGCACTTACCTGGGAAATGCCCTGGGTTTGTGTGAGGATGTCCTTTTTAAGAAGTGACTTTAGCAATGATAATGCTGCCATTTGCTGAAGTCTGTTATTTTTCACTGCAAACCTCAAGTGCATAAATGCTGACAGTTTTGTGTTTGATCTTGCTAATGACCTACAGAAGATGTGTTCTGTCTGCCCTTGCACTTCTTAATCTTCAATTTATTGAAAGTCCTACAACTAATTACAGTCAAACAGCTACTATTTCTTTCCCAGAAACATGCATGGTAAACACATGAGCACTTTGAATTATTAAATGTAGCCTGATGTACCACTTAGTGTGCATGTGAACTTTTACTCTCTGCCTGATTCCTGTAACTAAGCAAACACATATCATAGATTCTGAAGCTCCAAGAACAAGTGTGAAACTTATCCCTGTACTTTGGAAAAAAAGTCACAGAATCACAGAATGGTTGTGAAGTCCTGTCTTTGCTGGTTTTCTCTGATGTCCCCAGGAACAAATCTGGATTTTACTATTACCTTGTGTATTTTTCACCACAGGGTCTCTGTTTGCTGAGTGAAATTTTCTGTGTTGACAGTGGCTGGTAGGTTTGATCCCCATGAATGAATATGTGCCCATTGTGGCAGCAGTGGTACAGGAAGGAGCGTAGTCATATTTATGGTACCTGACTTGACACTATGTTGGCCTGAGCTGTGGCTTCTAGGACCTAGAGTGGCTTTTGAGAGATCTCTTGGGTATCTCTGCACAATGCTGTGTTCACTCTGATAATGAAGAATGACTTACTGTGTCAAGAAAAGAGGTAATATTTACATCTATGGGAATTTCCATACCTAGTTGGCAGCATGGAGAAGGTTTTCATTTTATCTCCATTCAGACCAAAGGAAGGTAGAATTTCACTACAGAACAATGTGTCTGTGAGTGCATAACATGCTCTACCTTGAACACTTGGTAGGAATACTGAGAAAGGAACTAGTTTTGGAAGACACAGTGTGGGATGGACAATGGAGTAGGGAAGGTGGGGAGAGCATGTGGGCCTTGTAGTTCCACACATTAATTTTAGCTTTGATGGTTTTAAAGTATGTCATTTGAGTAAAGCTCAGTTTATGTAACAAAGTGTGATTTATGACTAAGTTTAGATCACACTAATTAGGGTAGAGTCCATGGCAAGACAATATTTCCTAGCATTTATGAGCAAATATGCATTGTTCTATAGGATACTACTTGTTAAAAGAAAAAATATTGTTGAAGGACTATTTGATATTTCCACAGTATTTAAAACTACATTCTCAGATACAGCTGTATTCAATCATAACTGGAAAGAAGTAATGCTTGTCAGTTTGAAAATCAAACAAAGAAGTATCTGGAACTGAACATCAATTCCACAACATTAATTCTGTCACAACTCAAATACATGGAAACAAAGGTCTTGTCTCCAATTGTTTCTTGCTATGTAGAGAATGCAAGTAATTCCTTTTGGTAATGCAGTTTTTTACAGGAGCTTTTCAAAATCAGAATTATTAGATACAATATTATGTGTTAATGGCAGTAATTCCTACTACCTCTAAGGGTTCATCTTCCATTGACATTAATTATTCTGGTTTTGGCTCATTAACTTGGAAAATCACTAAACAATTGCTTTGTTACAAAATGCCATATTTGAAGAATGTGTTTGATTGAAATGCATGTCTACTTATCATCTTCATATCACTATTGAGAGCTTGTCTTCTACCTCAGAATGATTCACTGTAAGAATTGTAGAGAACAGGAGTTTTTGCAAATGGCTTTCAAAAGAAAATAAAATTGGAACATGTCTTCTTGTCACTCATACTTGGTTATCTCACAGTAGAAGACAGAAGTGAATTCTTTCCAATTTGCAATTTTCAAGCTTGTAAATTGAAAAATCCTGATCTGCCCTTTCTAGCTTAAGAAGGATTGATGACAGAAGGTCACATTTTCAAAATGAATATGTTACACCTTACTCCTTATGGTATCACTATTTTCAGATTTTATATTGGCCCACTGCCATAGTTTTTGAGCACCTTGTAATCATCAAGGTAGTTATACTCTTGTTTTGGTTTGAAAAGATAAGTGTTTGCTAAGGAAGGCAGAAACTTTTCTTGAAATGGAAAAAATGTAAACCACCCCCTCCCCCCTGAATTATTATAATCTTGAAATTAAGGGGCTCTCAGGCAAAGATATGGGAATAGTAATAACAGTTTTTTACTAGGAAAATTAAAATAAAAATGCAGTAGTACAAAAAAGAAAACTAACAAAAAAACCACCTACTCGGCCTGTTTGATCTCAGGACACATCTCACAGTCATGGACAACTTGAGAAATACTGTTTGTTGTTAGAGCTACCTCTTGGTCTCGTGTCTACTTATAGGTGACATCTCTGTTTTGATGACCTGAGGCATCATGAGCCCATCGAACTAGGAACAACTTGCCTTTATGTTGCCAATTTAAGTCTATTTGTGACACTTCTATTTTTGCAGCTTCATCTGCTTGCTCATTGTTTTGGTGCTCCTCATTAGCCCGACTCTTGGGGACATGGGCAACTACATGACGGACCTTCACAGGTAGTTTCTCTACCTGAGTGGCAATGTCTTTCTGCTCATTAGCAGCTCAGATTGGTTTTCTCCTATGCTGCCAGTTGGCCTTTTTCCATCTTTTCAGCCAACCCCACAGAACATTGGCTGTCATCCATGAATCAGTGTAGAGCTTAGAATCAGAGGTAGAGCTTTGGCTACTTTATTTTTTTAGTAATATCTAGGGCCAGCTGAACGGCTTTGAGTTCAGCAAGTTGACTTAATCTACCTTCTTCAGTATCTTGTGCAACCTCTCGTGTTGGGCTCTAAACAGCTGCTTTCTACTTCTAGTTCATCCTTACGATGCAACAGGAACATCAGTGAAAAGAGCATTGTTGTATTTCTTTTTGTACTACTTCTTGTATTATTTGTTGCTGTGGGATCTTGGTCTCTTCAGGGCTGTGTTCTTTTGGGATACTCCTTCATGGGGAGCTCCACTTATCTCAGTTCTCCAGGTCAGGAAGGAAACTCCAAACCTCGTTAGGATCTGGTTTCTTGTGTTTATTAGGATGTTATCAAAATACTTGGCAGGCTTTCCCAGACTTTCTGCACAACTTCAAATCACTATAACTTGGCTCACTCTGGCTCTGAAGGCACAAAATGGCCCTGAACCATGCGGCTGTTTCATCTTTGTATCCATTGTTTTTATTGTATTGTTTTTATATATTAACAAATAAGTTTTCTATATCTACTTATGTAGCTAAAGCTGTGATTAACTTTCAACCTATCACTCTTTGTGCTCGTATTAACTGCAGAATCATGGAGAAGAAGGAAGAAAGAGAGCTAAGAACCACACCCTTTTCCCTCCATCTTTACTCCATGCATTAAACACTCTAAAATTTGTATTTTTCACTTCAGTGACATACTAAACATTATACTACTTTCTACTTAATTTTTCATAAATCCTGGTTTACCCAGGGATATTTGGAAGCCCTTCTGTCATTGACAGACAAGATTAATACCTTTTTGGAGAATAAGACAAACAGAGAACTGTTTCTCCATTTCTGGATTCCTACAAGCATAACCTGCTTTTTCTGCTGGCAATTTGTTGTATGGTGGAGCTTCTTTAGCATGTGTCACTTGTTCTTGCGCCTTTTCATTAGTGAGACTAAAGTTTTCACTTTTTGGCCAGTTTGTAATAATTTCCAAAAACTCTGGGTCCCACATTCCTTTCCTCACCACCATCCAGTTGCACGCCTGTACCCATAAGGTCCAAGACTCGAAGTAACCAGGTTGTATAACCCGTCTCACAATGTGTTTTTGGAGTTTACACAGACTTTTATATGTCAGGAACTGAGTGATGATGTCAACTTTTGGCTCCCCTGCAGGTTGTGAGGGCCCTTCTTTCTTCTGATTTCATCTTAGACTTCCTCGTTTCCACAGAGACAACAGCTGCTGGCTGTGACTGCCCTTGTGGTTCAGCTGGAACCTGGACAATTGTAACGTCTGTGGGTTCCACTGCTGCACCATCAGACTCTCCCTCTTTGGGGCAGGGGGAGGGTTTCCCAGCAGCTGAGGAAATGCACTCCTTTAGCATCTGGCCCATCTCACCTATCTCCCTCACCAGAACACCCACCCACTCTGGGTGGTTCATTTCCGAGGTGGGTGTGGGGCAGAGACCCCTAGTGTCTGGGGTAGGTGTCAGGATGGTTATCTAAGTCAATCTCCCCTTATCTCTGAATACTAAACAGAATAGGCATATCAACAACACCAGCCACTATGTATGATATCATAAGCATTTAGAGAAGATTTTGAACCCTTTGAAGATTGATGGGTAGACCCAAAGAGCTGGGTGAAGGGTTGAGGGAAAATTTCTCCTGGTGTCATTTCCTCACAGTAGGTACCATTATTAAAGTAACCCCAAAAACATGCATTTAGTGTGTGATAGCTCTGAATCCATGTGCCCGCCTTTCAGAGGAAGTTAAAAATCCTCTAAGATGAGTTATAAATTTCTCACCTTATTAACCCATAAAGCAAACTGGATAACAGCCACAGTAGCCTTAGTTACAGGACCCTCATTTAGATAAGGGCCTGCAAATGGGAGAAATACAGCAACGCCCACGTGCCACCCAAATCAGGGTAAGCTGGACCACATGATGTCACTTAATGAGGTTCCTATACAAAAAATTAGGTTACTCAAGAACTGTTA
Organism: Poecile atricapillus; assembly: GCF_030490865.1. Taxonomy (NCBI): domain Eukaryota; kingdom Metazoa; phylum Chordata; class Aves; order Passeriformes; family Paridae; genus Poecile; species Poecile atricapillus. Next base: position 10,903,442 of record NC_081260.1, on the reverse strand, counting down.
TTCCTTTTTTTACCCGTTTTTCTCTAGATGCTCTCGTGCCTCATGTTTGGCTCCAAAATCTGTTTTGTTTTGAAAAGAAAGGTGTCTGCTAAGGAAGGCAGAAGCCTCCCTTGAAATGGAAAAAATGTAAATCCAGTTATTATAATCTTGAAATTAAAGGGCTCTTAGGCAGAGATATGGGAATACAAATAACAGTTCTTTACTAAGAAAATGAAAATAAAAATAAAAATGCAGTAGTATAAAAAAGAAAACCAACAGAAAAAACAACCTACTGCCAGAGTTAGAATACAACCTGACACCCTGTTAGTCAGAGTGCTGGTAGCAGTTCTATTAAATGGTGGCTGCAGTCCTCCTGGAGTGACAGACCTGGTTCTGTTGAAGTAATGATCCTGTAGAAGGCCGTAGTTTGCCTCTGAAGGTCCAGTGGTGTCAATGGATCCGGTCTCTCTCCTCTGGGAATTCACTGGAGAAAAGCTGCTGGGGTGTTCCAGGTCTCCAAAGATATCCAGGTTTAGATGCTTGGATCCTCCCCCTGGGTGGAGCATCTCACAGTGAGATGATGTAATTTTATCAGTCATGCAGTGAGACTCAATGGCCCATTAAGAGAAGATACCCCCTGGAGGAAGGATGGGCTGTGGAAGAGATAAAGAACACTGTCACACCTGGTTTTAACAGCTGGCCCATTAACAAAAGATATCCCCCAGTTATGAGGGATGGGTCATGGAAGAGATAAAGAAAAATGCCCCATCTGATTTCAACAGATAGAATATATACTTTTGTTTACATCTTGCATTGCAACCCAGGACAACACTCTAAACCCTTGGGAAAGAGGGAAGTCCTATTATCTTTTGTTTATAACTAAGAAACTAATTTGCAACAAGTCTGTTTGTCTTGTCTGTGATTGCATAAACGATCGGTGACAAATCTGTCAAGTTACAGAGCGAGTGGTTGGACTCCAGGTTGTGTAATTTTAGCATCTTCTGCAAAGTGGGACTCCACAGCTGTTCGTAGGGATGAGGGGTGGGTTTTGACTTCTTGTTCTGTGTGTGCTATCTAATTTATTGCTGTAAAATTTTTGACACACTAACATGCATTTAAGTGTTTTATAAGCTTCCTGAATTAAGAAGCGCTGAGAGACAAAGAAACAGCAAAGAGCAGCAGTCAATCGGAGCTTGGCAACAAACATGAGCAAAAATTCTAGAGAGCAGCAGGTAGAGAGTGTGGAAATATTTCTCTCTCTGTAGGTCATGAATTTGGGCTGCATGGTGTTAACTAGACACCTGGTTTGCTCTGAAGACCAAAAGTAAGTGTTTTGACTTGTATAATTTTTAACTACTAGGGGTAGCCATAGATATTTTTTAGTGATTGCACTATCATAACCTAAAATTAAAATCTTTCTGTGGCTTTCATTCCTAGACAGTGACCATCTCAAAAATAAAGTAACTTGGGAATACAGTTAACACCAGGAAGGAAAAGAATCTGATATATGAGTTAGCTAAGTGACAATGATGGGTCTTTGCTATAATTAGACAAGTATCTTAAAGGTATAAGCATCCAGCAGAAAATAATTATTCAGGATGGGAGGAGGAGCAAAATTAGGAAATGTAAGGTTATAACAATGGTGTCCCAAAATAGATGTGGGAGGCACATTAGAAACAAGAGCAACAAAATTTTAGTGGAAGTATTTTAAAAATGGGACACATCTAACAAAGTGAATGATGATTTTGGCTCCAGCAGTTGCAGCTCATGAGAGTCAGGGAGCTTGGGGTGGTATCTGGATTGTTTTCTGGTAGAATAACTGAACAGCTTCAGGTCAGGCATGCACTGTCTGCTGAAAGATGTAAAACAGCTTTACACGATGGAGAGAATAACCGGGAAGAAAAGATGGTGAAATGAATAGAAATGAGAAATGAGTGAGAAATGAGTAGGAGGAAATGTGTTTGTGCGGGATTTTGAGAGACAGTCTAGGTTGAGAAGTGTGTGTGCTAAAAAGGAAGGGGTGGGGAGATGTTGCAGCAGGAAGAAGGCAGCACCTACAGACAGGTAGGGAAGTCACAACAGAGACAGTATTTCAGTGGAGCAAATTTCAGTGCAGGTGCTTCCTTTCTTTAGAAAAAAAACGGGGCTCTTTGGAGAGGCGTGAGCCCATCAGCTGGGGACACCTGTGGCAGAGATCAGGAGAAAACAACAAGTATTTGCTTCCTTAGGCAAAGGAGGGCATGATACTTGTGGCAATATCTAGTACCAGGCTGTGTCTAAACTGACAGTCGAGAAATTCTATGCTTCACTTCTTTTTCATATCAGCAAATTATTTAATTCATCTCTTTTGGGAAATAGAAACTTTCCTTTTAACTGCAGCCTGCAATTTTCTTTGGCTATTCAACATAGATATCTTTTTAGAAAAAGTGACATTTCCCATTGGCATGATGTGATATTGGGAGCTATGTGGATTTGCATGAGCTGCTCTTTATTTTTGAAGTGTTTAAAGACTGCCTCTGTGCTTTGAAGCCTCCTAAACTCCTCGCCTGTTGGTGTGCTACCATGTATAATGTTCCCACTGGAGGAAATATGTGACTGGTGTAATTTGAAAGCCTGTTTCTCTTCATCTTCACCTCAGTTTTATACCAGGTCGGAGTGGGAGCAGGCTCAGGCTCAATAGCTCTTCAGTTTGTGATGGGAACCATGTAACAGGATTAATAAATCATCTTCCTAACTTAAAAAAAACCTCAAACAGCCCCTAACCTGCTTGGATAATAAAACTTTCAATAATGAAAAATCATAGATCTGTTGCTTTATCTGAGGCTTAAAACATGTCTTCTTCCTTAGTATATTTTGCTCTTTTGCTTAACCATCCATTTGTGGTATTTCTCCACTGCAGAAACAGAACTCAACACTTCTGCTGACTGGACAGAGGGTCAGATCAATGCAGGACAAATTCCTTTTAATGAGATTTTGATTCTTTGACATTTCCAATCAATGCATACTTTGTGGAAACATGTGGAAGGAATCTGATCTTACTGGTCCAGTTCTCGTTTCCCAAATAGGTAATCAGAGGTATGTCTCAAGGGTTTTGTTTTTTTTAATGGAAGTCATAAACTTGTGTTTCTCCATGTTAATATCTCCTAAATATAACACTGTACTTCAGAGAGAGCTTGCTTTTGTTTGTGTTATTGTGTTTTGAGAAAGAACTACTAGACAACATTAATGTCTCTTAATTAGTAACTTTTACTAATTTGCTTTCTTGACCATAACTGTTTGAAAAATTAACTGTTCTTGCATGTATGTACATAATGCAAGCAGAATTCTTATTAAACATTGCAGGTGCACAACCAGGGAAGATGGAAACCAATTTGTGTTCATCATGTTTTGCCAATAACTTGTTTCTGGAGGATTGCACTTTCCTGTTACTCATCAAAGCAGTAACTTCATCAAAGCAGCAACTCAGAGGTTCTCCTTTCTTGGGGAAATGGGGTAGCTGTTTTGATGTCAAAATACTATTTGTCTTATCTGGGATGTCAAGAACAGGAACTTGAGGTAATAATGGTCTGTGTCTGCCCAGTTAAATGATGTCCTGTCTCAGAGGGCATAGGAACACCCTGAGGTGTGGAGCTAGAACATGAGCATACACATCATTGGCGGGTTAGAAGTATTTGCTGTTATCTCTCTTTGATAATATATATTCTGTACTGGTAGACACATTTTGAGACACCTCACCTCTTACAAAAACAGCAGGTGCCTGTTCCCAGGAAAGCTTCTTTGGATCCAGAGTGTGTGAAGTTGCCCAAACTTACAGGACTGTGTAGGGTTAGCACCTGCATAGAGGCTTAAGTCTCAGCTCTGTGAACTAGCTACGTGGTTAATACTGGAATACTTGCCTTGCTCTGCTTTAAATCTCATCCTGGCAATCTCCATCTGTGGGAACTAGGATTGCTGCTGCACCTTCCCTGTTGAACAGGTTGTTTTGAGTTATTTGTTATAGCTACTGCAGTCCTTTTGTCAAGGCTTTGTCACATATGCCTGGCACTGAAAGGCCTTGGCTTGAAAGTTTTATTTTAGAACAAATTGTAGCTCAAGGCCTGATATGATAACTTTCAGTTTGTTTGAAAGAAATTTAGTAGAGGTCAGAGCTTTTAGAAAAGACAAACCAGGGTTTGAAAATTTGGTCAGCTAGAGCTCTTCTGACAGAAAATCATTTAGATGTAAGGGGAGAGGTGTTTCAGATGCTTCCACTGTAGTCTTACACTGAATTTTCTTGACACTGGGGGCCCTCTGCATAAAAGAGAAAAAGAGCCAAATTCTAGAACTCAGCTGACTCTCCAGCTGGACACAACTAGGTCAGGCAGCCATAAAGTAACAATAAGAAAAGTCACATAAATTGTGATGAATCAGATCTTCCCTTTCTGGAGAGGAAAAATAAAATCTAAATCTACTGAAATTGAAACATAATAAAATAAAATGCCTCTAATGCAGAGTAATCATGTGCATTTGCCTTATAAATCATGCTTTATGGATCTTAAATGTACTTTCAATTTCTGTCCCTATATTTTTTACAGTCTTGGAAAACTGATGTGTTGAATTTGACTTTGAGAATAATGTAATACAGCCAGCATAGCTCTGCTCCCAAACAGAACCATGTTTTTTATTCAAATGAAAATATTCAATAAACTTCCTTTGTGCTGGATTGGCTATTCTTTAGTATAAATAAGTTCCCAGTACAATTAATAGCTAACCAAAAGAGAAGAATACTTTTTCAAGATCTTGGTGGAGGAAATGAGTTTCAGAGAATGCTGTGAATTGCTCTGGTAGTATCTTTTTAGAAATGTAATACTGAGCTGCAATTGTAGTCAATTATCAGCTTTTGTCTACTATGCTTTAATCCTTATAGCAATTTTTTCCTTTGCTAGTATGCATACCCCCAAAAAAGAAATGGAACAAGATGCCTAAATTGCTGACTGTCTTGTGTGCACTATTGATTGGGCTCATTGATGCTGTGTTATCTAAGACTAAATTGGCATCAATTTTTCCCCTGAAGCCTGAAGATTTTGTGTTCTATTTAATTGTTAGAGGAAGGTCAGCACAGACTGTACCCTCTGGCTTTTAATTTTAGATGGAAATGTCCTAAATGAATAGAAAACTGCATGTCAGCAAAATGTACTCTTGCTGAAAGGAATGTGTAGGTTTCTCATGTTTTGCGTTTGTGATGACATAAGCTTTGACCTTGGCCTGTATCTTTTTGAAAGAAGAGTAGTATTTGTTCCTTTCAGCTTAATGGCAGCACTGCTGGTAGGAATTGTGCTCCTGTGTGAACAACAGTTCCTGCCTTGCTGCAATTTGTAACACTGGAAGGAAAAGGACTTTTTTTATATATTGAAGTGCTCTTCTTTATAATTTCCCAGTGTAAGGATCCAGACTTCTGTCTTTATACAGTCAAAACAGAGGTGGAAGAGACAGGCATGATTAAGGCTTAACATGGTAAATCAATATATTTACCCATTTAGCTGGTCCTGTGGCCAGTCTGGCAGATGGAGAGCTGAATTTGTAGGTAGGACCATTCCTGCAGCCTAAGGACTTTGACTTTATTCTTTATCTTGTTTCCCAACTATGGCAGCCAGGAAAAAATTTTCCCCTGTTATATCTGTCTTTTCCTAAAAGGGAGAATCCTGTTTATTTCTCCCTGAATGCTCATTGAGGACTAGGAAATGCGAGGAAATATGGATAAAAACTCGTAAGTAACTGGCAGGATGAAGGCGTCAGCATAGCTTGTGGTGGGCTCCCCTGAAAGAATGGTCCCCATTCCAGAGGGTTCCACATCTCTGTAACAGGCAGGAAGGAATCCTGTTCTGGTGCAGGGCAAGAAAAGATATTTTGAGCATCTACTTCTGAAATTATTTCAGAGCATTTTTATTCAATGCGGTAGTTGAATGCATGGAGACAGAGGTTTATTCTCCCTCTACCTGAGCTCACCAAAAACATATGGAAAAACCCTCTCAACACCTCAAGCCCATTTCCCTCAGGGCTTTGGCTCATATTTTCATTTTGAGACAGAGATTTTTCAGTAGAAGAACAGCTGCCCATCTGTTAGGGAGGTCAGGGGTGAAATACATCTGGTCCTCTGATTACCTTACCACCCCCACACCCCCCTCTGCTCACAAATTCTGTACATCCTGAGGAGAAACTAATTCAGTTTCATCTTGCAGCCCAATGAGGGCAAGAAGAGAATGGAAAAACTGAAAAACTTCTCAGCATATTAAAGAATAGTTGGAGGATGAAAGAGGCCTGAGGGTATCACTGTGACTTTGAACGATGTTGGGAAGTTTTGCTGGTTGCTTTTTGCAGAAATCTGCGCAAGCAGTTTACAATTGGTTGAATTTAGAGGTTTCCCTGATTTGATCAGAGATTTCACTTCAATTTTTCGCAGTGGCTCAGGGACAATCAGGTAATTGCATTTGGGAGATTTTTCATGTCTCCAGTTTGACCATCTGCCTTTGCCAATAAAACATGTGCAGCAGTTCAGATGTTGCAAGAAAACACACAGAACACACTGGGCAAAATGCTGGGAGCTCTTTCTATCTTATTTTTCCCTAAGCTTGCAGCCAAGGAGAGCCATGGAGCAGATGTAAGCCCAAAAGTGTAGTGTGTGTGTGCTTTTGTACACAATAGAATAATTGAAAGCTGAATTTCAGTCTTTGAGTATGAACCAACTTTGAGAGATACAAGGCACCTATGCAGTGTTCGTGGGAGTTGGTATCAAACCCAGTTGTAAAATCTCCAAACAGGAAGATTAATGAAGACTTTACACAGACTTTACACAGGAAGATGATGTGGCAGAGTTTATGGTTTCTACAATTGGTTAGCTTAGAATAAACAGGAAGAGTTTGGGACATCTCACCCAGCCTTGAGATGGCTGTCATTGAGAAGGACAAGCAAGCCTGGAAAGTGTGTGATTGGCCTTGAATAAAGGTGGAGGAAAATCCACCATTCCAGCTCTGCAGGTCCCTTTTCATCTTCCTTTATGTCCCGTCCTTGTTCTGGGCTTTCTGTCACAACATGTGCTTTTGGCCTCACAGCAGGAGAAGATTAAGTAAGGACTAGAAGAAGAACTGAGTTCCAGTTTTCATTCAAAGCTGCCTGATACAGTCCCAATTTTTCTACTAATGAGATGTAAGAACTGCTGTAAGTCTGTCAAGCTGCATAAATGCTGTGCTGTGTACATAGCATATCTTCTTGGTGATTTAAAAAGTTGGGTCAGAGAGAGTGCAAAGGTAATATTTAGTTATTAAATGCCTTGATGGTTACTAGGTGGGAAAAGCTGATTTATCTTTGAAAAAATATTTTCTGAAAGTGCAACCAGGAAGCATCAGCTGAGTTTAAGTTTGTTTTTTTTAATGGACCATGATTTGAGAGAACACTGAGACCAGGTTGAATTCAACACTTAGCAAGTTGAATTTCTGGCTTAAATAATTTCACTTTGCTTTCTTCATAATACCTTCCTCATCCCCTTTCTACCTCAATATCCTTTCCCCCCTCCCATGGGCATGTGCCTGCCCATGCCAAGGCATATGCATTGGTGGGGTCAAACTGCCCTTCGCAGTCCTGGCAGTTGGGGTCATTCTGGTGATACATCACAGAGCCAGGAACACTAGAGTTCTGTCTAGAAACCATATCTGTGTAGCCTTGCTCCATCTGTTCTCCCTTTGTTTGCAGGAGGGGCTGGTCCTGCAATGTTTGGGCTTTGGGTGCCACAGAGGCTCAAAAATAGCACATACTGGAGGTCAGTGAAGGAAGCAGATAATGTGTTTGTGTAATAAATCCTGGTCCATTTTCCTTTCATTTTCCTGGCATGGCCATTTCCAGAGGGACCTATAACCGTGAGAGGTACCTGTGTGTGCTGCAGCTTTGCTGCATAGCACGAAAGTTATGAAAATCTGAAAGGTGGCAGTGAGGTTTTACTGCAGAGCTGTGCTCAAACAGTTACCATGGGCATTCCTTTGCAGGGATGGGGGTTTTCAGGAAAAACCTAGAGAAAAAAATGTTTCAGTTCCTTAAGAAAAAGGGAGTAGCCTGAAATGCTTTGGGAGCAGAGATTTGTTTTTTCCAGATCTAGGCTTCCTTCATGCATAACAAGAGTTACTTTTTTGGTAAGAGCTATTTTTGGAGGATGCTTTTCTCTAGTGATTGCTAAGGTTTTGTTAATGTTTTGTTGTGATGTGTAGAGCAAATGGAGTTATTTTCTATTGGGAAAAGAAATAAAAAGCAGCATTTTTCAAATTGCCCAGTTCAGTGGGATAAGGGAGAACTGTTACCATGAGCAGGAACCTCTCACTGAAGTTGCACACGAGGAGATTTGTGGCTTTTTTCTTTCTCCTTTCAATTTCTTCTATGCCAGACGTAGTTGCTTCTAGGAGCAGTGTGCTTCCTCTCTTTCTGCACAACCAAAACGGGAACAGCCATGCCTGCCTTCCGGCACGACAAGGCAAAGCTTGAACACGCTGGGTCAGCTCCTGCTCTCTCTGTCCCATCCAACCCACCTGCCAGGTCAGAGCTCCCTGTGCTGGGTTTTTGTCTTACTTATTTAGCACATCCCACACCAGATGCTTGAATTTATTGCTCTACTGTGTTGAGGTTTGACATAAAGAATGGCCCTCCTCTTCCCACTTTGTTTCTTTGAAGGCCATGTTTAGGAGAGCTGGATTTTTTTTCGCCTTCCTGTAGCTCCTTAAATGCTAAGGGCTCCATGTAGAATTATTCGTGCTTTCCGTCTTGTAGGTTTTGGGAGGTGCAATTTTCTAGCACATGGGAAGATCAGACCTTCAGAGGGACTGCTGTGATGTGTTATGTGAAACACTTTGATTTCTTCTCTTGCAGAACACATTATGGGTCATATTGCCCTGGACTGTTCTCCTTCTATCCACCTCATTTCCTTACACTAAGAAAATATCTGGGAAATAATTGACTCAGAAAATAGTTCACAGTGATGCAATTCCCTAAAACTTTTTAAAGGTAGGAAGAGATATTTAAGTAATATATCAGGTTTTTTTGGGTACCTCAACCTGCACCTGTAGCTGTTTTCTCACTGGTACAGATAGGTCTGTCCTTGTCATGCTTGTCTGAGCTCTCTGAGGAGCCCTGATCACAGATGTTAGGATGTATTGTAGTGATTTATTGCATAGAATGAAGTGGGGGAAAAGTAATAAAGGTTGTTCATAAATTTGGTCTCTAAGCACTGTTGGACTGTTGTATTTCTTCAGTGTAGTTCCTAGGACCTCATCTGCATGTTCAGCATTCAATAGTCAGTTTTTTAAAATTTTTATTGTCCTGCTAAAGGAAGTGTTGGACCAGTGTTATAGTTGAATATCTGCTTATGAAGCCACTGAGGAGAACTTTCAAATCAACTCTCTGCTCTGTATTGTAAATTCATGTTACCCAAGGTAAGCATCTTGTTTTAGTACAGTATGTCTCTCAAGTTTCAGAACAAAACCCGTATGTAACTCAGTTCCTTTCAGTAGATCCCTGTAATAACAAACTGCTGATGTTTCCCTCTATGCATTAATTTTTGCCTCAAAAACCAGTAAATGTGTTTGCACACTTAATAATCTAAAGAAAAAGTGATTTTCTTCTCTGTTTTATTTCCTTTCATTAGATACTTCAAACAGTTCTAGATGTTTAATGAAAATAAATACTAATACCTTATTCTTGCCTTAAAAGCAATTTATGTGGCAGTAATATAAAATTGAGTACTCTGGGGTTTATTTTGTTTATTTTCTTTTTTTTTTTTAGCATTTATTGTCATCATAATTTTGTGATATGTAAAAATGTGGAATCCTTTTTAAAAATACATTCTTACCTGTGACTTGGTCAGAACTTTAAGATTTAATCGACTGACTTGCAGTTTCTACAAACTCAGCTGAAGTCACTGGTTGACTTTATGTTGTCATGTGTCATCATAGGAGGTTGAGGACTGGCAATGTGTTAATTTCCTAATTAACATAGATTATTCCAAAGAGTGGGATTGTAATAAAACTGCAAACCATCCATGGGAATGAAACAGAGAACAAGCCACAGAGTTCAGACACAGAAAACACTGTATACCAACACAAATCTAACAAAAAGTAAAATGAAACCCACTGTGGCATTCTCCCAGTGACACAGAGATGTGGTACAGCCAGCAGTGAGCTGCCTTGTCTGGGGGCCTGTAGTGAGCAGGCAGCCCCCAGGCACTGGGCCATGGCACTGACTGACTATCATGAGCTGTGCTGCTGGTGGTCCTTTGTCCTGCTTGCTGCTGCTGACTAAAGCCAGAATTGTTGTACTGTTTGATTTAGGAATAATTTACAATGATGTATTCCGGTTGATACATTCATATCCTGTAGTGCATTTTCCCATTAAATTCAGAACGTGCATTTTATATAGTATAGAACCCATTAAAACCAGGGAATTGTCAGTAATGAAACAGTGCTTCTCACAGAAAGTACTAAAAGGCTCTTGATGCATATAAATTTATGTAAAGTCTCTGTTGCTCCAACTGAGCTTTATAAATGCAAATTATGAACCATTTCTTACTTGTGTCAGGTAAAGTACCATCTAAACATATTTGGACATGAGAAGTGTTCATTTTTTGCATTCTGTTGTAAATCTGTTCCTTGACAGCCTGGTAAAATACAAAATGACAGAGACATGTAGTTAATGTTCAGCAACATTTTTACATATTTGTTGTCACAACTGAATTAACTTATGTGAAAAACAAAAAAGCCTTCAAGTGAATTTAAATTATTACTTGTCATAGAGTATATGTATTAAAATAGTCTAATGGTACTTTCAGTAAAATGTATACTACCCCCCTATTCAGTGGGTTGACTGCAATGATAATTCACCAAGAGAAGAAAAAAACATTGTCTGTTTGACACCTGGGAAGAAAAAAAAGATAAGCAACTGAATTCACCTAGCTGCAACTTTTTAGGTTTTTTTAGTTGCTGCTTTACAACACTATGTTATCAATGTAGAGATTCTCTGAAAATGTTGAATAATCCATTCTTGTTTATTCTTTTATAAACAAGAAATTATTTCTTTTAATAATAATAAAAAAGATGGTATAATACACCATTAAAAGAGGCTACTAACTGCTATAGCCCAGTTATAAACCACAACTTTTCTGATCAATGATAATTGTTCTTTTTGTTCTTGAGACATCATTACTTCGGCTGAAATGTGTGTTTGGATTATATTACAGAAAGCTGTTCTGGTACTGAAACACAATTTTTCATGAAAGAAATTGCTATGAGAATTGAGGTAGCCAATTTTGTCCCCACTGATCTCTGTTCTGTAGCCTCTGTGGCCGATTTCTGTCCCATGTATTCAGGGGACAGGTGAGGACCAGATGCAGGTCAGGCAGGGGAGTCTGGGCACCCACTGAGTCTCACAACCAGTTGTTTCTGTGCAGAGTATTTGATTACTTTGTGCTGTGGTAGTAGTTGGGACAGTGTTTTTCTTGCTAAGGACTTGGTTTTCCCAAGTGTGTGTTTAGCAACCCAAAAGGCCGGTGCAGGCCATGCCCAGCCCAGCCAACCACTGAGTTACCCTGTCCTGGAGCATTGGGTGTGTATTGCTTGGGCATTTTGCTCATGCACTGGCAAACTGAGTAAATAGCCCAGAAGTTGAAATTGAAGGTGCAAAAACTCTGTATGGTTTCTCAGATTGGTTCAAGGCTTCTCAACAGAGCAGGGAAAACCATGTTTTCCTGCCTTAGCCTGAGGGTTGGAAGCAGAAGTGGAGCAGGGAACAGGAGGGGACAGGTCTGAAAAACTGGGTTGCTGGCTTAGGCTCCCTGGGTTGCTGGAGGGAGCCAGGAGGTTGGGACTGCTCTTGGGGCAACCTGCACTTATCCACTTCATATAGACCAGGAGCTGTCCTTAATAAGTAGGTGGGAACAATCTGTCCCCCATTAAAGTTTCATCTCAGTTGCTACTCACTGTGGGGTGATTTTAACCCGGGTATTTTCTGCAAAAATTCTCATCCTCCTCCCAACACTGTTTTTTAGCACCAGTCATAGAACTGTGGTTATCTGGGTGTTTTCTAAATGTGTGAACCCAGATACGTAGGGTTGCTGCCAGAGCAAGGACAAAAAATGGTCTAAATTGTGATAGAAATTTTCTGTTTTTCTCAATTGGATTACCTCAAGATGTGAAAGGGATCCCTCTCTCTAAGTTCCTTTTATATAAGAGATGTTACCTCCCCATGGCTTGCATTCAGATCTTAAGTCATGTAACATCATTATAAGTAAAAATTATTCTTTTCATTCCTCTCATTTCTGTGCATGTGAATACTTCAGCCCAGTTAAGTATGCTTCAGATATTTTTCTCTTTCTAAATAGTGTTAGTAGTCCACTTCAACAGTTTCCCAGTGTTGATGCATAGGAATTTATGCATATGTCTTTTAGGATCCTCTTGCTGCTCTCATGCCTTTATATGAAATAGCTCACAAAGGAGACTGGGTGTGAAGTGTCTATAGGCAGCCTGTGGAGTGGAGGCTCACAAATCTGCAGGGAAATGTTCTGTTATTCCCAGTTAACATAAGCAGTTTCACAGCTGATGTAGAGTAACACAAGGATTCAGATAACAATCACATTCACAATGCTGTTTCCTGAAAAACAAGTTACAAAGGACTCTTGAAGATGCTAACCTTACACTGTGCTTGCCTGTAATGTGGTTTTGAAACTGGAGCAGAGAGAATAGCAGGGTGAGCTATTAAAATTCAACTGTACAACTGATAGGAAAGGTAGCGTGAGCTGATTCCACAGGCACTTGCTACAGCCTTTTGTTCTTGTCCTTCTCTGTGTTTTGCTTAATTAAAGAGCATGAATCTAACCTGAAAATGTCTGTAGGAGTACAGCATACTTCTTTGTCCTAGGCTTATGTGCAGTACTGTTAAGATCTATTTTTTTGCAGATGGATGTTTTAGCTAATAAATATAAGTAAGGCAGGCAGGTAGTTGTGTGTTTGAGATTTCAGGTGGGGCTGGGCACGATTAGCATAGACTGCTAGGGAAACAGGCAGGAAGGATTAAACAACATGCTCAGATCACTTTCAAGCTTTTTTTCAGGGCCCTGTTTATTATTTCAAACAACAAAACCACCCTTACAAAGAAGGACAAAATGAATTGTCTTTCTTCAGCCAGCACAGTTGGCAGCTGCCTCACTTGCCTGCCTGGGGCTGATTTCAGGAGTCACCTTGCCCTGCTGACCCTGCAAGTAAGTCCCTTATAAAGTAGGGAAGACCTGTCTCCACACCTGGATGTGTGGCAGAGGAGTTGCTGGGTTTTAAGATGTATACCATGAACATGTACAATTACATGCAAATAATCCCATATTATCAAACTTGGGGGTTGAGAAATATTCAGAGGGATTTATAGAGTTACTGTGATTCTTTCTTGGCCACGGAAAGGCATTTCCAGCCATTTCATGAATGACAACTCTTCTAGCTTGGGAAGTAAATTATATCCCTTATGTAAGGCCATATTGCTTTCTCTTTGAATTTTCTTTTTTGGGCTAAAGCTGGTTCTGCTGTAAATATCCCACTTTCTATAGATGAATACTGTGAATTTGGTTAGTGAATGTTATCATGATCATGTCCCTTTAACAAATAGAACAGTGTGTAACTAGGCCTGCAACAATTAATTAGTTGGACTCTCTTAGTAATGAATTACCTGAGGATATTAACAGCCTGTTCAGGAGGAGAACTGGCACTGTTTTTTTAAAAAAAACGTTTGTAGAAATGTTCCCAATGTAAAGTGTGTTATCATAATGGTGCATTTCAAGAACAAATGTTAATACAATTTTTCTGTTGAAATAATTTAATTCTTGCCCTGCTGGTTCACAGAAATAACACATTTACACCAAGTAAATATCCCAAGGTTTTCCATAATGAAATTGTAAAAGTTAAAGGTGAAAACTATGTGCTTATTCCTGCAACCTCATTCCTTTCTCTTGCAGGATTGGTTCTTCTAAAAATATATGCTGTTTTTTTGTACCAAAAAGGAGTTTTCCTATATATTTTGCACACAATGCATTAGAATCTGACACCGCTTAAATCAGAGGTTTTTGCTTAATTGAGTGATGATTTCCTTAGTAGATAATCAGCAATAATTTTAATCATAACAAGCAAAAAATTGTGAATTCTCCTCACTCTGGCTTAGATGTGTGGTGGGATAGGGGAGCATGTCTTCCCCATGGAAATTCTTATGGGCATGGAAATGCAGAAGGACCACGTCCTGTCTGTTTGTCCTGCTGCCTGAACACCCATGGCAATAAGTTAAGCATCTGACCAGTAAAATCTGCTTTGATACCAGTATTTAGGAAAAAAAAATAACACACAACAGTCATATTTTCTAGGGGAAAAGGGGAATATAGTATTTTACCTATTATTACTACTACAGTGTCTATTGTAGCTGTGATTATGAGGAAGATCTGAGCCTAACCCAGGGGGTTGTTTAATGAGTTACAGTGGCACAGGTCAGCAGGAAAGTGGAAGGGAGGGTACAGGAGATTAGAAGGTAAGAGACAAGCAGTGGGGATGAAGCAGTAACTGTGTCCTTTAATAAAGGCTAATCTGTCAGAGAGGCTGGGGGAGGTGGTGGTGGAGCCCTTCCTGGTGAGCTGCCCCATGTGAGGGGTGAGCCCATGTCGGGGCTTCAGAGAGGGCTGGAGCCAGGCAGCAGGATTGCAACTCAGCATCACTGGTCTGTGGGTGCTTTGTATTACTACTACAGTGTCTATTGTAGCTGTGATTATGAGGAAGATCTGAGCCTAACCCAGGGGGTTGTTTAATGAGTTACAGTGGCACAGGTCAGCAGGAAAGTGGAAGGGAGGGTACAGGAGATTAGAAGGTAAGAGACAAGCAGTGGGGATGAAGCAGTAACTGTGTCCTTTAATAAAGGCTAATCTGTCAGAGAGGCTGGGGGAGGTGGTGGTGGAGCCCTTCCTGGTGAGCTGCCCCATGTGAGGGGTGAGCCCATGTCGGGGCTTCAGAGAGGGCTGGAGCCAGGCAGCAGGATTGCAACTCAGCATCACTGGTCTGTGGGTGCTTTGTACCTTGGCCAAAGAAAACCTGGGACACTGTTCTTGTGTGTTCCTTCCTCGTTTGCTGTACAATCCCCAGAGTGGTTTTGTTTTGTTCTGTAAGTGCAAACCCTGATTGCAATGTGTGAAATGCTGCCTGCTCTCACTCTGTTGGCTCCCAAATACAGACAGCACCTCTGACTGTGGCTTGCTGGGTCTTCATATGAGGTCATCCACTCACTCTAAAGGGAAGTTGTTCTGGGTCATTCAAGCATTTACTTGTTGGTTTGAATGCATTTGCGTGGACTTGATAAAAATAACAGCAATTAGTATGATCTTTCTGAGAAACAGGAGTGATCTTATCAAATTTTGGGAGGAGGTTAATGCTAATGCAAGTTATTTGTATGGCTTCGCATTGAAGAGTTTCAATTTGCAGCATGAATAGTTCAATTTCTATTTAGGGTGCAATTTCAGAGGAAGTATAATTACAGTTAAGGGGTGTTACAGAACTGGTGAAGCTTTAGGTTAGGAAAGCACAGGAGATATTTTGTGAAAACATTTTAGGGTTATGCCTTGCTAAATACAGAGGAGGTATAACTAAGTGAAAAACAACTTACTGCTCAGTTTGGCATGTCACCTTTAAAATTATGAAAGAATAAATAATGCTACTCCTGACTTTGTTAACTTTATTTTTTAAAATATTCTCTGCTGTATGTGTTTATATGATTTTCTAAACATGTAAAATATAGTTAGTGGCACCTGAGCCAGAATTTAAGTCTGTCATGTTTGAGCTATTCTTGTTAATGAGATGATTATTCAGTACCATCTCAAAGCATACACATATAAAATCTACTTACTGGCAGAACTTATTAATTGAAGTGGGTACAATTGATATTAATTTAATATAGACAACATTTGAAGATGCTAATTTTTCTTCACTTTCTTTCCCATTTGTTTTCTCTTGCACAGTATGAATACTTCATAGGATTGTGATTGCCCCCTCTACACACCTGTTCAATCATGCTGCTCTTTGAATCCACCCCTTTACAC
The DNA here is from genome assembly GCF_030490865.1 of Poecile atricapillus. Classification (NCBI taxonomy): domain Eukaryota; kingdom Metazoa; phylum Chordata; class Aves; order Passeriformes; family Paridae; genus Poecile; species Poecile atricapillus. Next base: position 10,887,343 of record NC_081260.1, on the reverse strand, counting down.
CAACCCCTGCTTTTAACAAAATATTGAGATACAATCAAATCTGTCAGATTGCTCAGTGTCTGAAGCAAGCTCATGATTACTGTTGCCACTTTTAGCTGAATTACACTATTAAAAGCTTTTATGAAGTATTTGCGTTGCTTGCTGATACAAATATCAAATCATGGCTACGCCACAGTGAAAAAGGGAATAATGCTTATTTTGGGACACATTTGTTCCAAGACAAGACAGCAACAACAATCTGTGGAAAACATCTATATACAGAGCACATTTCAGAGTGTCTTTTAGTTTCTTAATTGCTAAATTGTTCAAATAGCAGCCCTCTCTGTTGCTTCCAGCTTGTCATACCACTCTCAACAACGAAGGCAGAGTTGATGAGGTTAAACCATCAGCCACAGTTTCATGAGCTTTTATGTGACTTCAAGCCCTGTCTGTCCTAACATGCTTTGGCCTCTTATTGAATCAGGGTCGATAAGAAAAATGAAGCAACTACGTTGCATAGCTGTAGAGAAAACAGATCAGCCAAGTATCTGGCAAGTAATTAATGAGAAGCAACACCTCATGGCACTGTACATGTGTATCTGTTTAGTGTCTGCCGAGTGTCATCTGCTGCTGTTTCTCAGAGGCCAGGTGGAGTCTGAGCCCAAGAGGTCTGGGTTAGCCCAGGGTGTCTTGGTTTGAAAGACAGGTGTCTGCTAGGGAAGGCAGAAGCCTCCCTTGGAATGGAAAAATGTAAACCCCCTCCCTCTGAATTATTATAATTTTGAAATTAAGGGGCTCTCAGGTGAAGATACGGGGATAGGAATAGCAGTTTTTCACTGCTCTGTGTAACAAGGCAAACAAACCCCTCTGGCACGAGCAGCGAGCAGAAGCAGGAGCCAGTGACCGCTCTCCCCTCGCTGCAGTTCCGGGCACGGCCGGCAGGGGCGCTGCTGCTCCCGGCGGGCGGGGCGGGGGCGGGGCTGCCCCCGCGCCTGCAGGGGGCGCTGTGGCGCGGGCTCGGGGGGCACGCGGTAATGGCGGCTCGGCCCTGACGGGAGGGGATGGCGGAGAGGCTTTGCTTCACAGGCCCGTGGGGCAGCCGGTCCCGGTGTCCCTGCAGGGCTTAGAGAAACAGCGAGCTGGGCCGGCAGGAATGAGGAAAAATCCCGGGGTGGTAGCAAGATGTATCAGAAGCTGCGGGGCTGTGGCTGGAACCGCGGGACGTCTCGGCAGGCAGGCGGTGCGGGGCTACAGCGCAGCGAAAGCTCGGAGCAGCGCCGGAGAAACAACGGGGACCGGACAGCGGCAGCTCGGCTCCCAACAGGGCACAGAGGAGCGAGACAGTACAGGACTGGGCTCCGGCGGTGACACGGAATTCTCCTCGCAGTATGAACCAGCCTGTTCTCCTCTGAAACCCAACACGAGTGACCCAGCAGCTCCCCAACCCCGTCTTTTTGCCTGTCCAAATCTCCAGGTATCCCCTCTCCCCTGAGTTTGGCCACTCTTTTTTCTTAAAGTACCCGTAAGTACCCAATAGTTAGTTTTCAAGCAACTTATGGGAAAAAATTCCGTAAGTACAAAAGAAAGAAACTCAACCCCCAAAACAGGCTTATTGCAGAAAGATGACTGCGATGAGCCTACTATTCTGAAATGTTTTATGGCATTGGATAAAGTTGAGTGGAAGGCAACACAAGGAGAATGTCAGCCTCTGCAGATAATCCTTGTGTCAAACAGTGCAAATGGTGTTTGTGACAAGTGAACCACTTCTTGGTCCTAATCTTGTATGAATGCTCAAGTAAAATCCTCACACTACTTGCTCAGCAAAGGCAGTCTTTAGAGATGTGGCAAGTGAAGGAGCAATTCCAGAGAAACCACACAAAGGAAAAAGGGCCTTGGTTTAGTTTACGAAGCAAGGACGCACTCAAGTTCTTCGTGCTTTCATCTGTATCTGAAAACATCATGTAAATGAAAACAATAAATGGGCAGGCAGCTTGTTGCATATCTGCTTACTTCCTCTCCCGCTTTGGCGGTGTTGTATTGTTTCTTGTATTCCTTTGTATCAGTTCTGCTATAAATACAAAGGGAAAGAACTCGTTGTTTAACAAGAGCCATTGACTACAAGCTAATAACAGAGGCAGGCAGGCGCTCTGCAGAGCCCAGAAATGCTTTGCTGCAGGTTCATCTATGGCAGCAGGGAACGCCACAGCAGCATGGCCCAAGTGTTCTGCATTTCTGTTTCATTGCTCCAAGGACTCTCAGCTGAGAGATTTGCCCTATGTTCAGTAAGTTTGATTCACCTGGGATAAATGAATAGGGGACAATGCTCGATGCTTCTCAGACATGCAGTGTTGAGGCTCCCAGAGCACAGGTGCTGGCAAGAAAACTAATGGCTGAAGATGTTGATTTTCCTGCCTTGATTGTTACTGCTCGTGTGCTGGTTTTGATGCAAAGCTTCTTTGCCCCCTCTGCAATCTACCGTCTTCCTCTTTTGTTTCCCAGCTGGCCCTCATTTCTAGTGTGGCTTGTACTCCTCTCCCATGGGAGGTCTTGGGGGTGGATGGGCAGCTGGCTCTGGATGGGATGTGTGAACTGGGCTGCTTCAAAATAGCTTCATGTGGGAAAAGATGCCAGAGATGTGGTTGGATGGGCTTCCCAGCACAGATCACCCAGAGTGTCCCTCCTTATTTGTTGCTTAAGTATGCTCTGGATTTTGTGCTTTCTGGGGGAGGCCAGTGTCCTCCTACATGTCCAGTCTGCCTCTGGGCACTGGGACAGAGATTGGTGGGGGTCATTTTGGCAATGACAGAAGCAATTTGGTTGGTGACCTTTTGCTTTATGGCTGTAAACATGTGATGTTATCTGTGTCTGGGCACTCTGTCACTCTTGTCTGGAGTGACAACGTGTGTGAAGAGTAACCATGGAAAGAGCTGTACAAAATAACGCAAGCCGTAATTCTGGGAGTGACCTGTTGTTGCCCCTTAGCACCTTCCTAAAAACCATCTTTGTGTCACAGTAATACACTTGGGATAAAAATCTTCTGCTTTGTCTTCTGTGGTTTATTGTTTGTGAATGTCGTTCTCAAATACTTACTGGTGCATTTCTATTATTTAATAGCCATTTAATGAGATGGGATAAAGATTTTACATTTTGGCTTTTGCTTTCATTCTATCAGGCACCGTTTGGTGTGGTAATGGCTCTGGTAATCAGTTTTCGGTATCATGTGACTGAAACTCCATTGAATGTGTCTGCTTTTAGCCAGCCATGATCTGAAGTTAGAAACACTTGCAGAAGCTGCTTTTGTGTTTTTCACTTTAATTCGTTACAAATGTTATAACTGTCACGCAACTCTGTTGTCAGAAAGGACAAACAGATATCTGGAGTAATTAATCAATTCCTTATGCAAGCTTTTTGACATAATGATTTATCCTATAATTAAAACTACCTTTCACTCTCACTTCTTTGTATTTTTTGCCTGATAAATACTTATGATAGAGTAGTAAAAAATTCAAACTGGAGGCAAAAGTTGTAACTTTTATGCTCTAATAAGATCAGAAAAAATGACAAAAAATTCAACTGATGTGGAAGCAAATATAATGAGAATATGGAATATAATAGTGACATTCTCCTCTCCAAGGAGAGCCCTTAATGGATTTGTGTTTCCTTGTGAAATATGTTAGAGTGCTGAGCTCACTGGAGGAAGAATCTCTGTGTCCCAGCCTGGGGCAAAGGGCACAGAACTCATGTTCTGGGTTCTGCTTTAGGGTCTGCACAAGTCACAACACTGGTGTTGTGTGTGTAGCTTTACCTCTCTGCATGTTTCCTCACCCATCTCACCTCCTTGAGATAATTAAAACTCAATGAAAACTCTTTACAAAAACATTCTATGAAAATTGCATATACTTGAATTGGCCAAATATTGAGTAATTTCACTCCAGTCAGTCTGTACTAGCACATCCCTTTCTGCCAGCTTCAATTAATCCATTCCTGAGATTTTTGACAGCATGTGAATGTCTCTGCTGCTTTCTGTCTCTCCGCTTAGCACATGAGAAGGTGATGGACTAAAGAGTCTTGTCATCCCCTTCTGATGTGGTTTGGTGACAGATGGCAACAGGTCTTTGAGGAGAGCCATGTTGTTGCTCGTCCAAGCACCAATATCATGTTTCAGTGCCGTCTGGGAGGGGTATGTGATGTGAACCTGAACTGGCTTCCAGCCTCAAACATTCTTTTATCAATTAGCAGAGCCAGTGATGGATTTGACACAGCCTTGGGAGTGTGTTTTTGTGTCCTGCAGTATTATCTGCTGTGCATACTGATGATCTACTCTATGCAGAAAGTTCAGGCATATATAAGTCAAATTTACAGTAATTTTTTTGTTCCCATTGAGTACACTGGCTTTTGTTTATTCTAGAAAGGCTAGAGTAGACACCTGATGCTTTTAGGAAGCACAATTCTGCACAGTATAAAACAAGGTAAACATTACAAGTAGAAACCAACAAAGCCAAAACTTCATTCAGGTGAGATTTCCCAAGGAGTGTCTTCAGCTCAGTGCCATCTAAGTGCTGGTTGGTAAGCAGCTGATGTGCTGGGAAGCTCTGGTTTAGTTAATGTGATCAGTATTTCACGATGTGACACACATCATCTGTGCTGCTAGATGGAGAAAGGGCTGACACTCGGACTGGCCAGGACATGCCAGGCGTATTGGGGGCTCACTTTCCTGCCACTGGGCTATCAGTGTTTGCTATTCGTGCTGCAGCACCTGTCCTGAGCCTCAAGATGAATAACATATGGGTGGTTTTGTGGAAGGAGAGCCTGTGGGGGGTTCCCAAAGCTAGATTGAGGGTTAGCAGCTGGGGTTACATTCCTGTGATTAGGCAGGAGGGATGAAAGGGCAAGGAGTAGTTGCCATGTTAAAAATAAAAGGCTCAGGAGGTGCTGAGATGAAAGGTGTACTGAAGCTTAGGTAAAAGTGGGTGCCAGGACTGTTGTATCAGTATTTGCTTTGTGCAGTTCTGGCTTATGTGTCTCAGCTGAGTCAAATTGGTGTGTAGCAAACCCCAGTGCATCCAGAGGGGCCTTCCTGGTTGTGAAGCTCTGAAAACAATCCCATCAGTGCCCAGGCTCACGTCTTAACATGGATAAAGATCCTTAGTTTAGTATTGGTAAGTCTTTTTTTTTTCACCTCTCTTTTTTCCTTTTTGTTTGCTGTCTTATAAACGGTACCCCACTGATAGACAGTTTTGATCTTCATCATCCTCACCTTGAAGGAGCATTCACCAGTCTTAGAAATGTCTTGTCCTCCTCCTTTACAGCTCTTGGCGATCTCCAGGAGTGCTGATAGAAACTATACTTTAGTATTTTGGCCATCTTTGTTCTCCTGTTCACCATATGCTGGGACAGATTTATAAAGGATTCTATCTGCATAATCACCAGCCTGGTTTATGGCATCAGCTGTTCCAGTTGGCAGCACCAGGTGCTTTCCCCAGTGTTCCTGCTTTTTTTTTTCATTTTAGCTTTGATCACTACCCACAAAACAAATGATCCTTCTATGGCCACCTAAATGGCTGCCACTTTCTTATTACCATGTGGCTCATTCCTCAGTGCCTCATCCACAGTTCTGGCACTGCTGAGCCCACAAGCTTTTCTGCTTTTCTCTTCTCACTGACACAGTGCTGTTTGGGCCCTGTCTAGGGATATGGCTGGAGCAACTTCTGACAAGGCAAAGTGACCTTGGCACTGTGTTTGTTCCATCAGACATCTGTGAATTGCTCATTTTTACATAAATAATTTTTATCAGTTCATACATGTTTCTTCTGTGTAGTGAAATAGGCTGGGACATAGCCAGGAGTAGCTAGAAAAAGTAATTTTACTACTTAAAATAAATATTTTTTCTTTGGAAGACATATTTGGCAACCTGTTGGCTGTCCCTTACTAGAAAGAAGCCTTTATTCATGTCAGAGTGCTGTCTCTATTAGTTTTTGCAATATTAGTCCCAGCTGAATTTGTATCACAGACCTTGTTATGTTTCAGGATTGGTTTTGTGTTTTTTCTTTGTTTAGAACAGCCATTTTGGACCTACTGTGTTATTTGCCATAGAGATAATACACAGTGATATATTTTGAAATGCTTTTTAATGTGTTTTCTGGCAAATTGTCTGTTGCTATGTTAGGTGTGAAATCATCCAAAGGGGGACAAGCGATTTGGCATTTGTGCAAGCTTGTTGATTCTAACTAACATTTGCATTAGATTAGAACAGTGAATGCTGTCTCCTGTGAAGAAATGCTTTGCATTTTCTCAATGGTATTTTAAAATGGAGTATTGGTAGTTTGAATGAGTCAGCTGAAATTACAGAAGATGTTTCCTTTAAAATAACATCTGAATAGAAGCAGCTGTCATATCACACAGAACCTGAAACAAAGCATAGCACAAAACTTGGTTGACATGTAATAACCCTGCTATTAGATTCTATAATGTTTTAATTTCTTCCTGGGGATATCTTTTGTGCACTAGGAATAGCATATTTGCATGTGAATGGAAAAAGCTAAATTATATTCCTAGGTTCATGCAAAGGAGCTAATTTCTAACACTATGATAGAGCAACTTCTTAATTTTTATTCCTAGAATCATTGTATCAGACTAAAACTTCTCTCATTGATATCAGTGTGTTTGTCAGCTGAAATTCTGAGCCCATCTAAATATTGTACGAGGTTAAGTGAACAGTGAAAATAATCTTTCCAAGACATGTCTCACTAGTGGATTAATCAATACAATAGTTTCTCTTATAAAAAATTATTGGTAGTCAACTTAGTTTATGCTCATCTTTCTATTTACTTTTAGAACTACTCTCTGCAGCTCCATTAATTCTGGTTCATTTTAATTCAGTGAAAATACCCTGAAAGTTTTGTAAGATAGACATATTTAATTTTGTTTGGGAAACAAACAGGAAAAAACCCCAACCCAGAAATAGTATTCTCTATTGGAATATTTTGATGCTATGACATAATATTAAATACAATTTTTGGAAGGGCAGTCAAAATGAAATCTCGAATGTGTTTGAAATCAAAATGATCTGGAGGCACAGCAAACACAAGGCATTTTATTTATTGCAGTGATGCTTCACAAAGAAAAAAGATAAGGGTTACTTGGTAAACAACTGGCTTTTAGATAGCAGATAAAGCCATAAAATGAAGGCATAGACTGACGGACAGAAAATGTTATATGCCTATTCTCTGAGTTATATTATCCATTTCACAAAGTGAAGCAGCAGGCTGACTTTTTCACCTTTCCTATGGCCACCTAAAATGGCAGCCACTGTATTTAGTCAAATTGTCATTTTAGATTTAATATTCCAGGAACTTGGCACAGAAATATAATCAACACACTGAAAGCCTTTCCTGAAAGGGGAGAAAAGGATAATGGTAAAAAATGAGTGAAATACTCGAGCAGCCTTTGTTTTATAATGTTTAGGGCTGGCACAAAATGTGATGAAGAGGATCATACTCCTGCTGCTCTTGCTGAAGGTCTCATTTTGCTTAAAAGGCAGCTACGTCTGGGTCTTAAAATCTTGGTAGCAGTGTGCTGCACTGAAGGCAATTTGCCTCTAAGATTTTAAGTGGAACTCTTTGCTTTCCCACAGCCCTTCCCTAGTGTGGTGGGGATTTCCAAATTCAAAACTGAGGGTAAAACATAACTTAAAGGAAGAGGGTGGAGTGCAAAATAGCTGTTGTGGCCAACTCATTACTGTGGGTTTGTTGTCATTAAACAAGCTCAGAAAAATCTGCTTTGAAGTCTGTATGGATCTCTTAGCACTAAAGCAATAGAGTTTATCTGAGGTTTATTAAGTGGCCAGGGTGAGCTGCGTGCTTTTGAACTTAGTGTGCACATTAGAAGCATCTGTTTGGTGTTAAAAGGATGAAGGTGGTAAAAAAAATAAATCTGAGAAATAATGTTTGGAGTGTATTGAGACTGTCCCTTAGTTTTGACTTACTCCATTGTACCTGCATGTTGTAGAGAGTACGATCATCAGGTAACCCGATGGAGTGCATTGATTCAAGTTACAGTCAATACTGAAGAAAACCCATTAATTAAAGATGGAGGGGAAACCTTCTACTCTAAAGACTGGAAACTATCTCATTTGCCCTCTAGGTGTTATTTTTTTAAAAATAAATAAAACAAGTAATGTAGCAAGAATTGTATCAAGAGCAGTAAAAGCTCCCTAACAATTTTTTATCGTAAATCTCAAAGATTTTGATCTGATATTTTATATGTATATTAACCTTCTCATACCCACCTGTGCCTTTGCAGTAGCTCTAAACAGCCTTTTTGTCACCAGCTGTCTGAAACAGAGGGAGAAATAACCCCAAATGGAGATGTTAACACAAGGACTAGGAGTACATTTGATGCCTTAGAACAGGGGTAGACAAAGTTAAGAGAGTAAAAGTATGTATTTATTAAAGGCCTTCAAAAGGTACATCTTGGGCAGTCAGAAGCTTCAGAGGCTACACCCAAGATGGATGGTGGTCAGGAGTTTTTCAGACAGATATAAATTTGGTCCATGTGCATATCAGGGGTTAAATCACTTTTGTTTATACTTTTTGGCACCTGAGGCTCTCGGGTGTCCTTGGATCTCAGGTCCAGAGGGATTGTTTTGTCTGACCAAAATGTGAAGACAGTTAAGTAACACTTTATATGGAGCCTAGGGTTATGCACTGATGCAGTACAGGATTTGAAAAATATAGATGCTAAAATCTTAAGACATCATGTTCTGTACAGGACACAATTTAAATCAGTGATGTTTCTATTAGTGTTAACATGGTGGATGAGTCTTTCCAGATCCAGGGAATCTTCATCCACCAACAACCAGGCACAAAGGGATGCAAAACAAAAGGAAGTTAGCTCCAGTGAGGGAAGGGAATGTTTGAGTACCAGCCCCTTGGCCCTCGGTTCCTGACAGCACAACTAGTTTTGGAGAGACAGGAGAATCTCAGTATTGCTACACCTCCTTGTAGTAGGGCCCAAAATGGGAGAGCCTGGTTGTAGCACCTTTGAGTCCCCATCCAATTAGAAGCTTTATTTAATGCCTATTGTTATGGCTGTGCTTTGTCTTTACCTGGTGACTTGCTTGCCCTTCAGTGTTTGAGAAACTCTCTCCAAAAATCAAGTGATGGCTGCCTTGCTTTTCTTAACTCCTTGGCTAAGATTCTCAATAGTTTTCACACGGAGTATTTTGGTAATTCTTATTATATAAGAATATAAATAAAACTCCCCTTCTGTGTCTAATAATCTACCTTCCTGCCCTTTCACTTCACTACACAAACATTATAGATCTAGCAGACTTTAAAGCTCTTACATTACTCCCCTTACACTCTTGAACTTGCCTAGAGGATTGATTTTTTTAAATATTCTTCCTAGTCCATGACCTCCCCTGACAGTATCAGCCCAAGGCACATTGCTTGCTGTTGAGTTATAACACTCCAGACTTGAGCATGTTTCTCATGTTTTTGCTGCTGAGTCTATTAAAGAAAAGGGTATGTGCCTGGTGCACCAAAATTGATGCATTTCAATATGAAATTGGGGGCTTGCACTAAACAGAGAAATTTTGCATCTCAATTGGTTTAAATATTTATTTTAAATTTCCTTAAAAAATAGAGCATAGTTAGTGTGTTAGTATTGTAGGACAATAGCTGTGTTTGTTCAATAACTGTTTGATCAAAAACATTCATAACAATTAAAAATAAGAGAACAGCTTTCATTTTTCACACACCTTCTAGGCAGATGGATCCTCAAGCCCAGGGCAAAACTATACAGTGTACAAAAGAATTGTTTTATCTTTGCTGACTTCTTGTTGCCTCGGGGACATGATGTAGCAGTTGTTTCAACTGAGTATGTGTTAAGCATTGCCATGCTGTGGGGAGGTTTTATCTGGAATTTTCCTGGGATGTGTGCTGATGTTGTTTTTCATTTGTGTGAAAGGCCTCAGTACTTCAGTAAGCAGCTTGATCTTGCCTCAACCCTCACTTGGGAGGAGAGCTTCCTGCTCTTCCTGCCTTCTGCTCATGGCATTTTCTTAGCTGGCAATATATCCATTGTTGGCAAATATCCAAAATATCCATTGTTTTCCTTCCCTCATTACCTTTTCAGCCTGGCATGTGGATGGATGTGTATAGGTGCTAATCTGTAGCTGAAAAGACAACATATTATGAACAGCAGAATTATAAAGTAACAGAAGTCTTTTCAGTTCCCAATGCCATTTTTCATTGATGTAACAGTTATCTTCAAATAAGAAAACAAACTACAGAGGATTTGCAATTTTGCAATGTGTGGGGAAGGTTAGCCTCATACACAAGTGCAAAATAAGTTTATTTTACAGTTAAACAAAGAATTAAGTAACCAAAAATAGTATTAAACCACTTGTGCTAAGTTTTTAACAGAAAAAATTTGAAGTGTACACGAATAAAGAGGAATTTGCACTCAAGTGCCATTTACTAAAGGGATGCTATTGTTGTCTGCCATATCCAGTTGTTATATGAACGATAACATCCTTCATCAAAAATATGATTTCCATGGATATTGTGAATCAGAATTGGAAATTTATTAAGGAGGAGATAGAAGGAAACAAGAGAACTTCATAGTTTAGAGGGAGACACTTGAATACCTGGTCCATACCCAAGACAGTCATGGGTATTCGTGCATCTAAAAAGTAATAAAACTTCCATATTGAATAATACTAACCATGTTGCACTATATTAGGAACAGCGAAGTACAACACGGACTCTCTTAGCTGGGTTGCCCAAGAGAGCAAGTTTTATTATTCCCAGTCTTCATTTATAGACAGGTCCGAAAAGGTCCAAGAGGTAAAACTCTCATTGGTCATTAAACCAACACATCACCATCATTGTTCAATTGAGTATTACACCCCTTTGACTGTTTCTTGCAAGTAAACAATAAGGATCTAGACAACACCTGCAAAGATTCTTGTCTTTCTCCAAGGACTGTTTGGATTCCTCCTTATGATTTCTCAGGCCAGAGTGAGAACCCTGTGTGACAGTTTCACACAGGCTCTGTGCTCCCTGCCTGCTTTCTTGCATTCAGCATCCATATACCACCCTAAAATAATTATATTTTCAATCAAAACTACCTGTCTCCTCACTTCTGAAAAGTTAAGGACTCTGTACATTGATAATTTTATTTTCCACTTGTTTTTTTATTTCCATATATTTCAGATATTTACACTCAGGGGCTTAAAGAAACTGAGGTGGAAATTTTTCCGTGCAAACTTGTAGGCATTGTAAGTGTCCCTTCGCTGGCCTCAATAGTGATTGTGTGGGCACATTTGCTGGTCAAGTAACAAATGTAATTCACGTACTTTGTGAATTAATTCAGCTTCAATAAGCAGAAATTGCTAAATGGTGTCAAATTATTGGTAGCGGTTTTATGAATCAAGAGCTTTTTTCCCTAGAGATGTGACTGGTTAACAAGTTATCTGGTCTTTTTAAAGGAAAAAGAAATGGAAAAACTGGGTAGGCATAGAAGATTTATGCATTCACAAAATTAACTATAATTGTCTCAGTTTTACATTAGAGCCACAATGTGGTAAGCACGTTCAAAAACTATATCACGTCATATACACAGTGAATCTTCCAAAATATATTGTTAGCTTTATGCTTGCCATTATTTTGAGTTGTTGCTTACACACTAGATAAATCAGTCTTTCTATAATAAGGATTTCCAAAAACAGCCCTGAGTTTAATATGTTGATGCCATATAAATGGCTGGTTTAGGTCTCGAATTTTTAGTACTTACATGGCTTGAGATAACAAGCACTTGTACAGTGTTCAGTTACAGTGCAATAGATTATGTAGCTGTAGCAGCTTGCAGGTGTGTATGCTGCTTTTTTTAGTTAATAAATTCTCATTGCTACTTTTTTCTATAAAAGATTGCTGGTTACAACCAGAATTTTATGGTTAGGTACACATATTTTTATAATGGATTCCATTACAGAGAAAAATTTGCCAGGCTGCCCTGCAAATCCTGCAGATTTGATCAGTGCTCTCCAGCAGTGTCACAACCAGAACAGTTTATCAGAAAAGGGAATGGGGCAGTTGCTCATGAGCTTCTCAGCTTTTCAGCTCATTTCTATTTATTTACTTTCTCCAGAACTCTGAAATTTTTTCAATGTTTCCTATGCTGACTCCTTCCCTTCTGCTTCTTCTGACCCCTTTCTTGTACATAGACTTTTACAGAGAGATTGGAGCATCTCAAATATGTGTTTTTATGAACTGACTTTTATTATCTATCAAAACTGGAGTGTTTTGCACAACAACCCCCAAAAGATACTCTGGGCAATGTTTCTTACAGAAGAAAAGTAGAAGGGAAAGTGAAGGCTCTGATGATTCAAACCATTAAACACTTCTGGGCTGGGTGTTGTACTTTAGGGTAGCAACTCTCTAAGTTTTCAGTAAAGTATTGGACAGGAATGTACCTTTCTGTAAGTTCTATAAAACCCCACTGTTACAAACAGTCATAGAGCTCTTCATTTAAGTGGATAGTTGTTGAAGAAGAAATGAGCCCTAGGTAAAACAGTTCATTAATTTAATCAGCTTATCACAAAATCCTGCCAGTCCCAATATGGCAGAGGTAAAACTCAGTGAAATTACTGCCTTTTTGCACAGTGGCTGCTTATGAGCTCCCAAGAGGCTGCCTGGGCCTCCTGAGCCACACTGCAGAACCTGCCTGCGATGGTCTTTTCACTCTGTTTCTCTTGGCATTAAACTTTGAGACTTACTAAATTCAAGTGAGGACATAGCTTATTCAGCTGTCTCACCACCATATATATTTATTATTTCTTTTGTTTTCCTCCCTTTTTATCCTTTTCTGAGATTTTTTGAATGATAAATGAGTGCTCAAATTTGTTATTCAGAAAAGGTAAGAACTTCTTGGGATCTACTGGCTACTGAAATTCTTGTAATACATGTACTTTTAGCCTGAACATGATTTATGTACCACAAAGTAGTTACTAAAAAAATCCTCCTGTTTCATGAGAGAGGAAATGTTCTTTTTACTTCAATAGAAAACATTTTTCCTGTGTGTTTTGCAAAATGTAACTAATTTCTTTCACTCTTTCATTGATTGGATTTTGCAATTCAAAGCATCTTTTACTAGTACACTTGTATGCATTAAAGCAAAACAATTTGTCTGAAATGAGATGCTTCACGCTCAATTATATCTAAATTTCTCATCTACAACTCTTGATTCCAATCTCGGGTGTCTGTGCAGCTATTGAGGCTGAAACAATGTAGAAAGGAAATGCTGTTATTTTCAATTTGTAGCAATTATACTCAGAGTGCGGCAGATGTGGTGGTATTGAGTTTCTGCGCATGGTACAGGCAGGCAGCTTGTGGAAAGGATGGCTGATTTCTCATCTACCTGTGGCTGTCTTCCTGAGTGTGGACTGCTGGACATGATGTCTGAACACAAACTCCCTCTGAGCACAGCAGTGCTCTAATGTGCAGTTAAATCCTCCATGCTTAGGACAGCACTTAAGCATTATCAGAAATATGACTTCAATCTATGTTTATAATAAAGGATACGGCCCTGATTTAAGAAAATCTTCCCACATAAGTAGATGCTTAAACTCTGTTCTGAGCACGCTGAAGTCACTGTTATTATGTGTACGTGTCCTTTGAGGCAGATTAGCAAGAAATCGAGAGCATTAATGCAGTCTGAATGCAACTACTCCCAGTAAGTCTGACATACTCAAGAAGAGCAAAATACCATGTCTTGATTTAATTATTAGAGAGAGTCTGGAATTGCTACCACAATCCTGCCTAGAATTGAATAGATGCACACTGGAGGTGGAATCCTCAGAACAGTGTTGGGAAGCTGGAAGTGTATGCTGCTTAGCTGAACTGGAAGTTGTGAAGCCACTCCTGGCATTACTATTGTAATTGATTCTCTGGTAGGACCTGGAGGGCTTGGTAAAGTTCTACAGCCAATTATGGAGACTTTTTCCTAAGGTATTAAAAAATGTTATTTTGTGCAAATATAATTTAGTGTATGATATTTTTAAGTGGCCTTGTAGTAGGGTGTGGAAAGTACAACCCCCTGTACTTAGTGCTCTAGGCCTGCAGAGCTGTGCCACATGCTGTTCTCTTTCTGAAAACTGCTCGACAAAGTAGAACAGCTTTGAGAGAAAGAACAGAAAGCAAATGTCACCATCATGTGCTACAGCCACACAGTGGGAAGGTGGGCTTGGAAAATAAAGGTGATGGGGAAATTATGCAAAGCATAAAATCAAGGTTAAAATGACAAGGTTGACTACAGAGTTTAGGACTTCTTTAGGTCCCATCTTCCAATTAAAGGTGTTTTCTGGAAAGCAGGCAGGCATGTCTGACTTGGCATCAGGAGATGGAACTGAAACCAATTCACCAGGTCCCAGCTGATTGCTGTGCTCCTGTGGAGAGGGCACAGGGAGGTTCTGCATTTCCCTGCCTCCTTCTGTGACCCTTCCTACCTCTTTTGTGAGCCTGTACTCCAGCTCTGGGAGAGCTTACACACTCAGGCTATGGCTTTAGTAGAATTCTAGCCTCTGTTTGACAGTCTGGTCAAATCCATGCGCTGGGAATAACCCTTGTCTGCTTTGAAGCAATGCTGGTCAAGAAGAGATGCTACAGCAAATTACTTTTTGCTCTCAGGAGCACAGAGAGCAGCAATGCTTGAGACAATACAGGGTATTGAGCTGCCTTGATCTCCTCCCTCTTCAGGAGCATCCGGTCTGAGAGCAAAGTCCCCTGAAAGGTCAGGAACATTCTTTTGTGAAGTGTTTCTTCAGGCACCCAGAGTCTTGCCTGACTGATTTTGCTGCAAGTCAGCCTAACTTTGTACCAAGAGACTGCTTGATGTGCAGTGCTTTATTTCTTTGTTCCTGTGGCATTCTCTTTTACTCTTGTCCCTTCTCATGAATTCTTTGGCCAGGTGGTCTTTGTTTTAGTTGCCATCCCACATAGAACTCAAATTTTAAGCAGAAAACAGATTCACCTATGATAAGAGATGATCCAGGTGTGTGTCTGATACACAGAGACACCCAAAGCTGTTCCTTTGCTGTTGATCTTGTCCTATCACCCTTCTGAAGAGTGGTTCAGAATAAGGAATAGAAAGGGTGAGCTGTGCCATCAGTATGGAGTTTGCAGACTGACTCAGGCTGTACAGATAGTTTATATGTTGTACACCGATTCCCAGGGCACGATCAATTTTTGTTAGTCTTCTGAGTGCTCATTATGTAGGCAACTGTGAGCATCTATGAATCATTTTGAGATTACATTTCTTTTTGAGTATGAACATAATGTAATATGGGCTGTTAAATTAAGCATTGCAGATTGTAAAGGTAGTTGTGGGCCAGATTTAATTCATACATTTAGTGGACAAAAAAAAGTTTTAAAGAAGCAAACTCCTGCTGATCAGGTAATGCTGAGTATAATTAAGCAGCATTCTGTTAAAGGAAACTGTCAGCAAAATAAAATGCCAGGTAAGGTGAAGAATACAAAAAGTGCAATGCAATTCTAAATTGAAAACCTGCCAGCTTACCTGCAGCTTGTTTGTTCCTCAATCATTCTGAAGTTAGATGAGTAAAGGAATTAAGCTTGGAAAGAAATACAAATACATTATTACCTTCCATTTTGGGATGCTCAGGCTTGTAGCTATTTGCGAAGCTGGAGCTTCAGCTCCATGCAGTGTGAAAAGAGATTGTGCTATCTAATGCCTGTAAAAGCAGAGAGGAGTCATGTATTAAATTGCATTACAGAAATACTAATAGATAGTTTTCTGTTTCTTTAGTCATACCATTCAAAGGAAACTAAGTGCTGAGAATGTGCAAATCAAGTCTTTATGAATAGACTGGTGTTCTGCAGAGTTTCTGATTTGGATGTTGCAGATTGTCAAGTACTTAATGTGTCTTCTGGATTAAAAAAATAAAAATTGCATACTTGTATTGTCACTAAGATTCTCTGGATTGGAAAAAGACCCCAACCAAATGGAATTTTAACTCTGCTATCTAGAGTCTGAAATTGTCAGGGGCTTTTCTACACTATAAGTTTCTTTCTGTTTCATCCCTAGAAATACATTTTGCATCTTGTGAATAGGCTGTTGGTTTGTGTGAGGAGTTTGGAATATGTTCAGAACCTTTAATTTTTCTTTAACTGTGAAATGTTCTCTTCCAGTAGTATTTAATTGTCCTAAATAAGTTCCTGAATGTGGGTAACCCTACCTTGTAGAAAGTGGATGTGAGATTTTGTAGAATAAACTTTCAGATCCTCCAAGTGTAATTGCTGCCACATGTTATTATCAAGAAACCACATCCTCCAACCAACCAATAAACAAAACAAATTCCCTCCCTCCCACCCTCCCAAACCCCTGAAACACTGTCAGTAGTTTAGGCTGATAATTTGCTTGCAGCTTTTTAGATAGAGGCTGTGTAGAGAAATACTTAACTCCAGAGTTGCAACTTACTCTTGGGGGTATTTATACATACTCTCCTGTCTGGGTCTTGAAAGAAAGTCAAAGTGTGGCAGAAAGCTATGAAAAGAAATGTTTCGGTGTATCTCATGTCTGGCAGCGCTCAAAAAAATAACAGCTGTAAAGGAACAGTTTCATGTGTTTACTTCAAATTTCTATGTTTTGGTGACTGTATTTTCCTTAGTGAGGAATTGCTTTACTGTCACAGATGGAATGCAGAATAAAATACTATTGTATCTATCACAAAATAGCAAGTGTGGCACTAGTTTATAAATCTCATGAATACTGAGAGACAATTTTTTCAAGGATTAAAATCCAACTGATTCAGCTATAGCAAAGTGGGGAAAATACATGAAGAAGATTCTTCCTTATTTTATTAATGAGAGAAAGCTGAGGAGAAGGGGGAGAGGAGTGAGAGGAGGCAGCAGGATGGAAGAGGGCCAGAAAGAGCTGGCCAGGGCTAAGGAGAGGCTGCGGGGATGTGGGTAAGGAACAGTGTGGAGGCCCAGGTCACTGCCACCCAGGTCATATGTCAGCCCTGCAGGGGCACAGGCAAAAGGGGAGAGACGCCCCTCTAGAACAAGAGCAAGAAAAGGCCTCCCTCCCATGGGCCTTTTGCAGCCACATGCTGGTGCCTTTTGGGTCCTGGTGTTCTGATAGTGTGTGAGAATTGATGTCACCCTCATTCAGCCCCCGTTTACCATTCATGTACCCTTCCTAGAATGGTCTTCCTTCCCTTAACCCCCATTGGCTCTGTTTTGCCACATTACTCCACCCCTGTTATCCCCTTGGTTCTCCCGGTCTTTATCCACCCCCCTGCACCACTTTTCCTGTCCTTATTGCACCTCGACCCTCAGATCTGCCCCTTTTACCCCTTATTTAACGTTGTGCCCTTAGCCTGATCCTTTGTTCTTGTCCCTGGACCTATTCGAGGCTGTGCTCAATAAACCAGTTGTCAGATTACTAGATGAGAACCCATCCATTTGTCTTAAATTGCCAGCATTTTCTATGGTGTTCTCCAGGCTCAGAGATGCTGGTTGCACTCTGGGATCTTGTTGCGGCACACGCCATAACTGAACAGGTCTAAATTTTACATTGAAGGGACCACACTGGGAAGGGAGAAGAGTCACTGATTCAGTGCTGAAACTGCTATGTGGAGACATGTGGAGACAAGAAGAAAGAAGGAAAGTATAAGGTAAATATCTGCTTCCTGTGGCGGTGACTTTTGTTTTGTTTGCAAGGCTTTTCCAGAAAGTGGCTGAGCTGGAGGCTATGACATATCCTAGGCCACAACATCAGTAGGTGTTCATACAGTGCAGTGAACATTATACATTTGAATTGCGTATTGAATTATATATCATTATGTTTACTTATTAGGCACAGTCATATGCACTTAAGTTTCTGTGTGTGAGAAGTAGCAAATGAATGGATGTGAAACCTAAGACAATGCAACACCCTGCAATCCATGTATGAATTCCATGGGGCTGGGGCACTGTGATCACAGAAGCGTTGCAGATGTGATCCAGAGTGTTCATTTACCAACATAAAACTTGTTTGCTGTATAAAACTTGAAAGTGACTTACCCTACTGTGAAGGTGTCTGTCAGTCTGCTTTAAAAATAATGCACTGCAAACTGAAATTTACTGAGCTAATGAAATGCCTTCAGGGAAGTTATGATGAGCCATTAAAAGAAAGGGCACTGTCAGATAATTTAAGCAACTTTGAGGAAAAAAGCTTCAAATATGTTGTGTTTTTTTTTTTTTTTTTTTTTTTTTTTAATGCTGCTAATGTGTCCTTTTTTTGGTGTTTGAGGGTGAGAGAACACTGACGCCTCTTTTCTGTTCTGGAGCCTTTCCTTGCTGCTGGGGGCTTCATTGCTGTGGGCAGGTGCATTCTTGATCCCAACATGAGGTTATCTGCTGCTTTATTGTGGAGCTTGGGCGGGGGCTGACCTGGGGCTGCAGCTTCTTGTGCTGAAGTTTCTTCAGGCTCCAGCCATCCTCTGCCCTCCATCCCAATGTCTCCCACAGCCCTGTGGCATGTCTTAGGTGTTCCCCCATCTCTGCAGCTCAGCCCCTGGCAGATGCTCTCTCCTGCCTGTGTTTAAGTCCATGTTTGATTTCTGTGCAGGCAGTATGGATATAACGTCAGGCTCTCCTTGCCAAGGCAGCTTTATCTGATTGTGTGACAACACAGATTCTCCTTCACAGAGAGAGTCCCAGTTTACCTGCAAAGGTGGTGGTAGAAGGAATTTTTATTGTACCCATTTGGAATACAATCTTACTAAAAATACAGCTGATACTTTGCAATGTTTAGTGCTGGTTTTAACAGAGTTATGTGCGAGTTGAAATAAAAGCCATAGTTTATATGCCTCTATTTAACAGAAAATATGTACAAGCTGGCTTTTATTTTTGGACATATTCCTTTCACCAGCATCACACCTTATCTAGTAAAGCAGGATTTCTTATGTGTACTAGTTTGTAAGCAGCCAGCGGGAGATTCCAAGTCAGAACTACAATTTAATGGGAAAATTAAAATAAAGGCACAAAAAAGGTACAAGTAATCTGGTTTAAACTGGCAGAGTAAGAATACAACCTGACACCTGTTAGTCAGGGTGGTGGTACCAGTCCAGTTAAATGGTGGCTGCAGTCCCACCATGGGGGATGTGCTTCTGTCAAAGGGTTGATCCTGTAGAAAGATCTGGTCCTTATCTGGAGGTTCAGTGGTGGTTATTTAGCTCTTGTCCTCTGGGAATTCAGTGGTAAGTGCTGCCCATGGTGTTCCAAACCCCAGAGTATATACAGGTAGAAATACCTGGTTCCTCCCCTCAGGGTGGTAGCTGCTTCCCCTGAGGGAGTTATAAGGGCTGAGTCATGAAGAAGATAAAGAACACTGCCCCACCTATTTTAACAGTTTATGTAGATGGTAATAGGATAGGTACTTTTGGTTATGTCTTCCATTGTAATCCAAGATATTATGTTTTTAAGAATGGAAGATTGCTGCTACTAGCAGGAGAAACTGATATCTAAACCAGTGAAACCATTCTGCTGCTATGGAAAAATCCAGGGTGTCTAAAAAAAAAGAAATGTGTTTGTTCTTCTGTCCTTTAGTTTCAAATATCCTTTGGGCAGTTTGGGTCAGCTGTCCTGGCCATGCTCTCTTCTGGCTCCCTGTGCACCTCCTCCCTGCAGAGCGTCAGACACTGAGAAGTCCTTGACTGAGTGAGCCCTACTGAGCAACAGCTAAAGCATCAGTGTGTTATCAACATTATTCTCATACTAAACCCAAAACACAGCATGATACCAGCTACTAAGAAGAAAGTGAACTCTATCCTAGAGAAAACCAGAACTTGTGCTTTATTTGTTCAATTCTCTGGCACTTTGAAAGAGATCCCTGAGCAGTTTTGTGCTTTCAAACTATTTCTTTAGTATCTTTGTGCATGCCACTTATGCTTATGAACTGCACATAGATGTGTTGAAGACTTTATTCCCCTGCATTTATCAATGCAGTACATCCACAAATTCTTAATGTTCAACTTTTTTTTTCTCATAATTTTCTTGTGAAGTACCAATATTTGCAATTAAGTAAGGAAGTGTTACTATTTTAGTTATTTATTTGTGTTTCTCTCTCTGCTGGGCAAGCTGGATAGATTATCCTATTCGTCTTAAAATTTTAAGTATTCTCTCATTCTGCTGCCTTCTGCCATTTATTATCCTATAGCAAGCCTGTAACCAAGTGTGTAGGCTATCTAAGGTACAGACTGCCCTCACATAACCCACTTGACTGCTCAGCATAAATGAGATTTTTAATGGTCTGGTTACTTGTCATTAATTGGCTTAGACAGCCTTGAATTTTGTCACACATCTTGACCTTTATTGAACCAACAACTTTGACAAATATAAAGGTCAAGAAATTCTGGCCTTAACACTTCTTATTGGATTACTTTGCTCGCATGCCAAAATCCAAATCTCTGGTTCTTAAAAGTGCTTCTATAAATACACATAATTATTCTAGTACCTGAGTGGAGCCAGAGTATTAAAATATGTTGTACATTTACAGTGGTGTGATTCCTGCTCCTCTGACTGAAATCTGCTTCAGTCTTTGAAAGAAGAAACTATCCACAAAACTGAAAACCACTCTACTTAAAGGTTTAATACTGCCAAAAAAAATAATCACATTTCAGATCCTACTGTCCTTAGGAGGCTTTTCAGAGGGCTCTTTGTGGGGTTGACATCAGGCATAGTTCAGACTTGCAGAAGACAGGCATTGAGCAGGGTATCTATTTTCAGGTGTCACCCCCACACTGCCTTGCCCAGACTCACCTCTTCACCCACATTCATGTGTCTTTTTGTTCACATCCCAACTGTGATGAGTAATGTTTGTCCTTTAAAACATAAAATCCTACCTCGTATTACAAAAATGAACATATTTCATGGAGGAGTTGTGTCCGTAAGATTCAAGAGGAGAATGAAAGTTTATATGCTGTCTGTAAATCAGTATCTTATTTAAATACTGAGTTTTATACATTTCTATGCTTCTGTGTTACTGATGCAACATTCAGTACTCTTGGGTTCAATAATTGAAGAGAGTAGCAGCATTTTTATCACAAAGAAATAAAAAAAAAAAGCCAAAACCCAAACCCGCTTATTTGTGAAGCAGCTCCTCTATTTGTGAGTGTGATTCATTGCCTGCTGGTGCTCTCTGTAACCTTTTTGTGAATGTAGGGCACTGTTGTCTACCCATGTGTGCTGCTCTTCTAGTGCCACGAGTCCGTAGCTATTAATAGTCATTTCCAGCCTTCCCTGAATGGCACTTTTCTTTCCCTGTGGTTCATTTGTCCCAGGTGTCTATGAGTCTTGTAGCTTTTACTTTTGTGAGCTGTTAGTGGGCCAGACACTCTCCTGTGTCAATATTCTCTAAAATCTGTGAGGGCAGGAGAGTGCAATTTACAGTTGTACTCGTAAATGGCAGAAGCAAATATACTAATGAATGTGACATATGGCTTTACATGAGGAAATTCTCAGTGGCACTGTTCTTACCTGAAGCCCTTTAAAGCTGCCCAAGCTGCATGAATGTATCACGAATGTGGTTCACACCTCTAAATAAGTGAGGCATTTTATATATGCCATTTGAGGTGTCAGTCTTTAATTTTATGAGTAAGTGACCATAAGTCGAGTATGTCAGTTATTGAAAGGTTACAAAGTGTCCAAGGAGTAAAACTAGAGAATGGCAGTAATTCTGAGCTCATGCCTTTATAATGGGGCTTCTCTCATAATTCTTGGGGTCCAGCACTTCTAGCAAGAACTGAAGAACAGGAGGTATCAGATAATGGCAAGAATTTTAGAGCACATGGAGGTCTTATATTACAGGGACACATAAAAACTACTTGGCTTTTATTATGCATATATGTACCACATGTCTCAAAGTAAGACAATCAAAAGCCAAAACTCCTTATGGAGGGGGTGCAAAATTGTAGATCAGCCTGATTTGCTTCAGAGTCTGGAAACCCTGTGATACCAAATGCAAATGTCATAGTTGTCATATGGGAAAATAAAATGAATGAGATTATTTTAAATATAGAGGCTCATCTTAACAATACTATTTATATTCCTTCCTCCATGTGAGACATATTGTATGGACATGATGGACAACAAGATTTAGTAAGTGAACAGAGTTGTGAGTTGATCAGCTTCAAAGGCTTCTCAGCTTCATGTACATATAGACATTGAAGGGCACTACTTAAGTGTCCAGAGAAGCTGTGAAACAAGCCTGACCTATTTACTATTCAATTTAAATTGTGGTGTGCCTAATTGCCCTACTTTGCTATTTAGTGCTCTAAACCAGCAATCCAGCTTGTTTTATTTTTGTCATTGACAGAATCCTGCCAAGTTTTTCATTTTAGAGTGAAATCAACATGTTTAGAGACAGCTGCCTTCAACTGATGCTGTAATTGTTCATGTTTTCTCAGTCATTGACACTTTTCCCTGTAGTTTTCCACTCAGTATATATTACTTGAATATCAGAAGACCCTCAGGAAACTGAGGAGCATACCTCTGCTCCTAAACTTGGGTCTTGGCATACAGATTTATTATACAACTATGAATGACTCTAATAAATATTAATTTAGGTGCTTTTTTCCCCCTTCAGGTTATTTTTGTTAGCGTAGTAAGACAGCTACTATCTACTTACTATTTTAGCACACATAATTTAATTAAATCCTGACACAAGGTCCCAAATTTATTTTGAAGGTCAGCAACCAGACAAGAGGAAAGACAGGAATAGTCAATATGTTAGACGGAGCAATGATTAATGTAGATATCTGTTACTATATCAGAATCATCATCACCCAATCATCTCTTCATAAAGAGCTAGCAGAAGGAATATGAAATGAGTTTTCCAGCTGTCCTCATCCTCTTTTCCCTATTCACTCTGGCAGGTTGTGGCCACATGTGGCCTGTTCGATAACAATTCTGAAGGATGTATTATGCATCGTTACTTCTGCACCAGCACAGCAGATGAGCACAGCAAAGATGAGTGCAGTCCAAATAAGTTCTCCAGGCCAGGGGCTGTAACTTCTTGTGTTTATGATGTTTAACATAATGAGAGCTTGGTCTTAAATGAACAGCTAATTGAAAACAAGCAGTACATTATTATTAATCTTAGAAGTTGGAAAATAGCATCTTGTGACTTAGACACCTAGCTCGGTATGACTCAAAATGGGATCTCTTTATGAAAGAGTGGATAAAAAGTAAAAAATAATCACTCTTGTGTTTAATCTCAGCTTCTAACAGATGCCCACACCCAGGGTCAGTAGTGTTTTACTTCTCCTAAAAGAATTTTTACTGCACAGATTAAAAACCTGTCAAAATATTCTCACAATTTAGTGCATAGTCAGTGTAACATCATTTTGATTGTTTTAAAATTCTGTAGGTGTCTTAAAAGATTTTGATGCAGTAAACACTTTCTAATCAATATTGACTTCATTATGACATCTTATTTCAAGGTTAATGTTTCTGTATTGTGTAAGGTTGTAATTTTAATGAAATATCCAAAATAACCTGTAATTGCTTGTTTTAAGAAATCTGATAATTATTTTGCCCCACAGCAGATAATTTTGTTCCTGTTATATTGAAAAATACATTATTATTTTCTTTTCCCATTACTATTAAGATGGATATTTTTCACCATATTAGAAGATCATTACTAACGCAAAATAGACTTATGAAACTGGTAATTTGTCTGTCAAAAGCAGGCCACAGACGTAGCTGAGAGAGGTACACTAATGGAATGGCACTAATGCAATTTCGCAAATAACTTAATGAAGCATGTAAAGCATATTTCTTCCATTAAGTACACATAGTATGGAGTCACATCTTGCTTACTGGGTGTGAAAAATATTTTTAATTAACTTAAACATGAAGAGACTCTTCAAGGTTATGCTACTGAAAACCATTTAAAAAGTGCAAAGATTCAGAGAAGGCAGCAGAAAAGCCAAACAACAGTATCAGATGAGTAGAGCACTGAATGGTAACAGATGAAAGCAAGGCAAAGGAAATGAATAAGTACTACAATAAACCAGGGAGTCTCATCATGAATTTATCTAAAGCCATTATGTCTTAAGAAGAGTGTGTTTAGAGGAGTTAAACACCAGACCCAGGACTATTCCCATAAGCCTTCCAAACCTTTCCTTTCCTAAAGGTCAGTGTGATGGAGCATGCAGTTGGCTTCTCACAGTGAGAGTGTGTATTGCTGAAAATCTATACTCCCAATTACAATTTTTCCAGCGTTCAGCATGAGCTCAGCCCACTCTGGTGGGCAGGTTCTGTTTGTGTCATGGTCTGATGCCATCAGTGACAAATGCCCTGAATGCCAATGCAATGTTTGCCTATGCCACTCAGGGTGACCCCTGCAACCCCTGCTTAGTTAAAAAAAGAATTTAAACATCCTTGAAATATTTTCTGTCACATTGGAATATTTTTGTTGAAATGCAAAACCAGTTGCCACTATTTCCTGTGGTAGATGATAGTAAATTATTCTCTGTGTGTTCTTGTTTAAAATGTCAAATATCAAGGAAGCAATGTCTGTAGTCCAACTGTCCAGTACTGACAAGAGAAAAAAGGTTATCTCTGTTATCTCAGTTAGAATTTTACTTTTAAAACTTTGAGTTAGCAGAGAATTTAAGAATATATTTTATTCATCCAAGCATTTTAGTATATACTCATGTTCTTAGCTAATGACAACAAGTAGCAAAACTGGATTTCTGTTTAAGTCACTTTCCTGATGGTCACTTATGTAGAGACCATACATTCATCAAAATTATGAAAATACAATTTTGAGTTGAATTAAAAGAAAAAGCATTCAATATTTTTATGAATTTAAAAGTAAAATGTGGGCAATGTTGAGTAGAAATTTAAGTACTTGATTTTCTCAACTATTAATATAGATTGATATTTGCGTCTTATTTACAAGAAAAATTCTTTCAGCTAAGAGTCCAGTGCAGATTTAGCAATACCAAGACGTGATAAATCTAATATTTTAAGGAACTTAGTAACAATTATTTACAACTGAGAATAAATTTGAACATTTTCCTTCAAGATTTTCTAGACCAACTTGAATAATTTTAACCAAAACTAGTTCTTTTCTGGGATATTAAAAATTAAAATGCAATGTACTAAGGGGCATTGAAGCACCTTTCAAAGGAACGGTAATGTTTATTAGAATTGCAGGTAGCACAATGATGAGTTTTCATTTTTGTCTTCATATGAAATAGAGTTTATACAGTTACTCTTTTGTCTTCCTTCTGACTTTTTCCTTTACTTATGATGCTTGGGAATGAATAGGAACATGTGCTACCATATTGCAGTCATCAATCCAGTTTTAGACACTTGACTAAAAGTCATTGTGGTGTGCCTGTTTCAATTTTGGATGCAACAACTGCCCTTCTAAGAGCTTTCCATTTCAAAATGGCAGTCAGGGAAAATTGCTGTATTCCAAATCCTCCAAACCCTTTTTTCTAGATATGAATGAAAAGGCCTTTTTATTGATTCTGTCATAAAAGGAAGTTCCTTTTATGGAAGGTTCCTCTGAAAAGGTACCATAGTCACCTATAAATATGAGAACCAGGAAAGGACAATTGCAGTAGTTTCTTACAGCAAATGAGCATAAAACAGGGTGAAGTTTTCACTAATCTTAGTGACTTCTTACTTTCTAGTTCTCTTTAGTCATCCACACCAACATGATTGATTGCAAATATATTGGATGGTAAAAAGTTTTCAGAGTTAGCAAAATATTTTTTTTGTAAAAGAAATTGTACTTACTATGTTTTCAAAAAACTAGTATTCCTATTTTAGCATTATCTGACATTTCATTGAAAATCTTTTGGGATATATACTCCTAATTAGAGCCTTATTGAAGAATACTTGGAAAATCATTCATTGGTTTGTCTAATAAAATCTCTGAGGGAGTTTAATTTACAACATCTGTATTCATGATTAATTTCTATGCAGCTGTTTTGTATGCAGTGCTGCTAAAGTCAATGGGAATTTGCAATGGAAACACTGTATGTTTACCCACCTAAACTTCCCCCCAAGGTAGTCCATCAAGTGAAAAGTTTTGGAATCAGATTTACGTGCACTTCTCAGCTACAAAGTTAATTTGCCTCTGGCTGCTACCTGATAAGAATCAGACATTAATATCATTGATTTCAGCTCTTACACTCATATTAAGCCTGTTTAATGGACGTTCACTTATTTAAAACACCTCAGTGAAACAGGGCAGTGAGTTGTAGCAGGAGTTTTGGTGTTTCTTGTTTCTTTGCTATATGACAGCAAGAAAAGAAAGATCCTTTTTTCCTTCTGGGGTTTAAATTTTTGCCAGAATTCAACGCTAGTGTTTAGGCAGAAGAAGAATCCAGCATGTGACCTGTCAGATTTGAATTCTCAGCAAGCATGATGAAAGTAGAACCTTTTCTGATACTTGTTTGCCTGTCCATAATGGTAATTAACCCGTGTATATTAATTAACCCATATCTTAAGGTGGTTTTCTGAACTTGGTCCTTGTGATGAATTCATAAACCATATTCAGAAGGGGAAAAAAATCTAATTAGAGTACAAAATGATATGAAATAAAAACCACCAATCAGTAAACAGAAACTACTTTACATAAATTTGAACCAAAGTGTCTTTACAGAAATTGAATGTTTCTCATGCTGAATTAAAGAGATCAAGAATGAAATTGCTAGTAATTCATAAAACCTAACACAGGAACATGCCAATAAAGTATTACTGGGAGCTTATAAAAATGAAGTAATGCTCCTTTTAAAAATATTGTATGTAGTTTTAATGAAAAAAAATACAAAAAACCCCAACTAGTAAAACTTGGTATGTATGTATATATAAATAAGTATAAATTGCCAAAATTTTGTACTAATTTTTAAAGCTTTTTTGAATGTCAATATAGATGATCTATAATAAACACTTCTTAATAGTATCCTTTATTTGTATTTTAAGTAATCAATCTACCTGGAAATCCATATTTTTCATACTGATACTTTTTCATTAATAAAAAGACAAAGCTGGGTCCATTTTCTGGATATTATCTATTTGTAATATACAATCCTTTTTTGGAGGAGTTGCTTACAATCCTCTTTCTGATGGTATTTTGTCAGGGTCAAGAGAAAGTAGCATGTTTGTCTGATAAATATCTTGAACAAATGCTTCCTGTACGTCATCTGTATGCACACATCATTTGTAGAAACTTATTTTGGTCTACAAAGTAAATGTACAAGATTTTTTCCCCCCTCTTAATATATTTAATACATCTTAGTGGTACTGCTGGCTCTACTTTTAGAGGGTTACCTGGCACTGAAAGCACAGTTGAATTTTGTTATGCCAAACTATGTGATGAATTCTTTTGTTGGTGCTCAGTTAAGTCAGTGAGGTTGCACTGATGTAAAGAGGGGCCCAAGGACTCCAGAGTTTGTTGCTAACTGTGAGGACAGATATATGAAAATAGGGATCAACTCAGGAACTTGAGTGGCAAACCACATGTAAGTGCCAGTGACAGTGTCCATCAGCTGGGAATTTCAGCCCTTTATATAAAGATATCAGCTGAATGATATGCAAATCCAGGCATTTATTGCCTTGTCATCTGCAGATATTGGTAGTCTTTGAGTTTTGAGAGTACATCCTATGCTGTTTTTTCAGAATAGGATTGCTTCAGTTGAAGAATTGTAAGGACATGAGACAGAATCTATTTACAAAAATGAAATTATGTTTGCCAATGACAGAATGTACACTGACAGAGCTATGTGGTACAAGAAATTCTGTAGTGGAAATTAAATGTAAGAAGACTTAGATTAAATAACTGCAGAAACCTGAAGAATTTCAGAGTGCTGCACTCTATTTGTATTGCCTTTAAGAAGGATTATGATTCCGTACCAAATGTTATTGATTTCAGAGCAAGGAGTTTTCCAGCTTTATGTTCTTTGGCATCAGGGTTAGTAACCAAAGAGATTTACATTACAGTTTTGATGTGAGAAAGAAGGAAGTGTCAGAAACAAGAACAAACCTAGTAGGCAATTCTTGAACTGGATAAAATACATAAAATATAAATCTTGAGAGTAGTGAGATGCACAGATCAGTTTTGTGTTTTGGTATTGATTTTATTGATCCAGATAATGCAGAAGCTTTATTTGCTATCAAAGCACATCTCTGTGTTGTGCTGTGTTGTACTGTCCCAGTGATTAGCTTTTTGAATTTGTTAGTTTGGAGAGTGAGACAGGGTGATTCAGCTAAGCCTTACTGGAGGCAGAGGTAAAACTTGGGGGACATGGAGCCACCACCACCCCATCAAGGGCTGGATGGGAGCCATGGCCCTGCCTTCCTTGGAGCCTTACCCCATTCTAGGACTAGAAACTAATTCTTTTTGTGGGGAAAGAAAAGGCAAGGAGCTGCTGGGTTAGATTTCTTTCCAAAGACAGCATATGCTCCCCTGACTAAGGATGTGTCTTGTAAACTCGCTGTCATGGCAACCAGGAAACCTCCTGGCCCCACTGCTCAAGGATCCTGCTCAAGAAGTTCCCCAAAATAAAGCACACCAGCAGCCAGCAAGGAAACCTGCAAAGGAGGCAGGCAGTGAGGATTTAATGTTCAGGGAAGGTGGATGAAAAAGGTGGCGCCTTGGAGAATTCTTTATTTTGTACCTCTGTGCTTTTGTCAGTGAGGCTTGAAAGACATGGGCTACTTGGACAAACAGGGACAGGATTTAGGCTGTGCACTGCACTGGTTAGGGATTCACAGGTGTTCTTAACCTTGATTTACTCAACATGCAAAGAAACAGATCAATATGATGCCAGTTGTAGTAGGACAAAGCCTGACATGCAGGAGGACCAAATCCAGGAAAAGCTGGGTAGTAGTGTAAGGGCTCTGTACACTGTCTATCCTCATTGTGTCCTGAATCCTTTTGACTTTAGGGCTTGAAAAGTCAGAGTGAAGCATCAGCCTCCCCTCAGGTCTGTGCTGCAGCGATCAGGTTGTTTCTCTGGCACAACTAGTCAATTTACAGGCTGCTTGGGTATGTCTGTGTTAAAGTGAAGGTTATGGTTTCCTCTGTGTTAATCCCTTAAATACCTTTGTTCCCCTGTGCCCTACTGTAACTGTTACCTGCATATGAAAGTGTGCCTCAGGAATGCAGGTTTTGGCTCCTGCTGTTGCCTAGGCTGTTACTAAGTGATAATTTTTTTTTTTTTTAAATATGAGCTAGCAGTTTGGTGATAAGGGTCAACTTTCTTTAACTAGTTTTTAATCTATGGCACGAGTGTTTGGTGGTTTGTGGTTATTGAGTTGCCTTAACAGCTTCATGCAGCTTGTGTTGCTACCCCTGGGCTGTTCCCTCTTCTTCAGAAAAGTCAAGTGCTTTGTGCTTCAAGGAAAACACGGTAAAAGCCTTTAATGTGCAATTCCATCCTGAGTGCTCAGATGCAACTGATTTAACTTGCATGACCTTGGTATTACTCTGGTTGATATTCAATACATAATTTCACAGTTAATCTTTCAAAACATTCAAAAGAGGGAACCAATTTTGTTGAATTTCAACAATAAGTGTTGCATCTCATGTAATCAAGGTCACTCAAAATAATGTAACTTAGCTGAATGTAGGATTAAATTCTTAGGGAAAATTGGACATAATCAATTACAATTAAGAAGCTTAGCAACAGAATTGTCAAATTACTTTGGAGATAAGTGCAAAATTTCATCATTTGTTTATGGATTTTAGGAGGCACATTTCTCTAAAATGCTTATGACAATTCTTGAAATTAAAAAGTAGGACATTTAGTAGCAATAAAAGGTTGTAATCTTTACTCAAAATATAGTTTGCCTATGGTGCATGATTGCAGGTCTTTTTGTTGCATTTAAAAAAAAAATGTTATAGAATTAAGAGGAAAAATTAATCATAGATGGAAAAGGGATAATATCCTTTGAAGCTGCACCAAAAACCCTGGAAGGGAATTTATTATTAAGTGATCACATATGTAAAGAAATAGATTTCTGGATTTGAAGGTCAGCTGTTCACCTAGTCCAGTCTCACGTACAACATGGCCTTGTAGGTTCCTGTAGGTTTGCAGCACTTGTGGTCGGCTGGAGGGGTGGGCAGGGCTGAAGTCCTGCACAGCTTTTTGTGGGCTGTGACTGAGGGAGAGGGTTTAACAAATCTGTAGGAATTGGGTTATGAAAGCCCACTGTACTTACCCTGTCAGTGGCAGGTGTGTGTGTGTCCAGGTACATGAAGGGCACACCTGAGGGTTCCCCAGAGCAGGGAACACCATGATATGAATGACACAAAACCTGTCAGGATCCTGGCACTGAAATCCATTAGATGCTGAGTGACATCCTCACTCACAACTGGAAAATGGACAGATGTGTTGTGAAGGTAAATGCCTTCAGAACATTGTTCTGCTGTGACACAAATGCTTCTCCTGAGGTTTGCACTCACAGCAATGTTTCTCTAGCAGCCTTTTGTAGCAACCTTCCTTAACTGTCCTCACTGTTGTCTCTGCTTTGGATCAAGCTCAGCTGGGCTCTGTGGCTGACCTTGTTGCAATGGGCAGTCTGCTGTTCAATGGAGATCCTCAGTTTGCTGGTAGGGTAAGGATGAGACCTAGAGATAGAGAGAGGGCCTGACGGGTCACTTAGCCCCTCTTGTGTGAATGGATTTCTCAGATAACCCTTTTTTGTGCAGGGTTAAGGAGCTGTAGTATGATAATTAATGCAGTGGCAATTATTTGTTGCACTGCAAGGACTGGAATAATTTCTGGGATTTAAAAAATATGTAGAGAAATAAACAGAGATATGTGTTTGACAAATAGAACAGTAGGTACATTGTAGGCTGAAGCAGTGTTTGACTAAATTTAGCCTTTTAGTACAATTACTTAGGATCCAGTTTGCATGTAATGGGGGAGTTGAGAATTTTTCAACAGGCAATTGATTATTTTTCAGATCTTATTAAAAGAGAGCCAGTCTATCAGATACTTCTGGCATGATGAGTGGACCTCCAGGGGTCCTAGCCAAATCAAAATTTCCATGGTTTTGACAACATGTTTTCTAATGTACAATTTGAATAATTGCTCAGCAGAGTGAGAGTGAGTGTTATTAGGTACTGTCTGAATCGATTAAATCAGATTGTGTTAGATTTGGTGATCACACATTCATATGCATGTGTATTTATGGTTCTGGGAGGAGACATTATCTCATGGAAAATATGACATCTTTTGGGCTTGTGTAGGATAAGATGTACACTGAGCTGCTTGAGCAACTCATAGTTTGGCTTGCAAAATTATTAAAATACAGAAAAAATTTGCTAATAGAAAAAAACACTAGAATTTAATGTAGGCTTAATTTTGTAGAATCATAGAATAGTTTGGGTTGGAAAGGACCTTAAATATCCCCTATTTTTGATACACAATAAAATAAATGCTGCTTTTTGAAATTACTAGAAATAATGTTTTTACTTTAAAAAATAGATGTCTGGATTTAGATTGAAACAGATCAGTTAATTCAGCATGATTTGTAAATAGTGATATTTGATTGAATTATAAATAGGGAGTACTTACTGATTACCAGAGGTTTTGAATTGGCTTTAATGTAACACTGTTGTATTTAGACATGGAAAAAAAAAGAAAAAAAAGAGGAAAAAAGCCCAAACAAACAAACCCCAACATAGAAACAAACCCAAAATGACTCAGTGTGTCTCTTTGGTTTCCCACATAAAGTATCACATATTTCTGGAGACAGTGGTAAATAGATTATAAAGATCTACAGTGAAAAATACAGACATTGTAAATGAAAATCTGGTATGTTAAACCCAAGATGACATACATTTGATGTTGAAGTACACAATATTCAAGGATTGTGTCCTGAAATGAGTACTGAGTGCAAGAATTTAAAATTCTTTCTTATTTGTGTCTCAGCAGGCTCATAAAGAGGAAATAAAAAAAACAGATATGCCTCTTCAAAATGTTGTGTTTCTCGAACTACTCATCACATTACCAAAAATTTTAGGTAAAAAAAAGTCTTCTACTGAAGTGTAATGCAATGAATATAGCTGGTTTTATTTTTCTTTATTTAACTGCTCCTTACAAATCTCATTATTCTTGCCCTATGCAAGACTCCAAGTAGCTATTACAGCATTTAAATCCCTGAAAGCAAAAATACTCTGCATATAGGCTTAAATGTTCCCCCTATTTTGCTGTCTATGGCATTGCATCTCAGGAAATATGGCTGTCTACCAGGAGCTAACTCAAACACAATGAGGTGGAAAAACATGACCTTCAGAAGAATGATTTAGCATGTAGATTGTAGAATACATTTCTGTTAGAGTGTTCCCAGCTTGGAATCACTGAGGATATTTGTAAAAGAGCTTCATAAGTACAGCATGTTGCTACGTACACAAGTTGCTCTCATTAGGAATAAATCCTTGCAATAGTATTAGCAGTAGTCTCCTGACACTGACAGAGTGGAATTCTTGTATCCCAGGTCTTATTTAACCCTCTTGTTGGGTGAGCTATCCCTATGTAGAAATCAAGTTCAGACAGCTGCCTCTTAAACACAAAGTGGCAGCTGATAATCAAGATTTTACCTCTAAGGCAAGGAGAGCCAAAACGAGCCCTTGCTGTATAGTACAGTAAGCCTTGACCCAGAAGGCCTTTCTCCTTCATCTGCTGCATGCCCCAAACTCGAGGCAATGCTTTCTCTAAATACTGGCACTGTTCCCAGTCCCTTTGTGTGCTTCCTGGTTATTTTCTGCTCCTTCCAGATGGTGTGCAAAACTTGGAGCATCTCTGTCCTGTCTCTAGAGCTGTAGGTAAGGCATAGCACCATGTGCTCCTGGAGAAAACCTTTATGTCAGAAAGACACAAACTGTCACACTTTTTTATTAATAGTAATATTGACTGTGAAAAATAAGATTTTATCTGCCAAGACTAAAAAAACAGGAACGAGTAGGCAGGTTGGATCAGGGATAAAGAAATATTAGAAGGAAAATTCAGTAAAGAATTATAGTGGAGATATTTTTACAATACTTGTATTCATTTATATAATCCTTTTCTGTCATGATAGAAACAAAATCAGTGCAAT
This sequence comes from Poecile atricapillus, assembly GCF_030490865.1. Lineage (NCBI taxonomy): Eukaryota > Metazoa > Chordata > Aves > Passeriformes > Paridae > Poecile > Poecile atricapillus. Next base: position 10,854,227 of record NC_081260.1, on the reverse strand, counting down.
AGAGCTTGCTCAGACCTAACCCACATGAGGAATTGGCCCTTAAAAAGTTATTTGGTGTGATTTCAACATGAGACCATATTTTTCATCCTTTTTTTCCTCTCCTTAGGTGTGACCCCACCTCTTATGACTTTTATGCTTCTCCCAGTGATTTATATTGAATAGTCATAAAGGCAGATGTGGTCTTTCAGGCCAACATCCTCTGTAGCACTGACCAAAGGTTTAAACAAAACTACCTTGAACTAAAGTAGAAAAAAAATGAGCAAACACTGCAATGTTTCTTTTCCAAGGGATAACACAATCTGTTAATAAACATTCATAGAAGGATTGGGAGACACTGAGAGAGACACTTCTTTCATAAGTGACCAGTGCTCAAGCAGCCTTATTTTGAGAGTGGTTTTGGACTGGGTACAAATCTTCTGGGGTGGAACAAATTGGGTTAGATAGAGGAGCTAAGATGAAAGGAGTCAATATTTAGAGTGGAGATGCAGACTGTTGATGTCCAGGATAAGGAGAAGAATGCTATTTAATCACATGTATTTATAGAGTACCCATCTCTTTACTATATTCTATAATCAACATTTCCATTTGCAGAAGCACCCTTGAGGCACGTAAGATTTTAGAAAATCTGCTGATGGAAATGGACTGGGTCCTGGCGCCTTTCTGTCCACATGGGCGCCTAAGGATACTCTGAGAGCCACTGCTCAGTTCTCCAGCCACTCTTTGAAGAGAGGAGAGGCTTGGCTGCATGTTCCAGATTTGACATTGACTTAGAGCTTGTAGCTTGTCCACAAACCACATTTTGATAAAATGTGAATTTCAGGATGTCAACTAAATATTTATGACTTTTCTGTCTATCAGTTTTGATTCCATCATGTACTTGTTAGTCATACCTTAGTGTGCTGCTGTGTAATATTTCTGATTGACCACGGATATTATAAATGATCCCTTTTGATACATTAGTTATTACGAAGGAAATCATCCTTCACCTGGCAAATTCAAATCCATCTGAAAAATTTATGGAGAGTCAATTCATTATTAGGAAAGTTATTTATGAATTTATGAATTTACTAAAAAACTGGATCCGTTCTCATTAAAATAAGCTTAAGAATAAAAAATGATAAAATGTCAGTTGTCTACTTAAGTCTTTTGCTGCATATCACTAATGAGATGAGAGACTAAGATTTCTCAGCACTTACAATTAAATTCAGCTAATGAAAAGCAAAAAGAGACTTGGAAAAACTTGCTTTGTAGGTGTAAAACATTAAAGGAGGAAGGAACAGACATTATATATATGTAAAGATTTGATTAAAGGACATTTAGTTGCTGTTCAATTATTGTCTTTGTCTTCCTGTTAAAACATATCAAGTTTTGCCAGTTGTCATTACTTACTACAAAAAGAGCTTAGGATTTAAATTCAGACTTTGCACAGTTACTGCCATTTTATCCAGGGAGACATGATAGAATTGGATATGAGCTTTGCAAAATTACTTTCGTTCTTTGATTAGTTTCTGTATTTCTCGAGTAGGATTTTGCTAGTATGATTCAGTGCTTTCAGTTCCTGAGATGAGTGGTGCCATATGAAGGTAAAGATACTAAGTTTTCTTTTCCCAATCTTCTTTCTTGACATATCAAGGCCTTGCTTAGGGGTGTGGACTGAGACGTCGGTTGATCACTGTACCCATGTGCCCATCTGTATGCAAAAGATGAGATGTGTTATAAAGCCATTCTCTTACCACCACCAAATCGACCCCAAGATGTGATTTGAAGAGCATGGAGAGTACACAGTAAATTTGAACAGAGAAATTCAGGGCACCTTTTCAAGGGATATGAAGTCAAGAAGATGAAATTTAGCAAATTACACGGTAAGTTTGTAGGATGTGGTCAGCTCTAGTCTGAGAGGTGTAGCTGTCTCTGCTGTGTTACAGAAATAGTGGCTCTGCCCATCCAACAGCAGCGGCTGTCACTGCCTGACCTCCTGCTGTAAATTTTCATCAGTGATTTTTCTGGATGGAAAACATAACTTTGTCTGAATTTGCAATCACACTTGCATTTGTTCTTGCAGGTGTGTCTTTTACTATATACTCTAAGATCAGTAAAATGAAAATGAAGAAAATGACAAGTGTTCTTGTGTTTACTAAATGACTGGAGAGTAGTTATCATGGGATCTATGTAATAGATTTTCTTCTGCTGTCTTCCTATCTTCCAAAAATGTGTAATTTTCCCCATCAAAATTACACCTTGTAGAAGAATTTTCAGTGGAAAAGATGATTGCATGTTTTCTCTCTATTGTTTCTGTGATATTGAAATGTTACTGCTGGGCAGCAGTCTATGTTACATAGTGCTTGGATCCAAAGATACTGAATTCTAAAAGGACTTGGCTCTCCAGCCTGCAGGCCAGGGGTTATTTGTGGATGTAGCTAAACTGCTAAGAGTTAAGTCATACGACTCCTTGTAAACATTCTTGCTGAGCCTCAAAGCAGATTTCTGAAGGAAACATGAATGTCATCTTCTGTCACCTTGTTAATGTTCCTAGGTGGGTTCCTGTTCCATGTGATGTGGCAGGCAGAAGGAAGCAGCCACCACATCTGCATAATCAGGTCAGCCAGGTGTGCTGCTGCCTCTGCTTTGCCTCTCACAGAAAGAAATTCTACCCCAGTTGGAATACTGCTGTCACCTTCCATACTTAAGTATTTTGTAGGGCTTGCGTATCATCATCTAGGCTGGGATGGGTTCACAGCTTAAAGGGAAAACTGAGGAAAGGAAGTTAAAATTCACACTGTCTTCTGAGACAGTTTTTCATTATTATTTTTTAAAGTGATGATAGATTTAATATATTTTGCCATTTATTTTTCCTATCACTAATTCACACCACAGTTCTCATGGATCTCTTTGTGATGTAAACTTAGACCTGATCTAGCAATATACTCCAAAGTGAATCAGGAATTCTGTGTCAGCCTCTATAGACACCTGGGATAGCAGTGGATCAGCTTGTGATTCCTATGAAACCTGGGGCAATGTATTATGTGAAAAGTATATTGAAAATGAAGAAGGACAAAGTGATTAATTTAGAGGTATTGGCTAATCAGTTTTAGATGACAAAGTTGAAGATATGATTACACAAGTATTTATTTTTTATTTGTATTTTGCTAAGCTTGTTGGTTTTACTCAGCAGTAGATTCACCAAATATCCCTTGTATATCCTAAATACTGTCATCTATGTTTTTTGAAAAATAGCTTTGTCTTCTATTTTGCTGTATTATAAAACAGTGTATTCCCCACCCTGGCAGTCCACATTCAACTTTTTTATTGTTCAAATCAATGTAAATCATTGTGGACTGGATAGATATCCCACTAAAGTTTGATAAAAAATAGGTCAGCTATATTACAGAGTTCTTTAATTTTGCACTAAAAGGGGATGTTCAGGTTAAAGAGAAAAAAATGTATGGTTTAAAATTAAAGCTGCTGCGCTTGTGGTTTCAGCAGCCAGTATTTTACCCATGGAAAATCTCTGATCTGCCAAACTTTCAGTGCATTGTGCAGGCTGCTGTGAATTATCTGCAATTAAATACTGGGTAGAACCTTAAAATTTACTGCATGCAAATTTTCTGAGATGGATATGAAGACATTATTAAAAATGTTGGCCATCCTATTTCCTGACTTCTGATTCTTCAAAAAAACACTTGCTGAAGCCTTGTGATCTGTGACTGTGTGTGCACTTCTATTGTTCCTTTGCTGTCAGAAAATTAATTACCTAGAAGATTCTTTCTAATCCTGCCTAACTCTGCTTCACAGTTTGAAAGAGAAGCGGCCTCTGGAAACACCTGAGAGGGCTTTGAAAGTGTTTGAGTTCTTTTAAAACTTCAAATTGTTGTTTCCCATGGATAGCTGGAGGATAGAAGGAAGCATAAAAGTGACAGAGCTTCTATTTCCTGTCTTGGCACCAGCTAGAGCTCTAGTTTTTCTTGTTTAGAAGAACACTTGTAACACTTGGCAATAATCAATTCCAGAAACTACACATTATTAAATTTCTTTGACTAAGTGCTTATCTAACAACATACGGCAGAGCCTTCCAGCCAGGTAGTAGAAAGAAAAGGCTCAGTAGTGGAAAAAGGTTGTGATATATCTAATGAATTTAATTTTCTACCTCAGAAAATAATATAAGATGGCTGCAAGGCCAAGGGCTGTTCCTAAAATGCTATTTAGGCTTCACTGGTAATTGGTTTTGTCCCAACTCATTTTCAGCTGCGGTGTTAGGGCAAAATGGAACATAGTTTTCTAAAATAGTGGCTGCTGCTTGAGCAGGGGTTTGTGAAGAGAGGTGGTTGTAAACCCTTTTCCCCCTAGTCTTAAAGCCGATGGGTAAGTAAGCTAGTACACTAGTAAGCTAGATGCTAAATGTATCTAACAGGGTTTTCTTATATTGAATCCAACAGCATAAGCTTCATTTAGACCCTCTGATAATCCAGCATAATGTGCAACCTAAATCTATCTGAGAAACTTTTCTTCTCTCAATTTAACAAAGCATCAATGAAAATTTAAACTTATAAACACCATTCACATTGAAAGCCTATTTCCCAAAAGTTCTTGTGGGGCTTCTGAAGCCCTTTTTGTGTGTAAATGATCTGTGAAAGGGCTTTAAGCATGTACATTAATTTAAAATTATTCAGTGAATGCCTATGTAATTACAACTGAGCCTGTGAGTTGTTTATAAATGATCAGCTTTGCAATCTGTAGCAGGGATTCGCTCTGTGTAGTTTGCTGATCATATGATGTAATCAGTGATATGATGGTTTTGCATCTGTCTCTCAGTGGCTCTTGAGTTTCCAAATAACTTTCTCAATGTGGGGATAATCCTAAATGGAAGAATCTGTGAGTGAATTTTAGCTCCCTTATTCAGGTAGGACCTGGCAGTGGATGTAGAGACTCGCCTGCTGTGTACCTGCATTGGTATTTGAAGGAAGCCTGGGCCTGCTGAAAAAGAGCAAGATGGGCTCTGGTAGCCAGTCTGGGTAGTGAAGGAATTGTTCTATGGGGTGGATGGTAGACTGCAGCTCTTTTCCACCCTCTTCAGCCCTCAAAAGAAAGAGGAAAAAGAGGGATGAACGTGTGTCCAGTCAGCATCTGTATTAACTGGCCTGGTAGCATATTTTTCACTAATATTGTGACATTGATTCTCTAAATTACTCAGTGAGTTTTAGTCCATAAATGAAAATGCTTAACTGTGCTATGGATTTGAGTGAGAAAGAAGCTGCAGAGAGTTCCCATAAATTACACAAAGGACTGTCTGCTGCATTTTGACCTGGGATCAACAGGAGCTTTGGGGCAAAATAACAACCCTTAGAAAGTGCATCTGAAGCCCTGTATTTACTTCCTTCTCTGAGATGGTGCCTTGCAGAGGAGACTGGAAGTCTCAGTCCCACTGGTGCCCCGCCCAGCATGGTTCAGAAGTGTTCATGAGTCCTGAATTGAAACCACACCGGTGCTGCGCTCACCAAGACATTGTCTCTAAGCTCTTTTCTCCAGCATTTCCCAGTGAAACTCTGCATGTAACACACTCATAGTATGTAGAACTGTTCTCTCAAGATGTAGGCTGCCACTTACATGATTCATCAAATTAATTTTCCCCTCTCTCCCTTTCAAGACATCTTCTTATGGTCCCTTTGAAGAATCTAGCTCAATGTGTATTATTTATACAAGGCACGTACTGTTGCTGACCTGGTGGCACCCAACACATATCTCTCTTGCTGTGGTAACACTTCTAATCCTTAGTGGTTGATGTTAAGGTTATATCAATCATTTTAGATATTAGAAGGCAGAAAGACCAAACTTTAACATACAAACCAGGATAACTTCCTATATCTCTCCTCATTCCCAGAGCATTAATTAATGGCAATACAGAGATTTTTATTGGCTCTGTCTAATATTTAGCAACAACATAAAAATAAATTTACTGTGCCCTTACTAATAGTTGATTTAATATCTAATTAGTTAATAATATACATCTTTATTATTTTCTATTATAATTTTAATTTCTTGTTCAGTGAATTTTTAAAGAGTAATGAAAGGCAAAGCCCTCAGCTTAGAACATGACATTGTGGAATATGGTTTAAGTATAGTGGTCAAACTTAACAAACAAGGTGAGTGAAGATGAAGTAGATAGCATTTATGATAGGATTATGTGGTGATTTAGAGCACATTCTGGTAGTTGTGTTGTTTGACAGAACTGCAATATAATTGAAATCATAGTGCATAAGTGAAATCACAGTATATTTATGCTTTGTGTTTAGAAGGAGGAGAATGTGTTTAGATGTCATAAAATGCAAAATGGGTTTCTTATTTCTTCCTTTTCTGTATAGTGAGAAAATTACAATATAGTTTTTTAGTTTGGAATGATACAGTATTGAGAGGGCAGTGTCTGTGTCTTAACAATTGAACCTTAGTTCTACTTTTACAAATAAAATTTTTTTTCTAAGTTCTATATTTGTTTAATTTGTAGTTTCTGTATTCAGAAAATAAACCTGTTAAAACCCTGAGGTTTCCTGTTCTGCAAATAGTTGTCAATGTGGGATTTAAAAAAATAATATTAATAATATTTTTACTTTGAATAGTATCTGAGGTTCCTTGGAAACGTTTTCATACTTTGCAGGGCTTGCAAATTATTTGCTATTCAAGATTTCAAAAGAAAAGGAAGTTGGAAAAAAACTAAACCTTTGGGGACGGCTTGCTAAAAGAAGTGATAAATGAGCTTTGCCTTCCTCAGCAAGGTCTCCTTTGTTACTCTGCTGACACCCACTCGCCTTGGGATCTCACATTCTGCCTCACTTGTGAGCCCTGTCCTGGAGCTGCATCTGCATCGGCAGCACCTGAGCCAAGGAGCAGCTGCAGTTGTACTTATAAGTTCTTTAGGGACGAGGAAAAGCAGGGTGCAAACACAGGTGTTTCTAAAAGTCCAAGTGCTGCACATTGAGAGCTGCTTTGTGACGAGGCTGTGTGGCTGCACATTGCTCATAAATCATCGCTACAAAGCGATTGCAGCTTACCCCACAGTCTTGAGCAGACGTTGTTTGTTAACACCACATAGAATATCTGAAACACTGCTCTTCCCAACACAGGGAATGTGTAGTCATGCAGACTGTTGTCTGTTAAGAGTTAAATGTTCTCAAAGAATGTCTCAAAGAAAAAAAACCTAGATGGTCTATAGTACAGATCAGTAAATTCTACAGGACAGTTTTCTTTGAGAAAATAAAGCTCTTTCTCATACTGTTTCTATGAATATTTGTAATCATGGGCATCAATATTGCCACAGAGTTGCTACCAATTTATATTGAATCTTTCTGAAAGTTGGAAGCTGGCATTGGAATCTTTAAGTGGAGACAGTTTTGGAACTTTTTCTTTCATGCTGTTATTTGTACTGACATTGATTTTGGGAAGCAAGCAATGCCAGCATAAAGAGAAGCAAAAGCTTGTTAATATTTTCACTATCAAAATGAGCATGAAGCACTGATGATTCATAAGTGCTGTTGTAAATAGTCTTTATTGATGTTGCTGTTCTTCCCTTCTTATGAGATGTTTCAGTTTACTGAGAGCCCTTAGGTTTATAAAGAGTGAGGAAAAATTTTGCAATGATTTTGCAATGAACATCCTGAGTGTTATACAATTTCCTTTGGATGTAGCTAATGTTAAAACTGGTCCCCAAATGCAGAGGATCTATTCACAGCAATCACAGGCTAGTGCTTACTCTTGGCACATCACGTCAGGAGCTATGGGCTGTGCTCTGTCTCACAGAGAGATGCTCTGCTACCATCAGTCTACCCCCAAGCATTTTAGACCCAGTTCTATCCTGCTGGATTCGTCCTACCCACTGGTTTTCTTAATGAGACTGGAGCAGAGCCCATTGCCTGGGGGAGCTGCCAGGTGCTCCTCTGGCATGGCCAGCGTCCTTGAGCTGGAGGGGAAAGGGCCGGAACTCTTTGTACGTTTCTGGCACGTGTGTGATGATCAGCTGCAGTTTGACACTGAGGTTTGCCTGCACTACCTGCCCTGGAAAAATGCCTGGATCCAGCAGCACTCCTCTAGCTACAAAAGCCCCTTTGAAACTGGCCACAGGTTCATGCCCAAAAGATGTGGAGGAACAAAATAGACTTGGAGATGCCAAGTAACACCAAAAATCACAAGGCATTTTCTGCCCTCAAATATGAGAGCTGGCAATCCAAATGAAATCTCCAGCCTGTGTTACCCAGCTTTTATCCCCATTTCTTATTAATTTTTGCTCTTTTAAGCAGAAGTATAAGGTGTAAGAGTTTAAATGGCAAAAAAAAAATATTAGTGAGCCTGAGAGGCCTACTTTCCAAATCCTGGGAAGTCTGAGTGTTTTTGAAAACACTTTAGATGCCAAGGTCTTGTAGTCAGAACATTGATTTGTATGAGAGGTAAATATGTAAATATATTTGAAATATGGATATATGAAATTGTAACTTTAGGAACTGGGATTTAATATCCCAAGTTGCTTTGCATTTTTTTTTGGAAAATGTTACAATCTAACCTGCTATAAAGATTTTCTAATTGAGACGTGATTTCAAGATGTTAATTAATTATTAAATATTATAATAAATAACCATGATGATAAAATCATGTTATTATTCAGGTTGGCCCTTGTGACCTCCAAAATATGCCTGAACTTATAACTGCAGGGTTTTTTTCCAATAGTAAAATTCAAATTTTACTTAATACTTATTTATTCTCCTAGACTGTTTCACTTTAGCATCTCAGCTGATTGATTGTCAGTTCAAATCTACACGTTACACAGGCCTTTTTTTCCCTGGTGAAGCTGAAGCTGGAAGTCATCTCACAATTTAGCATTCTTCAAGTAGGTGCTTTAAAAGATGGTCTCTGAGCAGGGGCTGCCCATAAATCCCACAATTTATTACATTCATTAGTATCTAGATAAAGGTTATTAGGCAATCAATCAGGGCCATGTCTCATTACCCTTTAGTAGTTGGGATGTTTTTGAGGTTTTCATTAGGGAGTCAAGTTATTTTCTTTCCTGCTGCTGAGCAAAGAACTCCTCCAAGTGGATATTGTCTAAATTGGAATATTGAAATGTTGAGACCAGACTATGTGAAAAATGGTGATGACTCAGGCAGCGTATTAGCCCTTCTCAAAAGAATACAAGGGAGATGTTCTCTCCTGATGGAGAAGTGGATAAGTCATTTAAAGTGCAGCAAATATGCAAGAACTGTGGGAGAGGACATGATATGGCAGACAGAGGTAGTAATGATCACTGCAGATTTGGCTGTGGAGATAAACTGGAATGTGAAGGTTTCTGGTGTGATTTTTTATCTCATTCTAGCTATGAGCTTGTAAAAGCAATCACAAGGTACTGACAGGTCTTTTCTGCAATAGACTTGGATTCAGTTTGGATCAGAAGTTGTAGGACTGGACTCCACCCAGTGGAACTGCATTCATGCATTTGGGCATGAAATTACCTCTGTGTCCTAATCAGCTTCTTCAGCCCTTTTCCTTCTTCATCCTGGGCTAGAAACCTTATGTTTGTTGCTTCTCTCTAAGTATTTCAGCATCCAATCCCTGCTTATCTGGAGGGTATCTTTAGGTACACATGCCAGAGAAACAGCCAAGATATTAAAAAAAAAAAAGCCAACAAGAGTTGAATTTATTTAAATGTCAGCAGAGGTTCTACTCCAGCTATAGGAAAAAGTTTGAGAGGTTCTTTTATATACTGGAACAAATTTACTGTGTTATTCCATATTATTAATGATACTCTTATCAATATTTATGTTCAAGATAGGTGTTCATAGGAGCTCTTTGCGATAAGTCAGCAACCACATTCATTCTGCCTCTGTATGTATGTATTGTGCACAGGGATGACTAATGACTGCATGAGCTGTATGACATTTACAGCCTAAAAATCTAAGTGTGTGTGTGAAACTGGCCCACTAATGTGCTTATGTCCAACCTCAAAATTACTGATGTTTTGCTAAAGATCTCTCTGAAACTCACACTGTATTTTGCAGTGGGCTTGGTTTCCTGAACAGTGATTTTAAAGTTCACATAGCACATAATAAAGCTTCTTTTGGATTTGGTGAGTGTAACTCTTGGTGTAAACTGAGCTGTTTTCATTGTGATTTCAGTCTCTAAAGTTATTGCCATGATGCTGATAGTGCTGGAGAGGGGAAAGTCTCTTCCTACTGCTCCACCCTGGCCATGGAGGGGTATGTGCTTTTATCCTGCAGCACCGTGGGAGCTGGAAACAGCAGCTCCACTTCTGGCTAACAGTGATTTATTCTTCATGGGGATTTATAAAGAGTTGTAAATCTGGTCCAGGCAATGATGTTTTTATAATTTTTACCTACTGGAACTTGTGCTTCACTGTCAGACGATGCAAGCATGACAGGAGGATAATTGCCTAACACTGTTCAGGAGAGGATTGGGAAGAAGGACAGAAGTGACTGATGACTATTGTATGATCCACTTTGCATAATGAAGGCACAAAGTTCTAATCAGCTCTGGACAAAGCCCTGCCATGTAATTGGTCATTGTGACTTTGAACAATGCAAAGATTGACTGAAGTTACTGACTTTTACTTTGAATTATGAAATTAGTGAATTTTGATATCGCTGCCACTTGAAGATAGTTATTCAAATTTGCACAGCTGACAAGATTATTATGCCAGAGAAGAATAGCAAGATGTGCTGTCATATAAAGGTTAATAAGTGAGGATTCACATTTTTAACACATCTAAAAATAGATCATGGATATGTGGTTTTGAATTTCTTCCCCAAAATTGTTTCTATCAAAATTTATCTATACGTGTGTTCCAGAACAGAACTGGGAAACCAGCTCTTTAGTACTCTTATAAGTCACCAAAGGAACTGGGAAATGAACTTCTATGCACTACTTTTTAACTGGGTTGTGCTCAGTTTGGTGTGGTGTCAAAGGAGCTGTTGTAAATTAAAGTGGAAGCTGCTTGGTTGTTTACCCAAGTTCTTTGATGCATCACTAGAAGATGGCCTGCCAAAATGAGTGAAAGTTAATATCATGTTCTCTGATATCAGTTTAGTGGTGTATAGTCCACAGAATTAAGTTCCCTTGTCAGTAAACCTTTACAAATATTTACATATGTCAAACTTAAAACTCTGAAAGTCTGTAATTCCTTTTCACTATATGCCATGCATCTTAGGAACAAAATGACAGCTGTATATCTGTGGAGTGGATTGTTTGTTTTCAGCTGAAGACAAGGGTATAATGTCATTGTACATTTACTATGTGAATGCCAGTATAAAGAGAAATAGAGAAAAAATGGATAATGCTTTTCAGAGATTCTAATTTTGCTATGATGACAACATCCAAAATAAGATCTAAATGTTTTCAGAAATGCAGGATTCTTTCTTTTTAATTCCTTAGGAGCTCAAAATTAGAGTGACCCCAGTCAGTAGGTTTTCATGTATTTCTTAATTAAGTCAAGCCAAATAAATGTGTGGAACTTTGACATTACAAGGAAAAGTTATAAAATCATAGCTCGACCACACTTGTCTCAGAAGCAAAATTCCCTAGACACTAATACCTAAAACCATCCAAATAACCAGAATTTTCTCCTGTATGCCCAACAATGCATCATTTTACCTGAGTGCCTCCCCTCTGCGGCCACACATTTGCATGGACCACACAGTCTGACTGCATCTTGACAGGATCCTTTCTCAGGACCCCAGCATGGATACTCTGCTGGGAGCCTTTTCTAGGGTTTTTAGTTACTCTTGCTGCTGTGCACGGGCAGTGACTCATTTCAGCAATCCCTAGAGCTGCTTTGAAAAGCAGCAAAAGCCAGAGCAGTGAAAGAAACAGCTTCCAGCATGAATGTCTGAGGGGCCTTTGGAGGCAAAGGTGACCTGTAGGGTTGTATGCACAATATCTGCTCCCGTGTGTTGGCCACAGCATTGCTGCTGACCAGCAGAGAGCATCTATTTCATCCTCATGGACCCCAATTAGTAAAGCAGAACACTCAGCAAGCTGAAGCTGGCTCAGGGCCCTTCTTGCAATCCTGTATGACTAAGCCCTTTGGGGAAAGCAAAGCACTGAGTGCTTCCCTGGTGCTTTGTAGCAATCATGCTGTTGTATCCCCTGGGAGGACCCCACTGATTTGGAAGGACTTCTGAGACATTCCTCTTCACTGACTTTCACTCTGTCATTGACAGCAGGAGCACCTGGATAGTGGGAATGGCCTCAGAAGTGATGAATCCACATGTACACAAAGGAGATGAGAACAGAGAGGCACTAATCCCACTTTAAGTAGTCACAGTCCCAAAAGCCAGTTTGTAGCCTCTGCCAATATTATCATTACTTTCTGGGCTGGAGCTGGAAAGCCAAGAGCTACTCCTCCAGATATGGTGGTTGTTTTATCTTGTGTGGTTTATGCTTCTGACAAAGAATTTCAAGTGAAGCAGAAGATAATAGCCCAAGTTTTACTCAAACTGTTTATTATTAAGTGTTTGAAATGAAAGGAGCAACAAACTTAAGGCTGTGTTGCTTAATACTGTGTTTCTACTGCAATGGAGCAATGTTTCAGTCTCATCCCTCTGGTGAGCTGTAGGGGACTGACAGTGACACTGTGCTTAAACATGAAAGCCTATCCAGAGCTCTAGCTACTATATTGGTATTTGCAGTTCTTTGTGGCAAACCACAGCTTCTTGGGTGCTGGCTCTGGTATTCCATGCTCTGGGATGCTCCTTGTCTTTTCATTGTGTTCTTCATACTGGCCAAGCAGAGAAATGGGGTAGAAGGGGCAACTCAACATCCCCTCCTGCCACCACCAGCACCCTGCTCACACAGCAGGAAGTCTTCTGTTGCCATTAACAAGGGATATTTGTGCTTGTCTCCAGCACAAGCATAGCTAAGGCTAAAGTACTGGTTGGTTCTGTTAGGACTGGTTGTCTTGTAGTTTATTTCAAGCTAAAACTTTTTTCTTCTTCTCCAGTGTTGTTTAGCATTTTCTCTGGTGACGGAGTCACTCCTACCACAGTCCTTCGAGCATACAGCAAAGGGACAGAACTAAAGAGGAATGTGGAGCTTGGCATGGGTTGACACAGCACAGGACACTTAGAGAAGATGCTTAGAGAACTGCATACTTGTGTGGAAGTGAGCAGTTCACCATATGCATGCTTCAGTTTTACAAATGCAGGTAAATGCAGGTGCATCTATTTTTTTGGATATGAGCTTTATGGCACCTGTGAATTATACAAAAAGATGTTAAAGTGCCACTAATATGTTTTCTATTTGCTAGTCTTCTAGCAAGAGATGGTGACAAAGGATAGGGAAAGGAAGTGGCTTTTCCAGAATGAATTTCTAGCCACAAAGCAGCTGTTTTCTCTCTGATGCCCTTAGACATTCCTTGATGCTGCTACCAGAATTTGGGTATTGATGTGCTGTGTTTAGGTCCTGGTTGCAGTTTCATTGCTTCTTCCAATTTCTACTCTATTGTCAATACTCCAAGACACCTTTCCCAAGGCTTATATGTTAGCATGGTAACCTCATTGTATAACAATTTGTGTAGCTTAGCTCATTACCTTTTACAATTTCTCAAGTAAATATGTTGTGCTTGTATTTAGAGGAATATAGAATAAATCCTCACTAGTAGTAAATTCTTTTTTGAAGACAGTTGCTTTTTTTTTTTTGTATGTTTTTGCATTTCAGCCTTTGATTTCATTTCAGTGTGCAGCAATAACCCAGTAAGTCCTTGTGTTTGTCATTTTCTGCAGTGGCTGGCTGGCATTAGTGAACTTTAACAAAGTAGGTTTTCATGTTTTCCTTAATTAGGTCAAAGCAAATAAATGTGTAGTACTTTGGCATTACAAGGAAAAGCCATAAAAATAGATACAATGCAAACATATCCAGACGTGTTTTTTCTTTTGCTCACTTAAAAGTCTTTTTGCATAAGAATCAAAACCAAACTATTTACAGTCACAAAAATGAAAATTGCTTGAAAAGAGCTAGTGTAGAGCTGCTAGAGTGCATCCAACAACACTGCAGGTGAGGAAGCCACTGCAGCCTGTCATAAGGTGCTGAATATTTGTTTTATGCTCATGTAAGATAATTGATAAATTCCACATATTTTACTGTTGAAGCTCTATTAAACTAATAAATACATCTACAAGTATGTCTTCAGCTGAAAGTCTGCTTCCATCCTGAGTACACTGTTGGAATCCAAATGTATTTCCGTTTTTACTTTGGGTAGATTTCCTCTTATAAAATGCTGTCAGAGAAGTAGAATTGCCACCCACTGAAACCACGTAATTCATGTGAGAATATAAATGAGAATATAAAGTGAGAATATAAATGGATTTAGAGCTGTAGATAAGAGCTTTATTTACTATACTCAGGCATCATTGCTGGTGTTCAGGCTGGGATACAGCTCTATTTTGGCAAGGTAGCTTACCTGGTGAATAGCTCCTTTTAGCTGTGGTCAGCCAGAAACCTGTCCATGCTTGTTGGTATAGTGAACCCTGATCTGTTACTAAGTCCTCAGGATTGAACTCATTTCAAGCTCTGATCCATCCCTATGGAGAGACAGCACAGACCCACAAGTGGCAGCTGCCTTGAGAGCATTCATGAGCATTACATTATCTTTTATGCAATTTGGCATAAGTGTTCATTCTTTAGAGGAAAAGCCTTTTGCTGCATTACACATATGGGTAATTTCACTTCACATTTCCTCCTCAGCTGCAGTCCTGACATGAATGTTGTTCTGCCTCTAGAAAGATGCTGCCTGTAGTTATGGAGGGTGAAAGAAAGGATCTGGGCAAATGGCCCTGCTCCAGTGAGTAACCTGGGCTGTAGCTTCATGTGTTGTCTCCTGATTGTTCTGGACTCTTGATTTAAGACTCCAAATATATAAGCTAAAAATACTCTTTGAAGCTATTTGACTCCTAGCTCAGTGTTTCCAGACACACTACCTCCACTGCCAACTAGTGCAGTGCTTGTGACGAGGGATGATTGATCTCAGTGGTTGTCTTGCATTTATTTAACATTTGGACACGGCAATGGCTGTGTTCCACATCAGCTTTGTCACAATACCACCATCATGTAGGAATAAAGTTATTTTGGGCAGTGCATAATGAGGTTAGTAGGAGTATGTAGTTTGTTTGCTCCCTGAAATTTTGGTGGTCTATTGGTTACTGTGGGGATGGCAGTATGATACTTGGAATTTGATACCACACACAAGAAGAGGGTCCTGGCTTTGAGCAAGGACTGGACAATACTTAAAATTCAATTCATCAAGACATCAAGATATTTGTCATTCCTTTAACTCATCAAATGAAAGGATTCCACCTGGGTTGAAAAGTTTGTAGGATTTCTTCTAATTATTTTGGCAAGCTTCCTAAATTAAGCTAAATTCCTTGCAAATTTCTCTCCATTACTAATAGCTTTCTGCATGCCTCACATGGGAAAGATTGTTTGCATTCAGTTATTGTTCCATTTAGCAAAATTCTATAGGATTTTTACCCAATCACTGTAGTATTACTGCTGCTTAATATTCGAATCTGAATCACTCTTGAGATCATTGGAAATACATGCATTTGGCATATAAATTTGTTTTTCACACATGCAGCAATTACTGTACAGAATAAGTTATTCTAAAGAACAGAAGGCAGAGATTCAAAATAGCTTTCCATTAAACAATAAGGATCTTTGATTTAAATTTTATTTATTTCATCTTTGACATTTCAAGGTGAAATTTGGATTTATGAATATCTTAATCAGACACCACAACAGTTTTGACTCTGAATGGGAAACAATAAAAGGAGGGATCAGTTTTACTGGTCTGAATACCTTGTGCTAAAATATTTTCAAAATTTCTGTAAATCAATTAAATTAAAAAATCTGTAAATTAAAATGTGTAAATAATAAAAATTCTGTAAATTAATTCAAACAGTGGTTTACCATCATTAGGAATGAACAAAATACCTTTTCTCACAAGTGTATTCAAGGTTTCAAAATGCTTGTAGAGAACTTGTAACAGCTGTGTAGTGCTGAGTTATTTTGCACTGCTATAATCCAGGTGTGTTATTGCAGTAGGTCTCTTGTGAGGGTTACATGGATTGTTTAGAAATATGAAATATACCCCACATTGCCACTTAACTTTTGCTTACAATTGTGATTCCCTTCCTTCATATTTTCCTTTAATGCAGAATGCAATGAAAGAGAATGTAGATCTGATATTCCTGGTTTGGGAAGCAGGAAGCATCTCGTACAGATGCTCATACAGATGTTTTGCTGTACTTCACTCTTCATTGTTTGCCTGGACCCTCAAATAACAGCCTGAAGTTATTAATTCTCTTTGGATCTGTGGAATTTAACTCCTTCATAGCCTCAGGTTCTTGCTGAAGAAAATGGAGGCTTTCTTGTGTTTTAAAGGATTTTATTTATAATTTTACAGTATGTAACTGTTGGCGCTTCAGCCACTGGGAGCTATGGTGCTTTCCATTCAGTTCAGAATTTTACATAGGGTGACTGCAACCTTTTCTTTGGCTGCTTCTGATAAATATTATATGTCTGACATTTAGCTTTGCATCTCACAGTCACCAAGATCCTTGCAACAGCAGAGCCTGAGCTCTTATTATACAAAAAAACAACTGTGCTGAAATCCAAGTGTGAGAAACACTGGTTCACCATAAAGTATCTGAAAAATGACCACAATATCCTTGGGAAGGAGCAATTTCAGTAGCTCAAATGATAATGTGAGAGCTCCAGTTGTTTGAAGTGCAACATCTTCTCTGCTGAATAACACAGCCTAGTCTTAAAAACTTCCTGTTCATCATGCATGTCAGGAGGCTGCAGTTTTACATTCAGACACTTTGAAATGATCTGTCTAATTGACTGAAAAATATAAATCCACACTTAAGAGTTTTAAAGACCTTGGAAAATGTGGAATTTAAACAAGAAATGGACTTTCCTCTTAAATATTACAGGCCCTGTCCTTATTCAACAAAATTAT
The DNA here is from genome assembly GCF_030490865.1 of Poecile atricapillus. Taxonomy (NCBI): domain Eukaryota; kingdom Metazoa; phylum Chordata; class Aves; order Passeriformes; family Paridae; genus Poecile; species Poecile atricapillus. The sequence goes on along the minus strand of NC_081260.1, from coordinate 10,837,222 downwards.
TATTTCTAAATATCCATAAATTTTCTCTTTTCAGCTACCTCATGTCACAGGCATCAAGAAAGTCTTAATCTGTGCAGAAGTAAGTCAAACTAGGAAGGTAATGAAAGAAAGTGTGAAAGAGGGTGCAAAAAAATTACTTAATATAAGGTTTAACTGGGTCCTAAACTACCCCAGGTTTCTTGAGGAGAGAGAGCCCCTGAAGAGGAGCAGAACAAAGAGCTGAGAAATTAAGAGAGGTTAACTATGAACTGAATAAAGGGAGGAGAAAAAGAGAGAAGATGCCAGACTTAGAAAAGCTGGGATGCTATTCCAGGTTGGGTAGGTGGAGTGAAAGAAGCCCAGTGACAAGGAGCTGAGAAGCATTCATATAACATTTCTGCAGTGAGCACACCTTCTCTGCTCCCTGTTTCATCGATAGACACACATATATTAAAAACTGTGTGTGGGAGCACCACATGGTGCTTTCCTATATCTTTTGAAAATTCCATATGAAACATTTCATGATTTACCACCTGTCAGCTCCTCTAGATGTTGGGGTTTTTTTGCCTTTACTTTTCAGTTGTTGAAAACAAATGCTCTCTGTCATTTGTTGCTATCTCTCTCTGCCCACCCCTGGCCTCCCCCAGCAGCCTCAGTGAATGGGCATGGCCTGGGGTAGCAGTTCCTGACAGAAATCCCCCCCTGCCCACAGAACACATTTGTCTGCTGTGCTCAGCAGTGGGATAGGGACGGGAGTGGCAGAACTTGGCTTTTTGGTGCTTGGGAGAACAATCTGCGAAGAAGAACGTGGGCAGAAGGGGAGGTAGGAACTGTCTGCTGATTGTCAGGCTCGAGAGACTTGAGGGATGGTTCAGTCTGCCCAGAGAAAACTTTCCATGGCACCTAGATGGAAAAGAGCTTTCCTGAGCAGAATTCACAACTCGTGCCCAAAATGTTCTCTGTTTCCTGATTGTACATAAAGCAGGATTCTGGAGCTGACACACACATATGGTGAGACATGACAGCCAGGGATGGTCTCTAGAGGTGGTGAGAGAGAGGCTTAGTGAAGGAAATGGGGATTCCGAGATGTTGGGGAGTAACACTTGAATCTGGATGTACTCAGGTGGGTTCTTGCACATAGCTGACAAGTGCTGTTTGCAAATTATATTCTTTATTTCATACAGCAGTTCTGCCTTTTACCAGAAAAACACAATGTATAAATCTGTCAGGCTGGAGGGTACCATAATAAATCTAACACATGCATGGCATATTTGCAGCTTTATACGTGCCATTGTTGATGAATCTGGACTAACAGCATGTTAATTGCTGCTCTCTAGAGGAGTTAGGAGAAGAATCTTTAAAGAAGAGCTCCTTGGCATAATAAAAAAATTGCCATTGTCTTTTTCAGACTTTTCCTTGTCTGTGGGGGATGGAGTGGGTTATCTGATTTTAATACTTTTTTGGTAGGTATCTTTAATATCATTATGTGAGATCTATAGATCTATTTTCAAGAAGAAAAAGTATTTATAAGGCAGGTATCAGCCCTGACAAGGACAAACAACTCTGGAATTAAAATGCAAAATGGGTTATGTTTATTTGAAATTTTCTGTTATTTAGTAGAGGTTCTTTAATTTGTTTATCTCTCTCTAAAATTGCCTATTGAATTTAATTAAGTGCATCATAGATTTATGAGTCAGGGCAATATGAAGTTTGGTTTGTTTTTTTTTTAAGCAAGCTTATTTGTTTCTCAGATGAGCTTTTTCAGAGATGTTGTAATTATATGCCTGAGTTACTGTTGGCACAGCAGAAAGTTCACTCAAATACAGCAGTTGCAGATAGGCAAGAGACATGTCAAGAGCTCAATGAAATCTGTCAGCCCCCATGGTCACCCATCCTTGTTGACTGCTCAAGAAATCAGCACTGATGATGTATCTTTAAATTACTCATTATGGTTTTAATGCTTTTACATACATGATATATCTTGAGTTATCACATGCCTCCTATAATCATGGCATGTTTACTTTGCATGTTTGTCTAGAATCTTCTGCAATTTTCTTAATATTTTCTTTCAAGAAATGTGTCTGAATTTTGTACCCATACAAATTTTTGTCTGAATTTGTATCCATACAAAATGTTAACCTTTGAAATTTTGCCCATCAACAGCAACAAAAATGATTATTACATTTAACACAATATTAAAGACTGATTATAAAAACTAATCTGTGAAATGTATTGTTCTCCAATATATTAAATATACCTATAGCTGAGGGAACAGAGTCTGAACCAGCTGCAGCAAATACATTGGAAAGCCCCTGACTGAATCAAATTAAGGGAGAGGAAGAACAGCTTTGCTTTTGGGCATTCTCTGTTCCTCCAATGACTGTAACACACTGAAATAATTACTAATTGATGGGCTCTGAACTTTAGAGTAATGTGGCTACAAATTATATATAAAAGGATGATTTACTGTACCCATGATAAAGTTATTCCTTTGAGTTTTTACTTCAAAAATGTGATAGGTTGTTTTTAATACATATACACAGAGATTTAACCCACATAAATGATAAAAAATGTTTTCTTAATTGTAAAAATATGAAAGTTTTGGTGCAATATCACCAAAAATGATGAAACTGTAGTCCAAATTGAGCTTATGGCAGCATTCCAACATTCAGAGGCTGAAGTTTCAACTGCAGTAAGTAATTTACCAGCTATAGATACTAGTTTTTCAAACTGGTGCCACACCACACTGAGGATTAGGGATTAGTCCAAAGAAGTGCTGTGTTAGTCTGGGCTTCAAATTGGCCACTATTTGTTCTAAAGCTGTGTGAGCATTTAATGAGATCTGTTAAATTTGAGGCTGATTTATTTCATCTTAGTAAAACAGGGTAGAAGTAAAGGAATGGATTTATAAATTTTGAGAATGCTTTTCTCAAAAAGGTTGTTTGAGATTTTGGTCAGAAGCTGTAAGAGCCGATGGAGAGATGGGGACTTGAGATGGCTCTTCTTTATAATGCTATTTATTCCATACACTAGGTTACAGCAGGGGGTAAGCCTCCAGCTGCTGGCTATAGGCAAACCATGTGTCCTGAAGCCCCTTTGGTTCAGGTTACAATGCATTATATCTCTTTCTTTTGCTGTGCATGTTATTACCTAACAACCAATCAGCATCATACACAATTCCTTTACATTTACATATATCCTATCAAAACTGCTAGAATTACCATACTGTGTTAGTGACTAACTAATCATTTGAGTTAGTAATTACATGTTAAACTTTGAAACTTGTTTTGCAGTGGAAAATTCTTTTTGCTTTGGTGAAAAACATCTTTCTGCTTGCCTATGCCTTTTTATTTGGTAGGAAACATGCTTTGTTTGAAGACCACTTAACCTGTTGGACTTTAGCCATAAAACTTCCTTCTAACTGACTAAACCTTTGCTCTAAACCTTCCAACTTGATTAAACTTTTGTACTCTCAGCTGTTTCAGCAACAACTAGTCCCGAAAACATCTCTTTATATTAAAGCTTGCTTTCATTTCTAGAGAACCTTCTGCTAAGCGTTCATAACCGTAAAACTTTTCTGTTAAATTCTCATCCTTTCCAACAGGAAACCATGAGATACATAACAACTTTGGTCAAAATGGGAGGATCTTGATGGCTTCAGCTGAATTTATTTTTCTAATCTAAGACTGATTAAAGCTAGAAAGGAAGCTGTCAGCTGATACTGAATGAAATTTTTCTTGAATTCTTTCAAGCTGAGACGTTTCCATCCAGTAAGTCCCATGCTATTGCTACTTTGGCTGTCAATTACAGTTCCTAAATTATTGTTTTGCTTTCTTTATAACAAAAAGAATGGTGAGAAGGTCAGAAATGACATTTTTTGGGAAATGCATGAAATATTGAAGCTATGATACAGGCATATGTGAAAGCAAGAAATGGGGCATGGTGAGTAAATGAAGAACCAATGTCTTCCATTCCTTCTAAGAAAAGCAGGAAATACATATTAGTCTTTAATTTCAATTGAACGATTGGTAATGAAGTAAGTGTATGAAAGATGAGAGGATACATAAGTGCAACATATTACTTGTAGAGTTTTAAAAATTAAAGTTATAAGTTTCTCTACCTGTCTGGTTATGCTTATTAAGTTACTGATCACAGTCATGAATTTCATGTATTTGAAAAAATACAAAAACAATTATGCAAACACTAAGTGTCTAGAGTTATGGTGTATTAGCCATGGGAATTTGGGAGATAAATATATATTTTTAATGAACTCCTTTGATGTTTATTAAATGTTTTCTGTGACATTTGTGGTTTCACAGATTATAAAGGCAGAAGTAAGAGGACTGGGATTGTCTGGCCTGACCTCTGGTGTACCACAGGTTACAGTATTAGTTTCTGTTTGCAGTAGAACATGTGTTCTAGGAAATGGGGATATAAAGATATTAAATATTTCTTGGTGAGCTGCTACCAAGTGTATCTAATCTCACTGTAAAAAATGCTTCTGGTCTGATTTTGGAACCTATCCTCTCTTTACCTGCTGGACTGAGGTCACATTATTACTGTAAACTTCATTGTAGAACAGAATGGTTTCAATTTTCTGAGTCTTTGTGACTAAGTTTCTTCTGAATTTCCTTGGAGAGACACTTGAGAAATAGAATATGTGTAGCTGGGAAGTTATCTATCACTACATTTGTTGACTCAGGAAGACTGGCCAACAATACTGCTGGTATTTTTTCAAACCTTAAAAAGGTAGCAAAATTACCTACTTTTAACATGCTTCTCAGATGGTGGAAAAGATTTGAAGCTGGTCTTCAGTTTAATTTCTAAGTCTGTCATGTAGCTATGCTTACATGAGCACTTCTACCTCACGTTTTTCTGTGTAGTCTTATCTTTCAGACTGTGCATATTGCTGGAAATAATAATTTTCAAGCTTTAATTATTTTATGACAATTGTTTGACAAATGAGTGTCTGAGTTAAAAGGAGTTTTCCATAACTTCTCCTATCCAGGTCCCAGAGTGTGGGATTTCTGGAAGCCCTAAACAAGTTGGAGAACCCTCCCTTGAACCTTAGTTCAAGTCTTCAGTGGGGATTTTTAGGTTCAGGCTTCTGCAGCAGAACAAATCACATCCACCTAGGGTAGCCAAGGCTGGGGCTGCTGTGCAGGCTATGAACAAAGGACTGCAGTAATCATTGCTCTCAGGGACTAAGATCTCCTGAGTAACAGGGCTGCCCTGAGTGTGTTTGAGCCTTGAAATTTCAGCAGTTTAGCTGTAATTCCAGTAACAGCTGTCAGAGTCCCCAGAAGCATATTGTGTTTCAGAATCAACATATGTTGACATTTCAAAAATTAGTTTCTTCTCTACCCTAAGATTTCCACTTTATGGGGATCTGGAAATGTCAGAACTTCCTCTGTTGTTGTCTCTGAGTGCTGGAGAGTTTGGATCACTCTTGCTGCAGTTCTCTGTACCTTCTCTGGTCTTTGGTGCTTTCCCAGATGGGGAAATTTGATTTCATGCAGCAGCAGTCTCGCTTGGGAGCTATAAAATGACATAATAATGTTCTCTCTCATTTTCTCTTCCTTTCTAAAAATTCCTAATATTTTATTTGCCTTTTTAAGTGCTTCTGAGTATCAAGATGATGTTTTCATGGTGCTATCTGTTATAACTCCGAGATAGCTTTCCTGAAAGATAATATCTACTTTAGGCTCAGTCACTGAATATCTACAGTTAAAGTTACTTTTCCATGTGTGTTACTTTACATTTATTTATACCGAATTTTTTCTGTACGTTTATTGCCTAATCTTTCTGAATCATGAAATTCCTATGCAAGTCTTTGCAGTTTGCAGTTTTCTTGTCTTTTTACTACCCTGAATAATTTGTCACCAGTAGCAAATGTTGCTACCCCTGCCAGATCATTTGCAAAAATACAAAATAGCATAAGCCTCAGGCCAGGTGCTTCATTTGAAGTCCTACTATTTATTCCTACTTCACTTTCCTATCCTTTTAATCTGTTATTAATCTGTAGGAAGTCATTCCTATGGCATTTTATGAACTTTTGGTTAAGAAATCTTCCTGAAAGCCTTTAGAAAATTCAAGCACAGCCTATAAACTGCCTTGTCCTTGCCCTACAGATAATTCTAACAAGTTGCAGGCACTGTGACTTACCCGTATGAGAACTGTGTTCACTCGTTTTTATTATGACAGGTTTGTTCCTTTACCTAAACTTTCCTTTCCTCACTATTTTATGATTTGGTTGTGTGCAGAAACACTTCCCTTTGAAAGTAAATATCCTGAATTAGGTCACAGATACCTTTTGTGCAAAGTCAAGAGTTGAGATTTTTCTTTTGGTTCCTAACAAGATTTTCCAAAAAAACCAAATGTTTATGTTTTGCAAAGACTTTGTCTCAGGATATGACCCAGGGTATGTGAGTGCTGTTGAAGCCTTCCCTTATTGTAACACTTTTGTCCTTAAAGATGCTCTTAACAGTCATTGTCACCTTTCTGGTAAATCAGTAATATATACTTCATATAAAAGTTGATTTTCTTACCAATGATTGGTAAGAAATTTATAAGCAATTTATAGTGATTCTGTTCCTCCTTGACATATTTTATTTATTTATCAAGTTTTATTCTGGACTTTCTTTAGTAAACAGCCTGTATATATATTTGTTTTTATTGCTTATTTTTAGGCTCAAATTTAGAACTTTGTTGCAACTTTTATTTTATGCTTCTACTTGAATTTTGTTGATATTTGTCCTATGCTTTGTTGGAGGATACAGAGCTGTTCTAACTTTCCTCCAGGGAGAATTGTTATCTTAAACTGTATGTTCTACTTCTGCCAGCTTCCTTTGATATTTTTTTGACTCAGAAACATTCCTGTAGAACCATTTTTAGTGCCAGCCCTGAACTAACTTAAGAATTAATGCCATATTCATCTCTGGACATCCTAAACAACCATCTGTCAGGAGGGATAAGAGCCATTTGAACTTCTTTGAGACAAGGAGATGGACTTTATGACCTCCAAGCATCCCTTCTAACCCTATCATTTCTTTTAAATTGATAACTGGGTAAACAGATGCACAGATGAATCTCTGGCCTTCACAAAGTATCAGATCCATATCTATTTTTTTCTTGCAGATGGAGATTGGAGCTCCTCAGAGATAAAGGTAGTGGGTATTCTATTGAAGTGCTACACAGACAGAGATTCTGTTCTACGCTAACTTTTTATTACTGTTAGTATTGAAGTAAAGAATGGTCTTTTCTTCTCCCCAGAATCCTAAAAATATTGCCAGGCATAATTCCATCATAGTAGACAGTATTTGCTTTTAAGAAATATTTTTTTTATTGGTTATGATGGTACATTCCCAGTCCTTTAAGATATCCCGTCTTTTAATGAAATTAGTTACTATAATGTCTTGCAATTTGGCAGAATTCTTTCAACCACATTACTATTTTCATCTCTCTTGCAAAATACAGAAGCAAAAACTCAGACACTAAAAAAGCTGCAATGAAGAACTGAAAAATAGATCTTGTTTTTTTACCATTTTGTTGGTAAAAACGCGTATCATTAAACAGAACACCTCTGGTTATTGCAGTTGTTAGGTAACCGTGCAGCCTGGGTTGAGTGGAGTACTTAGGAATCCTAATGTAATACCCTTCTGCCTAAGCCCATTGTCTGTGAAAACACTTTGGCTTTTGCTCTGTATTTGTTTAAAATAGCACAAGGGGCAGTCATGCTGTACTTTATTCCACTTGTGTTCAATGCAATGCTTGCTAAGAATAGGCGGATATCATATTGTATAAAAAGTAGCATAATGGCACGTGACTGAATTTTCAATGAGAGGCAGTGTGTGACTGTGCTGCCAATGAGATGCTGCCTCACACTTTGTTATGCAGTCCTGCTTTCATGAAATCAAACTCTGGGTGACTCATCGCATCCTCTCAAATATTGTCATAGTGTATCTTCATTGCACAAGACAGTATTTAAGACTTCCTAATCACATTGCAAATAATATTGAAAATTCTACTGAGAATGGCTGAGAGTGAGCCATAGACTTCAGAAAATCCTTTAAAAATATCCATTATGTAAAGATGTAGACACTATATATCTATATCTATGAACATCTATGAGATAGACAAAACCCTCACCAGAAGCTGTATAGGGATGTGGATGAAATCACTGACAATGCTATTGAATGTTTAAATAGGAAAATCTACAAAATTAATTTGAATTTAAACATATCTTATTAGAGTTGATTTAACATTTTCCTTGACAATGTCAAAGAAGTTTCACTGTTAAGATCTAATTTATATTGCTGGTAAACTTGAAGATGCAAGTCACAAGGACATAAAGATAAGGTTATATACTTTGGAATTTGAAATATAGAGAAGATTTGTAAGATGGAGATGTTAAAAATGGGGGAGTGGAAGGAAGAGGGAAATAATAACAGAAATCTAATCCTGACTGGGTGAAAGAAAAATGATGTAAAATTTAGTGTTTCAAAAATTAATGCACAGGGGAAAAATAAACAGATTTAACAAATGGACTCTAAATCCTCTATTATTGTTCAGGGAGATCTTAGTCATCATGGACATCTCTAAAGAATTAATCTGTTTCTTAGCAATAAAACAGAATCTGAAGCATTATTAGTAAAGGAAATGAGAACAGAGCTATGGACTTTGTTTCACCATCACTTATTCCCTGTTTGGCCACATGCTGAATGCACAGTTCTGGCTCTGCCCTCTCAGGGAGGATATACCCAGCATTGGAAATGCATGGAAAAAGGTAAGATGGATAGTCAAGTATTGTCAAAAGCACTAAAAGGTTTCTCAAGGAAGAGATACCAAATGGACTGGGATTCATCCATCTAGAAAGGGAGATGACTGAGGGAATATATGATGGAAATCTATAAAATCACAAATAATGTGGAGCTGGCAGATACATAACAAATATGTGTTGTTTCCCATTATAAAAAAAAAAATAAAAATGGAAGTATCTTAAGATGTTAAGCAGATTTAAAGAAATTAAAAGATGGGATATTTGCATATACTCAGATGCATAATTCATTATTGCTGGAAGATTTTAAGTACAAAACTGTAAACAGAAGAATAGACACAACAATGACAGTTAAATGTGATTGCTTGGAAACAGATGCTATTTGCCCCAGGAAAACCTAATTTGTTGATACCTGGGAGCTATGAGTAGGGACATCAGTGGAAGTATCACTCCCTTTTGTTCTATGCTCCTTCCTTCCTGGTCACAGCTGGACAGAGTTAAGACCAAACTAATATTTGTTCAGGCCTTGCCTGGAGACACTAGTATGCAATAACTAAAGATGGTTATAAGATTTTTATGCGCCTTTGAATAATTCAGAATCTCCAGTGTTTGTGGACCAAACCCAGAGATTGTGCAAGCTAGATGGAAAATCCTGTCTGGTTATTCTGGGACTCTTGTCATTGAAATCTGAGAAGAAAAGAAGAACTCTTGAACACTATACTTGAAGTGACAGAGTATCATGTATTACTTTATTCTGGCCAGGATGTGCCACAGGAAATATTTCATATGCACGAGTTTTACTAGATTTTCCCCAAACTTTATATGATCCAAACTCCATAGAAATCCAGTGGTTCAATGTTCATTGGTCCCAAATTGTGTAGTTCTCAGTATTTGATTTCCTATTGGATCTGGATTTCCTATTGGATCTGATGTTAATTAGGTAATCACCCTTGATTTCCTTATCAGTCTTTTCTGGACCAAGTGTCTCTAACCATGCCAGGAGCAGCATCTGGGGTAGATGTTTGCTGATGTTTGCTGATGGCTGTTGATGATGATGGTTGTCATCTTTTTGGGGATCTTTTGGGCTACTCTCAATCTGTTGAGAGGTTAAACTCACCTCTGTTGAGTGGTGCAACATCCCCCTGAAAAAAACTTAAAATTCCTTTCCCTAAGGCAAAGGCAAAGCAAACCTGACTAGAGAAATAATAATAATAATAAAAAATTTAAAAGTTATATTATTTCCAACACTCTGACCATCCTGGTCACATATGTTCATTTCCAGTACATGCATATGGAATGATCACACCACCTCTGGGCTTCTTGCCATTTTTCTCACTAATGTACACATTCCTCTGGGTTTTTTTCTTGGCTTGAAAGCTGTTTGGAGGAAAAAGGTGAACAAACACAAAAGAACAAAATATTCTGGGAACATTACCTGATTTTTGGCTGAAACCTGTGGACGCCACTGTAGTAATGTGATGTTGGTTGGTGTAAAGCTCTGCTGAGGAAGCAGAACTCCCCGTGGATTTGCATGAGTGCAGCTCAGCTCCATCTCCCCTCTGGGCTCTGCAGCCTCCCTGTCACCCCCAAGTGTTGTGTGCTGTGCCACCCACCTTGCCAGCCACATACACAGCAATATACTGGCTTTTTCTCTTCTTTTAGCTTTAATTTTTGATGAAATATGCCAAAATTTCTATGTCTGAGACCTTTAGTCTTCTGTCAAATTGTCTGAATTGCTCAACAGGTTCAAAATGTGCTTGAGGGAAAATAGCAAACTGACAGATGGCCAGGCAATGCAGCCACATATGCCTCATTTCTTGAAGAAACAGGTTAAAAATGCTTCATTATAATACACTTCAAGAATGATGGCAAAGAATGACAGGAAAAACAATAGGTTAGAAAGTCAAGAACTGGCTATGTGATATCCAACTCTGCTTCTGCATGGTCCTTCACCTTCAGCAAGAAATGCCTCATGTTTTACACATCCTTTGGAGCTGCACATTTTCACTGAATCGACTGATTCCATCCCTCAGCTCTGACGTGTCAAATCTTTCCATCTTGTTCTGACAAGGTTCCCAACCATGCTGGGATTCATCTCTAGTAGCTGCAAGTAGGGAATGAGTAAAATTAGAAGTTACTTATGGTACATAGCTGTAAATAATTGATGGTATCTTGTGTTATAGCATATGTCTGTTATCTTCCGTTATAAATAGTGGGTTAAAGGTCTCCTTGTAGAAAGCTAAAAAGTGAGTGGGTTGTATACTGTTTAAATCCTGGGTTGCATATTGTTTAAATTCTCTTTTACTAAGCAGTTTTCTCTTAAATTGGTGTTTTTGAAAATGAAAGATTATTAGTGTTGGTTACAGCTGTGTGATATTGGCTGGAGCTTTGCAAGCTTCCAGGTGCAAGCATGCCAGCTCCTTCTGAATTTGACTTTTAAAAACCTGCTTAGTTGAAATCTTAGACCATTTTAAAAATAATTTCCTAACCATTCTCAAGATATGACTTTGCTATGATAAATGTTTGAAATTGGTTGGGAGTTTTCTTTAAGAAGGCATTCTCAGAATGTGCCGAATCACTTTTTGATATTTTAGAGATCTGGATGAATAGATTAAATAATTTCATAGAGCTGTTTTTCACATTGAAATTGGCTCTGTGCCCATTCTCTGAAGTCAGCACATGAACATAGTGTGTCATGTATTTTTCACTCTTCCACTGCCCTCAGGTACCTGGTCATATCAAGATGGACAATGTATTTTCTCTTCCTCTGCTTTTCCCTGTTGCAGTGACTACAGCTTTTGTTCTATTTTAATTTAAAGAAAGCAACAGTCTGAATGTTTCTATTTATTTTGCTGCATTGATTTTATTTATGGGACTGAATTTTTGTGAAAAGCTGTCTGTTTATATTAAAGGATTATAACTGTCCTTCTGTGGGCAAAGAATACATATTAAAAATGGAATTCAAGAAGAGTTCTTCTACTAACAAGAAAAATTTTATCTTACATCTACTTAGAGATGTGGAATTAATATCCCTAGATTTTTAGTAGCAGCAGGTTAATTAAAAAGTATCACCCCTCCCTTTTTAATTTTGGGAAACTGTTTCATCCCATGAGACAATGTGCTATGCAATGTGTTAACTACAGTGCTTCAGGATGACAACACCCTGCACACAGTGGAAATAAGCAAGAGCTGTCTCCTTTCTCTGTCATTCACAGTATTAGTAAATAATAAAGCAGATTATTAAATAAATTAGTAAATAATTAAGCAAAACTTTATGTCTAACATTTTAATTATTCTATACAGTAAAAGTATATAATATGGAGTTCTAGCCCTAGTTTCCTTTAGTATGCAAGTACTCCATAACTGAGGAAGATAGGTGCTAATTACGAGTAAAGGACTAATTGCAAGAGAAGGAAATGCATGGTAAAGTATATACATGCCCAATGTTTGCACTCACACATACAGAGAAAAGATATTTCTTATTACTGTAGAAATAAGAAAATGGCTTTTGCTGAATTCTCCAAAGTAGACAAAATATTGTTCTTTAGCAAAGTCAGCTAATGGAGACTAGCAAATGTTGCCTTAAAAGATGTAAGGTACGTCTAATTAAACATATGTGCATTTAAACTCAGTCATTATTTTTGACATTTAGATAAATTTAAAAGTTGCAAGTTTTGAAATTTACTATGTTAAATTTGGTTAAGTTGTTTTAGCATAAGATTTTGGAAGAAATTTAATAGACAGGCATCTCTAGAGCCATGGAAGATGCAATCACTCTTCTTAGTGAGGCTTCCTCATAACTCACTGGGTTACAGCCAGTGCTGCTCCACTGTCAGAGTGGAGCCTGCCAGCACAATAACTTCAGTGTAGTGATTTCATCAAATTGCTGTATTAGAGTCAGAACCTTCCTCCTCTATTCTTCTTCCAAATTAATCTGTCTGCCTGTTTATTACCTTCCAGTCCTCCTGCCCACCTCCAAAAGCTCTCTGACTGGAGTTTTCACCCACCATGGTGTAATGGGTGGCTTCTTACATATTACATTTAATATATTGTATTTAGATTTACGTGTAGGTGTAGTCCAGCATTTTATATATCTGATAGATTTTTAGATTTGTTGCCTTTATTATCTGGATTTTCAAGGATTCTGCTAAAAATAAACTCATAAACTCTTGGCAATCCTGATGGAATTAAAAGTCTTTGCCTCTGCCAGACTCATCTTCAGTGACATCCTTCATCCTCGGGATGGAAATGCCAAGATTGAAGATGCCTGGATGAGTCCACTGTGTTTTGTGGATGCCCCCTTTGCATTGTACTGACCAGGTGGTTGAAGTAAGGCAGATTGCCATCAGACTGGTCTTTTATTTTCTTGTATTTTTAAGTACTGTGTCCTGAAATTTAATACACAAAAGTGAACTGTGATTGCTGTCCCATTGGCTTCTCCCTATTTTCTGTGCAGAGATGCCATGAATTTAGGTTCTGATGTGAATCTAGTTAGGCTCCTGGTGCTGCCAACCCCATGTAGAGAATAATGAATGATGTACAGAAGGGGTTCATTCTTCTTTCAGGGCATTCTTAATGAGAAATGATCTTTCACCCATGAATCTATTTCTCTTCACAACACTGAATATGCAAAGTTTGGTGTCCAAGTAGATTTTAATTTTGGGTCTTGGTGAATTGTACAATATCTCTAAGGGGCTAATTTCAAGATGTTGGATAAGACATTTTTTAATGAATTAGGCAAGGGAACTTATTGCATTACAAAAGCCTTGTAATAAAACATAAGTTTCTATTTTCAGAGTGTTTTCAGATGGGATTTGCAAGACATTTGCATATAGGGTGTGGCTTTGTCTGTATATTGCAAGTTAATTCATACAGTTTGAGATAATTTCTTCTACATCTTCTTTATATCTATCAAACAGTATTGCTATTTACAAAGATACTGTGAAGCAAATCAGATTCTTATCATATTAATAGAAATACATTAAAGTGTATAACACAAGGATAGCAAATCCATTGTGTACCAGATCATACATGTTAGTAATAATCTGTGAGACACAGAGAGAATAATAGTAAAGAGAATCAAAGGTTCTCTATATGTTTTTTCTTCCTCTTGATGTTTAATGAAAGCAACATTAATATCAAGCTTTATGCTGGTGCTACTTAACTTTTAACTTAATGTGTTCATATTTCTGTATTAATTACATAGTTCATTTCAAGGGGCAGTTATTATGTATACTAGTAACTTCAGCATCCACTTCACTTAGAGCTGAACATCAAAAAATCTAATATTGTAGGATTATGGCCTCTATCTTACAGCCCTTTTTGATATCGTCAGCTTCTGAAAACAAAGGCTAGTCAGCTGAATGGACTCTTTCATTCCTCCCTGGGGGAACTCAACAGGGAAGAGAATTAGCACTGTTAGCACTTAGACTGTAAAGCCTTTAAAAAATATTTTGAATCCCTAGAAATTTCAGTCTGGAAAATATGCCTCTGACAGAGGGTTAATTGTCTAGAGGTGGAATTAATGTTGTGTTGGCAGGAGATAAGAATGGCCCCATCAGGTGAGGAGTAGCTGTGTGTAATTGGGACAGTGCAGCAGATGCTGTAACAGATACTGATTTACTAATACTCAGACTAAAATGAAAATTCTGTTAAATTTGTGAATTTAGAAGTTTAAGGGTGACTCAGCTTGCATGATGGATTGCAGTCATGCACAAGCAGTGTATTTCATCTGTATGTGCTGATTTCAGCATCACCCTACACTGGGTGAGCCTCTGCTGTTGACAAAAGTCTTAACAAATGTAGATTGGGTGGTTCAACAACCCAGATGTGACTGAAGATGCCCACAGAATAAAATTCTGTGGAATGGAGGTTCATAGTAATAAAATCCATTATTTTGAAATAGTCTTCTAGAATTATTAAACAGAGTGAAAACAGACATGTATTTTTAGATTAGGGATCAATGCACTCTGAGATAATTCCCATTGCAGTCTCTGACTGGAACGTTTAGTATCTAGCCAATAAAGTATGTCTGAGCAATAAGAAAGCTGAAATATGTTTGACTTGTCTGTGTTAGGGTTTATTTTGGCATGTCATGACTGATCCTGACAAGAAGAGTGTTTGCAAAGGATTTTGTTAAAGTTAAGAGAATATTACTGCTCTTGTACAATGCCTAAATTTATGGCTACCCTACAGCCCAGAGCTGGAGCTTACAGACATTGCACCAGATACATCTGTGAGGCAGAAACTGGTGGGTTTTTAATGGGAAAAAGAAGAAGTCTAAACAACTTGAGGTAAAAATTTTTGGTTTTTGCAGAAAGCTGATTGTGGCTGAGCTTGTTAAAGTTTTGGAGAGGTATTGCATGAACAAGAAGAATGCCTATCTTTTTAGTACAGGTGAAATAAGGAATAAAGAGGTATATAATCCTGTTTTTGATTAATTCTAGCATTTCATGGAAGCATCTATCTGTGGGCCAGATAAAGTCACCAGTGTGTCTCTTTCTGTTCATGTGTGTCTACCTTGTCCCATTTATTAGGCAGTGCTAAATGTCTCCATTACTCAGCTTTTGTGACCATCAGGGAGAATATCTGAAGTGGAGAATGTTTGAAACACCTTCATCATCTTTGCTTCCTTTTGCTTCAGGCTGTAAGCATGGATATTGCAGGTACAAAAAAACCATATTCATAGACAGCTCTCTGTATCAACAGGCTTGAGGGAAAACAAGCTGCTAGAAGCAGAAAACAAGTCCTACTTGAGAATATTTTTGAAATAAGAAAGAACAGTACTTGCCTTTTATGGAATAGCTGAACAGTTTTGCCAGAAAGATCTGTAGAACCATGTGCTAATGTTCTTTTTTTACAGAACTCAATAACACCAGGTTTTTCCTAGATAGGTACAATGTGGAAATACAACCCTGTTCTTAGCAGGAAGAGATTTGTAGAATTTTAGTTAAGTTTAGAGTTCAGCCCCTGTGGGAATGTGGAGAAAACTGTGCTTTCCTAATAAAATGTTACAAAAGAGTTAAAACCCAAAATTCTGAGAAGATGAGGACACACTGAAAACACTGTGAAACTACTAGAAAGGCAAAAATATAAAAGGGGAGCTGATCATCTTCCTAACAAATTAATTATTGTAATACATTATTTGTCTTGCTTTACTGGATAAATGCAAACCACTAATTTACATATAAGAAAGACAGAGATTTTGTGTTGCAGTGAGGGTGGCTGCGTCAATCCTTTGAATCTTTAGGGTTTTCTGATGTCAGGGCAACCGAGGCACAAATAAAAGGACTGGGTACAATGGAGTGCCTGAAAAAGAAACACTTAAATGAGAAATAAAAATAGGGATGATGCCCATAAACTGCATACTGTATAGACCAACCTCCAAAAGACCCAAAGTCAAGGGCAAGTAACAATATGTACACTCAGGGGAGGAATGTTCTGGAAGCAGAATCATATAGGGGAGACAAGTAACCAATAGGGGAGCAGAACTTGGACTAATTAACATAACTTAGCATAATAACACTGAGGGATTGTATGTTGGTCCCTCAAGTTGGCTCTAACCTAAACAGATGTTTCCCAGGGCTTGAAACTAACACCTGGGGCCTCAGGGGTGAAGTCTTTCTGGCCCTGTGTCCCAGCAGGGCTGACTCCCATGATTTTGCACTGCTTAGTACATGAGATCGTTCATTTGAAATGACTATTCATACCGATCCACATGTTGCACATCATTGGGTTATTTAATTTGTTTAACAAGAACATCAAATGACTTATCTTTCTGAATTATGTTTGTATAGCCAGAGCTTCTTTCAGTGTCTTCAAGATCCGCAGGCTCGTCTCCCTGAGCATGGTGGTTCTAACCTACAAATGTGACGTATGAAATCTGGTCTCCTTAAAAAGTATCCTCAGCTCCCTCCAGAGTCTAAACAACTGCAGAGCAAAACATGCCTGATATATAAAGTCTTCTGCAATCATTTGTCCTTTGGGAAAGCAGCATTTGATGAGAACATATTTTCAAATTTGACTTTGGTTTTTGTGTTCCTGTTATACTCCTACTGTTAATTGCCTGAACTTTAATTTCCCCCTTCAATCCTGGTCTGTTTATCTTCTCTGTATTTAGCAGAGGCTAAAAAGGCCATCAGCATAGCAGCAATAAAGATAACTTTCTTTGGTTTTGGTCACTGCAAAATTCTGCTAACTTGTGGTTGATTAGTCATAGATGGTGTCTCTCAGGGAGTTTAAATGTGACATCCCCAGTCTTAGGGGTTTTCCCTTGGTTATAAGTTTGCTAATTTTGCCACACAGCCACTGCAACTGGTTAAATATGTTAATATATTTTTTGTAAGTCTGTGTGTATGTCACTCCCAGTATAGCTCTCTGTTAAGAACTGGTCATAGTTTTATGGTCTTCTGGGGCAGTTTAGAAAAAAATCTTTGAATTCAGATACAGTATAAAATTCCCTTATCAAAAGATCTCAACAGCTCCCAATTTTGTACAGAGATTACCCTACAGTCCTTTAGCAAAACAAATATTCATTGCAAAAGAAAATCACAGTTGCTTTGTAAGACCAAAAATTAACTTTTGAAGAAAATATTTTTATTAAAAAAGAAATTTTTTATGTCATTGCTCCAGATATTTATTAGATGAGTGAATATAATATAATGACTGTAGATCTGAGAAAGCTTGGGATTCTGGATAACATTGCAGAACTTTGCAGCGTCGCCTAGTAACACACCCATGGTACAGAATATCTGATGTCACTGTTTTCAACATTGCACTCAGACTGGGCTTGATTTTCAAGACCAGAAACATATGAAAATTGCTCAGAAGAGCTTTGTTTTGGTAAAGCAATGACTCTTGTCTCTAGTGAAAAATAGAGCTTTGCAATTACAAATTGTTTCTTCAAAGAGGTCTTTAAACTTTTTTCACGCTGGAAAGTTTGTTTAAAAATAATGAAAAAGTAAATGAATCACCATAAAATGACTCATATTAGAAGATTTTTGCAAAGTGGTTGTCACAAGCGACTCGTCTGAATCATCTGGAACAGTTTTTGTCAGGGAGGCGAGGTTGTCAGCTTTCCCTAAACAACGAGAGATAGAGCAGCAGTGCAATTAGAGATCTCTTAAAGTCATCAGGATGATCTGCCTATGATATTGCTGATTTCAGACTACTGCATGGTATGACATTTCTTGCAGCCAAACAATAACATTAAATAAAAAAGATGTTTTCAAAGTGAAATGTTCAAGTTTTAGGTTATTTCTACATCCAAAAGTGATCTTAATTTACAGTTTCTAATTACTCTGTCACATTGTATTATTCCACCTGTGTGTACACAGTGAATGGAGAGGAATGCATTTCTTCTCGCCTCCTCACTTAGAAAGCAGCAATAGGATTAATTTAATGTGATTGATTAATTGATCAAGTTCAAACTGGAACTTGTTATGTAGAGCTTTTTCTGAAGATTTCTGTGACTTTCCTGGGCAAAATTCCATTTTAGAAAGTGATTTAGAGACTTTCAAACCTGGTTATTGGGAAATAAAGAGTGGAGTTATGCATAAATATGTCAAAGTCAAAAGCCTGTATCCCTGATAAAGATGAATTGCTCTTACCAGACCACCCTGATGTTCAGAGGTATCATCATCACTGGAGGGAGGATGTAGTGTCAGTCCAATGGAGAATGGCCAGAGGCTGAAACACTTTAGGCTGCATTTCTTCTCAAATTCAGTTTTAGGCCATTTCTGAGAAGTTTCAGCTCAAATAATTACACAAAGTTGTAGTCAGCCTTCAAGGGGATTGAGTAAGAGAAAGGGTTCTCTTAGTGGCACTGCAGTCCCCAAAACACAGAGAGCACTGTGGAGCTGCTGGCCATGAGCAGTTGCACTGTCTGCTTAATAAAAAAATCAAAGTCAATTTTCTCTTGCAAAATACCTAAAACCCCTCCCTTGAATATTCCTTTTGGCATATGCCTTTAACTCTGTATTTCCCTGAACACTTAGATCTACATCTGTTTCAGGATAATGACTTTCCACAATCTTTTGAAGAAAGTATGGCTTTCCACAATATATCAAAGGCTTATTATTATTTAAATTCTTCTTTGATTCTGACCACTGGTCAGTTTTCATGTTCTTTCTCTAAATTATTCTTTTTTTCCATGTATTTCCACTAGCTTTTCTTTTGCTCCAAGAACAGCTCAAATATATATAAGATCAAATCAGCTTATAAATACTTTAAATTCTTTCATTTTGCTAAATAGACTCTTCTTTAAGTTTCTGGTCTTTTTTTAGGTGGTGACACATAAAGTTAATTTTCTTCTTTTCTTCCTATCCCCTCTGTTTTTTTCTTTCCCCCTAAAACTGCCTTTATTTTATTTTATTTTTCCTCTTTTCCCCTTGTAGATTGTTGCAGAGATGTCCTCCCCCTGTTCTCACTAGTGCTCTGGAGCAGTAGCTGCACAAAAAATTCTGTTTCAGTGGTGCTATTTCTGGATGCTGCCATCTGCCAGGTTTTACTTCCATTTCAAACAAACTTTAAGTTCAGTTTCATCTTTCATTTGGAGGCACAGCTGCTCCTAAATGCTTGGTAATCACTGGTGTGCAGCACACACCTGTAGCCAAATATATGGAGGAAATAGGAGAAAGAGCTATATATTCCCAGCTTGTTAGCCATTAAACAGGTTAGTCAGGAAACAGGGACTCTAATCTTTGCTAGTGCAGATCTTTATTTTATAAACAATATTTTCTCAAAGGGCTAATAAAGAAGAGCAAACACAGAAGGATTACCAAGCTCCTCTTAGTGAACCTTTGCTAATGACAAGTTTATCAGGGTAGTGCATGTGCAAGGGGCTTGGCTCAGTGTTAATTTGTCACTACCACAAAATTAACTATGCTCTATTTTGTTTTCTTTCCAATTTTACATCCTTGATTACATATTCATAAAACTGTCCTTCCTTTCAAGCATAAATACAACTGCTTTGAAAATATAATTGTCTGTGTTTATCAAGAACCTAATTTGTTTTACTTGCTGGCTACTAATTACATAGGAAATATAAATGAATTGCAGGTCATATATTCCATTTGAAGCACTAAAAGAAAAACTTCCTGATCACAAAATTGAATTTAAATTGCAGCATGGGATACACAATGTGCAGTGCTGTCTCCAGCAGTACTAGTCAAAGAAAACAAACATTTTGGCTGATTTCACATTCAGATTTGTCACAATATACTGAGTGATGTGCTTGTTCTGTTTTAGGTGAGTTGTTTCTGTAGCCTCTGAGAGCTTTCTCTGTCTTTGATTCTATATATTCTAGTCTATCACTGCTAAAACTAGTTTATGGTAGAGCAGAGAAAATCAAATGCAAAGCAGACTGAGAACACACTAGGATTTGGTTTTATCCACCATGTCGTTCATTTTATGTCTCATCCATTTTCTGAAAGAGATATGCAAATTCTGTCTTGCTTCAGAGCTGGATTATTGTACCATCTCAATCCATTCAAAGCAATAAAATGAGATTTAATAGACTATGTTAGTTAATTGTT
Source organism: Poecile atricapillus (assembly GCF_030490865.1). Lineage (NCBI taxonomy): Eukaryota > Metazoa > Chordata > Aves > Passeriformes > Paridae > Poecile > Poecile atricapillus. The sequence continues at coordinate 10,816,933 of NC_081260.1, read as the reverse complement.
TAGGAAACATGGAGTTTTAATCACTGTGACAACCACAGATCTGGGACTGGAGAGCAGAAGCTCTTTTGCATATGTAGCAACCCTTGCAGAAATTTGGTATTAGCCAGCAAATTCCAGTTTCCACAACAGTCTTAAAACTACTGCCCAGAATTTATATAGCATTGAACAAACTACCAACTATTCAAGCTTAGTAAAACAATTGTATGGAAGGTCACTAAGCACAGATACAATTCTAGATATCTGGAATTTTGGCAGTGAGAAAGAAGAGCGCTGAATTTTAAAAAGGAAGCTGATGCTAATAGAGCACATCATGAAGAAACATACTATCCATCAGGAATAGATTGTAGTTTTTAGGTCCACAGCAGACACAGCTGAACTCGTTGTATTATATACTTGTAAATGAGTTCTGTGGGTTTTTCAAACACACATTACAGGGTTACAGCACAGTTACCTGGAGATGTACTTGGGAGCCATCAAAGCATTAGTCCTGGGATTTTCCCTATAGTTTGCTGTGGATGAATATTTATGTTCTTACTAGAAAAGTATATTTACTTTCCCTTTCCTATGAAAATTTAGGGAGTTAAGGTTCCTGCCCTATGGTGTATGCTTGGGTTTCCAGCCCTTGGTTATTTTCATGCAAGCAAACTGTGCAGAAGCACAGCCTGCAGAGACGAGATGGGTGCGTAGTGTTAACAGGTGGGTACCCTGTGCTACCATTATGCTAATACAGGTGTGTTTGAACTGGGAATTTTGTTCAGCCCCAGAGTGGGATTAGAACTGGTGTGACAACATCTGACCTCAATGTAGGTTGAAAGAGATTATGTTGATTCCAGTGCACTTCAGCTTAGATGCTATAATTTTTCATGTGTTTTTCCTTCATTATGTTAACTGAAGATTTGATGCCTCTGACTTGGTTGGGCTTGCTCCACTTTTTCTCTCACATTATTTTTCATGATTTTCATTTGTAATGAGTTGTATTGCCTGTCAATGGAGGGAGTGTTTGTTGGAGAAAATCACAGTTTCTAATGGTGACTGTAGGTAGTTTAGGATAATTATTATTAATAAGGAAGAAAGGTGTCGGAAAAAAGAAAATCTGAAATAAAGCTACCATCTAGAAACCAAGGCTAGTAGGGAATAAGGGTGTTAAAAATGGAGAAATCAAATGCTTACTTCCATGATGATTGATTCTAGTAATAAACACTAATAAAATATTTTTTGCTTACATGGGTTTTTAGCACAATTTGCCTGGAAATCCATAAAAGCAGTTGGATGACTTAAAATGTAATAACCTATTATAAATAAGGTATTGGCTTTCTCCTATCATAGAATATTTAAACACGGAGAATAGCAGCTGAAGTGGGCTTTGTGAATAGGATTCCCTGAGTAGTTTTAAAACATATGCTGTTCCCATATCTGACATTCTCCATTTCCCTCCTTTTGTTCTGCTTGATTTAGGAAGACACATTCTCAGTTGTTAATCTTTAAGGTTTCAGTGGCTTCAGGGAAGTCATCTGAGATTTGGGGTAAAGATTACTGCACTCATTTAGCCATGCAAACTAAAATAGATTTTGGTCCAGGTTGTCAATGTTCACACATCTCAGTGACCCACTGCACTGTGCCTTCTCTTTCCTTTTTAATCTGGTGAAAGGAGAGGGTACATGATCATCCTAAACTTGTTTGAGAAGTCAGTTTATGAAGCATAATTCCTAGTGATTTATGTTACACAGATTATTTTAGTAACTGTTTTGAATGCTAGAAATGTCCTTGGTGTCATCAACTTGCATTTTGTCAAAGCAGAATAACTTGCTGAAAGTGCATCATTAGAGCATTTCAGTGATGGTGCTGACAGAATGCTCATTCTCATGGCATTCCTAGTAAGGCTCACAGTGCTGCTGAGTCAAAAGATGTTGGGGTTTTTCCCCTGTTACTAGTAAAGATGTGTTTTTACACCTGTGTATAATCCTTCAGTGCTGTCTATGGGCATCCTTAATTTGTAGTTTCAGAGCAGAAAAGTATTTTTTTTACCCCCTCTTCCCTTTTTTTCCCTCTTTTGCATGTCATGCTTTCCTTACACTTCACCAAAGTATGCTTGGATTGACCTTGGGGCCTGGTTAATTTGAGCATTTTATTTTTCTGCTTGTGTACCCAAAGAAGAAATTAGAGGGAGTTGCCACCAGAACACAAACTCTGTTCACTGGTAAGGACTTGGGGGAAATTTGTCTACATTATTCTAGAAGCCGAGGTTGCAGAATAGGAAAACCACTCCTCCCCCTGCTCCCAGCAAAACCTAAAGCAGGTGCTGAGGTAAAATAATGAGGTAAAATTTGTCTCTGCTGAGACTAAATTTCTGACTTCAGCACTGCTGTGTCCTTTGACCTTGAAAGAGAAAGACTAGTGCACCATGTTAGAGCACTGAGTAACTTCACAGGCAGTCTTTGCTCTGGCTCTGGATAATGTGTGAAATTTCAGAACTTGGAATGAAAAATAAATTAATCAGAATCTGACTGATTCCCTATAGGACTATTAGGGGGAAGAAGAGAAATAATCCTTATAGTTAACAAAGGGTCTGCATTGGCCTTATAGTATTTAAATAGGTGAGACACCCTCGTGCAAAGCTGCAGAAACTGAAGTCAGTGCAGGGGTGATGTAATTTCTCCCGGATATTGGCTGTGAGTCTTGTGCAGCACTTCAAATGATGTATGGTTTAAAGAACATCTTTTAAAAAGTGTTTCATCCACTTTTAAAAGCTTACATTGAAAGAAGTCGATCACCTTTACTGTTCCAGTGTTTAATTAGCCTTTGTGATGGTAAATTATTTCTTATTCCACTCTGAATTTGTATGACTTCAGCTCCCATCTGTTGGCTCTTGTTTTTCTTTGTCAACAATGTTGAAAAGCTGCCACCACAGCTCTGTCTTTCACCTGTATGTACAGTGATCAAGCTGCAGCTGAAGCCTTTCTTGAAAGCTAAGTATATTTAATGCCTTAAGCCCTGCATTGTAAGGCTTGTTTCCCAGCTGGTGAATCACATTTGTGGCTCTACTTTAAATTACTCTTTGCTTTTTCACATCTTCCTTGAATTAGACTGGGAGCAACAGCCTAATAAGAGCTTCACCTAAACTGGGTTTAGAGGTGATACTGACTCTGTTCTTCTTTAGTTATCTTCTTTTTAATCACTCAGGGATAGTATTAGTCTTTTCTGCCACTGAACACTATTGGGAAATCATTTTGAGGCAATTACCTGTGATGGTCCCCAAGCTTTTCCCTGTACTTCTGTTTTTGAATTAACACTATGACTTGCCTTCAAACTTATTACATGATAAAGTGACATATTAAAATGTATTTTACTTAACTGTAGTTAACTGGCAGTGCATATCAGGTTTATACCATCTGTTCATCTGCAAGATGCCTAGTTACTGCTACCCATTCTGCATTGCCTCTGCCCTTTGAAATACATAAACTAAGCTGGCAGTCCTATCTCCCTTGAAAATTTCCTCCTCTTTGCTAGAAGTTAAACCTCAGTGGTTCAAAGAGATCTTTGGCTCTCTGCTCCGTATTTGGGGTGATTAATTTGGAAAGAGCTGTAGCTTAGGCTGGCTCTTGGTGTCTACAGGAAAATTATTATTTTTTCATTCACAATTTATCCATAAAATACATAATAAAATATGAGATTAAATACTTGAATACCTAAAATACAAAATAAACATCTGCTCAACCTTTTGATTGAGGAAAAAATAATCTAATTCAAGTAATGGATTTTTCCCTCATCTAGAAGTCGCTTTTCCTCCTATGTTTTCAAATTCCGTTGTACAGCAGTTAACCTATTACCCATTCTTAGTTAATTCCTTTAATTTCCAGTGTCTATCACTATTGTTTTACAATTTGTAACATGTTAATATCTAGTTTAGTGTCCTTTCATTTTACACACAGAAAGTCCAGATTGTGGGGTTATTTTCAAACTTCCCTTTAACATGGATGCTACTTGTGATGACTTAATTATTTTGAGCACACCATTGACATTCTAGCTGTTTGATTAAAACACCTTTTTAGATAATTTCACTAATTTTATGGAAGGTAGGGTCTAACAGGATGAAATGTGGAAGGCAAAAAAATTGATCTGAATCCTTTTAAAAGGTGAATTTTCATTGCTTGTCAATGGGATTTGGAAACCCATCCCTCCCTTCAATGCCTTCAGAGGCTGCCTAGAACAGAGACTAAACAGTGTTAAAGGAATAAAGTTGGTATTTATTACAAAGGCTTTCAAAGGATACACCTTGGGCAGTACAAGAGCCTGGCCATGGCTACACCCAAGATGGATCACACGTTTTCACACTTTTATAAGTTCTGCTTCATTTACATATTGGGGTTAATTGTCCAATTACAGCTTCAAGTTCCAAGTCCCATCTCCCCAGACTGCTCTCCTCAGTTTGCAGTTGTTTGTACTTTTTGGGCTTGAAGCCTCAAAGGTGTCCTTGGTTCTCGGTCTGGAAAAGGCTTATTTTATCTAAATAAACTGTGAAGAGAACTTGCTAACATTTTATATGAAGTTCAGAGTTATATACTAATGCAGTACAGAATCTGGAAAATACTAAAGCTAAAACTTAAGGCATCACCCTGCCTCCCTGAAGATTGTAGTCTAAGTCTGGACAAATACTCTGTTACGTATGGAGAATTAGCTTGCAAACTGTTCATTTTATCCCTTCATTCCTCTGAAATACCATAGGGATACATAACATTTTATTCTGGATCTAGTGATATTAGCAATGTTTCAGCAGTGGTTTCTTTTTACATATAGAGAAGGCATCTAAATCTTCAATTTTTCTTGCAGTTAGATAGAATTCTGCATCATCTTTTCCGTTCACCTTCAAATGGCCTCTGTTGTCTTTAAGAAAACAGACAAGCAAGCAAATAAAGCCCAATAAAATTTTGAGAAAAAGGAGAAACCAATATCTAAGGTAAATTCCAGGTATTAGGAGCCTGAGTTTGCTGACCCTCTATTTACCCCTACAATTGAATCATGGTGATGCTCCAGTGTAGCTGCAAAAAAAAGACTCATTTGAAAATGAGGCAAAATGTAGTGTAGCATTACTTGCCTTGGGGAAACTATTACCTGTTCCTGACATTCCCAGTGCTTGCAGTTGGAATTACAGAGCCAATGCTGCTGTCCCTCAGCCACACTGACTGACTGGCCTCTCAGAGAGTGATCAGACAGCAAGCTTTTTGTAGCTTAATTAAAATACCTTTCTGTTATATTCTATCCTTCCCCACCTTCCATGTTGAAGGCTGTCTTCCTTGATTAAGCAGATGCATAAATGGCATTGGTGCCAGAGCATTTATTACGGATAGTGAAGCCGTGTCCCCAGTTGATGAATCTTTCCTGCTCAAAAACACTGACCATGCAATTTTAATGTTGAATTTGAGATATAGGAGCTATTTAATGGGTGGAGGAAAATTACCAATGAAAATTTCACAAGTAAAATTTGCAACAGCAGTGATTGGAAGAGTTGCAGGGAGAGGGAAAAGAAAAGCATTTTAAGACATTTTAAAATGTTTTTAAAAGAAGTTTTTAAAATAAGTAAAAGAAAAGATCTGACTCTCACCTAAATAAGAGTGCCCCTCAGGCAGTGTAACTGGTGGGATTACCAAAGGAGCAGCCAGGAGATCCTGTACTATTTGTTTTGTTTCCTTAGGTAGATGGCTGAGGTGTGTTGAGCATGAGTACATCAAGGTGCTATAGCTTTGTGTCATTCAGGACCTTGAGGCCCAGACAAGTTTGTTCTCAGATAACCAGTGGTTTCAAAAGGAGGCAGCTCTCTACATTGTATTCTGAAATAAATAAGTGAATTCATATTTTTATCTGGGCTTTGATTTCAATTTAGGCAGCACTACTCATTCAAGGATTTATAAGACTTTAATATTGAAATTATATCTGTTGAATAGTGTTATCTTTAATGCTCATTCTAATTTCCTGAAAACTCCTTGGACAAAAATCTTTGAATGATTGATGAATTTATGAAAATATATTGCAACCAGTAGAATGTCCAGATGCGTCATGTCTGAAGTATTAAAAAAAAAGTCACATATAATTATTTTCTTGTTTAGAGACCTGATTGTGCCAGAGATGGGAGTGTTTTGAAAGTAGCCCAGGACTGGGAGATGGTGCCAAAATGTTAATGAGTGGGACCTCAAATCTCCAGGCGACTTAGAAATTTAAGGCAATTGCAATTAAAGCTGATGCAGGAGCCTGCACAGAAGGATTTTGGTCTTGCATGCTGTGTTCTTCACAGGGCTAAAGCCTCTGGTAGCTGCATTTCTTTACTGGTCCCTCTGAGATTTCACCCCTGTGCTGCTGGGTGTCCTGGGGTGACTTTATGATGCTTGCATCCCCAGTGGTCTGTTCTGTTTGTTACATATTAAGTTCTGCACTTTTAAGACTGGCTCTGAGAGCGAAGTGGGGAAGCAGCAGCGCGCAGTTTGTGTTCTGAAACAGCGCTCACTGCCCCGCACGCTGCTCTGGGCTGTGCTGTCTGCAGCATGGACACACAGCAGGACAGAGCTCTCCTCTGCTGTTTCAGCTAGCTGAGACAGAGAAGTTCCCTGGCCTGTGTTTTTTCTTTTTCCTTAGATCTATTCAAATCTACTCTAGACTGAAAACCCAGACTAACACCAGGAACTCACACCTGTGGCCCACCAGGGCCTGGGCCTTGGCACTTTAGAAAGACTCATGAGAAACTGAGTGAGCCAAACTACACCCCACAACATGGACTTTCTAGATTTACCAACTCTTCAAACAGCAAGAGGTTTTCTTGTTTAATATTATTCATTTTTTATGCTTGTGGATACTTTGCTTATTAAATAAACATTTTTTCCCCACTTTTCTCTAAAGAAATGTTTTTCCCAAACCAGTTGGGGGAGGGGCCACTTAAATTGGCTTTCTGGAGGGACCACATTCAGAGGTTTTCTCCCAAATTTGCCCTAAACCAGGACACTGGGGCAGCTGTGCTGCACTGCAGGGCTGCTCCCTGTGCTCACCAGCTGTCTTTAGCCACTCATGGACACCTTGGTTGTGCAGAGGACACTGTGCCTGTGTACACTCAGGATGGCAAGGATGCTTGGCCCAGCCTTGCTGCACACTTGGTGTCCATGCAGCATTGTCCTGTTTGGAAGGAGGCTCTGTGCAGGCTGTGTTTTCCAGCAGGTTGCAGCTCATTGCAGGACCAAGAGCCAGGACAGGGAAAGGTGCTGCTGGGAAGAGTCCTGTTCCAACAGGGAGGGTACAGGATGGCTATTACAGAGCCCTTGGGTAACACAGCTCACACCTTTCCCTGAGAGAATTTGGTGTGTTCACAGTTGGTTGTCTCCAGGGTTGGTCTGAAGCACATCTTTCACTGATCATGAGCTGTCACATTTTGCAGTGGGGATTTGATTTCCAAATAACCAATCCCATATCTGAAGCAGAGTCAGTGCCCTTTAAAATGAGACGGCAGCAGTCAGACAGCAAGTGGAATGTCCAGCAGCAGCATGAACTGTAATTAGATAAGGATAATTCCCTCCTGAGCAGTGATCTTTCTTGAGGAGACTGTCCCTTAAACATTTGTGCTAACATGATTATTGTCACTGCAAATCTAATAAACACCACAACAGAAAGTTGGGGAAGGCTTGAAGCCTGAATGCATAAACAAAACCTTGAGTCTGTTTTATGATGTTGAAAAGAAAACTAGTTCACAAAAGGATTATGTGATTTACCTGCAGCTAAGGTATGGATTTGTTTCTGGATCTACACTTGGTACCAAACCTCAACACCAGTCATACAAGTTCTTGTAGCCTCTCTCAGAAAGTACAATACAAGATCTCAACAGATATAGCACAGCTTTCCTCGAGAAATGGACCTGAAATATTGACACCCCCCTCCCTTCCTCAGAGAGTCTCAGGAAGCTGATGCTCCATGGGAAAGATTAAAGGGACTGCTATATTCACTCTTAATTTTGTTGTGAACTTCATTTAAGTATCACGCACTAAAATGGAGAGAGAGTACAATACAGCTTTCATTTTTGTACATCTTTGAAATTAAGTGCCAGGGATTTTGTCATAAAGAAAGCTCTTTTGGATTCTGAACTGCAAAAATGGTTTTCAGACACCTTTTATTTTTGTTTTTGTTTGGCACTTTTTTCACAACAAAGTCAAGCAAACATTGGCTAAAAGAGAGAAATTAAGTACTTTACTTACTCAGAGGTTATTTTTTCCTGCAGGCATTGTCCTGTAACATTCCAGATTTGTTTTCTTAAATCTGTAATGAATTCAGTTATCTAAAAAAGAGGTGGAAAGTTACCACCAAGGATCCTACAGCTGAAAAATGCATCAAATATATGAGAGAGGTGAGAGTAGTTGCTGTGTCTAAGAAAAATTTAATGTGAGAACATTGGAAGGAGGGGGAATCCAAATCAAATGCAATAGGAACAGGGGAGAAACTCCCCTGGAAACAATAAGAAGATAATGAAAAAGTCAATTTTTCCTCTAGTAATGGCCACTACAGGACATCTAGCAGAGGAAGAAGACTTTAAGCATAGCTTATCCTATTCCTGTATCGCTAAGCAACATGCTTAGACTTTCAACTGTTCTGGCTCAGAATGGAAACAATAAAGAAAATGTGTGCATTGTACGGGAGGAGGAGGCAGGTGACGCAGGTCCTCTTGATGTAGAGAAGGTGTATTACAAGCAGGCCCCAAATGCCAGATTTTGTGCTATACAGTGATGGGTATTGAGATGGAGCTTGGGGAAAAACATGGGTGTTAGAATGCTGGATTCATTGTGCCTGGCTCTGCACTCAAGTCCAGGTAAGCCCTGCTTAGTCCCAGCACCATCTTTTACCCTTTTTTACATCTTTTACTTAGGTCAACATTTTTCTGTCTCACAGCTGAAAACATTTTCTCCTATGGGTAACGAACCACCAGAGTGGCACAGAGGGAGCAGGCTACAGCAAAGGTTACAGACATTAACTCATTGAAAATACTGGTATTTCCCAGGTTACATAGGAATATTTTAAGGTGACCAGCTTTTGTCAGGGTAATTTTTAAACTTAAACTTTACTGTGAGAGCTAAATTTGGTTAAAGCCTTGCTGCGTGTGGAGGGGAGGAGCATCTGTTCTGCCCTTCCTCCTCTTGCAGAATGAGAGCTGGCAGCTTTTCTCTGCTCAGGGCAATGTCAGGCTGAGCTGAGTGCTCTCTGGGGCCGAGTCTCAAGAGCTGCTAAACTTTCTCCATTGCTGACAGAGATTGGGCAGCGACTCAGCTGAAATCTCAGCATCCACCAGTTGCTCAGCTATAGGCACAATGCTGAGAGCTATTAGCGTTACCAGTAGCAGTTCATAGAGTAATAAGTAATGGAAAGGAGGGTTTCTGCCAGGACAGCATATACAGAGTGGTTTTATGGTACAAAAAATTCACTTGGCTTTGACTTTAGGGGAGCTTTGTTTAATTTCTAGGTTTGTCACAGACACATCTAATTGTAGTTATGCCTAATCTGTGTTCCTAGAACAAATGCTTTCCATAAATAATATAATTAACCAATCGTGTAATAATATAGTACATTCTGTGACCTTTAAAGTGGCTATGAATTTTAAATCACCTTCTCTTATTCTTTATTTTGATTTTGTAATGAGAGCAAGAAGATGCAGTACCTTAGTTAGTCCCTGAGAGTCACAGTTTTAATACTTACTGCAGCTGCAGAAGCATCATTGACTGGATGTCAGGAAGGCAGTAATGGCTGGGACCATTCCTTGAAGATACTCTGATGAAAAAAATGCCACTTCTGCTAAAAATATAATTTCTGCAAGAATAAACATTTTTTCCTCTATCAGAATCTTAAATTGTGAAAAATGCTGCAAATTTTATGATAAGACTTTCAGTTTTTAATTTTGAGTTGGTTTTGATCTCAATTCTACTATGGAATGTCTTCAAAACAAACCACCCAACTACATTTCCTTAAGAGCAGCTTCAGCTGAAGTAGGATCTGAGTCTTGGAACATCAGACTGTAACTGATACTCACTTAACTCACTCTTGTGCACAGATGATGTTGGAAATTTTTATGACTGTTTTTCCACTTAATCATGCATTCTGTGGAGCTATGCTAGAGTAACCAGTTCTGATGTGAAAATTATAAATGCTTAATTTTCACATGATATTACCATGCATTAAAAAAACCCAAAACCAACCAAACAAAAAAACCCCTAACCAAACCAAACAAAAAACCCAAACAAACCACCCCCCTACCCCCCCCCCCCCCCCCCCCAACCCCACAACCAAAAATACAACTATAAGGTATTTTTATATTATGGTGACATTTTTGTCCCAGAACGAATTTGCATCTTTTCAATTTATATAGGAGGTTGAATAACTTCAGTGCTGAATTTTGGTGTTGGGACTTTTATAATGATAAAATCATGGAATATTCTGAATTGGAAGGGATCTACAAGGATCATAGAAGTCCAGTTTCTGGCCCTGCAGAGGACAACCCCAAGAATCCCAGCACCATGTGCATGATAGCTTTGTCCAAACACTCCTTGAGCTCTGTCCGGCTTGGTGCTGGGACCACTGCCCCGGGGATCATGTTCTAGTTCCTGACTACCCTCTAGCAGAAGAATCTTTTCCTGATATCCAACCTAAACCTCCTCTGAATCTTGAAAATTGCAATTAGAGCAAATTAGAAAACTAATGATCTTACTGTAGAAAGTCTGCAACATAAACAATTATTGCTGCTCTTTTAAGAGGGAGGAAATGAAATTCAGTGTTTTGGTCACTGTGACCTGCAAAGCTTTGACTGTAGCCAAGAGTTAACCCCAGCAAAACTGAAACCCAGCAATGCTAAATTTACTTTGTTGCTGGAAGACTGCAATCCTTCCCTGAAAGCTTTAGCAGACTGAGGTAGAAGTTCTGACTCTTGTTTTTTGTCAACAGAATGACTCAGTTGGAAAAGACCTCCAAGACCATTGAGCCCAACCCATGCCCTAACACCACAACTAGACTATGGCACCAAGTGCCACATCCAGTCTTTCCTTTAAACACATCCAGGGATGGTGACTCCACCTCCTCCCTGGACAGACAATTCCAGTCCTTTATCACCCTTTCTGTAAGAAACTTTCTCCTAATATCTAACCTATATTTCTTCTGGCACAGCTTGAGACTGTGTCCTCTCGTTCTGTCAGTTGCTGCCTGGTGAAAGAGACCGACCCCCACCTGACTGCAACCTCCTTTCAGGGAGTTGTAGAGAGTGATGAGGTCACCTCTGAGTCTCCTTTTCTCCAGGCTGAACAACCCCAGCTCCCTCAGCTGTTCCTCACAGGGTTTGTGTCCCAAGCCCCTCACCAGCCTCGTTGCCTCCTCTGGACGCACTCAAGTGTCTCAAAGTCCTTCCTAAACTGAGGGACCAGGACTGGACACAGCACTCAAGGTGTGTCCTCACCAGTGCCAAGTACAGGGGAAGAATGTTCTCCCTGCTCCTGCTGGCCACACTATTCCTGATCCAGGCCAGGGGCCATTGGCCTTCTTGGCACCAGGGCGCAGGGCTGGCTCATGTTCAGCCGGCTGTCACCAGTGCCCCCAGGTCCCTTTCTGCCTGGGCACTGTCCAGCCACTCTGTCCCCAGCCTGTAACATTGCAGCAGGCTTTGTGGCCAAAATGCAGGACTCGGCACTTGGACCTATTAAACTTCATCCCACTGGACTCTGCCCATCCATCCAACCATTCCAGGTCTCTCTGCAGAGCCCTCCTGCCTTCCAACAGATCACCACATGCTCCCAGCTTAGTGATACCTGCAAATTTACTAATGAAAGATTAAATACCCTCAGCCATGTCTGTTGGAACCCTGGATACAGAGAATTTCATGCTTTCTGTGCTGACAGACACAAACCCACAAGAAAACACTGTGTTTGACCTGAGGCCATGGAAAAGGCGTCCAAACTTATTAGGCAGAACTGAAACTGAGTGTAGTTTAAGTAGAACTGTGTTATATCACTTGGTAGAAAATTTAGACTTTAAGGTTTTAGAATATAGTAATATGTATATAACAAGACAGAGGTTTTAGGGTGTTAACCTGCCTTGTTCTTTCACCTTCTTCTTCATGGATTTTAGTAATATTGTGTGATTGGATAGACTAGTACACAGTGCAGAACATGAGTGTTTAGTTATTGGGTTAAAAGTAAAAATAAATTAGTTGGCATTTGATAATTGGTTAGTTTATGCTTAAAAGACCTTGTGGACAGAGCCCTAGGTTGCCATTTGTAGCTTGTTAAATTAGTGTGTAGAAGTGCTCACTGTCTGTAGAAATGTAATATAGATAAGAAAAACAAACATCCTAAATGTGAAAGCGAAAGCCATCTCTCTTCTCATTAATCCCGACCCTGGGGAAAAGAACTGAACACTTTTACACGTCATCAATAAAAACATTGAACAGAACTGGACTCAGCGCAGATCCCTGAGGGGCACCACTGGTCACTGGCCACCAGCTGGATGCAGCACCATTCACCACCACTCTCTGGCCATCCAGACAGTTCCTAACCCAGCAAAGAGTGCTCCTGTCCAAGCCATGGGCTGCCAGCTTTTCCAGGAATGTGCTGTGGGATACAGTGTCAAAGGCCTGTTCAGGCTGAAGTACAAATGGACAATATCCACAGCCTTACCCACATCCACCAGGTGGGTCACCTGGTCATAAAAGGAGATCAGGTTGGTCAAACACGACCTACCTCTCCTAAACCCATGCTGGCTGGGGCTATAGGTTGAAGAGGATGGTTCTTTCAGAAAAGGTTGTAACACCTTACTTTACACCATATAGAAGTCTTGGTTTCCAGGATGGAAGTCTCTGGGGACAAGAGTGTACTGCAAACTGCACATTATGGACTTCATGTCTCAAACATTTTGCATGAAAAGTGGTGCTGGGCAGGGTAGGCTGAGGTATGTGGTTCTGTGCAGTGAGTGATACCTACACACAGATCTGCTTTTGGCTTCAGCTGCCTGTGCAGTGTCCACGAACTGGATGGACTTGTGTTTACTTTGTTTGGGAGGAAGCCTGTCAGAGTTACAATGCTCTATAGCCTAAATAACCTTTTACTTTTCAGGTAAGCAAGTGAGCTATTTCTGGCAGTAAATAAGGCGATCTTTAAACTCTTGAAGAGATATGTTTTTGTTTGTTGGTGGAAATGCCTGTTGGGTGCAGCTTTGGTAAAGGAAACATGACATGTTTCCCCTTATTGTAAATATGTCATCTATTCACTGTGACAGTGTAGTCAGAGTAGACTGCCCATTCTTTCCTTGGAAAGCAAAAAATAGTTGTTTAATTGACTTTTCTGAGAAATCAGATTTGGTTTCTGTAAATCACTCTTTGACTGCCAGTTTCCCGTGACAGAGATCCTGTGATTCCTTCATGGATGCTGCCACACCCCTGAGATACAGGTACCTGCTGGCTGTGTGGAGAGCTGTCACCTGTGACTCTTGCTGTTTCTTGTGGCAGGGCTCAGTGCTGGCCTTCCCCAGAGAGAGCAGTGGAACATACTTCAGAGTAGCTTTCTTCTGATGTGCAAAGCACAGGGAATGGACAGTAATGCAAGCTAAAGGAGCAGCTGCTATGTCCTGTCCTCTGTCACAGAATGAAGAGCAGGTAGGGACCAGGCAGTGTCCAATGCCTGCAAAGGCAAATTATTATGTTCTGGCTCTACATTAGCTTGGTTTACAAGGTACTACACAATTCTGATAAAAACATAATTTAACTGAAACTGTGTTTTACTGAAACAACATGAATGTGGTGTATCACAGCTGTTACCTCAAGCTTAGCTAGCAGCAATTTAGGGATCAAAATAATGTAGATTAAATAAGGCCTCATTAATAACATTTCATTTGAATAGCTTAAAAAGAATTCAAATATCAATATGGTTTGTTGATTTGGCTTTTTAAAATTAAATTATCAAGTCACATCTGTATTTTGTTTTGTGACTTTGTGTTTTGAAAGTATGACTTTGCTACCAGACAGTAGTAATTCTCATCACAGCAAATGTCTTGGGAAGGGGATTGGAGTAAATCAGTAGCAAAACTAAGTGCCATATTTGTGATTACATTTGGAGGCTGTTATGAGTTTTTCTGAATCACCTCAGGAGTGGTGCAGCTGCAGCTTCTTTGGGAAGATATTTGCTCTGATATTAAGGGAATGGAAAGTGGAGGAGAACAATGACCTTGTATTTGGCTAGGATTTACCAGGCTCTATTACAGTTGGTATGATGTATATTGAATAGATCCAATTTGCTGATATGTTTGTCCCTCTAGTAATAGAAAGGAGCTAATTTAATACCTGTATTTATGGCTGTTGCTTCATCCTTCTACACCACACGGAAGAATACCTGTAGCAATGGGGAACAAAGAGACACGGACCCCCTTATGCATCTGAAGATCACTTTATTGTAGAAATCAGCCCCCTTTTATACCTTTAATCTCAACCAGACATAACCAAAATTTGACAGAAGGGCACACATTGGTTGGCTCAGCTGCACTCTGCTGTCCACAAGTTGTAACTATCTCTCATTCCCCAACCAGCTTCCAGCCTGCAGTTGTGCCTTCCCACAGGGCCTTCTGGTGAACATAAGCCTTAGCAACTTTAACAGTTATAACCCCATATACCACAAATACCTGTATATATTAAGAATCTAATTCAAATTCTTCCCCTGATTACAGTGGAATAGGCTTTTGGGTGAAGCCAAGGGTTAATTACAGCCAGAGCAGCACCAATTCTTGATAGGCTTATAAAGCCCATGAGAGCTCTGGTAAGGATAAAACTGTGGTAAATAACTTTTTCTCAGCAGCAGAAACTAAAATTCTGCTTCATCGATTTTTGTTCACTCCCAGCAGTAAAACAAGGCTTTGAGAATTGTAAAGCTTTCTGTTGAGCATTATCTGAAGTTGGGTAATCTGCTTGTCTGGGAGATGGTAGAGTCTGAGGCCCTTTAAAGGCCACTGTATTGCCTTTTTATTATTTATTATTCATTCAGTGAATAAATCAAATAGCTGCAGGCATCCATCTGTCATTTTGAGGCCTGTCCCATCAATTCAAATATGCAGCTGCACAAAGGGACGGCCTTTCAATAAACTCACTTCTGTCCCCAGCCTCCTTGCCCATCTGGAAAATAAAAATAAAGGCTGATGGATGAGTTACCCACACAACCAGCTATTTTGGTTCTTTCCTCTGGGTTTTGGGATGATCTTTTACCCTCTCCTTTCTCTGGGAGAGGTAAGAAACAACTGACAAGTGCCTTCCAGGGTGTTCAGTGAAATGAAGCTCTTGATGAATCCATATATGCTTCATCACCTTTGAACCCCGACTACTTTGATGCCCATGCCTCAGCTCCTGGTACTCAAGGGTTGCTGGCTTGGGCACACTGCCCGGGCCCCAAGGCCAGATGCTGGCCAGGGCAGAGCTCCACAGCTGTCATCAGATGTTGCTTTCAGTTTCTGAGTCTGAAAAGAAGTGGCCAGACTTTCCAGTGTTATTCAAATCTGCATCTCTGTCTTTGGTTGTTTCTTGTTTGGTTGGTTGCTTGGTTGGTTGGTTTTTGTGTGTGAGTCTTTTTGTGTTTCTTTTTTTTTTTTTTTTTAATCAGTTAGAGAAAACTCCCTTGACTGGTCTCTGTCTCAGACAATTTAGTTAACCTGGGAGATTTCAATCCATTTGCATTTTCTTTTCCTCGGGTTTTATCATAGTATGCTTTCAGCTGAAGCTCTCAAGGTTTGTTTTGCATTGGAAATGAGCAGAGTTCAGTGAAGAAGCCTTTAGTGTCACATTTGTGCTATCTGTTTAGAATATATTTTTGTTCAGAGCTCAAGATGCAAAGTTAAAGGCAGAGTTCTTTGAGCCCATCTCTCCCTCCCTCCTTCCCTCCCTCTCAAATGTGCAAGTGCACATGAGAACAACTTCAAACTGCCAATTGTTAAAATCTTCTTTTAAGTTTTAAAATAATTCATCCAGATTTCAGTCTTGTTGAGCTTGTTTGAGGGCACAGGAGAAATGCATGAGCCACAGACAAAGATACAATTTCATGTGCTTTTTAAGTGCATATTCACAGTGAAAATTGACTTTGTGATTCTCCTTGCCTTTCTAATCTTTGCCTAAAGAAATAGGTTTGCAAATACATACAGTCTAACCAATATCTCTGTTTAAATCTGAAAACCTATTCTAGGGAGAATTTTTTCCAGTTACTTGGTCCTGTTACCCAGAATCATATCTCTTTTGGAGTACCCTATTATTTATGACAACAAGCATGATGATGATCAGCATAAACCATAGAACTAATATAAATGCCTCTTACCAAATGTATACTGAATGTATCCTTGGGCATTAAAGAAGTCAAGTGGATCAAGGAGTAGCTACTACTTTGCAGACATCTGGTAAAAGCCCAGATTGCTACTGAATGTCCCCCAGCAATGAAATAGTGCTACAGATAAATAACAAGTACTGTGAAAACATCTGTTAATTTTTATGTTCACTAGGGAATTCACACCACAAAAAATGTTGCTCCTCCATTTGCAGTTACCTGGATTGTTTTTTAATTAGGAGTAGATGGTAGTAGATGGCAAGTTGGATAGCAAAATTGTTTTCAATTGACACAGTTGTAAAAAATATTCATCTAATTTTATTGATTGTGAGAACCAGTGTGAAATGTCTGACTGTGTGCTTCCTGATGGCAGCCCACAGAGGTTTGTAAATCATTTGTCCTTTCCTTGTGCAGTTCTGCTTTGCTGGGTGAACAGTCTGTTTCTGCAGCATTAGGAATCTCTAGTGTGGCTGGACCATGCTGCATTTGCAGGAACAAATTCCCTGGCTGCCCTGCTGCTCTCACTTTTAAAGGAAAATGAGGGAGAAGATTGCAGTGTTCTATAGATAGGTCAGGATATGGAAATTTCACAAAGAAATGGCTGTGTAGTGGTTGGGGCCCGGGCCTCAAGGAACAGGGTATCCATGGGGTAAATGCTCCCCTGTGCTCTTAACTCTCTTTTCCAAAAGTTATCATTCTTAGTCAGCTCCTGCAGAGCTTGCAAACTCTGCACTGTGGCTTCTCCTAAACTTCATTGAGCAGCAAAAGATGAATTATGCTGCTTCTCTTTGGTATGAAACATAAATTCAGAACAACTCAGTTTGGTGTCATCACTGGTGGCTTGTGCCTCTTGGATATCCTTGGCTGTGCACCTGGGGCTCCTTGTACCTGCTGAGGAACCAAACCACCCCAGGTGCTGAGGAGCCACCACTGCTCACTCTGCCATTTCTGCTTCATGCTCAGTGGTGAAGGGAGCATGGAGCCCATCGTTCTTCAGTGGTACTACTCAGGATGAAAATATCTCCTGCTTTTTGTTGGAGGCTGGGCTGTGTCTTGCAGAGGGTACAGGAATTGTAGAGCATCTGGAGGGAGCAGAAAAGTGAAGGTTTGTACTGCTGGATAGGGGGACCTTCTGTGAATAACAATGCGTTTGCAAAAGATTTGAGGTTTCCAGTGGGGAACTGTTGTTTTTTTCTTTTTGTTTCAAGTGGAAGTCAGCGTTCAGCTTATACAGATTTATCCACTTTGGGGTACAAAATCCTTCTTTCTGCTCTGTGCTATTTTTCCTGAATGCCACAGGAGGCTTGATTTTTCCCTGACAGCTAGCTAAAGGGCACGTTTATTTGACAACTCCTTTATCACTGAAAAAGTAGAAAAGACATTAATCTAAGGCCATGTGCAGTACAGTACTACCCAAGACCTTAATTTTACTTCAAAAAACAATAGAGAAAGCTTCTCACAGTGGTGTAGGGTTAACAGGAAATTTCTCTAGTTAAGTTCTAGCATGTGATCTGTGTAGGGAGAGAACTGCTTTCCAGAAATAAATCAAGTGACAGAGGTTGGGAGGGAAGGTAGGAGGAAAGTGGGGAAACCCCACATGGGAAAGAAATATGAGATGTTGGGGTGTTCTTGGATCACACAAGATGAGCTCTACTTGCTGAGAATAACAGCACTGTACTTAGCTGTAATTAGCTTCGCACAGATTTTAAAATTATTTCTATTGTAGCATCATGTAGAGGCCTGTCTCAGGGTATTATGCACACAGTTTGAAGGCAGTCCTTTGCACTGAAGAACTTTGCAGGGAAGGGAAACCAGAGTGGTTTTTTTTGTGTGCCATTTATTACTGGCCCTTGTGAGAGTTTTCATGGTCTCAGTGGGATATTGTGTGAATGTATGGTGAGATGTGAGTTTGAGGGGACAGCAACCCTCAAGTGTGCAAAATCCATATGTGCCTGCTGTAGTTAAACAGGTGGATGGCCCCTGGAAGATGTAAGATTGTGGGTATGTCTAAGTGTAGGCATGTGGCTTAGGCTGCTGTGAAATGGGAAAGTCAAAAGAGGAGAGAAGGGCAGAGAGCAGAGGATTGTGAATGTCTCATGCACACTGGCTCTGGGCACAGCCCTAAGTACCAGGAATGAACTCATCGCTCCTCTGAGGGTTTTGTAGTTCTGTTGCTGACTTCAGCTGAGACAATGTTTTCCAAGTCTTTGTTTCCATTTCATAGCCTTCTATTTTGATCCTGAGCAATGAAAAGGTTTGGCTTCTGCAGATGAATCCTTTTCAGACATTATGTTTCCTTGACAGTTTTAAATGTCAATCTGCTCTTAGTTGATGGATTAATGAAAGTTATTACAGGCTGTGTTAATTTAGGCTGTATATGTAGATCTGCATTTATAAGTAGCATAGAAACATGTTTTAACAGTTTTACATAATGACAGGTAAAACACTTGTCAGTGTTTCAGCTGTCGATGAGAGGAGTTGAAAACTTGTCCACAAATTTTTTCCTGGGCAGACAGAGCCTGTCTGCTTTGTTAGGGGATTTAGAAAGACCTTTCCTTGTGGGCAGGGAAGGAAAAAAGGTAAATTGCCAGTGGGGCAAAAATCCAGTGGTCATTCTGTGTGTAATATTGACAAGTGCCACATAGGATGAGATCAGTCTAATTTGATTCCCATTAAAATGCAGTATTTGAGGTTTTATTGATTTTTATGCATGTCTGCACTCAACGCTGACGTTACCACAAAGCAATAAACTGCTTTGGTGTTTAAAAAATCCAAACAACCCACAGACCAATCCCCAGACTTTAACTACACAGAATGCTAGAAATGAACCTAGAGAGACAAAAATCCATGCCAGCTGTGGGGGGAAAAAAAGGCAAAATGATAAATCCTTTGGTGACATGCATAAGGACATTTTTAAAAACTGAATTCCTTTGTCAGATTTATTTTTATACCAGGAAGAAACTGTGCCTTTTAAAGTTGAGGTGGAACTGGTCTGTGTAAGATGGTATTTCTGTTATTCACAAGAAAGCAGACTAAACAGAAAATGTGAGTTGGTAATTTCCACAAGTTAGAGAGGAACAATCCCTTTTAATACTTAATTAGATTAAGTGGGGTCTTTACAATTTGGAATACTTATTCACAATATGCATGAGGTGAAAACTCTGTATTAATTCATATTTCTATATTTGCTTTGTGTAGCTGTCTTATAAAAACTTGGTTGCAAATAAATATATACTAATTTTGGACAATAAAAAGACTGGCAGGCAGATAAACTGAGTGCTGGGCTCCTCTTGTTTGCACACTATTGGAAATAGTAAAGTTCCTCATTGTTAGGAGAGTGCAATAAAGAGCTGAGCATCTATTGCTCATGGAAGAGCCAGAGAAGAATCCAGACTTCACTCCTGCGACTTTGAGATAACAGGAGTGAAGAGCAGAAATGTTTAACTTTGAACACATGAAGAGAGCAAATCTGAGTAATGCAGCACATGTGGAGTTTTTTGGTTTTGGTTTTTTTTTTTTTTCAGTCACATTGACAATGACATTCTTCTTTCAGGCTGGGAATTAAAGGCAAAATGTTTTTACTAAGTCTGTTTTGTATGGGATAAGCAGCTGAAATCCTTGTCCCACTTTGTGTGTGACAGTGCTAAGGAATGACTCGTTTTGGTGTAACACCGAGCAGCTTGTACCAATAAGGCACATGGCTACATTTTAGAGTCATTTCTGCTCCTCTTGGGATTCCAGGATTGGGCTTTTCCTGCTGCTCTGGGAATCTGTGTTAGAGTTTAAAAGAAACAATTCACATAGTGGCTTTAAAGAAGAAATCCAATAATGGTTGTTTAGAGTCTGCCCTGCACATTGCAAGTGAAGTTACTGAAGTCAGTATTTTGCTGTTCTTACTGCCTGTTATAAAATTGTAGTACTTGTGGCTGGGTTGAAGGGGTTGTTTGCCTTTAATAAAAAGCTTGGATTACTTCTGTAACTTTGGCTTCACGTTAGGGTGGCATCTCTGTGTCAAACACCTATGACTTGCCCTTACGAGACAGAAAAGTGTAATGGGGGAAATGGTATGTTTGAAGTGTTGTAGGATCAAGCATTTGTGGCCTCTGTTTGTGACAGGGTGGCAGAGAGTGACACCAGATCTGCAGGGTTGTACAGGGCTCTGAACCGTGTTTTGTGCTTTTTGTCAAGGACAGGCAGTGAAAGAGGACAGCACAGGCTGTGCTGAGGCAGAAAAGAAGCCCCATCCAGCACCTCTGGAGGGAAGTCCCGTGACTTCCACACAACCATAGGTATGGTTATGTATCAGGGCAGTCCTTGGCAGGTCAGAGAGGCAGTGGGAGCAATCTTAGATGCAGCAGTTCCACTGTTCAGATCTGCTCTTTCAGATATGTTCATCAGCTCAAAGCAAGGAACAGGTCTGCTGCCATGCACCCTCTTAAATGAGGTTTGCAGTGTGCCTTACTTTTGGTGTCAGGGCTGCTGACAGTATCTCATTGTAGGCTGTGTCTGTTGCCTTCACCAGTTATGGATCATGACACCCCCATTCCTACTGAGATTGAACAGAGATTGAACTCTTCTAACTTTGTAATGCTTAATTTATCTGATAGAATGTAGTTCCTTTGATGTTTCTTTTTACAACAGTCAGTTCCCTTCATAAGGAAGCAGAGTTGCTCTAGTGCTAATGATCCACCACTGTGTGTACAGGGCAGCACTGGAGCAGCACGTTAAATGCAAACCTTCCAAAAGCAAGGAAGGCTTTGTGGCCACCTAAACTTTGTATTCACAACCCAAGAGTATGGAAATGACCCTGGGGTCATGTAATGCAACACCATGGGGTGCACTACAAAACACAGATAGAGTCTGAGAGGTGAGCAGCTGAGCTGGAAATCTAGCTGCTGAATTCAAGATGCCAAATTAGTTTAGTGGGGGGGAGATGTAAACCATTTTTCACAGATTGAAAGGAATTGCTGTAGATTGTGATGCCCCTGACCTTTAAATATTTTTGACAGTAGAGCATAACCTGTTCTCATGAGAAGAAAATCCCCATCACAAAAGGACACCTTACATTATTCAATTCTTTGGTGTGTGTGGATAAGTAATTTTATTTGGAAAAGTTGGTATGATTTCATCACAAGGATGCCCTCTGCTTTAATTTAATCTCCCTGACCTAAGTTCAAACCCATCACACATTGTATCAACTGCAAATAATTCCTTTGTAAAGATTGTCAGAAGTGAAATAAGGTTAAGTCAAAACCCTACAGCTCTGCAGAATACATGACGAGTGAATATGAAGGGCTGATTGGCAATTGCTGGCTCAAGGGTCAGCTTTAAATTGTCCTTGCAAGAGTTGTCATCCTCAATCAAAGCTTCAGCTCAAAGACAAAGAAATTAGAGAAGTGCCTGTATGAGTTGATCTCAACTTGAAAATTCTCAACAAGAGTGTAAAAGTTGGAGGTGATAATTTAAGAAATACTAGAAATGCAAATTTCTCTCCACCTGAGTGTTAATGACTAATACCACAAGCTACTTTCACACAGAAGATTTTTATCTTCTGATTTAGCTTTAAGTCCTGGTTTCAGCTGGGATAGAGTTAACTTTTAGTAGCTGGTACTGTGATATGTTTTGAATTTAGTATGAGAATAATGTTGATAACACACTGATGCTTTAGCTGTTGCTCAGTAGGGCTCACTCAGTCAAGGACTTCTCAGTGTCTGACGCTCTGCAGGGAGCCAGAAGAGAGCATGGCCAGGACAGCTGACCCAAACTGCTCAGAGGATTTGCCACACAGAAGGCCTTCCCAGTTTATAAACTGGGGAAGTTGCTCAGAGGCCACCAATTCCTGCTCAGGACTGGGCTGGGCATGAGCCAGCAGGTGATGAGCAACTGTATTGTGCTTCACTTGTACTTCTTGGGTTTTATTTCTGTCTCTCAGTATCCTTTTCATTATCATTATATTTTAGTTTATTTCAATTGTTAAAGTGTTCTTAACCCATTGGGTATATATTTTTTGATTCTCCTCCCAGTTCCACTGGGGGCAGGGGAGTGAGGGGCTCTCTGGAACTGAGTTTCTGACTGGGTTTAAATCACAACATCTTATTAGATCAAATTTTAAAAACAACCTAGGAATTATCTAACTCCTAAAACTAGGAATTTAGGTGATAAGTTGGTTTTCAAAGCATAGCAGAGAACAAACAACTAAGTCTGCCTACCCACCAGTAAGATTTCAGCCTGGTTAGGTGTTAGGGCTTGTCAGAGGAAAGAAGGTTCTTACCTTGTACCTTTGAGATGCCAAAATATTTATGAAGACAAATGTCAGTCATCTCTGAGTCTGCAGAGTCTTCTTAATGCCTTGCTTGTTGTGTTGCTATTTTGTTTTTTGGGTTTGTTTTGTTTTGTTTTTGTTTGTTTGGTTTTGGGGGATTTGTTGTTTGTTTTGTTTTTTGATGAGAAGCATTCTGTGCTTTTATTTTGGAACGTAAATTTTATTTTGAAGAATTCTGAAACTTGTGGGTTAAAATAAGGTATCTTTACATAACTAACACGCAATCAATGTGGAGGTGCTATGTGCTCCAAGTGGAGGTATCAAGTGGCATTTTGCATAGACAAAACTGATGAGTTTGCATTTAAAGACAGCTTCTTCCTGGAGCTTAGTCAAAATTCAGTATTAAAAGATCTAAATCCAGCCTGTATTAGGAAGGGGGGAAGTACTTCAGCATAATTACATCACTGCAGTTGCCCTGGTGCTGCCTTTCTGAAGTCACCCCGTCTTGCTTTTTTTGTGCTAGAATTAATCTCTTACCTTGTCTCTAGAAGAGCAGGAAAAGACACCAGCCACAATGAGTTATCAGTGAGCTGAATTTCAGCAGCCACTAACACAAAACAACCAAACAAACCAACCCCCATTTACAGAACTCAGTTTCACTAATGTAATAGTTGTGGAAACTTGACTCTTAAGAAGGGGGAAACTAAGGGATAGGACATAAAAAGAAGGACTACATTTCTCTCTCTTTCATTCTCTCTGTTTTTGAATAATACAGGAAATCAAGTGGGGAAAATATTCTTTACCATATTCTTTCTGCATAGATGTAAGACCATTGGAAATGTCTTGTTGTACAGTATATCCAGCTGCTTTTATGATCTTCCCTTCAATGTCTCTTTCAAAGTTAAATCTAACTTGACACCTTTCTCAGTGACCATAAATTTAGTTTGTAAGAGTCTAGAAAGCTTTAATACTGATATTGTGTTGCTGCAATTACTGCTCATGGTCCTGAGGCCATTCTAAAATAAAAAAGGCTGCATACTTTGCTTTTAAGTCAATCCCTTAGAGGCTCAATCAGTTTGATTTCTGAAACTTGTGCTTGGCAGTGAAGCTGATTAAATTCTGCTGTATCAAGGCTGTTTTGAACTGGGTTCAAAACCTAGGTGCAATGTCATGTTCTCATGGTGAAGTTTATGATAGCAAATTTTTATCTTTCAGGATCCAGGTTTCAAAAAACCCCAAAAGAGGTCCTTCAAGCATATGAGAAGATATGTGTGGGGCTGGGCAGTTAGGTAAAAAAAAACTAGATCCAGAGGTACAAGACACAGACCTTTAGGTCACATGAAGTTACCTCTTTAAGCATGTTTTTGTATAGGAACAGAGGTTGCATCTAGGAAGATGATCCAGGCAGCAAGGGGTCATCAAGTTGAAGCAAATGTAAAGTGAATTAGCAAATTAATGTCTACAATGTGATGCACATTTCTGTTGCTTTTTTTGCAGCATGAGAGAATGCAGTAAATTGCCCCTGAGTTAATTCCTGGTAATTAGAACACAGGGGAAGTATTGCTGACTGTCCTGTAGGTTACCAATAACCAACGCTTAGAGTATAATATTGCACCCAGTTTTCAAGATGCATGACAGAAAAACCTGCAGACCTTTCTCATCAATTCAGCATAAATTCCAGGACTCTCATGATATTTTTTGCTTTGAGATTATCTGCATTAGCGTTTATATGACATTTTCAGACTTCTCTAATATCCTTCATTTCCAGTACCACAGACTCACATGCTCCACCCTCTTGTTATATCAGACTGTCTAGAAGTGGCCTAGATTACTGTTATTATTTTGGTTTAGGCAAGAAACATGCTGTTTTCCTTTCAATTGCTCTCATAAATTATACTAGGAAATGTCTGTCAAGTAATAGGAAGCAATGTATCCTTGGAAATGAAAGGGACGGAACTTTTAAAAATAATCAGTATTTGTGGTGTACAACTCCAAGCCTTGCAGTCAGGGCCTTGAGTCAAACAAGAATAAGAGGTGGGTAAATGAGAAAGAAGAGTTTAACCACTTCGTTAATGAAAGTAATGTCTGTGGAAAATGATAAACTCATACTAACTTACCCTAAAGGACTGTCTAACAGAGGCCTGACGTAAGAAAGATTTTAATGATTCTGAGTAATTCTTGAGTCCTGAGAAAAGCTTAGTCCAGTAAGTGATCATGGAATTCAATAAACATCTTCTTGAGGAGTTGCTCAGTAGGGCAGTCATGTTCCTTGCCCCAAAACAGGCATACTGAATTAATACCCAAAGATTTTCTTGAGTGAATTCCAAGCAGCTCTGAGTATGAAGGGCACTGAGCTATCTTTCCCAAGTAAATCCTTGCACTAG
Source organism: Poecile atricapillus (assembly GCF_030490865.1). Taxonomy (NCBI): domain Eukaryota; kingdom Metazoa; phylum Chordata; class Aves; order Passeriformes; family Paridae; genus Poecile; species Poecile atricapillus. The sequence continues at coordinate 10,791,941 of NC_081260.1, read as the reverse complement.
TGACTGCATATCTGGTTTATGTTTTTCATTAACTTTGTAACAGAAAACCTACTGGCTGAGAGATTTTTATCACTAAAGTGGTTTTAAACATATATGAAGGGCTATCTATGAAAAAAAAACAACAATGGCACTCTTAAAAGTAATGACACAGCTGAAGATAACTAGTTGTAAGCCTTTATTGCTGTCAATGGAAAAGACAAAATGCTTTCCAATCATCAAAAAAAAAAAAAGTAACTATTTGGTATTCAGTATGGGTGTGAACAGAATTAATTGATATATAATTCTTTACTCAGATAATTGAAGAAAACATGAACAGGACAAGGCTGTTAGAAAAGGCAGGGGAATTGCACATTACTGCTATAAATGAACTGTCCTGGGTGACCAAAACTGTGAATGTAGTTGTACAATACTAAAGAAGTAAGTACATCCCTTGCAATAATTTCAGTATCTAGGGCTGCTCTGATGAAGGTTTTTGCTTTTGTTTTTCTGCAGTATAAATGGGTGCCCAGATTTATCCAGAACACTTGCAATTTTTCACCTCTGAGCTCTGTTAAGAAAACTGTTGGTTCCTTCTAAGCTTACAATTACCTTCTGTGAAATTAGTGAAACAGCCTTAGTGACGCCACAGTTGAGAATACCTGAAATAGCTCCTGGAATCCTGAAACTCACAGGGGAATGAATTTTTCTGCACTAGAGGAACTTTTATTTTAGTAACTGTAAGGAACTTTTATTTTAGTAACTGTAGTTATTTAAATTATTTTCTTCTTAAGATTGTAAGCAAACACAACATGATTCTTTCTGGATGAAGGTGATGTAAATCCTAACTAAGCAGGGTAATATGAAAGAAATGTTAAACACATGACTGCAGGCAGCTGATGAGAGAGGTGCCTCTGATTTCCCTGAATTAATATTAAAGATGGAATAAAGAAGTACAAGGCATTATTCTAATCATGAGAAAATGCATCACTGAAATTATTTTATTATGGGAAAACAGATTTGCATTTCATGTTACTGCATTACAGAAAAAAAATTAAAAGGCAGCTCTTGTATAGCTGTGTATTTGCTTTCCAAACAAACGGGATCCCATTCAGTCTCAGTTCTCTAATTTTCTCTCTTGTTGATGCAGATGCAGATTGACCTTTTGCTCCAAAATTTAAAATCAAAATGCAGCTCCTCTCTGTGGACACAGATGGATCCAGAATGGAAGATAAGGTACTTGGAAATAATAGCATAGTTTACATGCAATTGTACATAAGAGAAATAAGGTCAAAGCAGCATCTAAATTCAGTTTCTGGTTCAGGGCAAGATTGCACTTTTTCAGACATCTGACAAATACATCATTGGAAGTTGATTTTTCATGTTCCTTCATGTGTTTTCATTCCCCAATGTAAAATGATTTTGAAACATAAATAACTAAAAATACAGCAAGCAATTTTTCAATGAAACACAATATGTCTGGGTTTTTAAGAGCAGGCAACAAGCAGCCATGTTCACAAAGTGCTGGGTGAAGGACTTTTAGTCTGTGTCTACAATACAGCCAAGTCCCCCTAAGTTCTTAATAATTAGATTCCAAGTAATGGCTCACAGTGATGTCAGGGCTAAATATACAAAAATGTTTTCAAGCCTGTGGGGGTATGTGAGGGTTTTAGTGTTTCTTACTCATGTTTTTGACAGCTCTGACAATTGCTTATACTGCTTTCATGACCTCATGTGTTGGTTTGGGTACAGCACTGCATGACCATTACCACAACTATAGCACTCAGGAATTTGACTGATTTTATGTTTACACAGTCCTGAAATGTGAAGTCCCATTTTCCACTCTAAACCTGGAAGTTCTGTTCTTTGAATTCTATGATCTCTGGATGTATAAATGGAAAGATTTCAGCCTCTGAGCTGATTAATGTAGTTCCATCTGTTTTCTTTTTCCTGTAAGAATGCACTGATTATATCCTGCATCAAACATTTTAGTTTCATTTTTATTAAGGCAGGAATGCATAAATGCTCTTTGCTAACACAAATCTGATCCTTACACTTCTCCATTTCCTTATATAAATAATATTTCATATGCCTTATATCCTTCCTACCACTAGCCCTGGACAGTATGGACAGATAAGCATTGTGGATGGTCATCATTATTTCTCTCTGGCTTTGCTGCAAAGCGTTGGAGGAATGTGTAGGATGTCTCAGCAATGATGTAGCAGATAATGAACCAGGGAATATAACAGACCTGCAACCAACTACTACTGAATGGATGTGGGAGGAACCTTTCATTATGTGAAAAGTGGTTGAACTTTCTTATTTTGTGGGGTGTTTTTTCTCCCTCCTACGTGCTCCTCTCCCCTTCATTCCTGTAACAAATGTCAAAGCTTTGTGGTGAGTGTATGGATTTTTGGGGAGGGTTTCTTGTTGTAAACACATTTTCTAGGCTTTAACTAGCTGTATTTAATGGTTTCAGGCTGTAGGATTTTACTGCTATGTCCTCTATGCAACTTATTTTGATGTTCTTTTCCTCAGTGTTTAACTCTTATTTATGAGTTGATGGACTGACCAGTCCAACAAGCGAGATGTTGTTCATCTTTGTCCTCAGTGATTGCCAAGACTCACGTTCTGCTTATCCTCTCATGCTCTTCCTGTGGGTCAAGCAGGCTGGCTTGTGCTTTGGATTAGCAGGGTGAGCAGAGGAGTTGGCCAAGGGAAGAGATCCAAGCCTTTGGTGATACATCTCCTTCTTTCTGCTGTGTCACTGACACGGGGCAATAGGAAATACCTCCAAGGTCAAACATACAGACTTGGTTCTGGAGATCAAATACAGACAGAAATCCCAATGTTGGGGTGAATTATATTTAACTGATAATTGTTCTGTAGGTTTTAAATACATAAGCAAAAAGCTTATTAATTTCTTATAGTGTGCAGAATTGGGTCTATGCAAAAGTTTACTTCCAGAAGCTGTGCCTCTCAGTGGAATATTTTAACTCTTGGTTATTGAAGGAATCTTCAGTTTTGCTGAATTAAGATGTTTTTACATCTGGTGTTTCTGGACCAATTGTATAAAAGCTTTTTAGGTATAAAAATTTCTCTTTTTCGTTAAGCTATTTAGCTTTTGGCTTAAAAACAGTTAAATGTGGATTACACATCTAAACTTATGAGGTTAAAAAAATATGAGAGAAGGTATTGCAAAATCGAATGTTTACTGTAAGTATTAAGTATTTCAGGTGCCTATCAGGACTTCAGGACTGGGGACATGTTTTTAAGATATTTTATGAGCTTTTAATAGAACAAAGTCCTTCTCATGATTATATGCTTCTTTTATGATGATGTCTTTGCTTTGTTTGCAGGGTTTGTTTGCTTTTTTTTTTGTTTATTTTGCTATTTGTTGCATTGTTCAGAATTCAGTTTATAAAATTAATCTTTAAAATAGCACATTTGTATAAGTGCCACATGAAGAAAATCACACTGAATTTGTCTCAGTATGTTTTGTTCAAATTGATTACCACTTATTTTCTGGATGATCTGCTTAGAGCGAAGGTGTTAGAAATGCACTTTTTCAGAAATACTATTTTGGGTTGTAGAGCAATGCAGATTTTGATTTGGTGTAAAAGTAGTGTCTCATTTACAGTGTGTGGCTAGCATTTAAGATCTTCTAAGCAAACCATAGATTACTCCTTCTAAGCAATCCTGTGAGAACCACCCCTGTTTGCATTTTGCAGTAAAGCAGAATGAGAATACCACACCACTTGCCACAGGCAGGGAGCAAGCGGGAATCTGGGAATTCCAATTTGAAAGCTCCTGGCTGTCCGGCCTGACATCATGGACTCTTCTAATCAAACCTCTGAAACTAAATATCTTACCATTTGTAGTGCAAATTTCCTTGGGGAACTTCAAGAGTCTCCTTTACATTTCAGGCTCTTTGAAAACTATATTTAAAGAAAAGAAAATGGAAGTGAACAAAAAAAAGGCATAGAAGTCATACATTTATTTTTTAGGGTGTTGGTTTGGGTGTTGGAACTGGCTTATTATTGAGGAAAACAAAAGATGTCTCCTACAGAGCGCTTCAAATTGCATGTCAGGCAAAATTTTTCTTTTTCATGATAGAAAGAAAAGGGAAAAAACACCAGCTTAATTATTTCCATCTTCCAATCACCTCTGTCACACTCCTCTTGATTCAGTGACTTGCCAGAATTTACCCATTGGCACAACATTTATTTTTAGACATGTCACTAGATTTCAAGCAAAGCTCGCTGATGCATACAAATTATTCATTTAAGCAATGATTTGAAAATAATAATAATAATAGCAACGTACAGTTCTTTAACAATTTGTCAAGAAAGCATTCAATGCAGTCATTCTGGAAGCAGTAATTGTAAGCAATGTTTTATTGTTGACCATTCAGATTTGAATGACAGCAGACCATGCAAGCCACAAATAAAGAAAAGCAGGAATTGAAGTGCTTGTTCTGCCCTGGCATGCAGAGGTTCCCTCAAACACCAGCTGCCTGCAGCAGCCACAGCCTTGGAGCTGGATGTTGGAAAGCACTTGCTCCATCTCCACTGCTGCTTCGCAGCACTCTTGTCCCACAGCCAGTCTGCACAGAGGGAGCAGTTCATGTGCTGGGGTTAGGAGGAGAGTATTTTTTACCCCACATTGCTCATTAGCAAGAGGCAGGTGATCTCACTTCTCTCGTGCCCTATAGCCTGTAAGATGCTAATACTTCGAAGATGCCCAGATGCTTTAACATCTTTTTCTATGCAGCATCAAATAACAGTGTGCATTTGATTAACTCTTCACAGCTTTAACACTGACCAGTGCACCTGTGTGTTGTGATGCTTCAACACCTCTGCAATGGTGGTGTCTTCACATTTTGGATGAAGTTCTGCATCCATGCCTGGTTATAAGTAACTCTCATTCCCCTTGCTTTGCTGAAGTCTCTCATTCATCATATCAGCTGTAGGAAGTTATTACTCCATGTTTATAACTAAGACAACACTGAACAAGTTTCCCAAGGACTGTCATCTGCCTTGGCTAGAAACCTTGTGCTCAGTCTGTACAATATGTAGGATGAGAAGGACTTAGTCTGTGTTTGGAACTCAGATGGCTTCTGCTTTACACCTGCAGATTTGTACCTACAGGAGGCACCTACAACTCTGTGCTGCAAGAATGTGTTAGTATTTTTCATATCTGTGGTGAAAAACCTTCTCTGGATGTAGTTGAACCTAAATATCATCCAGTCTTTGGGGACTATCAGATAGTGACTTGTTTGCATATTGTTTGTACAATGTGCTACATAATAAACAAAAATATTTCTTAATATTTGAGAGAATCCACAAGGCAGGGCAGATGGATTTTTTAAGGGGAAATATGTACATATTTGTATCATATCTGTACATTTGTGCTTCCATTACTGCTGTCAGTAACCTATTTATGTCACTTACTGGGTGGCCCCATATAAAATACCTACTGACTAGCCTTCATCCAGGTTTTTGTCTAGAGTGATTTTTTTAGTCAAAGGTGTAAAGCAAACCACTTTCTTAGCCAACCAAAATATTTTGGAAGGCTGTCCTACTGACTCCATTGGAATGCAGACCTCTAGATCAAGGCTCTTCCTTGTGATCTTGTAATAAAGAAAAAATAAATTAAAAAAAGGGGAGGGACATGGCTCCCTTTCTTTTAAGTATCCGTGAATTCTGTGATAAAAGCTCTAACCTAATCAGGAGAAAAATCAACTCAGAGATGTGCTACAACAGCTAAAATGTAAGAGGGCCTTTCTGCAAAGGGGATGGGATGCCAGAAATTTGTGCCTGGCCCTCAAAAGAAAAGTCCAAGAGTTGTCATGCTTATGTGTGGCTGTTCTACAAACACTGTATGCAGACACCCCTCAGTGTAGTGTTGAGATGCCCTGAGTTTTAATTTGTTTTCAAATGTGGTTACCAGTTGTCATGGGGTGGCGTTACCTTTAAGATAGCTTTGGGAGCTAAGGAAGTTGAAACTGCTGGTGGCTGATGGGAGTCTTTCCTCCTGATCAATTATCAGTCATTTCTAAGAATTGACAGCAGTTTTGACCATTAGAAAGTGGGATCAACCTGTGAACACCTCCTTAAGATGTAAAGTCAGAGCACTCTGATCCTCTTTTGTTTCCGGCTTCTGAGAAGGTAACAAGGCTCTGTCTTGGCCTCCTCCTCCCCCCCCCCTCCAGGCCGGACAAGGCTGCAGAGGACCAAGGCGGGGGGGGAGGAAAGGAAACGGAGCCGGCCAGCTTAGCTTAGTTTTCAGTTTCTGCTGCTGGACTGAAACCTGACACCATGAACTCTTGCAGCTTTTCTAAGACTTTAATTCTTTTACTACCTGGATAAAACATACAGATTACTCCTTTTTCCCAGAAAGACAGAGAAAGAGAGACAATCAACATGAAGAAGACATCATAAAACTACCAAAAACAGTGAGGAAAAGAGTTAAGTTTTAAATGGAGAAGAGAGAATAAGGATATGCTTTACAAGCTGAAATACCTTTCTGTTAAAGCTATGGAGATGGACAATAGTAGTTTAAAGACTCCTTTAATTCATGACAGAGTATATGGGGAGGAATGACAGAGAATATAGGGAGTGTTCAAAGTGTGGATTTTGAGCAAAAGAAAGAGTAAGTGTGATACAGTGAGGTGCTGGAACTGAGTGAAGTGAAGATTTGAGGCCTTGAGGGCAATGAGAAAACTGTTTCCAGGGAAGCTCACTGAGACAGATGAAGAGGACTTTTGCTTTTGAATAACTCATCCTTAAAATGACATCCCTAGACTCATGGCCCATACACACCTCAGAGTGATGTGAAATGGGAGGAGAAGAACTGATGACAGATTTCCAGGCAGCTGACATCAGGGAAATAGGAAACTATAACAGAAATAGTTTTCTTGTGAGAAACTCCATAGATTAGCAGAAGGAGACTTCTGTTTCTCTACAAAGACTGATGAAAAGACTCTAGCAGGAATTGTGACTGTTCTTAGCCACCAAAGTTCTAAAGTTTTTTGTCTCTATGTTGACACATGTACAAAGGAATGGTCAAGTAGTGGAGGATAAAAGGGTTTTCTGGAAGTTTATTCTGGTGTTCTTATTCTTGTAGTTTGTTAATAAACTTTCTTTATTCCTTTTTAAGTTTTAAGCCTGTTTTGCTCTTGTTCTAATCCATATCGCACAGCAAGAAATAAGTAATTTTTTAGTTACTGGTTTAAAACCACGACACCAGTTCTGACAGAGAACTGTAGCTTCCATCTGCCTCTCACAGTTGTTTTCTTTGGACAGACCTGGTGGATGTCGAAGGGCTTAGTGGCAGCTTGCAGCTGGCCTGTGGGGTTGGTGTGTACAAAAAGAGGTGGTGCACTTTGTTCATCCAAGTGCCTTATGTGAGCACTCATTGGGAGGAAATAGTTCTGCTGTGAATACCAGAATCTCATATTCTGGGGATGGGGGAGTGAGAAGGGGAGCGGAGAGCAGGGTAAAAGGCAAGAGAGAGGAAGGAGGAGCATTTTTTAGAAGAGCATAATGTGCATTTCTCTTTGGGATGTTCTGTGTGGGCTCTGCCTTTAGGAAATTATGCTGTCTCCTGCCTAAAAGAAAGTTCCATAGAACAGGATTTCAAAACCAAAGCTGAAATCTTAATATTATTATGTAGGAGTTTGCGTTCCCATGACTATATCTGCCTAACAGCAGTATTCAAGTCCCTTAGAAATAGTACAACTGAGAGGTGGAACAGTTCTGCCATACTAGGTGCCATTGTTGCTCAAATTTTAGCCCACAGGATAATACAAGAATGCTGGTGTAGCAAATATTTCAGCAAATCACATTACCAATGAAAATATTTTCACTTACTCGTATTTAAGAGATGGGACTTAACACCCGCTCTCTGTTTCCTCGGTTAATAGTGGCTTCACTGTCCTCTTGAAGGGCTGCCAGTAATTTTCACTGCTATTTTATCAAATTAGTCCTACTAGGACAGAAGGGAAAATTTCTTGTTTCTATAGAGAGGCAAGGAAAGGCTTCTGAGATATATTTCATTGCATAATTATGATAGAGGTGCTCTTTTGCTTCATAGCTTTGTGTTGGAGATATTTCAACAAATCCACTGTAAGAATTTAAACAGGAGAAAACCTTGCAGAAAAAAACTTGTGGAAAATCTTGTTAAACATGTTATTTGGCATCCATTCTTATGATACTGAAAGACCTGGAGGGAACCAAATATACATAATGCATTGGGTTATTTGCATTTACTTGACAAATGCTGCCTAGTATGGTTTTTAAAGAAAGAACTCAAATGTAATTTTAAACTACATTAAAGAAACATCATTAAGGTTGCAAAATTAAGCAATTAAACCTACAGTTGTCATTGCAACCCTGATTCAGACCCCTTGTGTGTCTACATCATGATAGTCTTTGATTACAGGATCATATACTATTTTTTTTCCTCTTGCCTCATTCAGTGAGCAAGATGAATAGCACTCACTAAATGAACAGCTATTCAGTATTATGTTTTCTCCATTGTTCGGTGTGTGGTCCCATGCTTTATTTATGGCACACTATTGAAACTGCTCTGAAAAGGAAATCTAAATCTCCTCACAGGTTTTTTAACAGCAGTCACCACTGCAGTGTCTGGGAGCTTCACAAGCGCTAATGATGACTTTATCTTCACAACAAGCCTGTGAGATGAAGCAGTGACAGCAACTTAGGAAAGCTTAAGCTAAAGAGAAAAGGTCAAAAGTCTTTTGCCAGCTGTGGCATTCAATGCAGGCTGTGTAACATCTGATATTGTAGTGGCAGCACTGAACTGTAACTGCATGAGAGTAGTTTCTGCAAACTGAATACCTGTGTCTGAGTCCCTGCCAATCTCTCAGCCTGGAAGCACTGGAAGCACATTCAATTGCTTTTCTTTTCCTGTTCTCTGGGGTCTAAGTCACTATGGACTTCACTACTCTCTCAGATGAGGCTCAATGCTGGCACAGGTGTCATAGTTCTGTTGAGCTGTGTATATCATGGTTATGTGTAGAAAAAGATGGAGCACAGTTAATGAGAACGAGATTATGCAGTATTTTAAAGGCTAATATTTGGGGCTTTTATTGAATGTGTTCCATTTATAGTTCTTCAAAACTAAGTTGGGCCAACTTGGATTGTCTTTTATTAGGATAATAGAAGGAATATCTGGCCCTATTGTATGCCTACTGAATTCCACTATTGTTATCTCTAGGGTTTTGAAAAAATATTAAGAAGTTGATGGTACTGTGCTGATGTGGTGAATAGGAGAATTGAGCATACAACTCATTTCTATCCCATTTTTTTGTAGCATTTTTGAGTTTTTCTCTATTTAAGTGAAGTATCCCAACTTTATTCTAATAAGAATTTGACTTTGGATCATTTTGGGAGACTCAAAGTAGAGAAAACTATCTTGACAGATCTCAAAGCTCTGACTGAGAGTCACAAAAAAATATCCACACATGTTTTCTTTGCTGTGAAGATTAATTGTTTTGGCTGAAGTTTGTGTGTAATTCAAACCAGATAAAAGATAAGACTTGTTATAAATATATTCAGTATTGTGTACATTGGCTAACCCCACAAGGAAAGAGAAAACAAGCTGTTGTAATGGCAAGTCAAGGAATCTTACAAATGCACAGAATTTCCAACCTTAGCATTGCAAATGCCAGGTCTTGAGCCAGCATAAATGACAATGAGTGTGTGGACTCAAAGATGGCATGTTGATACTGTAGATGACAGTCTTGCTAACATATTTTCAAATAATATTTGTCAAACATGTAATGGAGAAAAAAAAAAGTTGCAGTGCCATCTGTATAGTGTCCCATTCTGGACACTATTGAAGTAATCAGCACTTTGACAGGGTTCTCTCACATGTGTCAAAGATATGAAAAAATAGAATATGTCACATTTTTCCTCAGCTGCTAACAAAAGTATTTATATACATTTTCCTCTTCAGTGTAAATGCCCGGTTTGGCTCTCCTAAGTTGCTCTTTACTTTACTGTGGGTTATTTGCAGGGTCAGGTTGGTGAATTTTTTTTAGCATTACTGAGTGGTTGGTGATAAGAGGTCTGTAGATTTTTCTGTTTAAAGATGCTATATCATCGTGGATTTGTGCAGCAGTCCCCTTCATTACTTTTGTCCATTATCTGGAATCAAGTGCCAACCCATGTAAGAAGGCCCCATAATTTGTGTTTTATTAAAAAAAAAAAAAAAAAAAAATTCATCAGCTCAATGTTCCTTCTCACTATTTTCTCCATGTCTGTATAGGGCTGCCAGCTTGGAGAAAGACAGAGACAGGTGAGTGAGAAAGAGGAAGACTTTTCTAGTGAGTTTGGTTTGTGGCTGAATCGATGTATTTTGAAGATGCAGGTGTAAGTTGTCTATGGAAACTCTGCTGGTATCTGGAAGCATAATGGAGTTCATAACGTTGCCTCCTTGAAATCAGGGACTCCTGTTTTGGCTGTCTCATTCCAGCCTTTTTGAAATACTCTGATAAGTTATCAACACAAATTTTCCCTCTCTTAACAACAGTCTGATTTTTTGATTTTATGAACAGGTAGGCTGGCAAAGATCAGCTTTGTCCCCTGTCGTGCATAAAGCTGAAGCCACTGCTGAGCTGCATTTATGGATTCTCTAGCGTTTCTTACCAAATTCTTCTGTTGTGGTGATTATGCAAAGAAGCCCAGGGGTGAAAGAGGGAGTTGAACTAGCACAGAGACAGCCAGATTCCTCATTGGCTGAGTACTGTGTATTTTTGAAATTGTTTTTTTGTCTGGTTGAAGCAAGTTTTATAATGGTAACCACTACATAAAAGCAGTTATGCTGCTTAGGCAAAAGTGGTCATAAAGCCCTTTAAAAATTGTGAACTTGTTAAAAAAATCAGCCTGACTTTAGCCTTGCAGCTTTTTTGTACGTGCTTCAATAATTCCAGTTGTAGTTATCTAATGCAGCAGAAGCACTTAGCTAAGGGTTTTGTTGGTCATGGCTCACAGATTTGTGTGTATGTTTATGTCTTTGTGGTGGGTCTGCTAGACCTCCTGTGCCTGTCGAGCTATGAGCTTTGAAAAGTCCATCAGTAAGTTCTCTTTTTGAAGCCAGTAATAACCAAGCAACTTGGGCAGGGAGTCCCTTAAACTCCCCTTCTCCATCTGCTGGCATATTGCACACAGTTCTACTTACACATTGTAGAAGCTTCTATTATAGCAGGCAGTAAAAAGTCTGTATAATCTGCCAGTTGTAATGTGCTGTTCCACCCTGCATGTCCTAATGGGCCGTGTGTCGTGGTGGGCTGCCTGTCACGCTTTGCACAGGCAAAGTTGCTGTATCTTGCCCAGAATTTCCAGGCTGGATGTATGATATTAGAAGCCTGTTCTAATGAACAAACCTTGTGTGTGCTGCTGGCAGGAGAGAACAATGAAGTTTTTGTAGTAAAATAAATTACTATCAAGAAATCCCATTTTCAGAAAGTAGTTTGAGTTCTCTGTGATACGTATTCTGGCTACTTTGCCAAGTGCTTTTGCATTTTAGTATCTGTTTGGAGAATGGGAAAAAAAATTAGTGGCAATCTCTTTCTGGTATTTGGAGCAGAGCTTTGGGCTGTCTATTCTCTCTGTACCCTGCATTTAGAAGCAGAGACGTTCTCTTGTCATGGTGCTTGTCCAGTAGAGAAACTGGATGGTCCTTCTTACACTGGCCTGCTCCTGGTACTGACTGTTTTTTTCTCAGTAGTCTCTGGTGACAGGATGGTCAGCCTTAAGTGTGCAATATCTTAGATGTGGGACATTTGTCATGGTATCTTCAGACACTTTGAGGTGAGGCCCTTTTGGCCCACCCATACTTTTCCTAAGTCTTGAGCCATAATTCTCACAGTTGGGCATTTTCTAGTTTCCCTAAATTGTGTTTCTCCTTCAGGAAAAAAATTGTCCAACTGTCCCTTATCTGCCACTAATTACCTCCGTAAAAGCTACTCCTTTTCTCATTGAGATGGGGGAATTTTGGTAGCACTTTGATTTTTAACACCTCTCTCTGAGAGACTCTCATCTAGCCACAAATGCAAAGCACCTCTTGCACTCAGCTTAATTATAGTTCGTGCTGCTACAGTTGAGAAATTTTCAGCAGGCAAGGAAGGGTCTTCTTTGATAGAAGTAATCTTCAAAGTTAGGTGGCCAGAAAAGAGATAGTAGAGAAGAACTGCTGCCCTCAGAATGTCACTGCCTGCCCCATGAACAATAAAATCAGAAACCTCTTCAAGTTGTGCAAGACTAACAGCACCACTGGCAAAATTAATTTCTGTGCTAGCAGCAGCAAGACTAACAGCACCACTGGCAAAATTAATGGCTGTGCTAGCAGCAGCAACAGGGAAGGCTGGTGTACTGTGACTCAGTAGGAATTTGTCTTCTGAAATGCAGTGATGTACCTTCATTGACTGAGAGACAGCTTTCTGCCGTGGCTCTGCAGCAAAACCTCTCTGCACCCTCCTTTAGCAGTGGGGGTGGCTGGGGAGGTGCTGCCAGGACTGGAACAGACCTGAGGTGTAACTTTGCTGAGCAGCCTTCTCAAAACCTTCTCAGCAACTGCTCAATTTATGGCTGTAGTCTCAGCTCTTCTGCTTCTATTCTTTCTTTTGGGGTTCCCCAGAGTCTAAAAATGTGTGGAAGTTCCCTTCAAACAGCAAAGAACAGCAAAGAAGGGTGAAAAGTGTGATTGTGTGTGGTGTTTCAGAACCTTCTTCACAGGTTTATTTTCTATTCAGAAGGTGGCTCCAAATGGTTTCTTTTAAAGATAATGTTTGCTATCAGACTTTTTTTTTTAGTTTAAGGTTTATGAAAAGAGCAAACTTCTGCAGGAACCATACTGGGACAGCTTTTCATATGTCTTTTGAAATATCTTCTCTTATTAGCAGTCAAGTTTCTCATGCTGGGATCATAGTAGGGTAAGCAATTTTAAAGCACTCTTTTTTTCCCTACAAATGTAATTGAGAACCCTTAATAGGAGATTAGCAAAAAAGATTTCTGCTATGTTTTGCTCCAAACACTTGGGCAACAAGATGGAGAAAAATTAGTTTCTTACATCTGCTGGATGGCTGGTACTACAGCTGTCTCTGAGTTCAGAGTGCATCTGGCTTCATTTCTGAGATAAACTTTGCCTTTGCTTACCTGCTAGCTTCTTTTGAGGAGGAAAAAGATGCAGAAGGAAGATGATATATTTGAAAGGTGGATATTGGCACAGAGTGTTATTCTGGTGGGAGGTAAAGGTGAACCATGTGAACCATGCCTAGAGTCTGCCACTTATGATTTGGGGGTCATGGTTTCTGTAGCATTAAGTTTGGGGATGTGGTAGGGAAATGTCTGAGCTGCTTTTCAAGCCATGCTTGAACTTCAGGTTCTCTCTTCATGGAGACCAGGTGTCCTGCAGGTTGGGTGGAGGAACCACAAAGCTCAGAAGTGGCTGGCATCACTTGATCTCTCACATAACTGGAAGGGCAGACTATCTGAAGGAAGATCTTTGTGCAATCTGCTTCTCGGAACAGATAACAGATATTTTCTATGATTTTATTCTGGGTCACTTGCTAGTGATTGTAAAGAGGGATAATGCTGGGCCAGTCAATGTTCTGCTTTTGTCTTTCACAGAAAAATAAAAATAAAAAACTTTATTTTGCTCATGGTGGTTACATCACTGGGTGTTTTCAGTTAGATATATAGTAATATTTTTTGTATTGGTCATTGGTGCTAAATCCATCAAGAATATTAGAAACAGAAGAACAGAGAAAACAGACACTAACTTCATGCAGAGGAGCATGTAAATCCTCAGCATAAGGATAGCATAAACCCTGTCCTAGGAGCAGAACTATCATGCTGCACTGGTGGGTGAACAAGTTAATTACCAGAGACAAAGATCATAATTGTGAGCAAATCTTTCAAATTCTTGTGTCAGCTATCACCTACTGTCCACTTTTGGGGAAAAAGGTCTTGTTGTGCATAAATGAAAATCACTTCACCTTTGAAAGTAATTAATATTCACCCTGAGTGAGGCCAATACATCAGCTGTATTCAATATAGGATTTGCTTTCAGAACTGTGCAGTTCATTGCTGACTGTTTGGGAACATCTTTCTGATTTTCATAGACAACTTTTTTTTCCTATTAGTACAAATGTATTATTATTACTTTCTCTGGTATCTTGGGAAATAGAAAATATATTAAGCACTTTCAGGTAATGGTGTTTCCCACAGAATCACATTTTGAAGATATTGAAGGGACTTGGCTACATTTTCTGCTTTGTTGCATCTCAGAGGCATGATTAGCATGCGATAAAAGTTCCCTTGTGAACAATTTTTGTTCTCTATACACTGATCTCTTACCTCCTTCTTTATGAAAAAGCTCTGAACATCCTTTACCGCTGCCCGTTCTCAATATCAGCCTGCTCAGAGAACCAGGAGGCAGATACTGTTTATATGTGCTTGCTGTTTCTGGTAAAGCCTGGCAAACCAGGATGATGGGCTGGCCTGGAAAACTGAAAAATTAGCACAGAGACTGAGTGCCAAAGGAAAAGAAATGGGAGTTCTTGAGGAAAATATGTTGCTGTGGGAAGATGAAATACCAGTATACCTGTTCTCATCTGCTCTGCTCCATCTATCCAGTTGTGGAGCAAGGCAAGTGACTGACAACTTAGCTCCTGGGAAGGCTCTAATTTGGTGCAGCAAGACCCTCCAGAGAGAGGCTGTTAATATAATTTGAGCCCTTGCCAAGGTTTGTGCCAAACAGGTTCCATGATGTCCAGTTGAACATACATGTTTAAAAAAGCTCTCAGAGCTTGCTGATTCTGTCTATTGCAAGGATTTATCCATTTAAATTTTTAGGTTGAAATGCCACTGCTATGGGAAGAGTTGACCCTCTGTTCTCTTGGGGTCTGAGCCTTGCAGTGTAGTGTCATCTTTTGATGAAGGGAGAGAGAGGATAAGAAAAAGGATAAGTCTGGTTCTGCTTAAATATGCCAGACTGTCACTAGAGCTTCTTTCACGTCCTGTGTCAGATTGTGACCTGGCTCTAAAGTGACACTGAAAAGCCTGAGCCCTATTATGGGTTAAGTACTAATGGAATTATGAATGCTGACCACAAAGACCGATATTGCATTTGTACTGGGCTTAAATCTTATTTCCATTTAATGTTATGTATTATCATGAAATAGTGGATCATTTCTCTTATGAAAAGGAGTGACCACATGAAAAGTAAGGGACAGTATCATATTTTGAGGGTGTTTTTAGGGAAATTTGATCACTGAGTCACAGAATAATTTTGGAAAATACTTTTAAGATCATCAAGTCCAGCCATTAATCCAGCACTACCCAGTACACCACTAAACCATGGCCCTAAGTGACACATCTACACTATTTTACATTCCTCCGGGGATGGTGATTCCACCACTTCCCTGAGCAGGCTGTTCAAGGGAAGAAATTTTTCCTAGTATCCAATCTAAACCTTCCCTGGTGAAACTTGAGGCCCTTTCCTTTTGTCCTAGCACTTGATACTTGGGGAAAGAGACCAACTTCCATCATGCTACAGCCTCCTTTTAGGTAGTTGTGGAGAGTGATGAGCATCCCTTAGATGCTCATTAGTATATCATATATTTTTATCTTATTTGTACCTCTGTATTTGACTACAATAAATTCAAACTTATTATTTAAAGAGTGATTTGATATGTTTTTTATGGCTTTGTCTTCGCTTTTTTTATAATAAAGTTCTGTGTAGGTACAGCTGAAACTAACTATGATCAAAATTATTCCTTAAAGAATCAACACATCAAAAGTCTTTACCATCTCTTTATCAAGGAATAGCTTTTCTTCTTGCACTTAACACAGACTAAGATAAATTATATATCTTATGATTAAGAACTGGAGTTTAAGGTGAAGCATGTGACCATGTTCCAATACAAGCCTTCAGGAGCACATGTGTGGCTCTGCATGATAATCCTCAGGCAGATGATACTTCTGTAATTGTTGCAAACTGCAGCTCCTCAGGATAGCTTACAATTTTTGAAAAGTCAACAGTTTGTATTCCATTAGAAAAAGGTCACTGAATGATATTATGAAAGAAAATAAAAGTAATCGCTAGAATATAATCACAGAAAAATTCTGTCCATAGTCCTTTCCTTGCAGCGTTTGTTCAAAAATAATTTCTAGCACTCAGAAAACTGGGGCTTTTTTGCTGTAAATTGTAGAAATAGTAGGATAGTAGGATGAAGAAATAATCACCCTTAGGGACATGCCTCAGTTCTTTATGCATTCAGGAGTGATAAAATTAAGTATGTCCTCTAATTGTGAAATTCTTTTTGTAAATCATCAAAATTACTGAAAATGTTTCTCATCTCCCAAATGGATGATTTTTCTGTATCACAATTCATTATACCATCCAGAAAATGAACTGAGTAGTTTGAAGCAAGTGTTTATACTGTTTTTGTGTTTATTTACTGTTAGAGGGCTGTCTCTGAAATATACTGTTGGAATTACCTCTTGTAACTGGTATTTTCAAGAGTTTAAATAATTTGATTTAGCTGCACTGTTATGCTTCAAATATTTCTAAAAGAGCTTTACTGTTTTTCAGCTGTTTAGTGACAAATATTTATGAAAATCATATCAATGCTTCCAGGATTTGAAGTATTAGGAGCCACAGAGGGGTAAAAAGTTTACTTCTTAGCCAAGTCTATAATTGTTTTCTCATTTAAAAGAATAACTGATGTATTGCTGGCAGTACACAAAGATTTTGTTTTACTGCAGTGTATCATTTTTGTTCTCTTGTGGAGAAGGGGGTATATTTAATTTGCTGTCTCAGTTAAGGGATCTGTATGAATAATTGTGGATGATACTGTGATACACTTTGGCTGTTTCTGTAGCAACCACTTACGGGTTTTTTGTCTGCATTTTCACATCTCTTTCCAAGAATTGCTTTTTTTTTTTTTTCCTGCAACAGTTTTGTTCTCAGAAGTGTTGCTTGAATTATTTTTATGTTCTTCATTTGCACGCTGTCTTATATGTGACAGTCCACCATGAAAAACCGAGAAATTGTTGTATAAATTACAGAAAGCACTACGGTAGGCACTGTGATCTTTAGTGATCCTTACACTTTCTGTAATGACTGGAAAATTGATTTTTGTAATTCATCTTCTTTCTTTTGAAGATGGTAAGCTTATCTGATGAAATGTTACTTTTGCAGCCACTGTAACAATTGTGATTTGTGTAGCTCAGCCAACTCCAAATATAAGTGAACTTTAAATTGAACTTTAAATTGTGATTGCTGTTTGCTTTGCATTGTTTATGTGAACTGGGATAATATTTCCCAGATATTTTAGTGCTTGATAAATCCTTGGTATCAGAACTTTTTTTTTTCCCCAGTGACAGAGGCCAAAGAATTCAATTTGAATTTTGGTCTGCTGCCTGTATACAGTATAGGTTGTGGGGTTTGGTTTGTGTTTGTTTGTTTGTTTGCTTTGAAAAACATCCTAGGTGTCTGAGTGTGTGTGCGAGTGGTTTTGCATAGTTTCCGAGGCTGTAGTTTCATTTTATCAAACTTTTGCAATAGGTTTGAAGTCCTTCTCTGGATGATATTAAATAATCAGAATGTGTGCTTCCCTCCCTCCCAGTTCTCTGCTGCTTTCAGGGCCTTCATCCTCAGGCAGGAGGTGTGAGGATTTTTACAAGATGGCTGTACTGTCAGATTTGGCTGACCTTGCATGGCTGCCAGTCCCCCTCCAGCTGCTCTCTTAAATCTCCCCCTGACCCACACCAGCAACATGTGGGACAAAATCAGATAAGAAATCTTGCAGGTTGAGATAAATGCAGGTGCATTACTTAACAATTTTTGTCACAGACAAAACGTACCTTGGGCAAATTAATTTAATTTATTGCCAGTTAAAACTAGAGTAGGATAGTAGAAGCAAATACAAAAATCATAGAGCACCTTCCCTCTCCAGTTTGTCCCAGGCTTGATCTCACTCCCTCGCTCCCAAGCTGTCTGCCCCTCCGGATGTGTGAGGCACAGGAAGCAGTGGGAATGGGAGGTTATTGTGCTGCAGGGCAGGCTGTGCAGGGGCCTGGGACTGCTCCTCCATCCTCCTTGGTGCTCCAGGCCTTTTCTCATACTTTTTGCCTCACTGACCACTGGCATTTTGCCATTTATCTTGCCCTGCACTTTGCCTAAAGCACCACCAGAGAGAGCATTCCCAGCTCTCCTCAGAGTGGCTCCTGCAGCCCCAGGGCCAGCAGTGGGCCATGGGCAACCCAGGACAGTAGCTGATGATACTTTTCTAATTTTTTCCTTTTACCTTTTTATTTTTCTTTTTTAAAACAAGACTTCCCCACTGATTTCCCCTCTGGCTCTACCCTGGAAGATGTCTTTGATTGATGCAGTTGGCCTCTGTTTCCAGTGCTGTTCCTTGGCACCAGGTCCTCCTCCACACTTGTGGCAGCAGGTCAGGCTGTTGCACAGGGTGTTAGGAAGCCTCTCTTGACTGTCTTCATTCACAAGCTATGAAACTAACAGGAGGTTTGCAAAACTGCTTATATACCCCCTTATAGGCTAGGGATTATATGCAGTATTTTAATGGGCTGAGTCTCAAATGTGAAAAATCACCTGCTATAAACACAAGTGTGCAATTCAGTGCATTCTTTGGGCTGTGGGAAAGAAGGGACATTACTCAACACTGACTTCCTTCAGTGGCTTCAAGTGTTTTAGCCTGTTATTATTTTTGAGGTGTTAACTGCTCTTAATATTTTCTTGTCTATAAATCTTTCCTAAAAACTTGTCTATACATTTATAAAGATGGAGATACACAGAAAGTACAGATTGCAGGCTTCAGAATGGTGACAGCTTTCCACAAAGGGCAGGTATGTTATATCATATCATACATTAGACATCTGGGGAAGCTGAGGCTTGCAGATAAAATGACAGAGCAAGTATGTAGCTGGGGTAGGTGCTATCCTGAATTAGACTTGATCTGCTTAGCACTTTCATGTTAATGAAGTTAGGAGGTTTTTGGTATTCTCCTGTAATCTAACAAAGCATCAGTATTTTCAGTGACAAATGGGTGGTGATTACCTGGTGAAGATTGATTACAGGCTTTAAATTTGCTGGATTGAAGCTTGTGTTCAGGTCCCCTCTCTAATAATCATTCAATTTACTCAAATCTACTCTAATTTTAGGCCTACAATACCAGTGTTTCCATTTGCTGGTGACAGTTAAGTCCTCATTGATATTGGTTAAGCCATTTGGACAATGTGGTTAAAGAAGAATGATGGATGGCTTTAATTTGATATTCGTAGGCTGTCTTTGATGTTGCTCTGGCACCACCGAAAACTTGCTACAGAATTAAATTAACACTGCATCTGCTTTTGTGCTTGTATTCCAATAGCCAGGGGGCATGTAAGCCTGCATTAAAAAAATAAACAGGAACTTCTTTTGACTGTGGTCTAGGGGGATGGGAGTGGACTTGGAACTCTCGATTAAAATGACAATGCTGATAGCAAAGATCTCACTTTTTCTCTTTTAGCTGCATCAGTTGTATGTTTTGCTAAGAGGTAAGAATACTGCATTTGTGCACTTACCTATATTTATATTGCTGAAAAAGGAAATAATGCTTCGAGGGAAATGTTTCCTTTTTGTGTAGAGGGTCCTAAAATTTTCCATATTACAAGAAAGAGAAGAAATCAAAGTTGGGGGGGGGATTATACACATTTAATTACATGTTCTGGTTTTGTCTTTCATATCAGCAACTTGAACTTCATCAGTCTTGAACTCTGAATTCTTAAATAATGCTTTTATTGATCTGAAAGAATGCATTAACTTTTCTTTCACACCACTGCTCCTGTGAGCAAGGGCTACATTGCAGTGTAAACAAACATGGAAGGATGCATCTCTTGTGGCCTTTTGACCCAGATGAGGGGACTGTTACCAAGTGCAGTGAGAAGTTCCAGAAACTTATTGAAAAGGACCCCAACTTGTTAAAGATGATGGTTTGTAATCACACCAGTCGGAAATGACTGTCTAGTGATGATGACAGAACATGTTTTTCTGTTTATTTTTTTCTGACACCGTTCAGACTGGGATTGTGGTTTTTTTGACATGTGTGGTGATATGGAAGGGCTGCAGGTGAAGGACAGCAGATAAGCCTGCTGCCCCACAGGTAACAGCAGGAGGCATTTTTCTTACTTTCCTTTCATTTTCCTTGTGTCCTTTTCTGCTTGCAACATGAATTTTCTTTTCTCTCTTCACTGTGGCAGCATTACTCCAGGAGTACAGAGACTTTCTGAGGCAGCAAAGAAGCCATTTCTGGATTTTTTCTTGAACCATCAAATGGCTAGCAAATACATCCAGCCTGTGTGTGATCTTGCTGGTGGACTGATCTCATCTGGCCTGCTTTATAAACTCTATGTCCTTATTAGAGGTCTCCTGAAAGGTGAAGTTTTTAAGGTAGTTACTGGTAACAGCATTGTTTAACTCACGAACCTTTATGTAATCCTTTTAATACCCTTGGTGATTGTTTAATTACTCACCTATCCCCTTTGCTAATGCTGAAACCCTGAAATGTGTAGTACAAACAAAAAACATTTTCTCAAGGATGTGATGGGAACAATTTTTACATCAGAATATCTTAACCAGCCTCCTCATTTTTTTGTGAAATTTCTCTTGGTTTGTAACTGTTAAGATGAAAATATTTGCTATGTTTTGCACAGAAATAAACAGTTTTGTTTCCAGCCTCTGGTGCTGAACCAGTTGAATTCTGATTTTAAGTGAAGATTAGAGTAATGCCAGAGGTGCATATTTGCTGTTTGTTGCTCTGGGAGAAAAATCAAACTTAATATACCAATTAATACCTGATCTGCAATCTGCTCAGATCTTTGAGTACCTTTCTGGTGACTTGAATGGGCTTTGGATCAAGCCCTGGATCACAAATTAGAAATACTGTAACTCAGACATTTTATTCAGTGGGGGATATAAGAAATCCTGTTGAATTCAGTTCACCTTGCACACCAAAAAGCACTCTGGGGAGGGTTCCAGTGAGGTGAAAGACAGGCTCTATAACCAGAGCACAGGCTGTGTGGCTGCCGTGTGGTCACCTCGAGCGTGCGGCGGTGACCGGCTGGCGAGACGCGCGGGCAGCCCGCGGTCAGAGAGCTGGTTGGTAACGGGACACCTGAGCAGTGACCCCGCAGCGGCAGGCAGCAAACCAGGGCTGGTGTTGGTTATGTTTAGAACATAAAAAGGCTTGGTTTGTTGCAGTAAACTGTTTTCTTTGGAGCAAGCAAGAAGGAAGTCTGTGTCTTTGTTCCCCATTGCTACAATTCAAGAAATGCACCAAGCTTGAGACAGTTCAATTTCCTCCTAGTATATGCCCTTTTAAGATCCTCAAACAGTAACATACTTATTGACCTGAATCCAGACTGCTTCACTCTGCAAAGGCCACAAGATCTTGCAGGACCTATCAGCATTTGCACTAACCTGTTTGCTCAGTTTAAATGACTGGACTTCAATCCAGTCAATTTCTTCAATAGATCCATATCAGTAGAGAAGCAAAAATGAGTTTTGCACTGTTGAGGTAAAAGTAGTATTTACAAGATTCAATAAGATCTATCCAAAGCTTAACCTTTCTTTCGGATGCTAAAATACATTGGGGTGACAGGGTGTGCTGTTTGGGGTGGTTTGTGTTGCCCACTTTGTCCAAGACAGCCAATGGATGCCCGTAGGTCTAGTAAAATGTATTCCTGTATCCCATAAAAGTATGTGTGGCATCTGTGAAAGTTAAATCCCTCTGACTTGGAGACCTAAGGATTTTGCAAGAAAATTGCACACACTTGGCATTCAAACAACTTAACTGTTCTTGCTGCTTTTAATCACTGTGAACCAAAAAATCTTTATTCTAAACTTGATTTTCAAGTGACTTGGTTTCAGGAAGGAAGCCATAAGAGAAAGTACATTTCATGGAAATATTCACAGCTGTATGTTGTATAAGGCTCTGTTTTTAAGACAGGATGAGTCCAGATAGATTTAGATACTGTATCTTTTGGTATATGAATTCCAAAGAAGAAGAAAAAAAAGAATTCATTTTTTAAATAGTTTTGGGATTTGTACAGATGTTTTCTGAAGAAGTGTGTGTTACAGTATTTCCTCTAAAACCTTAGAAAATAATAGTGCTAAACCCATTAAACATTTTCACTGCATTTAGCTCTATGTGGTATGATAGCAATCACAATTAATAGGCAGAATAGTGCATTTATATTATGGGTGAACAGTGCAAGTGCTGGGTGCTCTGGCACTGAACCAGCAGAGCATTTGGGTGTCTGCTTAACTTCAGGAAAAATGGACTTGGGTCTTTTTAAAATGAAATCTGCTTCCATGGTGCAAGTTCAGAGCTGGTTTGAATCATCCCAGTAAAGATACGGGGTTTGTGGTGGGGTTTGTTTCTGGTTTTTTTAGGGAGTTTTGGGGGTGTGTTTGGTTTTTTGTTTGTTTGGGGGGTATTTTTTGTTTGTTTGTTTGTTTGTGGGGTTTTTTTTGTGTATGTGAACTTTAAAAGCTAAAATCAGTGGGCAACACTACTCATGTTTAATGCACACAGAGACCCTTAATTTGTTAATGCCAGAGTTCTCACTATCTTGAATGAATGAACCCATTGTGAGGATCCCTAAGAAGAGAGCTGGAACCTCTGCTGGTTTTGGTTTAAAATAACTGACTGTGTATGGGTACTGTGACTGGATTCATATGCTATTGCATGCTTTACTTATACATTTATTTAAAAATGTTTTATGAACTTGAAATAATGCGCTCATTTCTGGCATCCAGTATGATTTGCCCTAGTTAATCTATTTTGCTTCTCTTCCTTTCTCCCTATCTATTTTCAGATTGACTTTGTCCGTTTTTTTAGTAGCTATTTTTAGATGTGAATGTCCTTTGTGGTGTATTTTTAATCATGCTGAGTTGCTATATTATGGTAAAGTCTTATTAACAACTGACATGAACTGAGAATAGTTCATTGTACTGGGCAGTAGAGTGCAATAACTCATGAATTCTTAAAATAACTGGCTTTTTGATTTCTCATTTTCTACTTCTGAGAGAGATTGGAATGAAAAAAAAAAAATAAGACTTTAAATCCCTCCTGTTACAGCATCATAAAATCCTTAGCTTATCTGAACTTCATAATTAGCACGGCATGATAAAGGAAAGGAAGGAGAAAATTCCTACTACTTGTCCTAGCCCTCTTCCACTTCAATTTGTGAGTCAGTTGCACTTATGGATTGAATCTTTTGGAATCAGGATGGTTATCTAGTGGATACAAGGTGGTCTGTAGCAGATGCATCACTGAATCCTGTACCTAGAGAAGTGCACAGGAGACCTTATTGTGTTGTCTCTGCTGCTTGCTGGACAGAAGACAGAGATGACCTTTATGGGGAAGCTAAGTGCTTCCCATAAGCTGCTGGCTGAGTCCAGTCTATGCAGGGACAGACTGGAGTCAGAAGCCTCACTACTGCATTATGTCACTCCTGAATACTTTATGTTTTCTAGCACAAATGTCAGTGAGGAAAAAAACAAATTATCCTCTGTTTCAGGAGTATGTAGAGGTTTATGGCTATGAGAAAGCATAAAAGTTAATCTTCACTTTCCTTCCATACTCTCCTAGTGCTAATGGCAATCATGCTGGCTACTTGAACTGAGCAATGAAACTTATGGTTCCTCACAAAGTACACTGGAAACTTGTTTTTGCAGTTGTGAATTCAGGCAGCTGATTTTCCTGGGCATGGAAGAGTTATAGTGAAGCTGCCTAGGCAGAGTGGATCTCCTGTGGGCAGCGGTGCTAAACTGAAATGAAGGCCTCTGGCTCTTTCTGTCAGAGCTGCATGGGGACTTTCCAGCCTGGCTATCATGTGTGGAGTGCCATGGTATTTGGTCTGGTGTCACAGGCTGTACACACCAGCACTCCTACAGCTGTTGCCACTGTTCCACTTTCATTTCCAAGATATTTTCAAAATTATGTGTCTGAAGAAAAGTATTGGTGGAAAAACATTTTTTATCCCTTTTCCATTCCTGTTTCCATACCAGAGAGGCTGGTTTTATCTTACTCTCTTAGTTGTGCTATTAGGGTCTAATCCCTCTCTGTTATCAAGCTGCCCTTTTCTGTACAGACTGGCTTGATTAGTTTTCAACTCAAGAGGAATTACAGGTATAGGTATGAAGGAAAACTGGGGCCTGTGAGAAGGATTAAGGAACTGAGAAGGCTGTGTCCTCCTCCTCAGTCCCAGAGTGATGGGGAAGATGAATGCTCTGCTCACTGGACCTTTGCAGCAAGCTTGACTGTTATTTTCACTAAGACAAAATGTTAAGATTTTATAATCCTATAAAAGTTTATCTACCACACAGCATGCTTACTCATGGTGTGGTGAGATAAGTGCCATTTATGAGGAAGGTGTGTAGATTTTGAATTTGGAACCTGAAGAACAGTGCTGTGATATGAGGTTGAACAGAGTTTATTTGCATAAACCCTTCTTTCTTTTATTGCCTTGGAGTTTGAGTAAAGAAGTAAGAAATTGGTACACCTGGAGGGTAAATATCAGAAACTAGCCAGTAATTTAATATTCAAAATGTGGGGAAAGTATCATACTTAGATATGATTTGCTGTTCTTATAAAAAAAATCCAGTGTGATTAATTTGCGTTTAGTGATGAAAAAAGCTTAAACTATCTACAAGTGATATTCTTCTTAATTTTAAAATTTTAATCTTTCACCTTCGTGCCTTTGGTGAGTGGAATGGCCCGGATTAGGTACTGATGTTCTCTTGCATTGATTCACAGACAGCTCTAGCAACTGAGCCTGTTCATCCAGCTCTGGATCACTACGTGGTTTTCTCCAGTTCAGTTCAAAATGAGCGTGCAGATTAAACCAGTCAATCATATCCATATGTTTAACCACACTGGTTTGTCTTCAGCAGCTTTGTTGGCCTATTTGGTCAGTTTTCAGCTCCATGGATGCAAAACAGTTGGAGCCTGCTGATGAAAGCTTTTCTGATAAAATGTGCTTGTGCTTTCCCAAGACATTTTGTTGAAAACTATCCAAAGACCTTTCTTTGCTACTCTGATTTATTATTTCCCAGTAACTCTCCCAAAGAGCATCACCACTTTATGGATCTGGAATAAAAACAGCTGAGCTCTCTGCTTTCAGTTCCACTGGAGGAACGTTTGCAAAAAGAGCAGGAGTAACTCAGCAAAACAACTGACAAAGCCAAGTCCAGGAATGAGCCTTGTAGGGTTCTTTAACTGGCTTCTGCTACATGGTGCTGCATGTGAATTATTCACCAGCTTACACTTATGAATAAAATACATGCCTCGGGAAATCCAGCTGCTATGTGCTGTTGTGCTGTCTTCTCCTCTTTTCCCCCAACATTTAGTCTGCATTGATGTTTTCTGCATTTCCAGGCTAGGGCAAGTTTTGTGATTTAGTCATAAGATTCCAGTGAACATCTGCTGTACTCAAACCCATTTGGAAATACAGCCATGCTTATTCAGCTTTTCACTAATAACTATGATTTTCTAAGTAAGGATTTTCTGCACTTGTTTTCTGCGTGTTACAGAGTACACTTGACATAAGCTGCCTGTGCCCCTTCACCATAATGGTGGGTGCTGCTGCTGCTGCAATTCAAGTGAATTTTTTTCTTTTTTGTCTTTTAATGTGTTGTTAAATTCCATTCTCAGTACACAGTGTATTTTGGAAGTTTTTTGGTAATCTCTTAAAATACTATTAATTCTCTTAAAATGTTGCATGAAACATGATGTTTACTGAAAAAACCCAGTACTGCTATCACCCAAGCCCATAACCTCCCAAAATGAAATTCAAATAAAAGGTATAATCCCATACCTGCAGCTGTCCCTGCCTTTCATCTGGCCTTGATTTAAATGTGTCTCATCTGTCACTGGACATTTACTGATTGACTGAAATATTTTTGGTTACTTGTTTGTCATAAAGGATTAGAATTAGATCACAAAACTATTTTTTCCCCATTTAAAGGATTTAATTTTTATAGGTAGGGAAAACGAGTGCATTAACTTAACGAAACCTGTTTATTTTTTTTCTCCCCCAACAAGAAATATGGCTGATTCATTTGATAAAACATTCATTGAATTTTACAAATGTCATTAACACCAGACTCTAAAGAGATGCTGGCTCAGTGTATGGGTGAAGTCTGGTACTGCATTCATTTGACTCCACAGAAGCCAGATATGGAGGAGTTGTAACAGCCTGAAAACAAATGTAGCCATTCATTAGGCTTTTGAGTCTTGGCGAAAGGTCTTGGGTGATCCAAGCCTTAGGGGGGGTGGGCCCTATAAGAGTATGGTAGCACTAATAATCATAATTACAAAAAAGATACTAATGACATAATCAAAGGGTAACTCTGACGAGCTCAAATTCAAGATTCTATTAGAGGCTTTGTTGTGTGTGTGTGTATGTACTGGTTTTGCACAGCCTGGTTTTTGGCAGCTGGGGGGCCACAAAGATGGCTCCTGTGAGAAGCGCCTGGAAGCTTTTACCGTGTCCAGCAGAGCCAATCTCTGATGGCTTTGAAGATGGACATGCTGCTAACCAAAACTGGGTCAATGAGAGAGGTTGGTAATGCCTCTGTGATGACATATTTAAGAAGAAAATCAAAACAAAGTCAGAGGTTTTGCTCCCAGTCAGAGAAAAGGAGGAGGTGAGAAGATGTGAGGGAAACAACATGGAGACACCAAGGTCAGTGGAGAAGGAGGGGCAGGAGGTGCTGCAGGCCCCAGAGCTGAGATTGCTCTGCAGGCCGTGGTGAGGCAGCTGTGCCCCTGCAGCCCGTGGGGATCCACAGGGAATGCAGAGATCCACCCACAGCCCGTGGGGATCCCCAGGGAATGCAGAGATCCACCCACAGCCCGTGGGGATCCCCAGGGAATGCAGAGATCCACCCACAGCCCGTGGGGATCCCCAGGGAATGCAGAGATCCACCCACAGCCCACGGGGATCCCCAGGGAATGCAGAGATCCACCCACAGCCCGTGGGAGAGGTGCCCATGCTGGAGCAGGTGGATGCCTGGACAGGCTGTGATCCAGTGGGAGACCCAGTGGAGAGGGGGCCCTGCTTCCAGGCTGGAGCAGCCTGTCCTTGGAGGACAGCACCCTGTGGAAAGAGGGACCATGTTGCAGTAGTTTTGGGAGGGCTGTGTGCCCGAGGAGGGACTCACATTGCAGCAGGTGCAGTAGGGCTGCTGCTCATGAGGTTTGGAGCCAGGCTGGAGAAGTTCAAGGAGAACAATCTCCCATGGGAGGGATCCCAAAGTCTCACAGGGAAAGGACTCCTCTCCCAGAGCAGTGGAAGAAAATCTTGGGTGACCAACTGACCAAACCCCCCACACCCTGCGGTGGGAGGGAGGGGTTGGGGGGGAAAAAGGTGTTTTAAAGGTTTATTTTATTGCTCATTATCCTCTTCTGATTCTGTTAGTAATAAATTTTGCTTTGCAACCTTAAGTTGAGCCTGTTTTGCCCTTGAAGTGTTTTCTCCTAGTTCTTATCTCAACTCATGAAGACTTCGTTAACTTTTTTTTCCCTTCTCTTCTGCCCAGCTATGGCAGGGGGCGGGGGGGTAAGCGAGTGACTCTTGTGGGTGCCTGGCATTGGGCCAGTGTCAAGCCATGACAGTGTAATACTTGGCAGTGTGTTTCTACACAGCCCTTTGTCCCAAAGGTTGCAAAGTACAGAGCAAAACCCGGACTGTTGGTAGGAACTAATGATCTGGCAACAGTGTTCTTTCATGGGTATCTTCATGGAAGTTCTTTTGACAGTAATGCCCATGTAATTGTGCTTCCAGACTAGCTGAAACATGCTAGGGAGCAGTAGCATCCATAGTTTATGGATCTGCAGAATAGTTCCTGCTTTTTGTCCCTCTTGTGTTAGGATCTAAATCCCTTTTCAGATTGGACAATGAAGGACTGCGGCCACCAGGTTCATTGAAGGCCTTAAACTGGTCATCTTCTGTGGACTACTCTGGGATGGAGAAAAACAAATGTGGGGAAGAAAGTTCAAAGCAAATTTCTAGTATACTTTTCCTCATTCTGTTCTCAGTTCGAATTAAGTTTTGGACTTTTCATGCATCTTTTATAATAAGGAATGCATAAAGAATGGAATAATGGTAAAGAAGCACCCTCTCATTCACAAAGGGGTCCAATATCATTGCAATGTACCCTTCATGTTTTGTCTCACAGTAGAGACAGTGCAATGTCAGGTTTCTTGTGGAAAAGAGAAACTTGAGTGATCAGCAATGTATTTTTGTTTTTCTCAAAATGGTTTCCTCTTCTTAGTATCCATAGAGAGCTTTTACAATCAAATATTATTGACAGCAAAAACATTATCTAGCATATAGACAGATGGCAGGATGATAATTGTTTTGAGAGACAGATGGTAGTTTCTTGTATCCACTTTCTAGTTTCTGTGTTTTTAAAGCTCAGCAGTTGCATTGTGTAGCATTCATGGTGTCATAAAATACCAGCCACTTTAAATAACTCTGAACCAGGCTTTTCGAGTGAGTTGTTTAAAAGGAGCCAGCCCTATTTAAAACATGATCAGCTGAGGATGCCTAGATATTTGACAAAGCAGATTGTAATTTAGAGAAATTGTGCCTAACTTGATGCTTATATTCCCAGCAAATGCAGAACCCTTCTGCCTCCTTTCTGTCAGAAATAAGAAGTCTAAAATTGTAAAGAGGAATACTTTTTTCTTTCTTTCTTTTTTTTTTTTTTTTTAAAGAAGTCTAACTTGGCACTAAGGAGAGGGCACCATAAGAATAAAAATAATGTATGAGTTGGAGTGAGGTGCCAGAGATATTTGTAGATACATCCCTGGAATTCCAAGTTAGTTTCTCCCACAGACTACTGTAGAAGTGATTAGATCCACAACATAAAGAATCTTATACATAAATAGCTTACAGTGAAAAACCAAATATTTAGTTGCCCTGTGAATATGAGGATTACATGAAACACCTTTATTCTTCTCTACAAATACTAAGGTATTTTCAGGAATAAGTTTGTGAAACACATGGGAATGATTCAGGGTGAATCCTGAATGGTTTAACAAATCTTTTTTCTCCATCTCATTATTTTAACCTGTGTAAAGGGAAAGGAGAGATACTTGTTTAACAGGTTTGCTTTCCAAAGTTCAGTTGATGGGGTCAGCTTTCAGTATGACTGATGAAGCCCTCATCTCAACGGGGATCAAGGGTTCAAATCATTAGACTGTGGTTTCTGGTGGGCTTTTAGCCTCCACATAGTTCTACTTTCTATAGTACATTGAAATATTTGCAGGCTTTCTTGGGTGGAGGCTTTCCTCTGAGGTGTATTACAGGGGTTCTTATCTTTGCTCGGATAATCACTGCTTGTATAAATATAATTTATTGTGTATGAAAGAAGTCTATAAAGTTATCAGCATAGTAACTTTTAACATAGCAATAGCCATAGGCAAGGTGGCTGCATTCCCAGTAACAATCCTGCAGCTTCAGTAGTGATGCTCTGCTTGGGCAGGGGAAAAAAATTAAGCACCTGTACCTTCAATAGTCAGCCTTTGGGATGCTATGCCATGAGAAACTGTAGAGTCCAAGACAGTAATTTAAAATGTGAAAGCAGTTGAAATCATAGTCTCAATGTTTTTAAAAAAACAACGATTTGCCATTTAGTCAGTTGTTAATGATTTTCAGACTAGAACCACAGAATAATCAGAGTTGGAAGGGACCCAGAAGGATAATTGAGTTCAGCTCTGAAGTGAATAGCTTGTATAGGAACCAAACCTGCAGCCTTGGTGTTACTAGCCCCATCTTCTAACCAGCTGAACTAATTTCAGGGTCATTTTATATAGGATGTATGGAGGAAAATACAGATTTTAATTCTGCATTTATAGAAATGCATGAAAACTGAACTTTCAGCCAGTGGACACCGACCTGCCCAGTACTGAGACTGCTATCCAATCTGGGAAATGAAAAGTGTATGCAACATTAGGCAAACCAGAAAAGCCTATTTATTTATTTATTTATTTATTTATTTATTTATTTATTTATTTAAATCTTGCATAATCACAATTAAGTACTTGTGAGCAATCTGGAATATCAGAATTATTTGAAAGAGATGTTTTGCAAATAACTCTGAATGAGGAGTGTATGTGAAAACTGCCAAGTGTTGTTGGACAATTTGCAAACAGGAGGAAGCTAAACTCATTAAGTAAATGATTCACTCAGTCTTCTGAGTTTTGAGGCCTGTTGGAGCTGAGAGTCAGTTTTGTTGGTTTTTATTAAACATTCTTCCTTGTTTTCCACACTGTAATCATGTTGTTTGAGTCATTAGTGTGAAGGCAACAGACTTATTGTAAAGTTAAACCTCTTAAGGAACATCACTGTCTGCATGAACACACATGAAACACCCTGCAACTGCTAAGAGGCTGAATCGTGTAGAATTTTCCCTTTTAAAATTGTACTCTTCAGATCAACATGAGTCTTGCCTACCTGGCTGTTTGTATGCATGATCAAACCAACTGAAGCTGTGGGGGGCTAATTTAATTTAATTTAATTTAATTTAATTTAATTTAATTTAATTTAATTTAATTTTATTTTATTTTATTTTATTTTATTTTATATAATTTTTTTTTTTTTTTTTTTTTTTTTTTTTAAGGAGCATCATTGAAATAACTTTGTCATTAGTTTCTGTGAGGCTCAGGCTTCTCCCTCTCAGACTCCAGTAGGCAGAGTGGTGCCAGCACTATCTCCAAGTGATGCTTTGCAGTCAACAGGCTGAGTCTGTCTTTGCTGTGTGCACTGATGAGACTGGCGAGTTCAATCTGAGCCTGCTTGAGCTGTCATGCAGCTGAGGCTCTCCAGTGGTCATGTCCTTCATTTCCACTGCTCCAGTTAGCTTAATGCTTTTCCTTAACTCTTCTGAATTCTTTCATGATAGCAGATATATAGCCACTGTCATATGACAGATTTTTAGGCATCTTTGTTGTAAACATGTAAGTATTCATTTAATGCTTGAGTTGCTTTTCCATCCTTTGTGGCTGTATTTCTCATTCCTTTCTGAAATGATCTTTCTTCATCCTTGGCTGAGTCCCCTTCTATACTTTGAGAAAAAGCTTCTTGATATCTAACACTGCCAGCTATACTCCCAAATTTGTTTCAGATTCTTCCCTGACGTCTGTATCTTTATTGTAAAGTTTTTTTTCTTGCTCTCTGTTGTCTTCATTAATATTTTTTGTATGACATGTTTATTTTTAACTTGGTTGGTCTTTATAAAGTCTTTTTAAAGATGTGCAGTTCCTCATAAATGCTTAAAAAGATTTCATGAAAAATTACAAATGGCTGTTTAGGTTGGTTGTTCCCTGGCCTAGGGAGGAGATCTGCGCTAAAAAATCTCAGCTTCCTCCCCGTTCCTCCCCTGAATGACAACATAGCCACCAACAAAACGAGCATTTCTCTGGAAGATGGCATTTATTTCTGTGCAGTGAAGGAGAAGATCCAGTTAATCCACTGCAGCTGACTGGGAAGGTGTCAGGCATTGGACTGAAGAGCCTGGACTGCAAGGGCGTCAGTCAGTGCTGTGAACTGGCCACATCACACTGACCCACCACATCCCATCCTTGTGCCAAAGGTGGGATCTGGGCCACGGGAGCCTTTCCCAATGATGGTGTGTTTGATGTGCTCTTTTCAGTAGCCATGCAGTACCCCATCCAGAAACAGAAGTATTCTTGCTGGTAGGCAGAACCGTCAGTAACTTACAGCAGCAGAGTTGTGGACGAATTGTTGTGGTGACTCTAAATCTTTACAAGTGGATGAGACAAAATAATGTTCTAAAATAAGATTCTAAAACTCCTATGAACAGGAAAGCCTGGTCCTTTGAACTCAGTGCTGAAACTTACCCTTTTCAGAGACTGAAAAACGTGTGATTATTTCCATATTAATAGAAATGGTATGATATTTCAGGCAATTCAAAAATCTGTTGTGCTCATATAAAACTCTTCTAAGTAAAACAAAATTTTACTCTTGACTTACAAATTTCCCAAATCCCATCTCTCTGCCTAAACTTGCTGCCTACACAAAAGTGGTGATTTCTGTTACCTTTCAAATGTTATGCAAAACACACTTCAAAAATAAGGACAGTTAAGTGTCAGATTATCAGAAAATATTTGCTTCTTCATAATGCTTTAACTTCCCCCATCCCCCCCTTCCCATTAATCTATACTACTGTGGAACAAATGTTTGCATTAATTGTGCCAACTTTTGAATTAGCAATAGATGCATCTCTAGTGGTTTAAAAATTTGTTAAAGTAAACAACCAATGAATCACACATTCCTCTAGGGTTTTCTGAAAGTAAACAACTTTTTTCCCAGTGCGAAATAGAACATTTCTGGTTTAGAGATAGGCTCTCTGCTTCAGGCTGGAGATAGACTTAACTTCCCTACCCAACCCTAATGACAAAAAATATTTTTTTAGAATGCTAAAAGGGTAGATTTCTAAGTTTGAAGAAATCATGCTTTTAATGACTTGGAGAAGATCTCCCCTTTCTGCTTGTGCTTGTTTTATTTTGGACAGGCTTGATTTTGAATGTGGAATCAGGCCAACTGTAGCCAAGGAACTGGCATTGGGTAAATTGCCATGATCTCCTCAGCATGTCCACTGTTGTGCTGTCTTCTTTGTGCTGCAGTAATATGATGGTATGAATGATTAATCTTTCTTTCTAGCAGGGCACCTCAAAAACTAAAGCAAATTTTGGAGCATAGAACTGGATCACTTCAAGAGATTTTCTAGGCCTTGTGTGAACTGAATGTTCTCAGTGTGCCAGGTTGTTTTTCTCCTAGCACTGCATTAGTCACATCATTTGGCAGCAGAATACTTATTAAACAGACTATTTTCATCAATTATCTCTCTGTTTTTCACATGTGTCATAAAACTTAGTAGCTTTTCTGCAGGATGTTGCAGTGAAACAAGTGGTGTTCAGGTGAAAGAAGCTATCCCTCTTTTGTTCCTGATGAAAGATGTGGACTGAGGCTTGTGCTCAAAGAACAGCAGTAAATACGTGTCACTTGCTTTGCTTCAGTCCATATAATTTTGCTCTTTCCAGTTCAAGTTAGAATGAAGATGTACCTTGTTAGTGGTAAGGACAGGCTTTCTTTGAATAATTATTTTAATGAAGAAAATCAATGTTTTAGCATTGATGTCAAGGTGTTATATGGAACAAATGACACATTCAAGGTAAATGTACTTCTACATCTACATTTTTCTTATTCACATGTATTTATTAATGAAAACAAAATTAAATATTCTGAACAAAGTGTAATGTTCTTACCCAGAAAAGCTCAGTTACCTAAGTGAATATGTGTGTGAGTGAAGCCCTCTTTAAAGGCAGAGATCCTTTTGTAAAGCAATAAATTACTCAAAGCCCTTATTTTTAAAATTTTGTGTTTGACTAACTGAAATTTTTAAATCTTTTACAAAACAACTTTTTTAGGGATTGTGACATTCAAGCCACCTGTGCTTTGCTGCTTCTTAGCTATTATGTAATTACATTCAACACAGGTCATACAACCAGGTAAAAAGCATGTTAGCCGAGTAGGTGAACTGCACTGACACAGACTGGAGAGCTGACACTTGGTCTGATGTAAAATATTAAACCAGTGGGATAGGCAGGGGTGAAATGCTTTATCGAGCACAGTCTTGGCACAGAAGAATTCAACCAGCAAGTAGTTTAATTTTTTCTGGTAAACAGAAGTTATATGAAACAGAAAAAGTCTTACCATAAATTGACTAAACTCACTAATTTAAAGCCTAAATTAAATTGTAGGTGAGGATGAAAGTTTATAGGAACAATTAACAAAATTACAACAATCAAAAAATAAATTGATGCGAGAGAAAGGAAGCAGCTACACAAAAGCCTGAGCTGTACATATTATAGCAAACACTCTCAAGACGGTGTTAACTATAGAGGAGGTGGATGGAACAACAGTCACTCAGAAGAGCATATTCTGTGCTAACCACAGAAGATTGTAAAAGATGCTGAAGATAGACAGAGCCACACTGGGAGACTCCATCACAACCAGGGGCCTCCAGTCTGAAGACGGCGGACATGAGGAGGAGATCCTGCTTCCTGGGAGGCTGCCCAGTGGGTAGGCCAAACCAGCCTAAGACAGGAAAGATTAGAGTGAGTTTAAAACCAAAGGGGAAAGAAAGTAGATGCTGTTGGCAGAGTCAGGGAAAGGATTTTCTGGATCAGCTGCATGCCAGTGGGTGCCTGTTTTTGTGGATCGGTGCAGCAGGATCTTGCCCAGCTGGAGGTATCTGATAAATGTCTATTTCAGCACAATTTCCTCTGCAAATAGTCATGATTGAGTGGGGAAGGGTCCATTCATTCTCCTTCCTCTGTAGCTGATTCAATGAGCCATGATTTTTGAGTACTTTCTTTAGAGCTGGATGAAATTGCAGAAGGCTGAGATAATACGGTATGAGCAGGAACAACTTTTGTCTCATTAGTTCTCACATTTCTAGATGTTTTCCTTTGCAACAACAGGAACGTGACATAAAGATATCTGAGTTAGCTTAGCTGCTGGTAAATGGTTTAATTTCAATACTGTTATGTTAGTACAGTCACTTCTAGTTGAAATGTTGGCTGTTAATGTTGATGCTAATCCTCTGCTGCTGTTGTGCAGTAAGGTGTGGTCCTGTGTGTACTTTGAAATGGTGAGGTGTCGGAGCTCATTTGTTCATTCCTGTAAACCTTTTCTGCTTGTGAAACTTGGTGAGGACATAAAAATATTCTTTGCTCTCTACAAGAAAAAGACAAAGGCTTTTATAGATTGATGTTTTGGAAATCATTAAGAGAGAAATCCTGGGGGCTGAGATCTCAAGCTTTGTTGAATGGCACTAAAACTATGAATATGTCTGTTCTGGACAAAACTATGAATATATCTCTTTGGACACCCCTGATAATATCCAGTGAGTGATCTGGCCTCATTGGTGCATTGAACTGTGAGTGTGAGCTGTGTGTGGAGCTGCTGTGGTGGGAAAGCAGCCTCTGCTACTAAAGCATGAAATGTAAACAGTGTCTGAAGCTCGGGAATTTCTCCTGAGAAGTTTCTGCTCTCCTTACCAGACCAGAGTTTCACAAGGGCCAGCAGCATCTCTGTTGCCTCTGCCCAGTCTGAAAAGCCGTGATGGTTGTTGTGTCTCTTCAGTGCTTGCTCAGGCTGATCTGGCTTATTTAATAGCTGTTTTATTCCTGCCAGCTCTTCCTGGCTAGGCATGACAAGTGACAGTGAGCCACTGAACAATAATTTTTTTTTTCCAGAATGATATTTCCTTTACAGTGATTAATCAGTTCTCTGCCTTTCATTTTATGTTGGGATATAACATCAAGTGTCTCATCTCATATTTAAGAGGAGGCAAAGTCCATATATAAACAGTACACAGTTCTCTTTGCTTGAGTGTATAATCATTAAATGAAATACAGCTAAGCTCTGGGATACCATGGGCAGCAGAAAGTTAATCACTATATCCTCATGCTTTGTGTATCTGTCTCTTCTGGTACTCATTAAAAAAGGACATCAGTTCCTCAGTAAGTACCACACCAGATGCTACTTATTCTGAATGAGAACTGAAGGAACCATCATGAAGGGAAAATTCACATCATTTAAATGTGCAGTGAAACCAATTTGCAGTCATGTAGGGAATTACTGTTTTAGAATTGCTATTAGTGAAGTTTCACAGGGAGGCAGAATACGATGGTAAACTCCAGACATGAATATGTTTGTTTTCATAGGGTAAGGAATTAATATCTCAGGGTAGAACACTCCCAACTGGTGCTAAATGATGAGTCACTCCCTATCTTCTCTTTGCTTGAGAAGGTTAAGGACCTTGCAGTGTTGTTAAATCATTTTTACCCAAGTGTAGTATGAGTTTCAAGGAGCTATTAAATTCAAAATCACCACCTTCTTAAAATTGTTTTCTTCTAATGTTATGTGCCTTTGCTTTCACCTCTGACCATAACTAGTTTCTGACTGCTATGCTCTGAACTTGGGGAAAAAACATACTTATGAAATGTTTTATACCTGAAGGTTAGGCTCATATATAAATTTTAACTTTGGTACGTGTAAGGTGAATTTTCTTCTGAAAATGCCTGTTTCTCCCTCTTGATGATAAAGATAGCCTAAGGTGACAAGCTTATACATAGACAACAAATTTCCACATGCCTGTATTAGATTAGGCAAATCATAAGGAGTGCATGTAAAGAGACTGGTGGTTTGGCTGGAGTGTAGTCTGAGGGAAAAGTTTCCACAAAGTAATCCAGTGTTTGATCCCTTGACATGCAGGATTGAAAAAGAAATTAAGAACTTATGCCTGTTTAAAATGTATTTTATTGAAAATGCTTTCTATTTCAGTGAGCAGAGATACATATTTTTGCCTGTGAAGGTCCTTTTCACTGGGGGATCTGAAGGGCATACATGGTGAAGACACTTTTGTGGCTCTTGGGTCTGCTCGTTCATCGTGCACCTTTGATGAGCCCTGCAAAAAAGCTCTGTAGACTACATGACCCATAATTTCTTTCTAAAACAAAAAAAGCTTTCTTAGATGGTGTATTAGTTTTTGTTTGCTTCAGGCATTCTGGTAATTCTGTAACTATAAACTCGAGAAAAATCTGAGATCTATTTGTACTCTTGTTTAGAAAATTTGCTGTGGAGTAGTGCTCTAGCACATAATTGATGAGGAATAGCTTTATTACAAATTGGTGGGGTTTTTTTCTGTGGTTGTTGTTTCGATGCTTTAGTTTTTTAAAAAAACTCATAACAAACTTATGAAACATATAGGCACAGATAATATTGGATTTCTGTAGTTAACTTGAGTGCTAGAAATGCTTCCTTGTATTTAATGGGGCAATGTGGTTTGGGATAACATTCTCCTTTTATGAGCCATTGGGAAAGACGTGACAGAATGTTTGTAGGTCTGAAGACACCTGCAACTAACCGTGGAGCAACACTGACCATAATGCATTTCTACCAGTCAGTATTTACCAGCATGCTATATGGTACATTTAAAGTTAGAGGTTCTCTTTCTCCTTCCCCTGTGAGCCTAGGAAATAAATTCAGTTAAAACAAAGATTTCCCTGCTGAGAAGTCTGTGCAGTGGCTGTCAGAAAGGACGTTTTAATTTATTGGTTATCAAGAAACTGGCTGGCCCTAGAACTCCAGCAAAGTGTTCTCTGCTGCAGTTGATCCCTATACAAAGTAAACTCAAGTAATCTTCAGTGCTGCTGGTAGCATTTTTATAGTTCTGGCTTTTGAGAGCAGGCACTGCTGAGTAGTCTCTGTTTTGCCATATTTTCTTTGAGGAAAGTGGAAAACTTCCCAGGCTATACATCTGTCTCTCTGATTTATAATTCTGAAGATAAGATTGACCAATGAAGGTACTGCAGAATGACATTCAGTTATGGAATGGGCATACTCTTTCTCATTATTTCTGTAAGATAGGCAATGCTGATTAGATCTAAAATTTTGCTTCTGGATAGCAGAAAATCACAAAGCTGCATGCATGCCATGATGATGGACTCATGCTGTGGCCTGTCTGCAGAGCACACTCAGAACTGACAGAGGGATGCCGGGGGGACCATGATATCCTACATAAAGGAGGGTCAGCAGTACTCTAAAAATTTTCCCTACCATCCTATTTCCTCTCATACTTATTTGCTTCACTTTTGTTCTGTTTCTCGGTAAATCTCTTGATATTTGATTGTGATTTCTTTGTCAGAGAAAAACATACTCCAGTACTGGTAGTGCATTGCAGTGCACTAAGTGAAACTACTAGTAGTTTCATGGGTATTTTACTTTATCTCACTTAAGAGCTTAAGCTTGCTTTAAGATATTGAAAGGTTAAGAGGAATACTAACACCATGTCAGTGCTGGAAAACCTCTGGAGAGACATCATCCAATTAGTGCAGACTCTCTAGTAACTGTTGCTTTTTAAAATTGCACTGCTTTAGATGCATCTTTTTTTCCCTCTGCTACCTGTCCCTCCATTTAGGATTATTTGTTGCTACTTTCATTGCTGGGCTTGGGCTGGACACCCTAGTAGCCTCTACTCAGCTTTCCAAGATGTACAAGGGTTGAGGGCTGGATGCTTGCAGGCAAAAAGTGACTCCTGATCTTTCTCAGGAAAGTTTCAAGAATCTGTTGCTTTATATCAAATTCAGAACAAATGGGCTTGGGGTCATTCAGGTTTTTTTTTGATTTTATGTTGTGACTTAGTCTTACTCCACCTTCTGGGGGAGCTTCCTGGCCTTCTTTGGATAATCAAACCCTAACCTGTCTACATGAACCTTGCACGTTTTAGCCATCATTTTGTATTCTGCATAGAATTGGCGTGTTGCACCTTTGGAGCATGGACCTGTGGTGGGTCCCCTGGCTCAGGAGCAGGGGCAGCAGCAAGAGGGGAGGTTAGCAATGAAGGAGAAAACAGTTGGTATTTAGTTGGCTTCTGTAATTTAACCCTTTCACCTTGGTTCACTATTTGCATCATTACCATAAACAGACAGAGTTTTAAGCACAGGCAGCTGTTCAACACAAAAGCTGAACCTGCTATTGTTTGTGGGAGCAGGATTTCACCAAACAAGATTTGTTTAAGGGACATGGTGAAATGTGACCAGCCAGCAGCCATGTAACCCACTCTGACCTGTTGCATTGCCACATGGGGTGCAGCCAATATAGTGTGCACACACAGGGTGCACCAGAGTCCCAGAGCAGCTGGAGACACCAGGTCCAGCTAACCCGAGGCTGTTGCTCCCTCCTAGGGCTCCTGCAGGTCATGCAGTGCTGTGGTGACATGGAACATCAATGGCAGCTGGAGTATCCTCTGCCTGGGAGCAGAAGGTGCCCAGAGTAAAGCTGTACACAAATATCCTGGCTTTTGTAAAGCAAACTGCAGTCAGCAGTGTGTCTTGCATGGTCTTGTTTCTTGTGCTTTTGTGGGGAAGGTGTTGGCCTAAAAGATATCCACCAGAAAGAAAGGAGGGGGCATGAGGGAATCAGCACTGATAGATGCTTGTGAAATTGCATGCTTTTAGTGCTCTTCTATTTATTTTGTTCTTACTTTATGCTGCACCGTTCTGATAAAGTTCTTCCTAATAATGTATTTCCCTCAGCCTGTGTTTGGGTGTTGCCACTCCTAAGATCAGCAGTACCAAGGGGTAGTCTTGCTAGTTGGAAAGCTGTTCAGTGCTGTGGGTTTGGATTTTGTTTTGTTGGTTTGGGGTTTGTCTACAGCTGCATGATCCTGTCCCCCTTTATGCCAAGTAATTACTACTGAGCTCTGTAAAGTTCTGTCTTTGCACTAATAACTCAAAGATATACAGATAGCTGTTGTGGCTGTTCCTCCTACCATTCTTTTTTGATACATGATATGACCACCAAGTAAGCCTGTCAGCACACCCAGCCCTCCCCACACCCACACACCCACAAACACACACCTGCCCCTGCAAGCAAACCAGAGCCCTCCCAAAAGTCTTGTCAGTGACATGCAAACTCTTATCCTTAAGGGAGAACATCTGCTGTTGTCCCTTCACCAGTTAAGCTTTGCCTGCCTCTTGGGCATGCAATCCCATAGCTGCCTTGTTTCCTGATGTTCCTTGTGATACATCCTCAGGGTTTTGAAAAGATCTTTACCTTCACTGACCTGTTTTTTCTTATGAAAAAACTGTACTTGGTTTCTGTATCCATTTACCATCTCATGTTCTATTTTGCTCAACAGTCTTGCTTTTTCCTCTCTGCTACATGACTCACCCTATATTGTGCTGTCTCATAGTTCAGACATGAGATCTGATGAACATTCCCCATTTCCTTATCTTCCTGCCCCTTTTTGTTTTCCCTGCAGACTTTTGCAGACTCACTTTGGTTAATTGTGCTTATGTTTGGCAAGAGCTGCTGGCACAGGCTCTAACACAGTGTCTTGAAGATTCACAGCTTCTTGAAGAAGCTTATATCTTTCAGTTCTCTGGCTGTTTTATGCTTTTAACTAGTTTATCACCTTCACCTCAAAAGAATAGAGCTTGTCATGAAGAAAAAAATTCCATGATTTCTTGAGGGATACATCACATTTTGCATAACAGTATTATCAAAAGGTTTGCTTGGTCTTTGTTAATGCTAACCTAAATTTTGAATGGAGCCTGATGTTTATTGATTATCCAAAGCCTAATGCTTGCCTGTTGTATGAAATTGCTCAGCATCCCTCTGTATCAACACACATTTGTAAATAACAGTAATAGTTATTTTTCATAGAATTGTATAAGAATTCTTTTTAAACAATTGTATAAGCAGGTATTTTTCATTGATTTTCATCACATCACATTTTATCCCCTTTCTTACTTTTCTTTCTGAGGTTTTGGTTGTTTGTTTTAAAGAAATAAATGCAAAGAGTCTCTTTCCAGGGTGAAAACCTTAGAGGTGAGGTCAGTCCTTCCAGGATTAAGTTTTTATATGCAGACTCACTTATGGAAGAAGTATTGACATCCATTCTTGCAAGGAGCAATGTAAGATAAACTGCTATTTGCTTCCAACATAAGGAGTACCATTTTTGGTTCTACACCTGCTCTTGATGCTGTCAAATTTGCTGTAAATTAAACAACTTAGAGAATAAACTGCTATAATGAAAAAATAATTAATGTCGATTAATATTATATGCTGTTTATAACTTTGGTCAAATTCCCAATTAAAAATATGTTAGTAAATACTTTTCTACTTTTCTCTTGCATAATACCATCAGGTTTTAACTTTTTGTGAAATACTGTAGTACCACTAGAATGATTCTACTTTCCTCTCCAATGTCACTGAAAGGCTCAGAAGTTTTGTCTTTAGCAATAGAAAAAATGAAATCTCTTCCAGGTCCTCTGAATTCCATCTATATGGACAACTTCAACAGTTGGCTTGAATTTAAAAACAAATTGTGACACTGTTCAGGGACAGAGCCATTAATGGAGTCATTTAATGTGCTTTGTTATGCATTTTATGAGCTTTCTGTGTACGCTATAGGACATCCAGCATTAACAGCATTGAGTTCCTGGGGGCAGTAGAAACATTCAAATAATTTTGTGCCAGTATCCTTTGTGTTCATCTGTGTGAATTCATTCATTCATTTGTGGTGAATGGGAGGTTGGTTAGTCTAAACCCTTCCACTGACTTTCTGAGTTTTGCAATAGATTTAAATGCAGGCAGGTTCAGGCCCTATCACAAGTTGTCTCCTTCCCACTTTGCTGGCAAGGTAACACGTGCTTACTCTTCTGTAAGGCATTGGCCACATGCATATGAGGAAAGAATTCAAAATACAAAACCGTTTTAAAATAAATAAATAAATAAAAACCTTATTTAATCAACCATGCTCAGCAAAAGTTTTCTGTGCTTCACTGGAAGAAGAATTGAATCACATCTAGTTCCAATTTGGAAAAAGGACTTTTAGATAATACAAAGCCTTTACCTGGCAAATATCCAGGCTGAGCTTAATTTGAGTCACTGTCTAGCAAGCCTTGGTGTCTAAAAGTTTATCAGACATTAAGGAATATTTTGCAAATTAATCTCTCATACTTGTCACTTAATACTGCTATCTTCCTAGACCTTCCTTTGCAAACAAGAGGTTTATCTCAGTAAAAGTAATATATTGTAATTAACTGGATGAGTTTATTAATTAGCATTATCAAGCTTTTAAATGCAATGTAATGGTGAAAGGCCTCCCAAGGCCTAGCCTTGCTGGAGATGGTTGTGTTTTCATACATCAATCTGAAGAGATAAGAGGGTTCAGAATGATTAGTGCAACTGGTGCCTCTCTATTTCATCACTTTACAATCCTGCGATTTGAGTCATCAGCTTTATCTGCATTAACAGGTGGATTTAATCCTGAATTTTACCTTTTTTCACTCATTTTTGGTAGATTTGGGAAGGCAGTCCTATATGGCCCAAATCCTGTGTCTTCATCAGATTGAACACGTGTTCCAAACTCTACATAACATTTCAGACTACCCCATATATATCTCTGGTGCTACAAAGAGCCTTCCACTCTTCCAGTAGCTGGTTTCACATTTGTGAAGTCTTTTTCCCTGGACTCTATTTGCTGTTGGACAATTTCTGACTGACTGTGAGAGGATAGTAATGCTCTGCTGGCTTGTTCCTTATTCCATTCAAACAAGTTTCTCACCCAAAGGATTACCTAGACCAAACCCCCTCAGCTACCCAGCCCTTTGGCTACTGCTGCAGCCTACTCAGCCATGAAAGAAATGTAAGGGCAAGGGCATCAAAACATCTACTATTCAAGCTTGGCCTTAGGGCTGCCCTCAATCTAACTTTTACTCTACCAGCATAGATCCCATTTGGGTATTTTCCTCCTTGGAGTGGCCTGAGCTTCACTGAGAAGTGAAGCTACACTACACAGAGAAGTGACATCAAGATAGGTAAGACCATTACTCCACCAGTAGTTATGAACTGGCCAGAATTTATGTGAGGACTCAAAGGACAATATGAAGTTTGAGCTCCTGGTGTCATGGACTGTGTGATGTTGTTCTCTATATCTCTTGTTTGACACTTTGATTTAAATTTGATCAACAACTGTCCTGCAAGCACTTTTAACCTTCTATTGAATTGGAAAATCAGGAAAAAAGGAAAGTATCTTGGGTTATCTGCCAGCATATTCCACTTTGTTTGGAGAAAAGCTTAAACCCTCTCTTCCTGCTTTATTTGACGAGTCATGTTTCTTGTTAAATACTGACAACCAATCCTAGAAATACCAGTTATTAATATCTGGTTATTTAGGCTGTTATGTTTATATGTGTCAAAAAGGTGTTGTTCATATCTGTAAATGGCAGAGAAAAAGGACAGTACATGGCACTGTTGAAAATGGCTCTAATGAGGAGAATGGTATCAACTGTTGCCTGGAGATCACAGTACTGGAAATTGTAGAGAATTATATGTTGGCACACCAAGGGTTCAGGCCAGCAGTAAAGGCAAGGGCATGTTTGTACCAGGCATGCAGGTGTCCAGGTGTGTGTCAGATCAAGCGTAGCCCTGTGCCATCAAAGGCACCTGCACAGGTCTGCTCCATATCTGGCTGCACTCACTTATTTTCAAGGTGCTGCCCCCTTGCAAACACCATCTCTCCTGCCAGTTTTGTGTTTGGGACTGGTTAGTGTCCTAACAGTATAGAATAAGAATAAATCTCAGGCTGGTGTGGGTGAGGCTGTGTGTTGTGGAAGGATGGGGAGTGGAGCCCCGTGTTCCCTGGCCTGAATTGCTTTGCCTGTCACTGCAGTCATCCCTTGGGCTTGCAGCTTTACTTGGTCCTGTAAGCTGTGGTTTGGCTGTTGCAGAAAGATATTGGTGGGAGTTACTGTCCCAACCTCAGCAGAGACTGTTGCTGTAAGCAGCTGCCTACTTCTCCCCAGAGGATGTTGCCTATGCAGCGAGAGCAGCTGGCATCCAGAAGAAGGCATGGACGCAGGTTTTCTTCTAATAAGACTATGTAAAAAACTTCATTTATAATGCTTTCTAGGAGGTGGGTTTAATATGTTCTTTTCCTCATGATATGCTTTCATTTTGTTTCTACTTTATGGCTGTGGAGAAAATACTGTTTTGCCTGACCCATGAGTGCAATAGCACTATGGAAAGAGGTTTAAAGTTCTAATAATATTGGAAATCTAGCCATGAACTCAGTTCTGCAAAAAAGAAATCCAGACAATTATTCATGGGGTGTGATCTAAACTTGACCACTTTTAGTATTTTAAACTGGTATTTCAGGAATAAAGCAGTTAGTGAAATTCAAATGCCCTGTGTCTTCAGGCATCTTTATTCAAGCAACCCCCGTGAGCAGGCCTTTTTCTGTGGCTGTATCTCTGTTCGAGGCTTGCATTCCCACAGGGGATGGATCTATGCAGCACACCATAAGAAATAATTTCATGCACCAGTGCAGTCTCTTGAAACTAATTTAACGTCCTATTTTGTTGCAGCCCTTCTTTGTGGTAACAGGCACAGCTTACAGTCCCTCTCACATGCTGGCCATCTTCTTCCTTCTTTTTTTGTTTTTGTTTTGGTTTTAGTGCTTAGCACTTAACTGTTTATATTAGCAATGCTGCTAATAAATGAGGTCTAGTATAAATAGGTAATCATTATCTTTTTCCAGGTGGTTAATGGGGGCTCCTATTAGTATCAGCATGGACTATCCAGGAGTGTTTGTTTACACACATGAAGTTGTCCTCTGGGGTGCTCTAAAAAGAA
This sequence comes from Poecile atricapillus, assembly GCF_030490865.1. Lineage (NCBI taxonomy): Eukaryota > Metazoa > Chordata > Aves > Passeriformes > Paridae > Poecile > Poecile atricapillus. The sequence goes on along the minus strand of NC_081260.1, from coordinate 10,747,620 downwards.
TGTAGAATGACAATTTAGAGTGTCTAACCAAGGCCTGTTTTATATAGGTTAGTCTTCAAATAATGCAAAGTAATTCAAAGGGTCAGTATTTCTGGTGTACACCTAGTTTATTTTTATTCTGTGAATTAACTGAGAATATCACCACAAGCTCTACATCTGTGTATCAAAATTTAATCTTAATTATTACTCCTATATTAATTAAGTTGTTGCTAGCAATGTTTTTTTGGTCCAATTCTTTCTCCCACCTTATCTCAAATATTTTTATCTTGTCTCTTTTTGAGGTCTCACATAGGGATTTTCAGAATTCTTTGGAGTGGGAGTCTGCTGATTTCTCTTCAAATGTGTGCTGCTAATCACTTTGGGATGGATTAAAAGGAATGCCTAAGTGAGACTTCAGCAGTAGGTACTTGACTCCAAAACTGAGTTACTAAAAAGCCTTCAGCTAATGCTAATCTTGGAGGCACTGGGGTGCCTGGGTGTGAGACAAAGCACCATTTTCCCATGCATGGAGCAGGGGTTTTCACCAAGGTGCTGTATCTCAAAACTTGTTTTCAAGAAGCAGGTTTTCTAAAGGGAGCATTCATGACCTGGACTCTCTGCAGTAAAAGAAAATGGATTCTCCTGCCTTTGGAAAAATCATGGCCTCAAGTTGTACATCAGAGTTAAAATAAGGTTCTCAGAGGCCTGGTGTGGTGGCTGCCATGAGAAATGAGGCCACTTAACAAGCATTAGAACATCTTCTTGGGGACCCCTCCCACCAACCTGCAAATGTAACTGAAATGTGGGATGCTGCTGAGGTGTCTCTGTGGCAGGCACAGCTTGCTGGCTCAGTGGTGGCCAGCCTGGGTGTCCAGCTGTGCCCTCTGGGTTGCTGGGTTCCCAAGATCGATTTGGGCCCATGAATGCTGACTGGGCCACCCTAAACCTACAGTCTTTCCTACAGAGAAAAATTTACCATATGTTTTCATCTGAGGTGATGTATAATGCTGAAGATTGACAGAAGCTTGTGAATGAAGGTTTTTTTTGCTCAAAACATTCAAAATGCAACCAAACCTTCTTCATTTTGGCCAAGATCAATACTGTGAGTGTAAGGTCAGTTATATAAGCTGGAAAATGGGGTGAGAAGAAAAATACCAGGTTGTTAATCTGTGTGTTAACAGTGTTTTTAAGTCTTTGTGGTCAGCTCTCATCTTCAGTTAGTTCCTTTTATAAAACTTCTGTTCAGTTGTGGGAGATGACATAGAATATCACTGGAAAAGAGCTAACAATTCAGAATCTGTTAGTGGATTTCATAGTTAGTGTATTACTAGGGTCATAGCACTTCCCATAAAGGAAAAAATGTCCAAGATCAAAACAAAATGCATGAAGAATACTTAATAAATCCTGTATTATTCACATAAGGCTCAGATGTAAATATAAACCTTACATTTTAGTATAAGGAAATTGCCAGGATGTAACTTGCATAAGGATTTGGAGAAGTGCTGTCTTTGTTTCATCTTTAAGTCTAATGAGAAACTTTTTCTTACTTGAAGGAGTGGCCAGTTCACTATTTTTCTCCATCACTAGAGGGCTCAGATCACTTTCAGAATGCTGTGCATCTGAGCCAACTTTGGTATTTAAACAGTCCTTCCTCTCAGTGTAACTTGCGTACAGAGGGAGAGGCATTTCAGTTCTTCACGTGCTGAAGCGTTGCTACACTTCTGAATTGCCTTTCTTCTGCTATTAGGAAGTCCTAGACAAGCATCTGAGAACTTGGCTGTGTTCTGCCCTGTGGCATTTTTGTGTTCATATTTTTTTGAATTTGATATGATCTCTTTAAATCTCTTGCATTTCGAAGGGGTGTTTTGAGGTGTCTTTGAAAATATATTTTAAAGCTAGCAGATGTGTAAGCATATCAGAACATTTAAATCTCTGGACAGCACCAAGTTTCTACAGTTCAGTCAAGATTAGGAAGCATTTCTTTGGTGAGAGGGTAATCAAGAACTGAAACAGGCTTCCTAGAGAGGTGGTTGATTCTCCAAGACTGTCAGTGTTTAAGAGGCATCTGGACCATGCTTTAACTTTTGGTCAGCCCAGATGATCACCATAGGTCTCTTCCATCTGCAACAGTCCGTTCTAATCTAAAATGTGAGATGCTATCCTGGTACATGACAGAATGAGCCATTAGCGGTGAGACAGGTTTTCACAAGTCCACCGGAGTGTTGTGTTGAGAGACTTTACTCAGAAAGGCAACATTTCCCCTTCAGCTGTAGCATCTGATGGCAGCTTCTGAGAGGTTAAGTGAACTGCCAAATGACCAAGGGGAAGAGGAAAATAAAAGTGGACTGAATCTAGCTCAGCTTCCATGAAGACAACTAAAAATACCTTACTACTTAAATGGGAACAGGAATGAGCTCTCAATATAGTTATAGATAGTCTCAGATGTAGTTCAGGTCCTTTCTCTTGGAGTCCTAGTGCTAGAAAAAGAAAGAAAGGGAAAATTGACCCAAATTCCTTTGACAGCTTCTTTATATGAATTCTTAGACTGTGGCTACGCTACTAGGGAAGTAATGAATGGAGCATGGGAGTCTGTGTGATTGCTCCAGTCTTTATTCAGACTCTTAAACCGTGACTTTCAGAGTCTGCACGCAAGCCTGACTTGTGGGAGTTTCTACTGAATGTGTAGGCTTATATAGCCTACCCTCTAGCAAAACAAATTCCTAAAAAAGTCTAAAATCTTGATGGTTGCATCACTTTCAAACCTCTCATGTTCTTAGGCATTGAATCTAAAAGAAATGGAATGAATCAGTGACTGTTATAAATATCTTTAGTGCTTCATATAATGTGAGTAACAATTAAATGTGTCATAAATGATACCTAGGTATTCTGTTGTGTGGCTGAATTAAATTAGTAGTTTTGTATTTGTCTCATGTAAGTTCCTGGCTTATTTCACATCTGGAGTATTGTTGAACCCAAGTCAAAATTACTTTTATTTTTCATAATAATCCCATTGGTCAGAAAGCATGAAGTATTTTAGGGATATCTTGGAGGAAAATTAAGATGTGCTGTTAACCAAAAAGACCAAAATGCAATCAGTGCTCTGTTATGTCAGTGGTGAAGCTGGTCTAAAATTGCAAGTGAGGAATGTTTCCAAGCTTGGAGTGATTGGCAGTCATAGCACTAGCAAATGAAAAGAAAATTCAACAAATAATTTATTTATCATTGGCATTGCTTTGTTGTGAGCTTTCAAGTAGCTAAAGTGAAGCCTCTCTGAGCTCATATTTAGCTACAGGAGGTGCCAGTGTGGCAAAGGCTGGTTCTGACAGAGTGTCATCCCTGAAGTACACAGTACATTCCCAGGTAAAATTGCAAAAAACTGTCTGCCCATGGATCAGATTTTGAAGGTGCCTATTTTGCAGTCCTGTACTCATGTCACTCAATGTACTCAATGAGAAATTGTGATGGCCACTTCATTTTGTTGTACAAAAGACCCAGATGGGTGTTATTTTTATTCTATACGTTGGGTTCTGGGAGGCCCTTTGAAGAAGAACTTCCCAGTAATAGCTAGCCAGTACCTTGCCATGAATTAATTTGGAGTTACAACCTGATTTTTTTAGAGTATTACCCTACAGTTCCAGACTTTTTAATTGTTCTTGGTGCTTTCTAGAACATATAGAGATGCAGTTTCAGTTATCCATTTTCTCTGATAACATCAGTAAATGGATTAAAAGGGTTTTCCATCACTGTAGATCTTCACAAGACCCATTTCATCTGGGTTTTGATACAGGAGTGCTTAACAAAAGTACAGGTATCTGTGTATTTTTCTAAGTCTAACGAAGAGAACTTCCTTTACTTTGCAGAGTCAGAGAAGCTGTGTCTTAAATTATTTTGCTATCATTCCATGGTTAGGGATGTGTTGGCAATGATTTTTTGGCTCCTTTGATTTTTGTCCACTCCCCCAGAGTGGACAGCTTCTGCTCCAGGTGAGTATGAGACACTCATTGTAGGAGGCTTCATAGCCTGAGCAGTTTTTAACTCTGTCATGATGCTTTTTGTTTTGCTTTTGATCTTTCAGTTAAGCCACTGAAACACGTCTTAAGACTTGTTTTCTGCACAAATTAAGATGATGGGTTTTTCTGAAGTTGTACTTTTTATTAAAGTGACAGTCAAGTAGGAAAGATTTTGTTCAATGATTTTATATTATGATGCACAGGAAATTGTACATTGAGACACTGGATAATTTTGTCTCCTGCTAAGGCTGGAACTGAAATGTTGAGAATAGTCCTGCCTTGCACCCTCCTACTAGCTCTTATGCCCTCCTACTAGCTCTTATTCCCTCCCACTAGCAGACCTCAAGATTTTCTGGAAATTTGCTACCACTCAGGTGCTGGTTCACACTACTGCTTATTCCATCAACAATTTTTTCTTGGTATTTTTGTAATTCTTGTAAAGTTACTACCACACCATTTATCGGTAGTTAAGAGCCTTGTTTTTTATTTCTGAATATAATCACCCCATGCTTGAATAAATTATGCCAGTGTTCAGACAAGAGCCAAAGCTGGCCAAACACTTCTGAATGCAGATAAATTTATTTTATTGACCCAAAGGGTGGAGGGATGGATCTCTGACTCAGATCCCCTCTCTGCTGACAAACTGTGAGCTTGCAGCTGGGAAAGTGCTATGAGAGAGAAAAATTTAGGCCAAAGTAATCATGTCTGTGGAGCCTAGCCAGAATTTGTGAGGATAATCTACCTAAGACAATGTCAAAGCTTTACCTCAAAAAGTGAGAGGAGAAGAAGTATTGCTAAAAGATGAAACTTCAAGAGTATCAGCATGATCATGTATGATGCAAGTATTGGACATAGCAGTGGGAGCAGAGTGGTGTTTCTGTGACCTGATTAAGACTGTCATTCATCATGATTAGAACAAGTTCAGAAAAATGCCAGTGAGGGATAGAAATAGGCAAGAAGTGTACTAGGAAATGAAGTGGGAGACCCAATTATAGTTGAAGGTTAGGTGCTTTAAAATGGGAATGACTGAATCATGCTAGTGTTCTAAGAGGAGAGACTAGAAAATGCCAGAAGCAGCTGAAAGGAACTTCAAGGAAAGAGAAAACAAGGGATAGAAAATAGAAGTTGCTATGAGATTAGTAAGCACCATGAGCACCTCTCTGAAGAGGTCTAAGAAGACTGACTGAGGGGAAGAGAAGGGCCAAGCTCGGAGGTAAGATGGCATGTATATGGTTTGACATGGAGGGAAAGATAGGAGATTCTTTGTGAAGAAATGGCACCACAGGTAACTTACCTGAACGGCTGACATGTATACATCTCTTGTACTCCTCCACCACACTCCTCAGTCTTTCCCAAAATCTGCACTCTTTTGTAACACTTTCTGCTTTATATTATGTTCCTATAAAATTACTTTTAATGATGTAATGGATTGTCTCTATAGTTTTCCTTCTCTTGGTCCAAAATGATGAAAAAATAAAGCCCCACTATTTCTGTCATTTGATCAAGAAGAGAGAGAGGACATATCTTGTGCTGGTGACATTTTTGTACTCAGTGGACTTTGTCCTTTCTAATGATGCATCAGAGTGTCATGCCCCAGTCTGCTCTGATGAGACATATGCAAACAAGTGCCAGGAACAGGGCAGGATGTCATAGAACATCACAAGAATGAAAATGATACGTTTTTTAAATTTTATATTTGATAGTGTTCTTACATGAAAAGTATGGGAGTTATTTTGGGTTTCATTAAGACAGTGTTTCTCATACCTGTGTCTGTTACTGATGGTTCTGCCACCTTGTCACTGCCTGGAGCATCCATTGCCAAGCTCCTGCTCCAGCCTCTGCCTGCTGCTGACAGCAGATAGTAGCAGTAGGTTCCTGCTTCTGTTTCCACCTTCAACCACTAAATAAGTTTTCTGTTTTCTACTAGAATGAATGAACAGCAGGTTTGATGCAGTTTGGGTTTGAGTTGCTTACTCTGTTGTACCGTAAACCATCTGTAGGTTCTCAGTGTATGCTCACAAAATGCAGTCTGTCATTTTGTGGGCATTTAGATGTTACTTTCCCTCAGGTGAAAAGTACTTAGTAGCTATGTGGACTCTCCTTCTTAACTGCAGTACAGACGAATTATAGCCTTGCCTCAGCTGAGAGTGCTTAAGCCAATGGCTGAAGGGCACTACATTTAAAATTATGGTGTGAACAGGCTCTTACTGTCTTCTCCCGCCCTTGAAAGTGACTGAAAAATGTCTAGGAAAGTAGCATTTTTGATAAAAAGCTTGGACTTTTAGGTTGATACATTTTTTTTCATAAAGGAATAATCTATTAGGAAAAAAGACAGTTCTGGGTTCAGAAACTCTGCTCAGAAGAGCTGTAGTTTGTACCTGCCTAATGCCTTCATTCTCCCCTAGCTTGGGTTCTCTGTGGTCCTTGGTTCTTTGCAGTGCACCACAAGTTACGCAGTGAGCTGGAGCTGTATCAAGAAACATCTGTCAGTTGCAAGTGAGAGTCTCCGAGAGGCATTTTTGAAATTTCCAATTTTATCTCTCATGTTGATGTACTTCAGGTCTCATCCCAAATATGGACCAATGCTTCTAGTTCCTGCTCTAAGCAGGATGAAATAATGCCATGGACATCTTCAGTTCAGGTAGAATTGGAGTATTTCTGGTGTTCAGTGACAAACAGTCGTGGCAGGTAGTTTAACCTCCTCCCAAACACAAGTGCAAAGATGCCTCCAATTCTTTTCTGACATAAGAGGAGTGAGTTTGTCTAATGAACCACTTATACCACTTTCTGTAGCACTTTTATTTTCCTTAAACAGCTATCATCCAAATTTATTTATTTATTTATTTAGTCTGTGAGGTCCAGTGAATCTTGGAGCTGTGTGTGTGGGTGTTTCCCTGAAGGAGTTGCCAGCGAAATAGATACAGCTGAGCTGACTGCAGCACTTCTTTCTAGAGCAGAGCTGTCAAGAGGATGAATGAATACTATGGTAAGGATGCAGTTTATATTTAGTTTAAGGAAGAAAACAGCCCTCTGTTTGTGATCAATCTAGAATTGAAAGTGTCAGTCACAGAGTAGACCATGTTAGTCCATGATTGCACAACTGCAGCACCTTCTGATTAGTCATGGTGGGGAACAGGCTTCTAAAGCAAATTCCAGGGCACTTCTATTAAAATGAGAGCCTTATGAACCTAAGATGGATCTGATTGCTCTGACCTGTACTGTGTAAACCTGAGCCTGTGTGCTAGGCTTGAAAAGGCATTAATTTCCATGAGAAAAAGGATATCTGTATCCACATCTAATAAAGACCTCTTTTCCCAAGAATTTTCAGAGCTGCAAAATTCTTAGGTCAAACCATGCTTGATCCTAACTGTGCTCAAAAATGATGTTCAGGCTAGTAGAGGTAGCAAAACCACCTTGCAAATGGGCATTCATTAGTACCAAGTTTCTGCAAAGTGCAGTTTATCTAAACTGAATGTCCATTCTGGGAGGGTTGTTTGTTCTCTTATTTCATTTCAGCTGAATATTGATTATGACTATGTATACTGATTATGAATATGTAATTATTATCATGAAAGTCTAATCCCTGGGAACTGTTGGTCGCTTATTGTATGTTCATTTGGCTACAAATGCTTCTCATTTTCCATTTGTATTTTATCATTTAATTGCTTTACTCCATTCACCCTCACCCTTTTTTTGATCTCCTGTTAATCATTATTTGGAATGAGAATTAGCCCTTAAGCAAACAGTGCCCCAAATCTATCTTGCTTCTTTATGTGTAGCAATGACCTTGTGTTGAAAAGAAAAAGAAAAAAAAATAGCTATCTCTCTAGATTTATAATAAAAAATTCTCTTAATTATATTTGAAAATTGCAGTTGAAAAAGAATCTTAACATTTATTCATATTCTAAATCAACAGATTCTATATTTGAAAGACCTGAGATTCTATAAAGTCCTGATCTTCTGAAAGTCTAGTGGAAACCTTTATTTAAAAATAAAATAAACTCCAGATCTCATTTTCTGAAAGAGATCTAGCTGTCTATTATGCCTCTGTTCTTTGAAGGGAACCAAGTTTGTAAGCATCACTTTTCAAACTGAAAGTTGGCACCCAAGGCAGTGATTTATCTGGAAAATTTGACTCCCAAAATCATGTGACAAAACCCCAGTCTCTGCCCTGGAGCTGTTTGAAGTGGCTTATAGAACAGCAAGAGGAATAAAGGAAAGTTATCAGGGAGCTGTCTGTGATCCACTTTGGAAATCAGGTAGCTCTGCAATGTCCCCCTGGCCTGGGCAGTTGTTTTGTTCCCAGAGATGTGGATGTGAGGGTGAGGTGGTATCAGGACTGTCCAGAGTCCTATGAAGAAGGCCAGCACAGGCATGTGGGTATTGGGTTTGCAGGTTGCACTGTCTGGTAACTCTCTGCACCATTATGCCAACAGGTGCTGCTTAGTGCCCACTTCAGAGAGGCAATCCTCTTAGTCAGTAGCATGACGTTTTCTTCTCTGAACTGAACTGGATTTGTAAGCCCTTAATGTTAAAATTTTTGTCTAAAATTAATGAGCATCCACCCCCTTAAAAATCTCATTAAAATTTGTTTTTGGCAGGTTGCCTCCCAGAGTCTTGACAGCACTTTGGGTGCTGATGATCTGATCAGTGTCTTCTCATTCCCTCCTCCTTCCCCATCTGTTTGTATCCACCTCTTGTGTTACAGAAATAAACCGTTTGGGGTGAGAACTGGTTTTTCTCTTTTTGCTTGGTGCAGTGCTTTCTGGTGCACAACTTCTCTGCAGTATGATTTAGCCTCTGCTGGTTGCTGCTGCACCATCTCCTCAGCCAAGCCAGTTCCTTGAGCTGCAGGCTGCCTGCTGCACCACACAGCCATGCAAGTGATGGCTATGCTTACCTGTCCACAACCTGCCTCTCAGACCATCTACTCATAGCAATGACTCTGGCAACTTACTTAAAGTCTGAGGCTGAAGCAAAGGGAGTATTGAGAAGGTGAAAGAAGGTATGGAAGACCAGAACCTGTGGATCTTGTTGGGAAAAATGAGGTCTGGTCCCACCTCTTCAGTATAATCTGCACTGCTGCCAAATCATGAAGTGGGGAGTGACAGGAAGCTTGTGCACAGTAAATATGAAAATATAGTTGTATTTTAAAAAATTCCAAGATACTTCCTAAAATGCTGCTGTCTACTGATTTAGCATGATCTGAGATGATAAAAGGAATAAAGGAAGGAAACTGAAGGCTCAAACAGCCAACACCAGGAAATGCTGCACTTATATGACTTTGTATGTTAAGGATTCATGAAACAAAGCTTTAGGGGTTGCAGCCATCAATTAAAAATGCTTATTTTAAACAAACAAGAAGTAATAGAGACAAATGCAAGTGAGAGAAAGTACAAATCAATGGTTCTTCAGTAGCCCTTTATTGAGCTGTAAAGCTTGTTTGTCTGTAAGCAACTTTACAGCAGTCAGTATAGTCATGTCTATACAGTTGACTTCTGGAAATTAGTGAGATGGTTGTTGTTTAGGAATATCAAAGAACTATTGTAGTCATTATATAGCTTTGGTGAACAAATCATTAATAGTCTTGAAAACAACCGGGGGCAGATAACATAATGAAGTACTCCTAGGATGTTTCTGTTTTATCAGACAGCAGTTATAAGCAAAAGGCAAAATTGGTGCTTCTATCTAGTTTTGTTTAAAACAGCAGGAATGAAGAAAGAATTATCAGGATGTGAAATGCATTAACTCATGGTAAAAAAATTCCTTTCATCTTGAGTTTGGCTGCTGACTGTTAATAACTGAGATTAATGCTACAGGAAACAAAGCAGAAATGTTAAATATAATGACATTTAAAGAAGAGCAATGACCAGTTTATTAAATGATATTAGTTTGAACTCTGTGAGGTTTGCAAATGGAGTTTCAGATGCATTTTAAGATACTTTTGACTCATCTAAATCATCACAGAACTAAATTACAACATATCCTGTAAATGAAATCTGGTCTCTGTATTATCTTCTCTAACAGATTAACATACTCCTAATTTTTAAAAAGGACTCAAATGTCCCAATTGTAAAATTCTGTGTCCACAAAAATTGCTACATTAACAGCTTTCCTGTGTGAATACATTGAAATAGATGCTGCTTTAGCAGTGCACATTCCATTAGGAATGAAATTGAGCTGTGTGTTTCTTTAGCTTTCTATTCTGTCCCATCTCCGTTTCCAGATTTAATTGCAGTTCTCTGACAATGCTCAGTGCTGCTGCTCCCTGGGAAGTACAGAGCCAGGCTGAGAGCAGGGAGAGAGTTTAATAGTTTAGTTCAGCCTCTGGTTTGGTCAGTGGTATGTCATTAGCATGGACCACTCTTCACTCCAGTGAATTGCGTCCTTACAAATTCTGGAAAAATTATCTTTATGAATTCTAAAGCTCGTTACCTTAAGAAAACTGGCCAAAATTGTTGGTGCAGCAACTTTGGCAAAGACAGACACAAGTCCCCTCTTAGTGGGGGGGATAGAAGGAATTTCACCTTGAAGAGCCTGGTTGTCAAAGGTGTTGATTAGAGGTTATAGATGATCATTTGTGTAGTTCAGGGTGCTCCAATAGTTGAATGTATCCTACTTTGTAAGTTTCTGTGGAACCCTAAGGAGGGAAGGGTCCATCTGTGTAGAGGAGGGGACTGTAGAAGGACCTTTGCTCTAAGACAATGCTTCGCCATGGTGAAGTGGAAAAGGATCTTAGAGGCACAGTGTCCTTTACCACAGGCCTACTCCTGCTGCCTTCCTCTTCTTGCTTGAATTGGATTTACTCCACTAATTCCTTCTTCATTAGCATTACCAGTTTCTGTCACCAGCCCAAATGTGCATGTCAGTCTCTCTGATGTGCATCTCTTTCTTCTAATGAATTACTCCAAGGCTAGATAATCCTTATGATCATCTTGCCTGTCCTTCTATGTAGCAGAATATACAGCTTTCCTGAAATGGGCATTTCTCTATAATATTCATTTAATTGGGTGTAATAAATAGTCTTTTAGGCCATAGATATTTCAGAAGAAATCACACTCTAACCTCCAATTAATTGGGAGCAATAAACATATTTTGGATTAGAAAGTTAAAACTAATAGATTCAAATAGGCTTTTGAAGTTGATTAGTAGAAGTAATTAATTTCTATGGCAATTTCTAGTCCTTAGACAGAAGTCTTAGAGGGACACTTGGCCTTTTTTTCCTGCCTAATGCATGTGTGGCTGTCTTTAAGATATAAGCAGGATGTCTTTAGTGTAAAGCTCCTGTATGGTTGTAACCATATCTAACAGCAGTGCAGAACTGTGCATAGTACCACCACAGACAGCTTGGGCCACTGTGTTGTCTTGGTTTGAAAGACAGCTGTCTGCCAAGGAAGGCAGGAACTTTCCTTGGAATGGAGACTATGTGCCATCACACAGCACCTACAGGATGGCCAGGGTATCAGACCCAGCCAGCATAGGTTTAGGAGGGGTATGTCATGTTTGACCATAAAAGGTCTTTTATGACCAGATGACCCACCTGGTAGATGCAGGAAAGGCTCTGGATGTTGTCTACCTGGACATCAGCCTGGACAGGCCTTTGACATTGTCTCCCACAGCACACTCTTGGAAATCTGGCAGCCCATGGCTTGGACAGGAGCCCTCTGTGCTGGGCTAAGAACTGGCTGGATGGCTGGTCCAGAGTGGTGGTGAACGGTGCTGCATCCAGCTGGTGGCCAGTGACGAGTGGTGTCCCTCACAGGTCTGTGCTGGGGCCAGTCCTGTTCAATATCTTCACTGATGATATGGACAAGGAGACTGAGTCCACCATCAGTAAATTTGCTGATGACACCAAGCTGGGAGCATGTGTCAATCTGCTGGAGGGTAGGAGGGCTCTGCAAAGGGACCTGGACAGGCTGGATAGATGAGCCAAGGCAAATAACACCAAGTTAAACACATCCAAGTACCAAGTCCTGCACTTAGGCTACAACAACTCCCTGCAGTGCTACAGGCTGGGGACAGAGTGGCTGGACAGTGCCCAGGCAAAAAGGGACTTGGGGGCACTGGTGACAGCCGGCTGAACATGAGCCAGCCCTGCACCCTGGTGCCAAGAAGGCCAACAGCATCCTGGCCTGGATCAGGAATAGTGTGGCCAGCAGGAGCAGGGAGAACATTCTTCCCCTGTACTTGGCACTGGTGAGGTCACACATTGAGTGCTGTGTCCGGTCCTGGCCCCTCAGTTTGGGAAGGATGTTGAGACATTTGAGTGCGTCCAGAGGAGGTAACGATGCTGGTGAGGGGCTTGGGACACAAACCCTGTGAGGAACGGCTGAGGGAGCTGGGGTTGTTTAGTGTGGAGAAAAGCAGACTTGGAGATGACTTTATCGCTCTTTACAACTTCCTGAAAGGTGGTTGTAGCCAGGTGGGGGTCAGTCTCACTGGCATCAACTGACAGAATGAGGGGGGACAGTGTTAAGCCGCACCAGGAGAAATTGAGCTTAGACGTCATAAAAAAATTCTTCACTGAAAGAGTCATTGGGCAATGGAATCATCTTCCCAAGAAGGTGGTGGAGTCACCATCCCTGGATGTGTTTAAAAGAAGACTGGACGTGGCACTCAGTGCCATGGTTTAGTTGATGAGGATGTGTTAGGTTAGGTCATAGGTTGGACTTGATTTCAAAGGTCTTTTCCAATCTAGTTCATTCTGTGATTATGGGACCCCTTTCCCTCTGAATTATTATAACTTTGAAATGACGGGGTTTTCAGGCACAGTTCTGGGACAGGAGCAGCAGTTCTTTCCCAGTGTGTGTATGTAAAGCAAGGCGCGGCAGCAGCAGCGCGGCAGCCCCGAGGAGCAGAAGCCAAAGCCAGCCCCAGCCGCTCTGGGCTGCGGCACCTTCCCCTTGGCTGCAGTTCCGCTCCCGGCCGGCAGGGGCGCTGCTGGCTCCCGGCCGGGCAGGCGCTGCCAGGATTCCCCCGCGCCTGCAGGGGGCGCTGTGGCGCGGCCGCGGCTCCCTCAGGCGGTGATGGCGGCCGGGCCAGCAGAAGGGATGGATGGGAAAGCAGCTTCCTCTACAAACTCACAGCATGCAGTTGGTCTCAGTGCCCATCTGGATAGTGGAAGGAGCTGTAGCAGGGATCTCAGAAGCAGCACACTTCTGAGCAGGGATGAGCAAAGTCCTGGAGTGGTAGAGGAGATGTATCAGAAAGGCCACAGCTGTAGTTGGAACCACAGGGCATCTGGGTAGGCAAAAGGTGTGGAGCTACAGTGTAGCAAAAAACCCAGAGCGGAGGTAAAGAAACTGCAGGGGTCTGGCTAGTGGCAGCTGGACTCCTGAACACAGGATGGAGAAGCTCCCGGGGAGGGGGAAAGGGCTCAGGATCCCAGGTGCCCTGAGGCACCGGAAGAGATGGTGTAAGTCCCTTTTATAGTGATGTAGCGTGTCAATAAGGTCCCAGTTCAGTGGCTGCTCTCACGAGCAAAGGCTCACCCATGGCAGAAGAAGCAGGACCTAACTGGGCTCCAGCAGTGGCAGCAAATTCCCCCCGCCCCAGTAAGCAGCAATTCCACCGTCCTACTCTAAAGTCCAGAGAGCAAAAGAGAGCCAGGAACTGTGCACAGCCCCTTCCCCCAGCCCAAATCTCAGGATATCTCTGCTCTTTCCAGGAGAATGCCCCTCAGCTAGGACAGTAAAGCCACCTGCACTCCTGCCCTTTCTCTGTGGTTGCTACTTTTGTATCTCTTAAGTACTGGTCGTTATTGTTTCTTAGCAACAAAAAATGGGAGCAAATTCCCTGAGAGAAAGAAACAAAAGGATACCTGTTAGCAGGGGAGCTGTGTTCATGCTGTTTGCAGTGTGAAATGAGGCTTGCCCTGTAGTACCTTGTTGAGAATGACTTGCATCAAACAGTATGAAAGCTGTTCCCTCTTAAGGATAGTGTGAAACTTTGCTCCTGTAAGAGATGAGAAGTAGAAGATGTTCAAATGTGAGGAGAACCAAGGACTGTAAGTGCAAAATGGAATGTGGCCCTTGAACATACTCATTTGGGAGCAGCTTTCGTCATGATGTTGTAATTATTCCTCTAAGAGGAAAATATTCACTAGCGTTTAACAGCAGCTGAAAAAAGAGCAACAGAGAGGATCAAAAAGAAATTACATAAAGGCTGATAGCAAATGGGGGCAGTAGCTAGGGTAAGTACAATTGACCTTACATCTGAAGAATGTGGATTATGGTTTCTCCGGAGCAGGCGATATCTACACTATTTTGTTTAATATCTATCCTTTTTCCATGGTGATAACAAATCTCTAACTCTAATAGAAATTATAATTAGCCACAACAAAATCTTATGTGAAGAAATTATTTCAGCCTAATACAGCATGGCAAAAGAGTTGACATGTCTCTGCTCTTCAGAGGCCCTGTGATCTGCTCCATGGAACCAGTGATTTAACCATATTTAGGGACTTGGTGGGACTGTATGCCCTTTGTTCAAGACTCCTTTTTTAATTAAGAAACTAGAATTGCTTTCTGGCATGTGTTGGCTTATGTCTAACAATATTGCTTACAGCATGTGGGTCTGCTTGTTGACCTTATCTACATAACTTAGAGTTGAGAGGGGGAATGAACAGTGCTGGAGGCTGCTGATGGCTTTTCATGGAATCAGACTTCCTGTGGACTTGCTGTTGGAATGGCTCATGAACTTGGCTCCAATTAAAATCAAGTCCAGCTACATAATGAGTAATTGCTTGCTTTATTTTATAAAACTGTCACTCAGTAAAGTTATGTAACTCATTCTTCACAGGAAAAACCCAAGAGTGATGTAGGAAGCACAACATAGCATTGGGTTGGAAGTGCAATGTATCTGTAGCACATGGTAGATGAACTGAATTTCCTGTTTCTGATGTGTAAGAAGATATGGTCAATGGTGTGCTTTCTTTTTTCCTGTACTGTAAAGCCACTGGTCAAACACAGAAGTCAGCGTAGCGTTGGGATTTTTTTTGTTCTTTGTGTTTGGATCCTTATTTTATGGTATGCAAGAATCTGGTGTTTCACATGACATAGATGGGTCTTTGTTAATATTTGGAAGGCTACTTTATTGATCCAGATGTTACAAATGTGAACTTGAAGTCCACTGGCTTTTACTAATCAGCATTCTGTGTGCGTCTAGACTTCAGCCTTTTTTTTAAAGATAATAAAATATGTTTCTAATACCATTTGTACTGCTGTGTTCATATTCACTTAAATGCTGCTTCTTACCAATTCAAGTACAACAGTATGTGGAGATAGAGGAAGAAATGTTTCATTGAGCAGATTATCAAAACCTGAGAGGAGAAAGTAGTTTTCCAGATGACTTGATCCTGCAGCATGTCACTAAAAGTATGAGAGAGCACCTAAGAAAATGGATGCAAGGTTCTGGATAACATAGCCTAAATAAAGTCTGTCTGGACTGATGTTCTGTTGAATATGAAACCATCTGCTATAAGGGAAAAATACCGCAAATGGGAGAGTACTCTTAGTAGGGATTGGAGATTGTTTTGGTTGTGACAGGGTATATAAGATGGTAAAAAGCAGTGGCTGATTTTTGGCTTCCACTGTCAGTATGTACAACCGTCTACAACTGCAGTCAGACAGAGGTTCTAGGATAAATTGAGCTGGGCTCCAGTCTGTGGAAATGGGATTTCTAACACCTTTGTGCACTGAGGTATAGAGCTCTGGTGGACTTCCCCATCCTGGCACAATGTACATGTGTGTGTGTGTTGTGCTCACACTTCACCTGGCTTGATCCATTTTGGGCAAGTAACTCCTGGTGGCTGGGGATGAGTGTAGAGGTGCAGAGCAGCTGAATAAAATTCAGACAGAATATGCTAGTTAGACATCTTTCTACTACACCAAATTTGGCCTTATATAATTCAGCATTTGATAAAGAATTTAAACTTATCAATGGAGGAGTAATTTGACAGAATGCCCCAAACTGACTGTCTGCATTTTTTCTGTCTTATTTTGATAAATCCTGTGTAGTATCTCTGCTTCATATAACAGCCATAAATTAAGATTTGCAATAACATTTACCTGGTCTTTCAAAGGAATGAAAGGTTTCTTAGCAGAAACCTTAGAGAGCTGGTTTTCCATATTGGCTGAAATACCACAGGAATGCATTCCCTTCTACATTTCACTCCAAAGCAAAATGGATGCATCAAAAATAATTTCCCCATCCTGAATCTGTATTAAAAATATATATAAAATAGTATATATATATAAATATATTAGAAATATTTGCTTGCTTTGGCTTTTTATGAAAACAGAGAAAAGGTTACAAATTGGAATATTGTGGGTTTTAAAATATGAGAAAATAGTATATAATTCAAAACTCAGTTAAAATGTTATCTTCGAACTTGGTAATTCTCTTTTGTTCCAAGGGACATTTTTAGGAACTCTGCAGTCTTCTCAGTGCTTAAAAGATTGCTTTTCAGTAATCTATGTTGGGAGATTAGTCAGTGAACACATAATTTTCCATAATCATAAAAGACAAGAGTTTTGAATAGTGGCCTCAGACTCCCTTGGGTCACTCAAATCTTAAATTAACTTCTTTTGGTTTGATAGTTGGGTTTTCTTTAATCTTCAAAATGTTTAAGAACACCATAAGGCTAGCTAGCAGGAATTTTCTCTTGTCTATTGAATCTCACTTACAAGGATTAATGGAGAGGAAATGGGAGCTTTTGTTGTAGAAACTGAGTGAATCTTATGGCCTCTATAGCAAACTGTTTGTTGATTTAGTAGAAATTGAGCTTCACTAGCAGGGTAATTCATCAGCATGAGACACCAGTAGTACTGTATGTGCTGAAATCAATTTTGTATGAGGTTCAGAGCACACTGAAAATCTTATGCTTTAGGAGATCTTTCTGGGTATGACAGAGAAGAATCAAGTGATTACCATAGACTGAAGAAAACAAGAGTACTAAAAGCTGTATTGAAGTATTTCCATTTTCTGAAAAACTGCTCAGGGAAATTTTTATAATGTTGAACTTCTCAGACAGTAAGCTTGTAGATGAAAAATGTCAGAAGCACCATTAACTGGAAGCAGTTTATATGCTGGTAGATGATGTATGAGTGCGATAGGCCATGATGGTCAGCACACAGCCCAGCAGAAGTTCTGCCTGGCTGCTGCTGAGGGATGAGAGACTATCAGTCCTGTGCTCCTTTTCTCCCTGTGCTTCTGGAAAGGCTGTGGAAGGGTGCCCATGCAGCCACCAGTAGCCGGGTGACTGTTGCTGGGTGTGCCACAAAGGGACATAAAATGTGAATCAAGACACAAATGTTGAGGGATGATGAGGGGTGGGAAACTGTGACTATATCCAGTAATGAAGAAAACTACCCAAAGTTTTACCTCCTGATATTTGGGTACGTAAAAGCTCTCATTAATTTGGCAAGGCTGTAAATGAAAAGGGGCCCATGGATGGGAGTATGACTAGCTGTGTCCCATGGGCTCTAATTATCTTAAAAAGAAATCAAGTTTCTGAAATCTGTCTTTTCCTTCAGACCTCACTGTATATATATGTTCAGAGGAAAATTAAGACATATTAGTGCAAAAGAAATTAATTCCATGCTAAATTTGGACTGCATATACACATTTTCCCCTATTTTATAACTGGTCAAGCTGAACAATTCACATGAAAAACTGCTTACAGCTGAATGCTTAGGGCATAAAAATTAGCCACAATTGGAAGTTAGTAATATCATATAATGAGACAAGCTAATGTTTGTGCTAACAAAAAAAGTATTGATTAAACTCTTCACACCATATTGTTGCATTCCTCATATTTAGGTTCTTGCTAAAGATTCCCTGAGATACATCAGCTTTCCATTAATCCCAAAATCATTCTTGGCTTGAGTTTCTGTAGACAGCAATTTTGCAATGTGTGTGCTTTGTAGCTTATCAAAAGCCTGATGTTAGACTTGCTCATAGTAGTATTAGAGAACATTTATTAGCACTGTCATTTCTAGAGCAAAAGAATGTAACTGGGAGCATTGTGTCCTGGTGATGGTCTGTGACATACTGAGGCAAGGGGAAAGTGCTGCATAAAGCCTGTGCCAGGCTGTCTGGTCCCAGGCTTCTGAGGTAACCTGTGAAACCATACATGTAAATAGGATTGTTTCATTTTCAAAGAAGAAATTGTGTCTGCATGTTTAAGAGTACTGCACTTTAGGAACTCTAACTCGAGGGAGGGATGACTGCAATCTTGTGGTATTCCTGGTAGTTAAAATGTGTTGATGGACATAAATGATTGCTCTGGCTTAGTTCTGAGATTTGTCTTCCATGCTTTCTTCTCCCCCCACCACCAAGGGAGAAAAATTAACCCCATTCCATCTGTCAGACACAGACAAAGTTCATAAATTTGTATTCAGAGAGTAGTTCCTGATTTATAGCTGCTTACAAAAGTTGGCATTTTTGTCAGAGGGCTCTCTAAACTGACTAAACTGGGTTTTGCTATTTCCCATTTTCAGTCACCCCTGTGGTTCAGAATGAATGGAATGGGAGCTGGGAAACCACAGGGTCCATTTTGGCTGCTACCCAGATGATGTTGTGAGCTTTTGGAGCTGCTTCTTGCCCAGCAGAGAGGTCCTGCAGCCAGAAAGTCACTGTGCTGCCAGGAGCTGCAACAGAGAAAAGCCAGGATGAACCAAGGGGATGGAGAGGCTTGGCTATAGTATGCCACACTTCATTGCTTATTTATTGTACAAATCTTTAAGATGGGCTAATGGAGAACGGGGGAACTAATCCCGTGGGTGTTGAATCTCTTCTGATAGCAAGAAATGTTAGCATAAAATTGCAGCAAAGTGGGACGGCCTCTAAAAATTTTCCTTGGAGTAAGCTGTTTTCCCCCTACTGTGCAAAACAACTAGAAAATTTCCATTATAACCATGCACTTTGCCCAAGCTAATCGCTTTGTATCAGAGACTGATTTGTCTGAGTAGCCTTCCTCAGAAGACAGAGAGTGAAAATTTTGCATGCTTTAAATTTTACCTTTGAGTTATGTCCTAGAATTTTTGCTCTTTGTCATGTTAGTAAGGAGATAAAGACAGAAATTTCCTATGGAAAAATGGAATAAATAAACACACTACTGAATATGGCCCATGAAATTGAAATTGCTATTACATAGATAATTTTATTTTTATTCTTTTCTTACCAATAGATGGATCCCCTTCTAAATTCCCCTGGAATATCTCAGAACACACAGAAATGTGGTGATAATATTCTTAATGTTGTAATTTTCAAAGGGCTGGAGCACCTACCCAATGAAGATAGGCTGGGAGAGTTGAGGTTGTTCAGCCTGGAGAAGAGAAGGCTCCAGGGAAACTTTAGAGCACCTTCCAGTACCTAAAGGAGTTACTAGATATCTGGAGAAATTTCTTACAGGGACATGTAGTAATAGGACAAGGGATAATTCCTTTAAACTGAAAGATAAAATAAGATAAGGTTTTTTTACTCTGAGGTGGTGAGGCACTGCAACACGTTGTCCAGAGAAGCTCTGGTTTCCCCATCCCTGGAAATGTTCAAGACCAGATTGGATTTGGCCCTGAGCAGCCTGATGATGGGCTGAAAGGTGTTCCTCCCCATGGCATGGGTGTTGGGATCAGATGATCTTAAAAATCCCTTCCAACCAAGTAATTATGTGATTCTATTCTTAGTTCTTAATATCACATTTTATGAGTGTTTTTCCAATCCCAATATTTCTTTCTCCAGTTTACTGTAAATCCCTCAATCTGCAGGTGGTAATATCTCCCAAACACACTGCTTCTCTCTGCTATTAAAGAATCAAACAGTTTTAGTATCCAGGAGGAAGTCCTTAGGGAGTTGGTATTCTGAGGCTCGTCCTTCCAAAGTTTTGATGGATTGGTCATTCATAGTCAAAAGGCTATAACCAGAGGGTGGAAAGGAAGATAGGAGGAGAAACTGTTGACACTTCCTGCTTTTAGAAGTGTTTGTTGTCTATCCATACACTTGTTACTCACTTCTCACTTTGTTCCCTTTAAATGTGTTCAGTTTGTGAGAGAACTGGCTTTTGTTGTAGTTGCCAGAGGAGAAAGTGCAGGCTGCGAAGTGAAGGGGAGAGAAAGCTTTGAGCAAACTCTTTGGGACAGCTGGGCTACTGCAGGGGCCAACTGTCCTGTTCTGGTTTTACTTACTGGGATTTCCTTTTTTTTCCCTACAAAGCAACTGGCAGTAAATTCAAGAGCTGAGAAGATTCTAGACCTCCTATACTTCTGAGATGGGATCATATTGGTCTGAATCTATTGTACGTTGAATGATAAATCTTGTTCCTTTTTACCTTATGGTGGCACTAGCCACAAATTTGAGCTACATTTTTAGACTGAATGAGGGTTTTGAAATGGCACAGAGAGCTTATTTGTTTTTCTTCCTGTATCAGTACCAGTAAAATAACAGGTTGTTTGAAAGATGCTTGTGCATATTGAGACTTTCAGTCATTGATCTTCAGAATGTATTATAAATCTTTTTGTTTCATAATTTCTTCCAAACTTTGTTCTTTTGAATTTATTTAACTTACTGTCATTGAGCTATGTTCTTCCTAAACTGGAACTAACTGAACTCTCAAATAAGAGCTCTTCTCTCTTTTTCCTTGAGTATTAAGCCTCAGTAAGACTTAAATTATAAAATTTACAGAGGAACTTGCATTATTATCAGTTGTCATACTGATCTGACAATATTGTATGATATTCTCAATAGATAGTTTTGTGAGCAAACAGTGAGTGGCATAAATGACTGTGCTGGTCTAATATGGGGAATTTGAATTGTCAGTTAGAGAAGAATAAGGCAAAAATTGTATACATGGCCAAAATATTTAGCATAAAACCACTTGTGCTCTTCCTCCCTGCAGAAGGAAGAAGAAAGCTGGGGGAAGAGAGTCAAATATTTAACAGATGGAAGAGGCTGCCTGGTGATACTACCTCTCTCAGCACTTTTTGTCTTCTGATAAATTAAGTGCCCTGCATTAAGGCTGCACAGCTGTGGATACTGAAAGAAAAACTGGAAATGCATGTTACTTAACAGAAAAGCAAAGATTATTTGTATGAGCTCTTCACTTATCAGGTGGCTCCAATATGTGTGGTGGCAGAGGGCTGCTGGGTAAATGACTGGGACTGCATTATTCTGGAGCAGACCCTCTTACAGCCTCTGGCCTTCCTCGGCTCATTGCCTAAAAAGCAGTATATTTCAGTGGAATGGAGCCTTATGAAAGATACATTGCTGGTCACAAAGGATTTTGGCCTTATTTTATATAGTCTTAGTGGAAATATAACTAATTTACTTGCAGAGCTCAGTTCCTTTAGAGCAACTTGGTCTGCAATGCATGACAATTTAGTGTACTTAGAAAAAAAGTGTCTTTTAATCAACTTTAAGTATGGAAAAAATGTTTTCAGTCTGGAGTTATCACTTGTAGCATGACTGTAATTATTTTCAGGAGAAAATCTCCAGAGATAGAGTAATTAACCATCTGTACTACTTTATTATATCTTTCTTCTAATTGATCTTTGTGACCTGATGTTAGGTGTTACTTCAGCATTTCTTGCTGTGCTAGGATGTATTTTGCTAGTGTAAAAAGTGATCTTTCAAGATCTGTGTATTTACTGTAGTATAATGTCATGTGGAGTGAGACAGATCTTTGCCTTTCAAAGTTTGTATCAGCCTTGTGACCTTAAATAACGCAGAATGCAGATAATAGCTGGAGCATCATGGAACTAAAATGCCTGCCTGGTTGTAAAGCTTGCAGGTGCTTCAGAGAGGTGCTTTAATAACAGGACAGTTGTTTCAGAATCATCTTGTACATGATAGAATAGTGTTTGGAGGTGCAGCAGAGATCAGAGCTTTTCTGGTGTAGCTGCAGTGCAGACTCAATAAAAATTTAAAAAGCCAAGAGAAACATGATGAAAAGGAACTATGGAAAACTGTTTTACAAGTGGGGAAGCTGTGGCAAGTTGGCCAGTCATTGATTGCACCTAAACTAGATTTTTAATTTGGCACTTTCAGAATAACTATAGTTCCCCTGGAGAGAGAAATACTTTCTGAAGAAAAAAACTTTGAAACACTGCCTTTTATCTTTATCAGAAGAGGATTTTTAAGATGTCTCTGTAATTTATCATAACTAGATAGTCTAGAAATGAAAAATACAATTCTGTAACAGAAATTACTTGTTTCTTTCTCTGTAGTACACTCTGTCCAGAAATGTTCTTGGAGAGGGTACTGCTCATACATGGATCATTAACTAAGCATTCGAGGCACTCTGATCTAACCCACTTTCATCAGATTAAATTAAATAGAAATCACAACTAGCTTTACAGATCATCGCACCTCGGTCATATTGTACTTGTATTGGTGGAATTAGACACTACAATAGACAAGATGGTTTCTTGTAAGGTAAGGGAAATTCTAACATGTCAGCAAAATAACTGTTTTTGAAAATGAAGAAAGCCAGGAAGACTACAGTGAAGGTGAATCACTTTAAATAGTGTAATGCATTTAGAATTCAAGATCTATCCTGTGCAAATAAAAATAACTCAGATAACATCCATGGGACCTCTGCTGCCTGAAAGGCTAGGTCAGAAAACAGAAACTACAGGGGTGATAGAGTTTTAATTTCATTAGAAACAGACTGATTGAAGACCTATAGTCATGGTTACATGAATCTTTGGATATTCATTAT
Organism: Poecile atricapillus; assembly: GCF_030490865.1. NCBI lineage: Eukaryota > Metazoa > Chordata > Aves > Passeriformes > Paridae > Poecile > Poecile atricapillus. The sequence continues at coordinate 10,724,916 of NC_081260.1, read as the reverse complement.
TGTATGTTTCACAGAGAAAAAGTGGGGGGAAAGTTGAAGCTGCCAATGATGAAGTGAAAATAAAGTCCAGCAATTTTGAAAAGACCCTTTTGCACCACAGCATTCTTCGTAGTATTGCTCATTGCTGCTGTTTGTGCCTTCAGGGCTGTGAACTTTAGCCTTGGCTTTTGAGATACTTTTTTTGAAGACAAGTTCTGAGTTAATGAATGACTTGATAGCACCTGCCTTGCATGACAGATTACGAATCTCAGAGAAAGGAGGGTGGTGCCTGGTTTGCCTGTGGAGCTGCAGTGCTGACAGCAGACCTGCATCTGTAGAGTATCAGCTCAGCAGCTTCCACAGCTCCCCATCCTGGTCCTTGCTTGTAAGACAGATTCCTTTTTCTTTCTGTATCTCAAGTTAAATAAGCTTTCTGCTTGTATATAAATAGATTTTTTAGTGGAGGTATTCCAGCTGTGTTGATTTTGTCTAATTTTTATTTTAAACACTTTTTGATTTCCTGACAAATTTTTGCAGGAGCAGATGATCAGTTCCTGGGTCAACTTAACTTAGCATCCTCCACTGACTTTTTGGGTCTCTGCCAGCACCAGGTAGGGAAGTGTCTGGATGAGTCAGCCACTGAGCTGGGGAGGGAAGAGGAAAGGTAGAACAAAAACCCTACCCGTGATCAATGCGCGAATTCTGTGAGTTCTTGTATTAAAAAATGGTATTGAGAAAGTTTTTATTCAAAATGCAGGAAATATAATAACCTAGAAAAGTGAAAGTGTTCTGCCATTGCATACATTAACTGGAATATCAACTGCATTGTGCACAACTTTACTGGTGCTTGTCCTTCCTATGAGTAGCCACCTCAGGACCTGGGAGGAAATGTTTTTTCTGTCAGGTCCTAGTTATCCTGAGAAAAGCCTTTATTTTTTGGTATTAATTCCTGGAGATAACTTACTTCAGAAGGTCTTTTCCTGGGAATCATGTAATTACGTAAATGTTTATTTTAACTCCATTCTTAGTACTACTTGGTAGGTGGAGCATTAACTGTAGATTTCAGGATGTGTGCAGGAAAGTCTAAAAAGCTTCAAAAAGTAGGAATAAAGTAGCTTCTTTTCCTTTCATGCCAGTTCTGCAAACCTGTGCCTCCAAATTATCAGTGTCTTGGGCAGTTTTGGTAAAAATTCTCCAGTGAAACAGCAGATACTGGTCTTTTCAAATTAGATCCACTTTTTCGGGGAGAAAGTGGAGATTACTATAGGTAAGATGGCCTTGCTCAAAAGTGAGAGTTTAGACACACCTGCATCAATCTTGCTGTGGTGCCTTAATGTGTCAGTGGCAGCTGAGCCCAGCTTTGCCCTTGGTGTGTCCAAGCTGGAGCGAGCTGTGGGCTGGGAAGGGCTGGTGGAGGTGACAGGTGGCAGTGGGAGGCTGGCAGTGCTTTGGGCCACCACAGCTGTTCAGCAGGTGAATGTGTCACAGCCTGCTCTAAGAGCTTGGTATTACCTTTAAAAAACTCTACAATGAAGAAATATGGTGTACCTGGTATTGCTGGCTTCTCTTTTGTTGGGAGTAGGTTTTGTTTTGCCATATGGAAAGTGTTTAGTCTCCTCTTCACCTAATTATTCTTTTATATATAGCCTTGGCTCTTTAATCTCCTGCCATTTTTTGCCAGATAATGTAAATTACTTTTCTTTATGGAAGTTTTTGTTATTCTTGCAGAGAGTGCATTTTTAAAGCCAAGAAAAAAGTTTTCAGGATAGTTGCTTTTTTTTATAATATTGCATGTGCTGCATTATCTTGAAAAATTCATAGGCACTCTATGTTAGAATTCTTATTTAAAACCATGATCATTACAAGTGATTTTTATTTGTTTTTCTATAAAGAAAAAAAATATGCTTCTATTGTGCAGAGACAGAATGACCTGAAATTTGTGGTTTTGTGTGTGTTTAGTTTTGAAACACTGCTTAGTAGTTATACCCCTTATTTTTGCTGCATTTTAAAATAAATGAAAGACAGTAAAATTAGACTTCATTTACTTTGAGAAGAACCAGTGGTCCATGCATTCTCATTGAGTCTAGAGCAATTCAGGCTAGTTTATCAGCTGGTAAATCTGAATCAATAATTCAGTAGTCAGCTGTCCCTTTAGAAATCAAAATTTGTTGGTAATGTACTGCAAAAATGTTACAGTTTTCTTTAATAGAGCTTTACAGCTGTACAGAAATTTTCACTTCAAGGTCTGAAACTATTTTAATAAAGTAGAAAAAAAATTAACCCTTCTTTCCTTGCAAGGGGTGAACTGCCAGCGTAGAGAACGTGTTACATCTATTTGGACATGGCCAGGACCATTCCCAGCCCTGTAGCGTCTGGTGTGCAATGGCCATGTCTATTTAACTGAGCTCTCACACCCACCAAAAGAGGGAGCTGCACTCGAACTGTGTCTGTGATTTAACTTCAGACACAGACCATTCTTAACATTGCTGGGGAATAGGAGCGGGGGAAAGGGGTGAGCAGCAGGATTTTAAAGTGTGTAACCTTATTTACATGGCAGGGACTGTTACTGTTGTTGCCCTTTCCCCCCGTGATCCTGGGCCCCAAGGATTCATTCCCCTGCTGGTTTCTGGGGCTGTTGTCAATGGGGGAGACCAAACAGCTTGAGCCCACTGCTGTTGTGTGGGAGGTCTCCCACTATTCCATGTCCTGAATGCTGCCCAGGGAAATGCTGTGGGAGAGAAAGGGCCAGCTAATGGAGCTGTGCTGCTTTGCACTTCCTGAGGGTTTGGCCCTGGATTTTTAATTGCAGCAGAATTTTCCATTGAAACTGCACTGAAAATTAAGCAGAGAAAAATGGGAACCATAACTGTGAATCATTTCACATGGGCCATATAAGAGCCTGCTGCAGACCAGGCTTTCTATTAAGAAAGAGTGATTTGTGACATTTCATAATACAATTTTCATCTATTTTAAAAATGAAAAAAAATTTAATTTTCCTGTGGGGAATACAGATTGATTTTATAAAGATAATATCTTTGTGGTTTTTTTTTTTTTCTTATTTATTTATTTTAAAAAAGAGAGAAAAAGCAATTTGTCCTCAACCCCAAAGCAATAAGTTGTGACTTTGAATTTGTGCAGGAGGGAACTTCAGTACTTCCCTCTTTTGAAAGAGGGAGAGAGCACAATGTTTATAGATCACAATAAATCATAGTGACTGGTGATAACAAATTATTTGTTATGTTTGATTGGACATTAATTGTCATGTCTGTGTGATGTGGATGTACCTTCCATATAAAATGTTCACCAGAAAATACATAGTTGGTGTTGAAAATGAGGTGACACTTTAGATGGTAATGTATTCCTTTTGAAGTAATAAAGATGGATGAGTTTTCTCCTTATGGCTCTTGAGATCTGAATCTTAAATATTTTGAGAACTGACAAATAGCAGAGGACAGGACTGAAGTTAGTGATAACTTGTAAAATATGTGTATTTCACTGAAATTTTCAGTGTGTGTGGCAGGGATCGATCCTGATCTTAGGCAACATTTACTAAAGAATTCCTCCTGTTTGCAAGTAACAGCAAAACAGCAATGACTATAGTAGGAATAACTTGGACACATTCCCCAATGGTTTGGATAAACTAAGAGTAAGATCTGCCATTTTTGTAATTTTCAGTGAATTGAAACTATCATGCTTATACTGTACAATGACAGTCAAATGAGGTCAGGCACGGGAGCCAACACCATTTTGGTCTGGAGACTAGAGGGCTTTTGTCATGTCTTTCCCCTGTCACTGACAGAATCTTGGGGGTTCTCTTCGCATATTTGTGGAGCTCAGCTGTAAATACCACATGCATTGTCAAATACCTGTCATGCTTCTAGGAACAAAAGGGAGTAAAATGCAGCCTTGAAGTTGACATCTCTTTATTTCATAGAAATTGTCCAGGTCATGTTCTAGCATCAGCTGAATATTTCTTAAAATGTACCACCTTCCATGGGGTTGTGCAGAACACTGGTTGGGTTCTTGTAACCCAAAGCCTTGCACTGCTCACATGCCTGCTCTGGCAGGGCCCATTCCTACTGTCTTCCCCAAAACTGTGATGAGAGACAGGGCTGGAATAGCAGCAGAGTGCATCATGCCAGGCATGTGTCTCTTCTTCCCCTTCTTCTTGGACAATAGTTTGTCCAGTAAAATCATCTCTTGCCATGTTTCAAGATCATGCCTGTCTGCACCAAGCCATTTTGGGTTGGTCTGTGCTTTCCAGAGCCTTTCTAGAACAGTCCCCTTCAAAAGGAAATATAGGCTTTGTTCTTTAACTTTTCTTCTCTCTTTCTCCTCCCATCTCATCCTTTCATAGCTTTTATTTCTTTATTTTCATTAGTTTAAATATATTAAACACACATACAACATATTTGTGTCACATTATTTTAGAGATTAGTATTGGTTTGTAGAGCTTCATTCTTCCTCATACATTTGTTTCATTTTGGTCCAGTTTTCCTTTCAAAGGTATTTATTTGGAACTGGTTTCACTGCCACAATTATCCTACTCTTTCCTTACATAATTTACCTATATGACCAGTAAATAGTTTCCCTGTGGTTCCTTAATGACAGAGAGCTATTAAATTACATCGGTAATGAGCTCTGTGATGTGATAAACAAGAAAATGTTAATAAAAACTTGAGAGAGGACATGCAAATATATTTCTTCCTCTTCATTAAGTTAGTCTGGTTGATCTTTGGGGGCATTGATGATTGCTGCTGTGCTTCTGACAGATCACTTAATATCTTTAGGGTGGGATTATCCTGGCCAGAGAGAGCAAGAAAAAATTGTCCCCATGCCAAAGCATTACCTTAAGAAATAAGTTGGGACACTGGATTTGCATAAGGAGGGAACACCAGTACTGAAGAAAACAGCTTTTTTTTCCTGGTGTTGCATGTTATAATCATGATAGGAAATGACCTTTGACTTCAAAAATCTGGATTTTTAGGAGTGATTGAAGATTTTTCTTTTTCCTCCTGTTCATGCTTTACAATTTGAGATGGTTCCTGCTTCAGCATTATTTATTTACTCAGTATTTAAGATCCTTTTCATAATTTTGGTCCTATTTGATTTTCTTTAAATTCATATATATTAAAAAACAAAAAAACCACAAAAAACCACAAAAACAAAACAAAAAAACCAAAACAAAAACAGAAAACAAGCAGCAATTGGACTAGTCCCAAGATGTAAATGTAAATTTCTTAAGACTATTGCTCATAACACATCAACCACAGCTCCAGTTATGCACTGGAGCACTTTGTGGGTTAGTAGAATTGCTCTGCACAGAGCTCTAAGCTCTGTTCATGCCGTAAATGCAGGAGGCTCGGTGTGGAACCAAAAAAAGTCATTGATGTTATTGGGTTTGGCAGACATGTTTCATAGTGCGAAAAATGATGTTCAGTGTTCTGGTAAATTTTAAAAGGTTTAATAAAAAAGACAATAGGAGACAAAGACAATAAAGCAAAGGGTTAAAGTGGCTGGGTGGTTGACGCTCTACCAAGAACATACCTGGTGTTTTGGAAACACCCTTTATATACCATTTCTATTGTATCAACTTGATGCATGTTCATATATTTTATGCACATTCAAACTTTTCTATTAACTAGTTCACATTTTCCAGGAACTATTTTGCATGGCCACTCCTTGGATCTGTCTTTTTAGAGCATGCACATTTCTTGGCTTGTGGTTTTAATCCTCTTCTTACCATCTTTTAATTTGGACTTTGGGTCCTTCTTTCCACAGACGGTGAGTGTTGATAGCAGCCAGGTCCCCATCATCTGTTCACTGGATGTTATCCTAACTGGGCAGGCAGTTCAAGCATACTATATCAACTATTACCACTTATGCCTAAAGTTTTGCTAATAGCAGGAGAAGAAAAAACTACATTCACACAGCAAAGCCATTGTAACATTATACATATAACATTCATCTTAATACTTGTGAAAAGCCAATATTATAATATATATTTATAGCAATAGGCAAAAGCAAGGCTAAGAGAGGCTGCTGAACAGCAAAACAGCATCTCAAATTCATATTCAAGAAGTAAAGTAAGGTCTGAGGAAACCTTTGGGAATCATAATATTCTCTTGCCTCACACTTTTATTGACCTTCACTGAAAACAGTTTTCAACCAACTTAAAGGAAATTTTGCAAAAACAGATGGTTGCTTGGCACTTTGAAGCATGCAACATTGAAACAGGTGTGCATTTTCCAGTGCCCTGTCTGTCTGGACAACTGGGTCAATACTGATTGCATGCTTTATTTCTATTACCTTTTTTTCCTTTTCACATCAAAGGGCTCTTAATAACTTTCATTTTGAAAATTAAACTATCTTGGTGCACTTCTTTGACCTTTTCAATATTCTGTAATTAGGCTGGCTGCAATTGCTCGTTTTGTCCTGTGTACACTCTCAGTAGCCTCTGGGAAGGAAAGGAATGCCCATTTGCTCAAAATATAAAACACTGCAAAGGTCAAAGCTAAAGCTGGATTTCACTGACTGTATCAATGTTCTGAAGGGATGCTGGGGGAACATGAAGCATTTAATTTGTAGTTCTGCAGATTAGGTATTGTCATGGAGGTTTCCTGGATTTTCTGCAAAGCACATCCTTCTAATTGCATTAAATTTCTTACCTTAGCTATGCCATAACTTGGCATTGCAATCTATTGCATTCTTTGGACTTCAATTAGAAGATTCTTCAGCAACTTTGGGTGCTTTAAAATCCTCTTGACATGGGCATTCTTGAAAATGATTGCAGTGTTTGAAGTTAGGAGCCTATGATGTAATGAATTGAAAAACCAGTGTGGGTAATTTTTAAAAACTTTTATTTATAGAATTGCTTGACTAAGTCTGAGGTATTAAAATATGGCAAATCACAATGGTTGTCCTAACAAACCCAGAGCCTTATAATATGAGAAAGGGTTTGTGGGGACAAGGGAGTGTTGGGGTTTTTTTTCCCCATTTTGCTCTTGTGAAGTAGTAACAAAACTCTATGGAACATCTCAGTTTCTAAATGTATACCCTTAAGCTAACCTCTGTTTAATTATGGTGGAGATAAACTCCTGATATGTGCCACATTTGTTCAGTTGTTGTGTATAATACATCACTAATATTCTGGTGGAGAACTGTAAATATTGTTCCAAGTCATTTTACCTGAAACCAGAAGATCATGCAATCATGTTTTCCTCTGCCTTTTTGTTGGGGGCTGGGTGTCCTTCCTTTTGTTCTTTCTCACCTATGGATTTTTTTGTCCATTAGTTGCGGGGAAAACCTCATGGCTGGTACTTGTTGGGTGCTCGAGAAACACAAAGTTTGTCTGGGGCCAGGGGGGAAGAGGGGCAGGGGAGGGGAAGGGCAGGGGCAGCTGGGGGCTGGGTGGCTTCTTGGGCTTGAGAGCAAGACACTCTCTCAGAGCTGTTGCCTTTTGGAGAAGGGAATTCGCCATCACCCAGACACAGCTGCTGCTGCTTCTTCTCCTTCTTCCTTCTTCGTCTGTGGGCTCCCACACCCCCTGTCCTGCTGGGACCTGTGGCAGTGCCAGGCACCGCCGCGGAGCTGCTGATCCACCTCAGCCACCGGCCCAGGATCTCTGCTCATCCCTGCTGTTCCAGCTGGGTGTTCCTCAGAGCCCTGCAGGAGCACTGGGACTCACTGCCCGCGGAGGTTTGGGAACAAAGCCTCTCCTCCATCCCTTCCCGTCTCAGCCGAGAAGGCTGTCACAGGGTCCCTGGTTCTGTTTTGTTGTTAATGTCAGGAAAATTAATCCACAAACACCAGAGGTTTAGATCAAAAAGGAGACAGAGGAATCCTTTTACTTTATTCAAATAAAGGGAGAGGCCATGGGGCATTCCCCTGGGGTCACAAATTTTTGGAGGGCTCAGCCTCCCTTTTATCCTAATTTCGCGGCCGCATGTCCCTTCTCTCTTTCCCCATTGGCTGAGGTACTTGAGAGGTACAGGCTTCCCGGAACGCCTGATACCTAAGAATCACCCCTAATGTATAACGCCCCCTTCTTAACTCTCGTGGAATTTATGGTGTTTCCCCAGTGTCCCTTTCATCTTTCACTCAATCAGTGGAATCCATCCCATTGTTTCTGTTACTTCCCAGTGATAGTTTCATCTTAACAGCAGACCCACAGCTTGTTTGTAAAGACAAACCTGTCATTCCTCTCATTAACGCTGTAGTTATTGTTGGTTGTTTGCCCTGTTATACATACTAATAAAGAATTGTTAATCCTATCCCCAGATCTCTGCCTGAGAGCCCCTTGATTTCAAAATTACAGTAATTTGGAGGGAGGGGGGTCCACATTTTCATTCCAAGGAGGGTTCCTGCCCTCCTTAGCAGACACCTGTCTTCTAAACCAAGACAACACTTTTGTAACTGGGTTATTGAACAGTTGTGCTGTTTATATGAAGTTTCTTCAAAATCAAACATCCAGAAAATGGAGGTCTCCTCACAAGGCAAAACAATTTAATCTCACATCATTTGTTTTCATCAGGCCTGTACACTATTTATGTTGTATCATATAAGGAGGACATACATGATATATGTTCTTTACACATCCAGCTCCAGAGAAAAGCTTTCTGTATGCTTGCTAAGGTAGGAGATGAAGGAATGTTGTCTGGACTGGAAACTCTAAAGCTGGCTTGATGCCATTCTACCTATCAGTTTCATTCAGAACTGTAGAGAAATGCTGAGGTAGATATTCTCACATATGCAAATAATATTTGATCAATAGTTATATCTCAAATATGAAGCAATTTCACTTTGAGGACAGTGGGTGGTATCTGAATGTGCCCTTTATACTGGTTCTCAAAGAACTTGTATTTCCTAGTGCTGCTCTGGTCTTATAATAGCAGATGAGACGTTTGCCATTTAGAATGGAGGGAAAGAAATGGCAGGAAACAATTTAATGTTCATAAAATAGCCTCCAACTCATCCTTGATGCATATGGTGTTTTTATTTAATGTGTGAAAATTTAAATGCTACAGCAGTGAGCAGTAAAGAAATTCTAAATGTAAGTAGCTCATCCGCACTTACAGTGAGCTTCTGAAGGGAGCACCTTCTTGTTTACTGCTATTTTGTAGCACTCCTAGTCTGTAAAAAGCCTTTTTGTCCTAAAGCTTAGTTTATGTGATAGCTGGGCTTCCTTCTGTATTTCAAGTAGTAATATAATTGTCTCTGGGTGCATAGAATGGGTTTGTGGTGGACAATTGCACTCAGTTACAGTGTGGCTTATTAAAAGACATTCATTGTGCCAGGGGTAGAAGGAACTCTTATAATTAACTCTTATAAGCTGCAATTGCACAAAATGATACATGATGACTTTCCCTACAAATGATATTACTTTCTGTGGGAATAAGATCAGAAAGTGGTTAAGAAATGTTCTTGATAAAGTGTCCTGGTTCATTTAAGGACAGTTTGGGTGGGTGTCAGATTTGCCATACAATAAGCTTGTGTAAGCACTCAATTGATCAGAAATGTTCCCCAGTTTTTAATCAACTTGAAGGGACTTCAGACCATTTTTAATACTTAAATGCTGCTGAACACAGCCAGTGTTGGTACAGACATTTATCTTGAACTGCCTGTGGAAGGTAGCTTATCTACAGCAGCCCCAGTTCCTGGGCAGAGAAGGAGTCCCCTCTCTTACTCCAGGCCTCTTCTCTGCCCAGAAATATAGAAGACTAGAGATCAGATTGTCTGAATTCCCAGCCTTCACCTTGCATTTGCTGTCAATATGCCAGGAGAACATTTTTGCTGCAGAGTTAAAATATAACAGCTCTCTCCACTGGAAGACAAATGCTGTTGTTGAATTGGTAGAGCAGGGATTTAATGCTGGGTCTTTCCCCTCCCATGTCCACTGTAACTCTTCAGCCATCATCTGTGCTGGCTGTAAGGAATTTGAGTCTCCTTCCTTTTGAATAATTCTGAGTAAAAATCCTTCATGGATCTGGAAAAAAACTTTGCCCACATTATCACCAAACGTATTTTTCAGGGGAAAAAGAAAAAGATACAGAAAATAAATTGAGTTCCAGTGAATCAGTATTTTCTGCCAAAAGAAAATGTTGGGGTTGTTTTGAGGAAAATGGAGACCAGCATTCTGTGGGACTTTGAATATATGAGTCTTTATGAGTGTACACCTGTTTGGAGTTGAAGGCTGAGTCTTTTCTTTCCAAAGTTTAAATCACTGAAACTCTATTTGAAACGTGTGTTCAGTTCTCTCCATGGAGAAAAAAGTGTGTTCCAGGAGAACTATCAGATTAAAGCTGGTGTTGTGCAGGCTTCTGGTGGACAGTCCCACTTCACCCCTAGACACCACCCTTGGTTGCCTTTTCTTAAGGTACAGTAAAACCTACACAGAGCTCTCTCTGACCACATTTGCATCATTAATGTGTGCACTCTCCATGAACTCCCTGGTGATGTTTATGCTTGCACAACTCATTTCAGAATGTGAATTTCAAGCATATCTGAATTTTAAACAGTGTGATGTATTTTACAATTCTTCTGAATACTATTTGTTAACTGGATTTTGATAATTTATGGTAGGCTAAGGCATTGTTTCTCTCAAGCCTGCCTCTTCTGGGCAAGGAGATTTTATCTTCTAATCTGTGTAAATGCAAAAGTTTAGAAGGTAATCACCAGCTTCAGAAACAGAGCACTTATGATTTCTATTTTTAGGCAACATAGCATAATAAACTTATTTTTAGGAGGTGATTTTTTGTGGCTAAAATGAAAGTGATGGCTTTCTTAGAAAGTTTTTTCATTTCATTTCATTTCATTTTGTGATTTTTCTGTATTTCTGCCTGTAGTTATCCAGGCAGGTGCTATATATATTAGGCTGGGATTAATAAAAAAAAGCCTCAAACAAATAAATGTGTGTGTGGGTTGTATTTTCTTTTTTTTTGTTTGGTGTTTTTACTGTTGTTTTTAAAATAATTATCAGGAAATTCTTTAAATTATCTACATCATTTGAATTTATAACCTAAATTAGTTTCTTTTAGGGTTTTGACATCTGTATATAGCCATCACTTCAGTTCTTCCTGCATGTATTGAGTTTTTATCAATATCGAAATGTTCTCATTAATCTCATTCTTTGGCTGTTATTCAGTAAATCACACATTAAAATGCAGGTTAAGTGAATGCATATTCAATTTTGGGGTCCTCTAAGAGGCTAAATACTCATTTCAGAGTTCTCCACTGGTACTGCTCTACTATTGTAATACTGAGAGTCAGATACTAATTAAAACTAAATTCATTGTATAATTTTTGTACTCTTAAGGTTAAACAGATTCTGTTTACCATATTCTTTAAGTCTTCTTTTTCCAAAGTGTCATGTTAGAGCTTCTCCAATTTCTAACTCATTAATGTGTGCAGAGTCACCTCGTTACCTATTTTCTAGGAATCATAGAATGACAGAACTGTTTGGGTTTTAAGGGACTTTATAGACTATCTTATTCCAATTCCCCTGCCATGGACACCTTCCACTAGACCAGGTTTCCCCAAGTCCCATAAAATCTGGCCTTGAACACTTGCTTCATAAAAAGGTCCAAAACCTGACAATACAGCTCTTACCTTATTAGGGTTCAGCGTGTCTTGGTCCTCAAAACATTAATCAGAACCTAAGCAGAAGAAAGTGAATTTAATATTTATCCTGTGATATCTTACTGTGTTTGGGAAGGGGAGCCACATGCATGACACAGCAATCTGTAGAAGGAAATAGTAGCAAAAAAAGAAAAATAGACTTCTGTACTCTGAGAAAATAAAGAGACTGAAACCCTTTATGAGAAGCAAAGACATTTATCATAGCTGTGAGTATTTCAAGACTGTGTGACATCCAGTTCAGTTAAAGGCAGGTTTTCTTACAGATAAACCATCACAAGTGTGGAAATCGTGCCTCTGAGTTTGAGGTGGTGGGTTTGGGGTTAAAGACCCCTTATCCTTTTGTTATTCTAAATACAGTAATCTTGTCTTTGCAGTTCTCTAAATTTATAATTGATCAGAAGAAATAACAGGTACCCAGACCTGTGCTTGCAGAGTTCAGCCTCATTGCAAGAACTGATCAAAACAGCACTTAAGCACTGAGTAAAAGTATTTAGTAGGACTGGTTCAGTGTTCCTGATGACCTTTCTGTACTGAACTGGTGAACTCAAAAGCTACAGCAACTTCTTTCTGGAAGAAGTAAAAATTTCAAAAGCTTGAGGAGTTTTAACTGGTGTTAATCTTCCTCCCAATCTACTTTCTCCCTATCTCTCTGTTGAGATACCATTCCTGGAAAAAATAGGCTATAATTAAGATTTCCTCGGGATACATTTTACTCAAGTGAGTAAATAGTGGGCACCTAATTACCTGGTCCAAGTAATGGTTTCTCTCCCAGGGCTCCCGGTAATGGGTTTCAGGTTTGCTGTCAAATGCTATGTTAAACTTAGCAGTTACATAGGATTCACAGTGTTTACAGAAAATATAAATGGTAGATGCTGAAGCTGCATGGGCTGTTTTCATTCTTGGTAGTGATGAAAAGTTTATACTCTTGCATCCTAAGGACACTATGTGATGTTAACATTTGGATGAGTCATGAATCACACCTTGAATATCTAAAGATTAAAAATATATGTACTTCCTTACCTTGTCTTTTGAGCATTTGCGTTTTTCTCTGCAATGATAGGGGCTAATAAAACAGGTATACAGACATTGTTGTTACAGCATCCTCTATAGCATGGTCAAGCCAACTTAGAGAATGAAACTTCCTTATACTCTGCATAGGAACTGCCAGAATTTGACAGCTTACATTCTTTTTGGATGCAGATAACTCTGCATGCCCTGAAGGCTTATCAGTTTTTCTTCTTGAACCACTTACTTCCTGAACCACTCATGCTCTCAGGGAAGACTTTTGGGTACATTTCTGACAATTGTAGCAGTGTTCCAGATTGAGCTGCTTATCATAATTCAAAACCTATAGGTCACTGAATGCTGGGGCACTGTCTTTTTCTTCATTCAAGTACTTAAAAGCCAAGAGGACAATGAATTACTTAAATGAGATTGCAGTGGGTACACTCTAATTTATACAAAAGAATTAACACTGTAGTATGCATCAGCAAAGCATGCTTCTAAACTAAAAATATACACTTACAAAGTAATTCTATTAGTTTCAGGGATCTGATCTAATTAGGACTGGGTGAAGATGGGAAAAAATATTCTGTCTTGAAAAATTTTTAAGAATTTCGAGCAGCTCCCTTTCTACACCAGGATAAATATGAGCCTTTAAGAGCAAAATAACACAACTGCTCATAGGATGTTTCCTTCTGGACAATGCTTATGAATTGGGCAAGGGATATGTCTAATGCACTTTCATTTCTCTTTTTAAACAGAAGAGTTTTGAGACAAAGTCTTTGACTAAGGTCAAGATCTATTTCTACAAACTGCCTGTTATTCCAGTTTACCTCAAATAGTGAAAATTTTGTTCTTTTACCTGCAAGCTTTTTACCAAAGAAATTTTGCTGCAACTAATTAAATTGAACAAAATATTCTCTTTCAAAAAGGATTTGTCAGAAAGTTTTGTTTAACTTCTAGATCATATTAAAATGTAGTAGCGCTCGTGTCATAAATGTTACCCTATATATGGCATGAAATAGCAGAAATACTTTGAAGTGTGGTCAAAAAATAAATGCTAATTTAGCTTTTATATAAAATGAAAAAAATTTACCTATACTAGTATTTTTAAAATTTATTTAGTGTTGGTAGATCAATTCAGCGACTCCTTTTCACGCAGGCTGGGAAGGCGTAAACTTTACACCAAAAGACCAAGGTAGATAGAAGGTGAGACTGGTAAAAACAGTTATTACAGAGACCAGTAATTTGCATGAGCTGATCTTACCAAATCAGTGAAGAATGTCAGTTAAAGATTTATGTTCCCTGATCTTCTCATCAAGTCCTGAATACCTGATGATGAAAGTGATATTTGAGTGGGGATCTGAAGAAAAATGACTTTAACTAGAAAAGCTAGGAAATGAAGCTTGTACTACTTGCATATTTATATCTTTGAACATTCTTGCATTGAATTTTATTCAATTTTATTCAGACCACATTCCATGAATATGTTCTTACAGGTGTACTTGCATTTCATACATTCTATGTATGAAATTCTAAAAAGGCTGTGAATGCAGTATATGGGTGAAACTGAATCTCAAGACATGCCTCCATGTTACAGTGCAGCATCCTCCTAAAATAAATGATGCTCCTTACAGTGGTTTACTTTCACAAGCCTGGCGAATTTTGGAGGATTAGAGACAAGTAGAGAAGGTAAGAGCAGTAGCATTATTAAGCAAAGATTTGGGAATGGCATCCTTTTGGGGTGTTTGGTTGAGATTTGAATTTGAGATGTGCTTTCACTATTTTTTATGTTCTTCCCAAAAGCTGCATCCTTGAGCAGTGCTTGGAATGCGATAGAATCCTGTCCCTCTGTCATGGTTTGCCACTGGCTAAATGCCACTGTTATAGATACATATTATATTGTTGGCTTTTCGCAAATATTAAAATGAATGTCATGTGTATAAGAATGGGAAATTTTGTTGTATTAATATAGTTTTCTTTTTTTCTGTTATTGATGAAACTTAGAAATAGTATATGTATATATGTATAATACATGTATGTTAGGCTATGGCATAGTATTAAAATAAATACGCTTTTGTTTGTATAACCCAAAGACTGAGAAAAAAAAAATAGCTAGAGAACTCCTGCATTTGTAAACTATCTTATCCAGATGAAGACAGCAGTGACCAGAACTTTGGGGGGAGGAATTTATTGCATTTCTGGTATCAGGGAATGTAAATCTCAATGGCAGCAGGAGGATTGATCTATTGGGAAGGGGGCAAGAGAAAACTAAACAGAAGAACACCAAAGATCCTAAGAAGAATGTATGAAGATGTATGAGAATTTATGGATATGTAGTAGGATTCTTTTTTTAAGGGACAATCCTTTGTTAATAAGGTGTGCTCACTTGGCAGACACCCAGCCGTATCTGTATACTTCATTTTTTTTTCTCCTAATTGTCTTTTCTTTATTAAACTTTTAAATTCTATAAAAATTATGTGAACCTTGTTTTCCACACCATGTACTCACAAAAGCCGTTCACTCTCTCTTACTACAGCTGGGCAGGAGAGGGAAAAAAAAAATTAACAAAGGGTTCATGAGGTGAGATAAGGACTGTGAGAAAACACTAAGGGCAAAATAGGTTCAACTTTAAAGGTATAAGGTAAATTTATTATTAAAAGAGTCAGGAGGATGATGAGAAGTAGGATAAACCTATAAAACACCTCTTTCCTCCTAGCCCCTCTCTCTTTCCCACCGATAGTGTAGGGAGACAGGTGTGGGGGTTTTGGTCAGTTCAGACCCGAGACGATCTTCTGTTCATTCAGGGAGAGGAGTCTGTCCTCTGCTAAGCCATGTGGTCCCTCCCACGGGCAAAAAATCTTCCCAAAACTGTTGCGGTGTGGATCACTCATCCACAGGGTGCAGACCTCTAAGGACAGGCTGCTCTCTCTGGAACCGGGCCCCTCTCTCTCTATTTGTGTCTCTCACTGGATCACAGCTTTCTCCAGCACCCACCCGCTCTGGCGTGAGCACTTCTCCCACAGGCTACGAGGGAATCTCTGCATCCCCCTGGGCTCCAGGTGTTACAGGGGGCACTTTGTTTCACCATGCTCCTCACCACGACCTGCACAGGAATCTTGGCTCCGCCAAGCACGGACCACCTACACTTGGAGCACCTCCTCCCTTGTCCGTTTTGTTTTTCATTGACCTTGGTGACGCCATGTTGTTTTCCCTCACAAATCTTCTCTTCCTCCTCTTCTCTGTCTCGAAGAAAAACTGCTGCCCGTAGGTGCCGTAGCCAACAAGTTCCAGCAATTCAAAGATTCCTACGGGATCTTGCAGCGCTGTGAGATTGATCTGGGTTGGGTTCAGTGTCGGGAGTCACTCGCCACGTTTTCGCTGCCGGCCAGGCGGCCCCGCTGCCATTGTGTGGGCGGTGGCGGCCGCGGCGCTGGCGCTATTGAACTCCTCTCCTCACGCAGGGCACCGGGAAGGAGAAGCCGCCCCCGGCCTTGTGCCCACGGCGGGGCCGGCTGGGGTCGGCCAGGCAGGCAAGGCTCGCTGCAGGCCGCACCGAGATGGCGGCGGCTGCGGTGGCACATTGCCGCGGGCTGGGCCGGGATGACCCTGGCGGCAGCACCTGGCCACCCCTGGAAAAAACTGCCTGTGTGCTGGTTTGATTTTCTTCTTCAATGTCATCACAGAGGTGTTACCAACACCTCTAATGGGGTCAGCAGCATGTCCATCTTCAGAGCCATCAGACTGGCTCTGTCGGACATGGAGGAAGCTTCCAGCAGCTTCTCACAGAAGTCACTTCTGTGACCCATCCCCTGCTACCAAAAACCTGGCTGTGCCAAATCAACATACCCTCATAAAAAGGAATCTTAAATTCCAGATGAAGAGGGACAAAGACTAGGAGAGAAGGTGACTTTAAAAACAGTAAAAGCAGGGCCTGGCGCATTGTTTGGTTTTGTTTTTTTTTGTTTTGGTCTTGGTTTGGGTTGTTGGGGTTTTTTTCACTTGGGTTTATTGTGTTGTGTTTTTTTATAGTCTGTCAAGCAGAGAGTGAGGATACTTCCAGAATTTAGGATTGTTTGGATGAAAATTGTGTATTTGAAAATTATGTGAAAGTGGCTTAACACACAGCTTCTCAAAGGAAACTGCTATAATAAGTTAGAAGGAAGATTCTTGTAGGATTCCTTTTAAATTGGACGGGCAGATCAGGCATAAGAACTTGATTACAGGCAGGTAGGAATTGGGTGGAGAGGTTCAAGAAAGCTTCAGCCTTTCCTTTTCCCTCTGGTGCCAGTGGAGAGCATTTGCTCAAGATTTTATCCCTTAATGTATGCACATACAGAATATATGCTTGGCCTTTAGAAATAACCTATATATTTTGGTTAATTTCTGCTCTCAGCCTTCAGTACATCTCCAGAACATCTATTGATTTTAGTGAATTAGAGCTCTGTTGAAGAAAACCAATTAAACATGGAGTTCAAAATGGATTCCACACATGCTTAAAGTTAAGTTTCTTATGCTTTACTAATATGGGGCTCACTACGCTTCTGTATCCATGTGGAATAAAATTGATATACAGGAACTAAATTCACTGAGGAACAGTTTTGTTAATAGAAGCATCTTCTGTTAGGGAAAAATTATTTTTTTTTAAAACCTTCATTGTCATAGACAACTATTTAATTGGAGATCCACCTCCCAAAAGTGTCATCCAGAGTCAGTTTTTCATATTTCTATTTTCATTAAAGCAATTTTATTAGAAAAATTTCCACCAATTTCCATTAATTTTCTTTAGCAGGTTAATGATAAAATGTACTTTACTTCATACAAGCAAAATTCCTTGTGCATGAATTGTTGAGTAGTAGTATCTCTTATGAGCTGGATTGGCATTAGACCCCTGATTCTCTGTATTTCATAAGATTTGGGGTTTAACAGTCTGATGCAGTCTACTTGTTCAAATGAAGTAGAAAACTACATTTGAACATCCCACTGATGGTGAGGCTTAATATTTTGAACAGAAAAGAGCTGGTATGGGAACTGAACTGGCTGTGATGGATAGTGGCTTAGCTCAGGTGACTTGTACAGAAGACATAAACCTGAGAGCATCAGAGGAGGGATACTGAAAGGATGGAAGCTAGGATGCTACAGGGATCATTCCATAATAGGCTATGTTTGTTGTTCTGGCTCTCACTTGGTTTGGGACCTGTCACTTTTAAGGTCATGTCCCTGGTCCACGTTCACGATTGGACCCCTGCCCTCAGGTACGCCTACATATTATAAAGTTCACCATGCCCCTTGGTCCTTGGAGCTTGCCCCCAGGGTGTGCAGTTTCTGCGGTTTGTTATTTTACCATCATTTAAGTTTTTCAGGCAACTATCATTCCCGTCCCTCTATTTTGCCATGCCTGCCTGGCAGGTCTGGTCTGGGAGTCACAGCAAGCCAGCTGTGACAAGCTGGGAAGCTTGAGAGAAATGCATTCTTTGAGCAGCAGGATAGAAATATTAATTCAAAATTATTGAGGTTTTAAGTTGAGTGAAACCCAGCTCAAATGGGTTTCCTTTTCCTGCTAGCATTGGGTTTATTGTGTGAGTTGAGGGGGGGAGGGGGGGTGCTTGGTTTTTTTTAAATCAGTGTGTCAAATTTTTCTAATTAATGTCTGGGTATCTCATGCCTTTACAGTGATAATCATGAAGGTGTTTAAAAATATTAGCTAAAATATACTTTGGCATTGGTGACCAAAATATGAATTGTTGCTTATGAATGTATAGATGGAGGAAGACAGAAAGGCCAGGATGGCAAAACTTTTCCTTTTCAAGGTATTATCTTAAATAAAAAAGGTATATTCCTCTTATAAGGGAAAGGTTTGATCTATACCCAACTTACCCTGGCTGTGTCCTTGCAGGAGCTTGGGAAGGGCTCAGGCTGGGAGTGAGGATGGTGCAGAGTGAGGTAAAAACTATCTGAAATCTGCCCTTGCTGCTTCTCCTGGGGCTCCTTGACTTGCTATGAGGTGTCTCACAGGGCAGGAGTCTCAGTAATGGTATCCCCTGCTTTTTTCTCTTCCTTGTGCCTCTTTGGAGCTGAGATAGTGTCTCAACATCAGCAGCCCTTGGCAGTGGTGTTGGTGACTACAGCCACCACATGCTCACCTTGCCTCAGGCCCCATGGCAATGCTCCCTGTTGGTTCCCTTGGAAACTCAGTATCTTGTTACTGCTTGCTGATGAGATGTGTCATGTAAAATTGTGTACCAAGTTAAAACAGGATGGAAATAATCCTCACCTATATAATTTTAAATAAAAGCAATGAAAAGGCCATTCAGGCTTGCTCCCCAATTACTTCTTGTAACTGCTTGGCTGGGGTGCCATGTCAGCACCAATCCAAGTTTTTCTCTCGGCCTTGAAACAAGTAGTCACTATGTGGTGATGCATCCTGCAAGTGTGTCATCAATACAGGATACAGAACAATCTACACTGTAACCTCAGGTTTGTCATGCTATAGAGGTGAGGAACAGACAGCAAAAAATATTAGTGCTATTTTTCGTAAACTTAAAAGTGTTGATGATTAGCAGGAATTTTTTCTGACACAGGACTGCAGTTCCTGGGCTTGTTCTATTTTTGTGTGTGTATGTGTGATGTTCTTTTATGAAAGTTACCGCAGAGCTGATTTTCATAGCATTATTTATTGCATTTGTGGAAGCCGGGGAGCAAAATTAGTGAAGCAGATTTTCAGTGCTATTCTGGGTATAACGAAGTACAGAATTCCCAAATTACAGTATTTTGATGATATAAATTTAATAACTAAAACAAGAGCAAACTTTGAGGAACATCATAAGACCAGAGTAGACAAAGAAGCAATCAAAAATGTGTTTTAATGAATTTGACTAAAGAGAAAAAAAAAGTAAAACAAGTATTTTCCCTAAGTGAGACACAAGTGGCTGTTTTCAATGACACAGCTCTCCAAGCCAGGGTTCTGTATGCTGATCAAGGTCCATGCAACAGGTAAAATAACTTTATAAGACCAGCTGCAGAATTTTACAGCTGTGCCAAGCTTTAGAAAGGCAATTCCATAGAGTTTCTTCCTACAGGTAAAATATGTGTGCATTATCTGAGAAAACAAAGCCATAGAATCCTGAATAATTTGTGAGGCAGCACAGCACATATTCTGGTTTGGAAATGGTGGGTTACCAGATTGAAATATTCTGCAGCAAAAGATTCACCTTAGTAATTCTGCTTCTAAGAGCTAATAAAATTTTTGTTAAATGTATAAATGCATGATATATTTACCCAGATTTCCAGAAAAGGATTTTTCTGCATTCCTGGAAATAGACTTCCTAAGGAAAAGGGCTGAATCAAAACAGCTCATGTTAACATTGTACAGTAAAATAAAATGTGATCTTTGAATGGGAAACCTTTGATCACTAGAGGATATGTATTTATTGAGCCTGTTTGCAGAACTGAAAAGATTTATTTGCATTCTGGTGAATTACTTGTGAGATCAAGTTTACAGGATTTGATCCTTAAATGTTAGTTTTGGAAGAAAATGAAAAGATAGGACTTGGGTTCTCTTAAAATTTTGAAAATAGTTCTAAAATTTTGCCAACATTTGTGATTCTCTCCCAAATGGAGGGGATTGCATAGTCAGGATATAGCTTAATGTGTTATGAATAAATTTTTTTCTTAGCACCTTTCAAGAACAGTCCAACATTAAAAATAGAACTGTGTATGGATGGTATTTGGAAAGCATTACTGATGATGTTCTAGACATTTATAAGAGTGTTTCAACAATATTTCTTTATTTCAATAAAATAGACAAAAAAAAAATCTGTTCTCCCTTTTCCTGCTGGAGAGGAAAAAATGTCCCTAATAGTTTAAAGTTATAATTTGCTTATTTTCTTGATATATGAGTTCTGTGATATACAAACCATACTGTGTACCATTATTATTAGTCCTGGTTGATAAATGAGCTCTTTTCTTCAATTTCTGACTTTGAGCAGCCCTGGACTATGATTTCTATAGAAAAAGTCTACCTGAGGTACTCTGACATATCCAGAAGCAGATAAATACCTAAATTTAGTTCTGCAGGTGTCATTGTCAGGATAAAACCCCACTACTAAAATAAAAACTGTTAAGCACTTGCCTCTATTCTCAGTGCATACGAATCACTTCTGTTTGACTCTTTTTTTCCAAACTGCTGTCTCTTCAGGGAAGCAGGGGATAGCAGTAATGAGGTTTAAATAATCAAGACTGGTTTTGTGGAAGAAATATAAATAGATTCCAAATGTGGATAGCATGGATACTAAAGTTACTCTGTGGTCAGTATCTGTTACATCATTAGGAAAATGAATCTGTAGCAGTCTAGGGCTTTGTTTTCCTTCTTCAGTCAGTGACCTTTTCTTTACCAACCAGAGTGGCTGAGTGGGACTTCCTGAGACATTCAGAAGCCTATTTTATAAATAAAATCTCCAATCAGCTTGTGAGGCTTCAGAGGAACACTACACATTCATCACAGTCCTCCTCTTTCTCTGCATTCTGGCAGAGGAATTTATATTTGATGGTGTTGCATACAGCTGAGCAGCATTTCCTCATATTCAGCCATGTCCTTGTCTTAGAAATACAGTATCAACAAAAATCTTAAAACCAATGGGAAACTAAAGGAAAATCTTTGAGAAACCATCATATAGTCACGTGTTGATTCTTCTTTATGTTTTTTTTAATTGTACTGCTAGCATCATGACTGTTCTATGTTTATACATGCATGCTATCTTCAAGAAGAATGTATAGTCAACCAGTTTATTTTATCTGTGAAACATGTACAGCCAGTTGAGTGCAATTCTGAGCCAGGTATGTAATGTAACATACAATGTGGTTGTTATTTAAATAGCATTTCCTTGCATATCTGAAAATCATCTTAAACTGAAGGACACTGGTGAAATATTTTGGCTGATAAAAAACAGGAAGAATAAATTAGGGCAAGGACATTTGTCAATCTCTCATTCTTAATAAAAGTCAATTGCTTTTTTTCATAATTTTGAAAAGGAAAAGGAAGAGCTTGGAGGTTTTCTGGTGGATTTTGCAATAGTTGGTCTCTAGTCCAACCTCCTGCAGAAAGCAAGGTCAGGCAAAAGAACAGCCTGGGTTATTCAGGGCTTTATCCAGCTGGGTCTTGAAAACTGGGATAGAAGCAGCACAGCCTCTCTGGTCTCTGTTCCACTGCTTGACTCTCTTCACAGGGGAAAAGTATTTCCTTAAATCTTTTGTGACTTTGTCCCCACCCTCCTCCTTTTTTTTCCCCCTTGCAATTTATTCCACTCCTGTTCTCCCACCACACCACTTCTGTGAAGAGCCTGGCTACATCTCCCTGATGCCTCTCACAGGGGCCAGAGGATGCTATTACATCATTCCAAAGCCACATCTCCTCAGGCTGTAAAAAATTACCAGTTTCTCAAAACTTGCATGTGCTTGGTGATGTTTCAGATGTCTAGAAAATGTCAGATGACCTAGAGTCATAAGCATAAAAAGGAACCTTGGTGGAGGTATATGCCAGCCTTACAAGGAATAACTAATACAAAACCTTGCCCATTTTCTTGTTTTAGTACCTACACTATCACTGTTGCAGAATAATGGGAGATCCCTGGCATCATAAATGATTACAGTTTATTGTTGTGGTGTAATGATAGAGATAAGTTTTCAACATGTTAGGAAACAGGACTAAACAAAAATCATAAAAAGCTGTTTTTCAAAAGGAAAATGCTAACCTCCAAGTATAAATAGTTTAACTGGCCATGCATTTAAAAATAAATCATGGTCCAGGGAGGGTTGGTTGCATGTGAAACATGTACAATGGTCCCTTAATCCTTTCTGTGAAATCATACAGAAGCAGGCAAGGTTCAGTAAATAAAAACACATTTCAAAGTGTCAGACCTTTTCTGCATTCAGAAATATCCAAGGCCAAATTCAAAGTTAGGCTCTGCTTATCACATGTTTGCTTGAAGCAAAGTAAGTCCATGGATACTTTATTTTGCAGAAGTGATATCATAAGTAAAATGGAGGAAAATTTTCCTAAATTTTTACTTCAGGTTTCAGAGGTGGGGAGGCTGGACCACCTCTGGTTGTCACTTGTAGTGTGATTTACTTATTGTACTACTATTCCTGGAAATGTGGATGCAAAACAACAGGTTGTTGTTCTTTGATCCGACATGAACTCTATCTCCAGTGAACCAAAACTCACTTTGTATTAAATTTTCAAAATCTGAATGAAACAACAGTCTTTGATCAGCAATAGGGACTGTGTATGAGGAGTTTTCAGGAAAAAACACTCTCTCTCATCCTCCCCAATTAACTTTATAGCTTGAACTAAGTTTTCCTCTGTCTGGAAACTGCTGCAAACTTCTATAATTTTCTATGCACCTGATTCCAAAGGGATGTATTGTATATGACACATGGGATTACAGTGTATGAAAACACTGAAAATTAATAATTTTAGGTCAGTTCTAATTGTGATAGGATCTAATCTCCTACTGTAATATTTTTAGTTTTGTTAGGGAATCTTTGACATAAAAACAAAAAACCCAAACTTGAATCATTGCCAATAAGAAATGTATAATCTGCTTTGATTCTGTTGCATTATTCTTCATGGGAAATCTCTTTTGCTCTTGTTCAAAGACTGGTGTTCTGCTCTCTTGTGCTGTAATGAGTCAGGGAAACAGAAGGGCCATGTGCAGTGGGGTGGGACTGCATGTGCATTTATGAATGTAAATGAATGCCTCCAACCCTGATTTTTCCTTCTGACTGGCATTGGCAATTTAGGTGCCAACTCCTAGCCTCCTGCTCTTGTTTTCCCTGTGCCATATGATAAATGAAGGAAGTCCTGGGAAATGTAAAGCTCTTTTGCAGTGGTACAGTTCTTTCAGGTTTGAGCTACCTGGAGGAAAAGCTGAAGGAAGAGTGGAGTGTGCTCCGTGCAGAGTCTGAGCAATGATGATAAAGCTGCTTAGACAGTCAGTCTGAAAGCATGTTCTGATGTAGTTCTGAGAGACTACTAGAACAGAGCAGTTTCATTTAATCAAGACTGTAAATGCCACAGGGTTATTTCATTTCCATGTTTGATTACAAAAGCTTAAATGTGTCTCTAAACCTTTTAGAAGTAGGTTATTGTATGCAGTTCATAATGACATATATAAAAATGTTTTACTGGGTGTTGGAGACATTTTAAAGCTATCCCCAAGAAGAAAACCCAGTGACAATTTACCATAATGTGACAGTATTTTTTATTTAGAAACTTTGCCAGTGATTTTCTTCCGAGCCCTGAAAAGCTTGTTGCAAGCAATGAAATCCTCATCTTGTGTTTTGTCAGCCTGCAATAGTTTTCAATGCAGCATGCTGAGGGGTGATCATATAATTTGAAGTGTAAATTGTAAAAGAAAAATGCATTAGCTTACCTGGGTTTCCTGCTGTTGTTGAAATAAGCAATAGAGAAATGTATGTCACAGTTAATTTGCATAATAGAGGAATAGAAAATATCTAGCTTTTATTTCATTCTGCTCACATTAACTTTAGTGCCACAGCTTTGATTAACTTTAGTGAAAAGAGGCTGGATTCTTCATGGTCCATGATTTCTTAGCTCTCTACTTCTGAATAACTGTTTACTATCAGAAAGAGCTCATATACCAGGAAAAATTAAATGCTTCAGCTTGAGGTGGTTGCTAGTGATAATGGAACTGTGCAGGTTAAAGAGGACTAAATTCCTCTTCTTTCCCAGTTCTTCTCTTCTCTCTTACACAAGATTCTTGCAGTTTACAGTTTCCCCAGATGGAATTTCTCTATCATGAGAAAATATACTCAGCAATCCAAAGTATGGTACAAACTAGTTTTACTCACAAAAGCAAGCTGTTCCCTGCAGTTGAGGAGGAGGGGTGTAACACAGTGTGGTGTTTTCTTGGGAGCCACTGCTGAAAGTGGTAAACCTGAGGAAGAAGATGGGGAATTTTAATGATGCCCACCTGGTTGCTTCCAGAGAAACTGAGGACAGAAAAAGAGTTCTAGCACAGATGTCAGGTTTTTGCAAGAACTTTATTTGTGTGTTCTCTTTGACTTCAGTGTGGTTCACAGTAGCTTGTAAAGATCTTGGACAGTGGCATCAGTGAAATCACTGACTCTGGATCAAACATTTGTTTCTCGAGCTGGTCATCATGTACAGTCCCCCCTAGAGACTGAAAAACTCCCAGGTTAGATGTCTGTACATTTGATTATAATGTAAAAGGAGCTCAATTTTCACCT
Organism: Poecile atricapillus; assembly: GCF_030490865.1. NCBI lineage: Eukaryota > Metazoa > Chordata > Aves > Passeriformes > Paridae > Poecile > Poecile atricapillus. The sequence goes on along the minus strand of NC_081260.1, from coordinate 10,700,028 downwards.
TCAGTAAAGCTGTCTGTGTTACCTAAAAATAGTTAAACACAGGAAAAGGGGTGGTAGAAACTAAGAGTAAACACTAATGTACCTTTAACATTAATAATTTACTGTATCATTCATAATTTAAAGCTTAGTGAGAATTATTTTCCTTTATCTTGTATCACAAACCAGTTGAAAAGAAAACTAAGCCTGATTGTTCTCCAAAGGCATGTACTTACATTGGCGTTCAGCTCAGTTTATTTAGCCTTTCAATTTTAATGCTTTAAGTTGCAATGCTTAAATTGAATATAATAAATTATCATTGTATTTTTTTAATAGCTGTGTTTTGAAGTTAGTGGCAAAAGGTAGCCTTGATAATTTTGTCAGATTGGATGCAATGCTCAACAGCCGTTCTCTATCCCTGTTTATGGTATTTACTCATGATTTTATAGATCTCTGCCATATCCCCACTCTTTTCATTTTGCAGGATGATTGAATAGTATTCAATATGGAAAGGATAACATATTTTTGATGATCATCTCTTTCCTTCTCTGCATGTTTCCTATATCTTCTCCATTAATTTTTAAGTAGGGCAACTTAAAGTGTTTAGAGCAGTCAAGATATGGTCACATTATAGATTCATAAAAATCCATCTTGGTACTGTTTTGCTTTTTACTTCTGTCCTAGTAATTCCTAAAATTTGGTTCCTTCTTTAACCTACCATTTGTGAACTGAGTTGAGGTTTTCATAAAATTATCTTTTCTAAAACTCAGGAGTTGTTTCCAAATAAGTTAATTTTATATGGAAAACTAGGTTGGACCTCCCCCTTCATACTTTACATGACTCTAAAAGCTGCCTATGAGGAATATTATAGAGCTTAACATATTTGTCTGTAATCAGCATGTTCTCTTGATGACTGGCTACATATACAACAATATTTAACTGCTGTCCACATCGGAGAACTGTCCCCTCTCATTCTCAGTCTGCCTTTGCTGAGTTCTTTCCACAAAGATTTCACTGAGGAAAATCACAAATAATCACAAATAATCAGGTTAATCATATTTTTTGTTTATTACACAGAGATTCTGCTGTTTAAGAATGCAGGGTTTATAATTTTACTCATGGCTGTTATTCAGCCATAGACCCTGTTTTCATTATGGGATAAAATTGTCAGTTTAAGTTGCAAAGGCTTCCTACAGGATGTAATGCTGCTTTGTTGAGGAAAAAAATCTGCAGCTTTTCTACCCTATCTTGCTTGTTTACTATTCTCCAGAGAGGACTATGTCTTTCAAAAGCAGAACAAGTTTTTGAACTATCCTCTCCTCTGTGTTTGGGTAGTCAGATGTAGGTCAGGCACTACAAATAAACAAGATACTGAATCTGTGCACTGGTTCTGCAGATCCCAAGCACTTCTTCCTTCCCTCTGCATGGCTTGCTTGAATTCACTGTTTTTCTGGATGTGGTTTACCCAGCCTCTGAAAAACAAGTGTGAATCTCTTAAGACCTCCTCTTTTGGGAAGGCACCATTTTTAAAATGGCCATAAAATTGCCAAAGAATCTCTTCTTCTAATGTACCATGACTAATGAACTGCAATAGGTTTTCCTTATTATGCCACTGTTATGATTACCTTTGAAATACAGAAACTTCAATCACTGTGATTATAGGTAGCAAGACAGCTTGATAAACTGTTGAAATGTGTGTTTTTAGTATAACTTCTTAGAGTGCATTTAGAAATCGTTATTTTTGTTTTCATGATTCTCTAAGATTTTAAAATTCTATTATATAGAAATGAATGTAACTCAGATCAGAGTACATTCATATGTGAACTCTCTGGGCTTCCAGTTTACAACTTTTTCAATATCAGGATTCTGTTAGGAATAGAGGCATGAAAACAAAACCAAACTCATATTAATAGAAATCTGTTTAAAAACATAAAGTTTATTTAAGAACATATACATGTATAGGGTGCTTTTTAATGGCCAGTACTATTTTTTTCAGTCTAGCAATCACCCACTGAACCTCACAGGAACCTTCACTACTAATGGGGGTAGAAAATAATGCTTGAATGAGCATTTAGCTCCTGTCCCACAAGCTTATTTCCAACACTTGAAGTGCAGAATTAGCTGTGAGAAATCAGCTCAAATCTGACATGTGATAAATTTTAAAGACTCTTTTGTTATCTCTTAAACACTCTTTTCAACCTCTCTAATGATGCATTTCTTCTATGCAGGAATGAGGGAATCATGTAGTTTTTGGTAATATAGAAAGAGCCTTCCTTGCAGTTACCTGAGAATTAATGACAAGAACTTGATTTTCTGTCAGTGTTGCTGGTTCTGTTGATCATGAGGGAAGATGCATTTGATGGCAGACAAGGGCTTCACCTTCAGTCTGAAATTTAAGGTATATTTTTCTCTAAGAGATCTAACAAGTTTTCTGTTCCATAAAGGAGGGCAACCCTCCATGTCTGCACAGTAGTACTTGATTTTAGGCAGGACAGCTTATGGGAATGTACAGCAGCCAAATGAATAGAAATTAGGTTTATATGAGAATGTTAAAATGTTTAAAGGCAGAGCTACTTTTTCAAATGCTAAGCAAGACTTCAGCTCTTCATTCTGTTTTCCAGGGCCTTCAATTGACAGAGATGGCAGTTCTCATTAAAAATTTTCAAACCATTGAACATTAGTGTCTGAAATTAACAAAATGCAGTATTCATGGGTAGCTTCAGCATTATATGCCAAGCATTAGTTTATAAATGCCCTTTGGAAATAAAATTATGCTCTTACATAACATTATTTACTCTTTTAGTATTGAAAATACTTTTTTTTTCATTTAGTGATAGAAAAGTAGTACTTTAAAGAGACTATAGTAGCTATGATAATCTCTTTATTAAAACTTAATTATTCTTAACACAGAATTTTTTTTTTTTCTGATTATAAATACCTTACATTTATATGTTGAAGGTCAACCAACAACTCTGTGCACAGTGAGCACACACACATATTCTATAGCTGGAGACTTTTTCAAAGATGTTTTGAGTCATCTCTGGATAAAACAGTGGACATTTTCTCAAACTTTCCCACATCTTTTGGAAGAGTTTGAAAGCCCACCCAAGTACTGTGCCCAGATTTACCCAAAGAGAAGAAAGGATTATCCAAACTGCTGCAAAAAGATTTTCTTTCGTTCTTATAGAATGAAAGTATAAAGTGGGAATCTTTGAAGGCTGATATGTGGAAAAGGACACTGATCCTATCTACCTATACTCTGGCATAGCCACTGTTTACACACCTTTTTTATTTTCACTGATAAGAGATACCTTCTCCTCCTTGTGGAGGCTTGGGTTGCTCTTTAAAGCCTCACCTGTTTTGGCTGGAGAAATCTCAAGAGTCCTTTGCAGAGGGAAATTGCCATTTTTTTTGTCAAGCAGAAGTGCATGGCATGTAACATTTAACTCCTTCTTTAAAGTGTCCTGGCAATCTTCTCAGTGATTTATTGTGAGGTTAATGTCTGTCGCTCTATTAGGAACAGCTGGGAAGAGACGACACAGACTCTCAGGAGTCAATCAGGAGAATTTCTCTCAGTTTATTGCTTCAGGTCTTTTTTTATAGACCGATACATGGAAAGTACAGAAAGGAAACTCTTATTGGTTAGTAAACTACTACATCACCATCACTGGTCAGTGGGGCTCACCACCCCCTGACTTTCTCCTGCAAAGAAAACAAGGGACAGAAAACAACACCTGCAAGGCTGTTTTCTGTCTCTGAGGATTGTTTTAAATCCTCCCCATGAATTCTCAGGCTACTTTCTCAGGCTGGACTGAGAAAGCTAATTCTACAGGCACTTTGCTGCCTGCTTCAGAGTTAGCATCCACAAATGTCCCGTGTTGAATTGGAGAATAAGCAAGTGTGGTGTTTATGTGATTCTTACTTTGCTTGTATTTCTTCCACGTTTTCCTTTAGTTTTTGTCATTAGCTATGGCACTCATCTTCAGTCAATGTCTATCTTCTAGTCAGTGTTCTCTGGAGCAGATTGTGTTTAGATGTTGTCTGCATGTTTGAAGTGCATTTTTGATGCTCTCTGGTGGTTAACTGTTCCTGGCTTTATTTTACAAGTGTGCAAGGGGTTGGAGTGAGAAGATGAAGAAATAAATCACTCATTCCCCCAGATGTTTGCCCTCTGCCTATGCAAGGTGTACTGATGTCACTGGCTTGGTCAGGCTGTGCTCTGCATCTGGGCCGTCTAATTGCTGGCCAGTTAAACTGGTGGGCTGGGGAAGCTGCCAAGAATTTGAACAGTGTCAAATGACAGCTGTAATTGCACAGCTGGTAAATGAGATGCCTACCAGTTCCCAGCCTGCTGTAGATTCTTAAACAGAACAAATTACTAATTGTGGGGTCTTTTAATTTCATTTTCTTGTTTGAATAGATCTGCATTGGCACCACAGATATAGGCATTTTCTGGCTGGTTTTAGTATTACAGAGTGAAGTTAATGGTGACAAAAGTAGGTAAAGAATGGTCTGAAGATTTTCCTGGCATCCAAGAGGGATTTCCATCCCTTGCTATAATCCTTGCCACCAGGATTATGCCACTGGTACCTGGGTTTCCTATTTTAAAGCTGGCATGGGAATCTGAATGAACAGCACTTCCTTTCCTGGTTGTGCAGACATGTGCCAGTCTCTTGAGAGGCTGAACCATTTCCTGCTACATTTCATTGCTTATGACCTAAATTTTATTGCCTAAAAGTAGAGGCTGTTGTGTGCTGTGAAATGTGCCTCAAAAGTCCATGTACAAACAGGCACTAAAACAACAGGGTGACCTGTTCAATTGGTGGAATTATTCTCTGTGAGAAGGCTGCAGGAGTGCTCTGAGATATTTGCTGGTAGAAATGTAAGGGTTTGGTAAGAGGATGTGTATTTCTTGAATTTGCTGCTTAATCAACCTCTTGCATGGTTCCGTTTTCAGTACCAGAATTGCTTACACCAATTTATCTCTGCTCAGAAGTGGCTTCATAGTTTGGGATGTCCTTGACCCATCAAATAGAGCTTGGTGAGACTAGGCTTCAAAAAAAGGTGCCAAGTCCAGCTTTTTGAAAAGAACCCAGAATGTGTAGCATGAGGTTTTTTCTGGAGCTGACAGACTGTTTAGTCAGAGTTATTATCTGGTAGTTTTATTTTATTTGGCTATTGTGCTGGGTTTAGGGTAAAGATTTTTTTTATTGTTATATTAGGGCACCTAGAAGCTGAAATGATCTTCTGTGATATCTAAATGAAAGATGAAAATAAATAACTTGAAAAAAATATGTTTGACTATGTTATTTGGAAATTTATAAAGTGATATTAATTGGAAAGTATAGAAATGGTTGTTTTGTTACTTAGAGTGTTATTTTAATGCTTTGAAGATGAGTAGTTGTGTATCCATCAAAAATTTCCTTGGAGAAATGCTAAATTATTATTTATTATTTATTATTGTTGTTGTTGCTGTTGTTGTTGTTGTGGTGGTTGTGCAGCAGAAGTATTAAAGTTTTCTTTCCTTCTACTATTTTACAAGCATGCAAAAACCTCCCACACTTAGCCAGCTGTTAGGTAAATTAAAGACTGTCTAACATATATAACATCAAACTCTGAAGCAGGACAAAAGAAAATTTACTAGCAATCTTGCCTTGACATGGTTTACCTGCCAGAAAAAAATCCTTTCTAAGTTTCATCCCACACAATGATTTATTTTTCTAGTTAGGATTCTGTACTTGTAAATAGAGCATTCAGAAACTGTGCACCGGGATTTCAGCTTTATGTAGGTGTCAGACTAGTTTGTCATGGATTTTGTTTTTAACACTGGATGCATTTTGCTGTTTTTTCCTTCCCATGAAAGCAAATCTCTCTTCTGGGCTGACACCCCCCTGTTGATTAGTCAGGTATAGTTCTAGGTGGCAGAGAAGGGTTTCTGACAATAAAAAAAGAGTGAACAACAACCCAAAATAGTCTGGTGCACTCAAATATAGAAGAGACTTGGATTGGATTCCCTACTCTCATCAATAACTGCTCTTTCAAATGTTTCATTTCCAGTAGGAGAGATTGTGAAAGGCTACCCCCAGAATGTCTACTAGCCCTGTGCCTGAGAACCAACTGGAGTACGAGAAGCAGAGCAAACTGGAGCCAGAGGCCTTGGTAACCTGGGACCAGTTTATTCCTACTCTGTCTATCTGTGCCCAAATATTTGAACCAGAGAAAGTTTTACAACTGACATTTAACTTGAACAAAAACATTCCAGCAGTGTTTTAGTTGAATGATAATGATATTAGAAATTATTAATAGTTTCTAATAGCAGCATCATTTAATCCTCACTAACCTCTAGCCTTACACATTGCCAAGGTGTTAAACATAGTGCAGTGCTGCACAGTGTAACACAAAATCACTTTCTGGAGACATGCAGGGGTTTTCAGACCCCTTTGTTTAATGTTAAGTGTAGGCAAATCCACGTGCTCAAGTTCTGAACCTCTCAAAGCTGGCAATATGAGATGCTAACAGCAGAAATATGGGATCAGTGACTCTTATGACAGTTATGTTTCAACTGGGAACATTTGCTTTTTCTTTTGATTCCTGCAGATTAGAATAAAGATGTTGAATTAATATTCTTCCATATTCTTCCACTATTTATGTTGCATGCATGTTTAAATTCTGTCTGCTCAAACCTCAGAATGTTTTCTTTGTGGAAGATTCCATATCCTTATTTTGGGGGTAGACCTCAAAACAAACAACAATTGATTTTTAAATAGCTAAAGGAAATTTTGAAAAAATTTTGGAAAAAATACCAATGAAGTTTTAATTAGAGTATTCAATTGCAGAAAATGTTGGTTTTATAAGAAAACAAATACAAGGATGGGCAAGAATTGAAATAATAAAAATAAAAATAATAGAAAATTATGTTTTTTTAGAAATTATTTTTCAGAAGGGATTTGTAAATTTTTCAAGTTACAAAAAAAAACTGTTTGTAGAATTAGTTGTGTAATTATTATGAATTTACAGCTGCTTTGGATTTGTCAGTATGTATTTTGTAAGAGGCAAAACTGGACCAACAAAGAAGTTAAAACTAGCAACTTGACTGGCAGTAAAAAACATTAAAATTTTTCAAGGTTTCTGAACTTTCCTGTTTTCCAACAGACTATTTATTTACAAATATTTATACAGATCCCATCTGAATTTTAGGCCATTGCATACATAAAACAAAAATTACTTCTGTCATCTCCCAGTTATTGTTAGGAAAGTAAACTGATAAGCACACACATGAACACTGCTTAGCACAGGAACTTGGCTTTGAAATAAAGGCAAAATATTATTCACCCTCTATTGTGTTCATTTCTAATACATGTGTGGCATATTGATACATGGGATCTCATGGAAATTTAGAGTTCTGAGATTTCACTTATATGAGGACTGTACTGAAATGTTTTGGTTATTTACACTTTCAAAGCTATTTTCACAGGTCAGAACTTAGTTTTACCTAAATTGTTGTTCAAGGTTACCTGTTTAGTTTTATGGAAGCCTTGAGGGGTGGTAGCAGCCCATTGCTCAGTGTACTTGGTGTGTGTGAATAGCAGCATCTGCTCCGGAGAAGACTATATATAACCTGCAATTTCACATTCCCATTTGTGGAAAGATGTTGAATATTCCTGTCTTTTTACTTGACTCACAGACAGCTGATTGAATGAAAAAGCTCTTGACAGTACTTTTGCTGGTTATACTTCTGCTTTTGCTCATTGGAAATACTTAACTGAGTGCCAGCTTTAAAGTCCTGAATTTTATGAAAAGCTCTTGCTCAAAGCATCTTGTTAGAAGTTTGTTGGGAGAGGATTATGCATTTTTCATAATTTTCTACAAAATCTTGGTCTTTTCAATACATTATGACTCAGCAGCCAGGCTCCAGTTGAAGTGGAATAATCCAGTACACAGTTGAAATGGGGTGGCTAAAAGGAGTCAAGAAAGTTGTGTCAAGTATTCTGAGATGAAAGAAAACTAGAAGCAGTGCCCAAAGGACTTGGCTACTCCAAACTTATCACAAAATAGTCACAATGGCAATATCCACCAGCTGTATTTATTTAAAAGCAGGACAAAGCTTGTGCATAACTTCACCACATATCTATCCTGCCCAGTGTCCTGTTTCTGGCAGGAGCCAGAGAGAATGACTAGGAGAAAAGTACCCAGCAGAGCAAATGTACTGTGATGTCTCACTAAGTATTTTCTCAGCCTCCAACACCTTTGAATGAAAGAATCTTCTGTGCAAGAGGGTAGTGACATTGTACTCAATAGCTCTAGAAGCCTGCTCTTTCATGAGCTTGTCCCAATTTCAATTGAGCTCAGATCCATTTTCAGCATCTTTATCTTCTGCAGTAAGGCTTGCAAAATCAAGTTCCATATAACCTTTGTGTTTGCCTTTTCCTTCTGGCTTTTGTCTGAAGTTCCTAAACTTTTTTTTTGATGGACATCGAAATCTGCTCTACACCATTAAGGATCTTGAAGACTTCCTTCTCAGCTTTCTCTGTCCTTCTTCTGTGACAGGTTTAGCAGCTGTTCCTAACTTTGGCCATTGCTGTCATACTTTCTTGAGATGCTTCTAGATCTTATATATAATTTCTGAAATGATATGGGAGTGAGAGGGGACCAGAATTGCACACATTATATAATTATGTCATGTAACTTTTCATTTTAACCTCCAGACTCAGTTTCTGAGTGGGCATGTTTAACTATGCAATCCTCATTCTACACATGAACTTTGGCCTGCTTTCCTGCACACATCTTGCTTAATTTTTCTGCTTTTCTTCCCTTGCCATTTGAATGCGGCCTTAATGTAACTCTTCAGTCAGCTCTCATTTTCACTGAAAACTTAAAGACAAGTAAATAAGATGTTTTCATCTTTTTCATTTTTGACATTGACTCAAAGACACTATGTACCAAACTGTAGCAGATCCATAAGACTGAGTTAGAAGTTAATAACCCTGGATTCCCTGCTTTTACAGGTTTGTGAATTGCAGTCTTACATTCATGTAACACTTAGACTGGATCTACTCTACACTTTATTTCTCATATGTGCCAGATAAGCTTTCCCTGAATGTATGTATGTATTTTTATGAACACCTAGAAATGCATTTTTTTAAAAGTGCATTCTTATTGTGAATAACTGTGGAATAGAGAATAACTTTTTGGTTTGTTTTTTTTTTCTTTTTACTCTTGTGTACCTTTGTATTTGTTAGGTTTTGGGGAGATTTCTGCATTCTGTTATGCTGTCCTCCTCCAGCTTCTGTCTTCCTTAAGAAAGTAGGAAACTGTTGTGTTCTTTACAGGCAAGTGGGATTCTATGACCCACCTCTGCTATAGAGATTTAAAGATATGTTCTTCAGCTCTGAGCATGTTCTTTAAAGAAAAATCTAAATGCTAGTGTTTTATTAATGACATCCTCCTACATTGCCTGGGTAGGCTGGTCTTTTAAAGCATTATATTAGTACTTGGCACCTTATTTTTTGGAAAATGTACTCACTTCAAGTCTCTCAGAAACAGTCATTTGTCAATGATTTGGATTTAATTTCTGACTATTTGCATATTAGCTTTTCTGACTCAAGTGGAAGTAGGAAGCGCTGCTTGTCATACCTAAAAGCCTCATCTCAGCAAAAATCTCCCACTGGGATTCTAGAACAAAGGATTTCTAAAAAAGACAGCTATGCCCTGGGGTGACTGAGTGCTTATCTGCTGCTAACCCCCCCAAATTATAAATCAACAGAAGAGTTTATAATAGACTGTTCTATACTTTACATCTAATTTAACTCTATTGCTGGCATTTCCATTGGAGCATTTCAGGCTTCATTTCCATTGTCTAATCATAGTGATTGAAGACTGAACGTTTTTAGTCTTCACACAGTTCAAGTGCTCATGTGAAAATCTTACTTCTGAACATGCTGGTACAGGTACAGGGCCTGCATACATAAGCTTCATGTGGAGTCACCTGCAAACATCTGCAGACAGGGTCTTGAATGTGTGTATACACTAGAGATTTTCTTTACTTCATCCAGCACAGGAGGCATTGAACTCACAGCTTTGTAACACTGTGTAATGCTGCAAATTTGGGGTATGATTTGAGTAAGGTTGAGTAAGACCATTGAAATAAGGATTGCAACCCTTAGAGTGGCAAAACAGAAACAAAATGTCATTGGTGATACTCCTCTTCATGCACTTTGTTAGGTAAGGTCTCATTTTTCCTGAAAGCAGGCCCTCTCTCAGAAAACATCTTTTGTCTTGTGGGGTAAGAGTTAGTGATTGCTGTTAGTGCCCAGATAAAATCTGCTGTTTAACATGCTCTGTGAAGTAGCCAAATCTTAGCCCTACCTTGATACAATGCTTATAATTCCAGAAAGGCAGCTTTGCCCTTGATTGATGCAGATGGCAAAAGTCAGTTCAGTCTCTCAGAGTTTGGAGATTTTTGTGGTTTTGGTTTTTTTGGCCAAGGTCAGATGAGCAATATCTGAATTCTTTCTATGTGAATTGCTATGATCTTGATTAAAGTCTCACCTTTAGAAAGGGAAGTCAGTAGGGAATACTCACATTTCAAAATAGTTCTGCTTCAGCCATTTCCCAGGTTGGTTAGAGAATGCTCAGTACCTTGTTGCCTAGTTCCCGTTGCTTCCTAAAATGCTTACAATCTAGAACTTTTCACCACAAAGGACCAATTAATAAATGAAGTAGTGCCTACACTTGAATTTAGAATTCTTCTTAGCAAGGTTTTGGTTGCAGTGGGTGTATCAGCTCTCATGAGTTCAGATTATATGAGAGCAGAGAAGGTGAACTTGAAGGTCAGCCATGCCTGCTTACAGAAGAGATCCAGTTACATGTGTTGCACATGTTGCCTCTAGTACTTCTTTTGTATGGTACTGTGCTGACTTTCCCCATGGAATTTCAGCATCTAGACAGCTGTCCAGGCTCCTTGTGTGCTAAGGGGTGACTCACTTCATCTGTCTTAGACATCTGTCTCCACTGACTGGGCATGACTAGCTGAACTTTAAGTTCATTGCATTAGATTTGCACTGTCATCAACCAGACTTTTGGTACTTGTTCTGATGGAAGCAGATGAAGAGAAACTATATTCTGAAACTATAGTTCAGCAGCAGTGTGTGACAGTGATTCCTCATTGTAACCTAACAACTATGGATCAAAGTCTGTGGTCATGGAGGTGCTTTTGTTATTTTTACTTTTTTTCCTTCACTGATACAAATTACCCAGTGGAGCAGTTAAGTCTGTTCATTTCTTCAGACCTAAGGTTGGGGTTTTGGCCAGTTTGCTTTGCATATGTCTGTGTGATAATAAAGCCTCTGTAATCTTTTTGATTAGACAATCAAAAATCAGGGTCTTACGAATATGAGTTTATAAATGATCTGATGTATACATTATACTAATAAGCCCATCTTTTCTGTGGGCTTTAAAAATATAGAATGTAGTCTCTCCTGAAACAGAGAATTTGCTTTACGATTATGTTTTAGGAATGTTCTCACTTCTATTTAGAGAAAACTCTTGACTTGAAAGCTGAAACACAGAGGCTGACAAGTGCTGGCCCAGAAAGATAAATTCGGCAAAAGATGCCTAGAGAGCCAACTGCTTTGTTGTAGGTTAACAATTATAAAACTTCTGACAAATGTGTAAAGTTATTTTCAGGGATATTTCTTTCTTGCCTTCAGGTTTTAATAGGCATTGCTCCTGTGAGAAGACATTTGTATTGGTCTCCTCTATTTATTTTGTTCTGTTTTAGCATTCTCAATAGCTTAGAGTGTATGCATTTATTTCACTTTTTCTTACTGGAGCTGATATAGATATTAGCTTAATCCAGAAGTTTGTAAGATTATAAGACACAGAAATCCACTGAATCAATCACTTTATATGTATATCACAGCATCAAGCATGTAAAAGTAAAAAGTAAAATTCTAGAATCTGCCTGATGCAAATCAATTTTAGCACTAAGAAGAAAGTAAATTTTTCTTCTCTGGAGACAATCTCACAACATTTAGAACACTTTTACTTGAAAATAAAATTTATAAAAAAGGTTAATCTTAAAATCCCATGCTGATGTATGGCTTTCTCTAGGTATGAAATAATTTTTGTTTGGTCTAACATGATTTGGTGGTAGTAGTACAATCAGTTGTAGCATTCTGATTTAGGTTGGAATTATATAACTTTCATATGTAGCAGTAGCTGCCTCAGTTTTTCTTACTGATATTGTAGTGATATTAAATACCAACATTTTAAACATTGCAGATTTTGGGCTGGAAGTTATTTCTTAGCATTAAACCAGGTTGGTGAACCTCATTAAATGAAATTCCTTCGCAATCAAATTGTCAGAGCAACAACTTGTTCCACAATGTCAAAACAACTGAAGGGGCATTTGGACAGTGGAATTGATTAAAATGTTGGAATCAGTTTGCTACATCAATTTGTGGAGAACACCCAAGCTTGGGTTGGTGACTCTATAATTTAATACAATGTTACGGACAGTGATGTTACTGTACAGGATCTAGTAAGGTTTTCTGTGCTGCTTTAGAGAAAAAAAATGCTGCTTCTGTTCATTAATGGTGTTTTTATGATCTGTGTGACTACAAAGATGTATTATAGATGTGTCAGTAACTCTGGAATAAAAAGCCCTAAGGATAGGCACTATTGATGGACAGGGAACACTGAAAGAAGAGATTGGTGTGCCTCTTTTCCAGGGCTGGTTTCAGTATGAGTAGGAATTGTGCTTTGGGTAGTCTGTTCAGGCTCTATGTCATTGTTTGCTGAGCAGCTGTTCTTCATAGATCTCAAATTCTGCTGCTTTCAGCACAGGCACAAGAAAGGTGTCAAATGGAGCGGCAGAGCTGGATAAAGCAGTGACAAGAAACACAGGACTAAATAATTACCTGGGGAAGTGACTGCAGCACTATTTCTGAACCAAGAAGAGTCAAAAGTTTGTGTGTGACACTATCAGGAGAACAGAGCTTAGACCACAATACTCTTCCATAAAAATGAAGTAATGGAATATTTCTTTTCCTATGTAGGAAATTTTTGAAAATAAATGATTTCATTACAAAGTAGAGACATTTTTAAAAATAAAAATTAGTGTGATAAAATACCTCCTTAAAAAAATTAAAAATTGCTTAGTGAAATAATTGCCTTTGTTTATAGTTTATTATGTTTCTATTCCTTGTCCAGACCATTTGCTTCCTTGTACTGAATTGCTAATTTCTGCAGCCTTTTAGAGCATTTCTAAAGCAAATTAATTAGCTTGCTTCTAAATGTCAAAGTTTTCTTTCACTTTCAGCATCTAGATAACTTACTGACATTACAGCCCTGAGAGAGAATTAAGCCTATGGAAAGACAGTTGATAAAATAAAAGATATTTAAAAGAGCAAACTATGCCTTCTCAAGAGAAAAAAAAATATTTGAAAAATGGCCAGTGCATAAATTTAGTCAGTGCTTCTTTGAACTCATGCCACATACTCAATTATGTAGTTAGATAATTTCTATCATATGTTACAAAAAGACATTTCCTCAGAAGTTTGTGTACCATCTGTTTGTTTTGGAATCACCTGCATTTTTTCTCATGAGAATATTTGAATTTTGATCATAAGGGTAAATATTTTATTGGAAATGAGGAAGGCAAGGAGAAATTGGGGGTTTTTTGAAAAAAAGGTTTTGAGATAAAGATTTTCCTTTGAAGCTGCATTATTTCAGTTGAGTGAAGATTTTTTTACCTTACTGTGGATGTTTTCTGTTTTGGGAAACAGGTTTTAACGGTTTCATTTTTTCAAATAAAATTTAGAATTTAGCGGTGAATGTGTTATCAGATATCTGGAAAGGAGCTGACTTTTTCAGTGAATATGGTGCTTTTGGAAGAAAAATAGAACAAATATATCATGAACAGTGTCAGACTTCCCTGTATCTTGCTTATGTTCCTGATAAAATCTCATATTCTTTTTTAGGAAGAATGATTTCTTTCAGGCAGTAAAGATTTTTTCAGTCTTTGCTTCTGCAGATCAATCTCCCTAGGTGATATTAAGTGGGATGCTAAATTCTATAACATAAACTCTTCCATGGAGAGCGATACTTAAAGTTACTGTTTTGTTTCAGAGAAAAGAAGTGTCACAAAATTATCACTTTAGTAATATTTAGCCTAAAGATGGTCCAAATTAATATAATACAAGAATAAAAGCTTAACCCAAAATGTGAGATTTTGTTTGTTATTGATCTTGTATTCCAAGACACAATTGACTATATTCCATGAGTGGATACATTATTTTGAAAAATAATATACAAATACAGACCAAGTTTCAAAGAAAGGTGGCTCATAAATATTTAAATTACGTTGCATTTGAGGGGAACAGTAAGTAGCAACAGTATCTTCAAGTCTCAGTATCTTCAAATATGTTTCATATAATGTGATATGCTGATAAACACACACATTACTCTGTAATTTCTATCCAGAAGAGAATAATTTGATTAAAGAATAACTTGTCAGGGATTAGAAAGGAAGGTTGGGGATCATTCACTCTAAACTCACTGGTCCCCCATTTTTTTCTGGTCTCAATCACAGCCAATCCCAACCTACCCTGTTTAGGCCTTCGGACTGCAATGGTTTGGTTGTAGTTTTGCACATGAGCTCCAGCAAATGTGTTTCATACTCAAGAATGCCTGGAAGACACTTGGGACAGGGGAAAGGGTTTTACCTCCGAGGTGATTTCTGAGGCCCTCTCTTGGGCTTTTCCTTAGGCAGACAGGGGTCACTGAGGGCTGAAATCCATCCTGCTACCTTGCAGTGGCCAGATGGAGAGACAGAGAGCTCCCCTCCCTGCTATGGAGATGTTTCATTTTATCTTATGTGTCTTTTATCAATGCTTTCAACCATGTTGTCTGATTTGAGCTATTTATTTGTGTTTCATTATCGGTTCAAGTAAAGAGCTCTTCAAAGAAGCTGGATAAGGGTACATAAAAAATGGAAGGATTGACCAGCCTGTATCTGTCCTCCTCTAATTGCTTCCTACACCAGAAGGATAAGGTGATGAGCTTGGATTTTTGGCAGTAAGTCGAAACAAAATTCTATCACCTGTAGTTTTTGTTGCTACATTAACATTTAGCTCTCATGTGGTGTAGGTCATTATCCAAAAGGGTGTGGTGTAAGGGTCCTTAGCTGAGTGGTTGTACCTTGGTGCACCTTGAGAAAAGTTGTGGTAAAAGGAAGCTGAATACAAATGTTGTTGTCTGATTTGCTGAAATTCTGCACCAGGTAAAAATTTCCTGGACTCAACTTGTGTTTTTTGGAGTGAGGAGAAAAAAGAATGTTCGCTATACCCTTCCCTACGAGGGTCTGCCTATGACTCAGGAGAATAAGGAAGAGTCAGGGAACAAATTCATACAGCAGAACTGACATTTGCAGGTGTTTAAATTTACAATCCTGATTTAAGGTTTCTTCATGGGTGTTTTAAGGTCTAAAGTGTGCTAATAATAGGATAAAGTGTACATAAATGTAGGTTGTCATCTGTCAAATGTCTCTCTCTTGAGCTTCTTCATCTTTCAGTATTAATAAATTAACATAATATCTGACCAAATATCTTTTGATTTCTGGCTATTTTTGAACAATATTAAGACATCTGGGTGTGGGAAATGCAGGCATAGAAAGCTCTCAAGTTCTTGAGCATACAGGCTCAGAGATAGAATTTGATACAAAGTTTGATCTGAGACATTGGAGAAAGCTTAAGGCTTTAGAACAATAAAGTTACATAGACATGAAGTAAGAATAGATGCTTGTAGTTTAAGCAGAAATATGTTTTAAACAAGTAGAAATATGCCTTATGTAAGTGAATAAATATGTTAAGAAAGATAGTAGAAAATTTTAAAGTTTGACAATATAACCTGTTACAGAGTAGTAAGAAGCTCAATGTGTAGCACTGTGATTTTCTGTAGTGTTATATGGTTGGTTGTGAAAAGATGCATTGTGGTAGAATCGTTTAAGACAAAGCAATTAATGATTGGTTTATGAAGATGTTAGTGAGCTTTGTAAAAGTTGTTCATTGGCTAAGAAATTGTAAAAAGGCATTGTAATTAGAATTAAGATGGCTTCTGGTGTGATTGCATTGAATGTAACATCTTAAATGTCTCACCCTTCCATGAGACTGATTATGCAATAAACCATCTTTTATAATGTCTCTCAGTCAACCCTGTCTGCTCTGATCTCAATATCTGGGTAAGAAGTAGAGGCTAAAAGTAGAAGTAGAGGCTTATTCCTAGAAAAAGCAGTCTGTATTTTTAAATTTTTTTTAAGTGAATTCTCTGCTTGGGGCAAATGAGAACGAGAATGAGCAAGTCTTGCCATTTCCATATTAACACATGTATTTTGAGGAGAAGTTGTGTATTTTGCAAGTGAACAAGTTTGAACACTATCTTCAGTACAGACTGCAGTGTTTTGTAATCCATCCTTTTCACACAGAACAGAACTAGCTTGGCTAGAGCAAGAAAAATTCCTTGGCTGTGCCTCTCTAAAGCACTTCTAAAAGTGATACTTTACATAGGTTCACTAAGCCTGGTGATGCCTGTGCAGAAACCAAGAACATCCCAAGAACCTTCCTGCCCTTCCCTGCATGTGGAGCTCAGTGGGGAAGAACCTACAGCATGGTTTGTGGCTCTTGGCAGCCTCTCTCATGCTGAACGGAAATTTTAATGTTTGCTGATGATCCAACAGTGTAACAAGCTGCAGAAGGGCCTCATGGTGTCTTAGTGCAAGGCTCAGCTCTGACCTGAGAGGCTTAAATAAATCTATAGTAAAGTTAGGGGGAGCACAGTAATTCTGTCCCCAGTGTATCTGAAGGCATGGCTGGGCTTTTATTTCTCAGAGGACAGGGAGGTCATCACTGACATAATTGTCCTGCAGCCCTGTGCTCCATGCAGAGATGGGCTGGCTTATGCTGCTTTCTGTGGCCTTGAGCCCCAGGAAGGTGACAGGAAGGCCAGGTCTGCTCAGGCCTTGCTGCATGGGGAGGAGCTGATGCAGCAAAGTAGGGAGATGATCCCAAATCTAGACAACTGAAGCAGTCAGGATACTTGTTCGCCCCAGGCAAAACTGAATCTGTTAAGAGCTGTAGTGCACCCAGAAATAAGTACCTAATTTTTCACATTTTGTTTCTCTGAGGATCACTGCAAACTCCTTCTCTTAATGCAGCATATCCATCGTGAGAGTTTTATTTCAGTGAAGCAGTAAATGAGACAAGGTACCTGCTGGGGGTCTGCTCCTTTAGGAATGAAGAGTCTGTTCACATTTAAAACAAGCACTATCCTTGTACCTGCATGTGGAATAACCTGCATGTGGATTTAGAGATGGACTAAAGCTGCAGTAGAATAGTTAGGTTTTTCCTAATAATGCTCCTAGGAAAAAGAGACCACCCACACAAGAGAACCTAAACACCTTCTTAAGAATTCCATTGTTGCAAAACTACTGAATGCTGTCCTGAAAGCCCTAAAAACTTTTCTATGTGTTGGTGCAGATGCAAGTCTGTCTACACTGGTTGATATGAGTTCTGACGGGTTTTTTATATTACTGTATTTTGAATGAACAACCGGGAGCCAGGTTAAAACAGGGTGCAGATTTCATTGAATCCAACAGAAAATTCTCTGCCTATTTTAGGAGAAGATGTGGCAGCATGTATTCAGTTATTTAGACTTTTAATTAGTAAACTTAAGTTTTTAAAAGTCTTGATTATAACTGTCAAAAATAATTCTGCATAAATTTTGACTATTTAAACTTCTCTCATCTATGTCTATTTTACATTGTATTTTTAACTGTGCTGCAGTTCAATGAGTGCTGTGAGCACTCTCCCACAGAGCTCTAATTGCCTGGCTTCTGCAGATACCATATCAGCACATCAGTGTTAATGCAGCAGAAAGCAAGTGCTCTTGTTTCTCTACAAAGACAGTTTAAGATATTTCTAGAATATACTTTTGAATTGCTTTTTCTTCATCTTATTTTAGATAGCACTTTGACTTAAATAAAACTGCCTGTGGGGCATTGTAGGTTGATCAAAAAGGGCTGTATCATTCTATTAGTTTAAATTCTTGGTGCTGCAATAAATCATTTTCTGCCTACATAATTTACATTTTCCAAATTCTTAATTTAGTTCCAGCATAGGATTGTCACAAATGGAGGAGTCAGAGATGTGAGGTGAAGAGTGGAGGAGCAACATTTATTGAAGCATTACATATAGCAAACAGGATTTTGGCTGAAATATGGAATTAGAAGCTTTTTAAGAATGAAGCAAAAGATTTCAATTTCCTTCCAGTCTATATGAATCAACAGAAATGTAAAATGAGGGCTGCAGTGTGGGGTGGAAGGAAGATTACAAGACACGCAGTGTGTCAGGTACATGTTTATTAGTAAAATTTTGACCTGCAATATTCAGATGAAAATGCCTGTGTATCTTCACATAAATGCTGACCTTTAGCCTATGCCCTTGGAAGAACTCACAAAGATTTCTTTCAGGGACTTAATGCTCTTCATGTAGCTTTTCTTCTGAAATGGGGTATAAAATTTTTCTTTGGTTGTAGTTACAGAAAGCAGTTAACTGCTTTTCCTCTGCAAAACAGAACAATGATGTTCTTTAAATAGGTACATTTAGAACTAATATATTAAGCAAGCTGAAGATTTACCTTTTTCTTTTTCCTTTTAATACAAACGTGTAACTTTGCAATCCTATAATTATGGCTTCTCATTTTTGGCATAAAAATTGTTGGCAAATGGTTTTTCATTTGTTCTTTTGTACTGAAATGAAGAACCTAGAAAATTGTCTTCTTCTTATGTATATACAACATGATTTGATTTCTGGGCATCTTAACTCCTATCTTGTTATCTCTGCAAAATAATGAACTACTGTTTGGTTTTTTTTTTTCCTAAGAAATGGATGAAAGGAAAGATTTCTTAAATTTGGCCTGTTAATTTTTTTCAACACTTTTTTTTTTTAAGATTTTTTTTTTTTTTTAATGGTCCAGAGTTGCTCCTGGGAAGATGTCTTCTGGATGTAGGTATCTAGCTGATAAACAGAAATATCAAGATTAGAAGAGACCTTCAAGATAATCCCATCCACAGTGAACCCAGCACTCCAATAATTACCCCTCAACTGTATCCCCAGTTGTCACATCCAGACACCTTTTGAACACTTCCAGAGAGAGTGACTCCACCACTTCTTGAGACATTTATTCCACTGATTTGCCACTCTTTCAGCCAGTGAAAACCCCTTTTCTAATATCTATTAGTATTAGAAACTCCTCCCTGGCGAAGGCGTTATGCACAAATATACCTCCATATGAGTCTGGGTCAATCAACAAGTAGCTGACTGCTTGAACTCGCAAATTGCTGCCAAAATCTTTAACTCAGAATTCAAGGAAACCACACACAAAAAGAAATCAGGTGAGAAGCAAATGTTTCTTTCTATGAAACTTTCAAAAACACTCAGTAGATGTCATGTGGTGTAGTCTCCAGAGGAAATGCTAGAAACTGGCATGAAGTTTGTGGCATCTGTTTGGCAAACAGATTCAGAGATTTGCTGTTCAGCAAGAAGCCACAGGTCTGTCTTGTTCAGAGAAAGAAATATTTCAGTAGGGTTGGGAGGTGGAGAGTGCTATTTCATATCAGAGTTGCAGTGCTCTGGCAATAGTATGCAGCTACTGAGTGTCAAATTTTTGCATTAAAAACTGATAAAATTCTTAAGTTTTCATGAGAATGAAAACAACAGACACTCCCAAATTCAAGACAAGGCAAGTCTTCTGAATGCAGGCAGACAAGGACTAATTTTAGCCATGGAAAGACAAATATGAAGAAAGCAATTATATCAATTATTACTAGATTATTATTCTTGAAAGACCTTTGTCCTGTTGTATAAATAGAAAATAATTTATAAATTATAATATAATTTGGCAATTTATAGCTAGCAGCCCATAATTTCAGAAGTGTCTGCTGTCTTTATGTGATGGCTCATTGGCTTTGGCTATGAAATGTGAGATCCCAGAGGTCTGAATTTTTTAAAGCATGTGAAACAACCAAAATTAAGTTCTTGGTAGCTTTATTTCTTATTTTTTCTGGAAAATATAAATTTATCTCTAATATTACAAATGTCCTAAAGTGGATGTAGTTCACTTATTCTACCATTCCCTACAAATGTAATAGCTAAATATTAGATATTTTCAGTGTGCAAAGTACTGTGGAGCTGAAAAATGCAGAATCCATTTTAGAAAATGATGAGAAATGTTTATTTTGCCTTATGTCATAGGTCAATTTAGATAGTTTTAGTTCTTAATAGAGAAATATTGATTTTCATGCTTTCTCTGTTAATTAGAATGACATCTACAGGATAACAAGTGTGAATAGCTAAGGTTCATATATTGTGGTCCCAATGCGAACAAAGACATCTTTAACACTTAGAAATAACAGAAATGGAACTTAATAAAGGCCAATATTAAATTTGCCTTTATATTAAAATACCAACTTAATTGAGAATCACCAAAAAATTGCTTTTTCTCTAATTTTAAATATTTCTTTATTGAAGATGTGTCTGAGTTCAGTTGCTTTGATAGCTTGAGTAGCTTAGATTTATTACAATTCTATTGCCTGTAAATCATGAATTAGGCCAAATAATACTAATTTTTGCTCTCCCACACCTCTGAGCCCAGCAAACAGACCAGCTTACATGTTTTGTCTTTAAGGATATCTTCTGCAGCTGATCACACAGACAGATGTGCCAGGTGTGCCAGTGAGTCCAATGAGCTAAAGCCCTTCTTGCCTTCTAACTCAACTTATTTCAGCAAGAAAAACCTCCAGACTTTGTAGAAGAGGAAGAGCACAAAGTTGGAATATTTTACATAAATACTCTCTGACAGAACTGGGAATATTCGGGATTTATTTTTTGGACTAGTGTGGGTAAGAGGATCTGCTGATCTTCAGCTGCTTCCTTTGTGAACATAAATACTTTGACTTTTTAAAAAATTAATTAAAAAAGCCAGTATTTAAGGGCAAATGTAAAATATGTCAATAGATCCTTTGAGGCAGTAACTGTATTCTGTTATTTTATTTCCCCATTTAGTGTGTGTATGCATTTATATGTATATATCAAAATACACTGACACGTACATATGGTTTATATCAATACTGCTCTTTCAAACTGATGAAGATTATCTTTCATTTATCCATTTGCTTTTATGCATCTTGTTATTCAATATTGTAACTCCAAGAGATCTGAGAACAAAACATTTTAAAGATAGGTCATGATGTAGGCAGGCAATGCGGTGCAGCCAGCTCACTGCATCTCACAGTGTGAGAGCTGTTTTACTCTTAGAAAAATAAAGGTAGGAAAATCTCTTTATTTCCAAGAAAGCACAACAGTTTCAAAGGACAGACAGAGAAATGAAGAGGCTGTTTGTAGTGATTAGGAAGAACAGACAATGGCTTTTTTCTCGAATTCGGTCTGCACTGGTGTAGAAGAGCAGCGGGCAGGTGCCGTGTGGGTGCTGTGATTTACAGGAACAAAGCAGTTGTCCCTAGTGAAACAACATCAGAGATCTACACGCCTGCTGCCTGTTCTCTCCATCTCCATTTTGTCTGTAGTTGTTAATAGTCCTTGGACTGTGTATTCAGTCATTTTATTTCCTTTTATTTTCTTAGAAGGTAAGAGTTTCCTGAACATGGTCGACATATGCAAGGGTGCTTTAGGGTAAGGACTGGACATAGGGGTAATAAAGTTAACACTGAAGGCTAGCTGCTGGTAGTATTTCCATTAGGCTCCAGTTCCTTTCTGCTTCTGTACGTGCAGTCTTGCCCTGGAGGTTACTTTAGGTCAGGCCATGGTTAGGGAGATACAGAGCTGCAGAGTTTGGCTGCCCAGAAACATCTGAAAGTTTCAGAAAAGGATGCCAAAGGTCAGCATGGGTTGACATGGTGCTGCATGGAGTGGGGACCTCTGTTTGGTGGGGTTTGCTGTGATCCAGGAGATTAGTGGTGGGTAAAGCAGAGGCTCCTGAGGCCAGTAACCTGCAACTACTGAACAAGACTGATGTGCACCAGTGGGCTCCTGAATATGTGCATGGGCTGCTTTCAGCACCAGGGGCATAGTGGTGTCAATGCTGGGCCATCTTGGAGCTAAACCTCACCTTTGTGAACATTTGCAAACATTTGCTTTTTCCAGAAAGTGCTAATGCAGTGAAGCATCAGCTCTGATGTATTGCTCCTGTGCCCACACAGCACACATTTTCTGTACTCATGTATGATTTACCTGGAGTTTTGACACACAGTTATACTTAGAGATTAGTAAAATTGCAAATTGAATGTCTCAGTGCTTGCTGGGGTTTTCTTAGTTCAGAGAGAGACATTAATGGCTGTCTTCTTTCTACTCCTGTTTTTACCTAGCTTACATTAATGTCCTTGTTTACTTAGCTTTTGGATGTTGTAGTCTTTCCTCTATAGCAATCTCATCTGGGAATCATCTCATTCTAAACCCTTTTTTCCCCCTGTCCTTTATTTTGTTGGGTTTTGTTGGTTGGTTGGTTGGTTGGTTTTTGGTTTTTGCAGTCAGCATGGAAGGGTTGCATTTCAGGACCTGCTGCAAACTCTCTTCTTGCTAGAGTCTGCAGTAGAAGGGTTCACACATTAGACTCCTGTTGTTCCATACTTTTGTGTGTTATTGTGCTGGTGTGGCTATTTGTATTCTATTTGGTGTTTGTTAGGTTTAGAGTTTGGAGAAGTACAGCACTTGTGATTTGAACTTTTAGAGTGGGAACATGTCTGCTTTTAGATTCTCAATCCTCTGGTTTTCGTGAAAATGCAGCAAACTTGGGGAAACCCTTTGCTTTGGGTGTATTTATAAGAAGAAATACTGAAATGCTTTGAGGGGGTTTTTTGTTGTAAAGTAGGCACTCTACAATAAAATGAACTTAGAGAACATGAGCAATTCATAAGAAAAATTCATCTGTCCAGCCCAAGATAATTGGCACTAAAGCTTAAAACTTTAACCAAACAAAATCCATAAAATTGTTTCTTTATTTTTACTCTGGAATTTCAGTGTTTACGAATACTAGAGAATACTGGAAATTGAGTGATTGATTCATTGATTGATTGGGTAGTTCAGTATTTACAGGGCGTGTTCTCTTATGATGTTCCTATCTGAAATGTGGTAATGTCTTTCAAGTATATAGACTAGCAAAATTATAAGCTAGTGCTAAGAAAAACTGAGCCTAGCTGGAATTCCCCAGAAATAGGGGTGTTTTTCAGAAGTAGCAAATGATGCAGGCAGGTCTGGAATAACACATCAATTCCAACATATAAATGCTCCTTAAATAAGCAATGAAATACAGCATTTATGCTTCAGGAAAAAAAAATATAAATAAAAAGATATACTTAACAAAGTGTAACCGTTCTGAAATGGAAAAAATATTTAATAATTTCTTTTAAAATTTTTTATCAATTCTTATTATCTGTTGGATTTAAAATAAGACTCAATTTACATGAAAAAAATGGCCTGGAAGATATTGTCCAGAAATGTACCATTTTCTCCTTTAACAGAAAGAAGCAATTTATCTCTTCTCAGAAAACAGACTCCAGTTATAGATTTTGTACATGTTACACTCAATATGCAGAAATCTGATCAGATCAAAAGCCTACTCACAGGGCACACCACTTCAGAATTACTTTGGAACAACAGCTTGCAATCTTTATGTAAATTCAAATGTGTCTCTCTATCTTGTTCTTCCAGTGTTTGGTGTAGCATAAAAAATTGCATACATCATCTCTTTGAAGGGAAATGACTGATACAATTTTAATAAAGGTTACTAACAGAGTGTTGTGAATCAGGTTCTATGAAACAGTAAGAGCTAGGTGGCAAACAATTTTACCTTGCAACACCACAAATTCTCCTAGTAGAGGAAAACCTGCCTGTGGAGTGTGACCTCTTCCCCATAGTGATTCAGAAAGCATTAAAAAGCTTCTGATTCAAAATCTGAAGATTAGTTTATTCTAACTGATATCAAATCCAAAGTGGAATAAATTATTTTAAAAGCTTTCAAAGCCACCCTTGCAAATTCGTACCTTGCTTTTGGTTTTGTCCCTCTGGCCTGAAGATCAGATAGGGCTTGTGAGGTCTCAAGGAAAAATGTGCTGGTCTGAATAGAGGCACTGAGATGAATTTGGAGGTGGGTGGGTGTGACTGATGAGAAACTTAAGGAAGGTCTCCTACAAAATCACCCAGGGATATGTCCCAGTCCCCCAGTCAGACCAAATTAACTAAAAAGCCAATATGTGATAAGTGATGCTTTTACCTTTTGACATTACGACTCTTAAATATGTGAATTGACATCTGGGGTACACAGCAAAACTCCACTGTGTTAGGTGGACTCTAATTTTCAGTTACTAGGAAAATTGTCCAACCTGACAACAAAATCCAGGAAAGAAGCCACTAATAATGGAACAGTAGTGGATACAGAGAGCAAGATGATGGACTGCAATGTTTCTCTCATTGATCAGATATGTTTTGGGGGTGTTATAAAACTATTAATTCTGCAGTTTCCCTGAAGGTTGTGCTGTAATGAATGGGCTGCAGTTGTTCCATGCTGAGGTGCAGTTCAGGGCACAGCCTGAGCACTGTGTCACTGAAGGTACAGTTGCCAGGGAAGCAAAACATCACTGTGATACAAGGGAGGATAATCTGTGTGACTCAGGGAACAGTAAAAGAAGATTATTTGATTGTGTTTTCACTCCAGAAATTCTGCAGGAAGAAGAAATCTTAGTAGGGTTATTTAACTCCATGGAAGCTAAAGTACTTGCAGGCCATGTGTTTGAGAGGGTGACTTTATAGATGTCACATATATATTCCAGAAAAAGCAAAATTGCATTTCCTGTTTATACTGTGATCATTGTGATTTATGTGTCCTGTGGGAAGCACTTGTTCAGAAGTGGCACTGCCCAACATTGCCCATTTGTAGCCACAGGCTGGGTGCTGCTCAGCTGGAAGCCTAGTGCCTGTGGATGTTGCAGTGGGATTTTGGCAAATGCCATTGCACTCACTCTACAGTCACTGTCTGGCTGGTTTATTTGCAACCACAACCCAGTATGTTCATACTCAACTGCAGTTATTTCTGTGACTATCAAAATGGTATCCCTAACACTGATTAAAAGAGATTCTGCTCTTGCACAGTGGCAAGCCTTCATTTAAACTTGTCAATTTAGAGAAGTTTGCATCCCATTGTATAAATACCTCAAGTTGTAAAGGTTTAAATTGCAAAATAATTTAAGTAATTGTTCAGATATTTTTTATCCAAGTGTGTAGATACTTGGGAGAAAGGCAGAGATCTTAATTAATGTAAAATGTTGCATATTCTTAGTAATTATATTTATAATCTCCTATACCAGCTTGCGATACTTTCTTTTTTTACTTTTTTTTTTCTTCTTTCTTTAGGCTTGTCAGAAGGCTTTGCATTTATTTTAATGGTAGTTATTTTTTCAATCCACTCTAAACCATTATTGTTTGAAATGTTCTTCTCTCCAGCTTTCTTTCTGAATCATCAATTTATGTTTTCATTTTCATCTGGTTTTGACCATTTATGCAGTGCTTTGGGAATTCAGAGCTGTGGCTGAGGAAAAGTGTACTGTAACAGCAAAACAAATCAGTGTAGCCACTTCAGGCTTTTTTTGTTGTTGTTTGTATCTCTGATACCTCTGCTCTGATGCTGCTACTAGGAGTGGAGCATAATCAATGAGAAATCAGGCCTCTGAAGCATTCAGGTAGGAATGTAGCATAAACAAGAGGTAACACTGAAGCAAGTTGCTCTGCTGTTCAGATGTACCCAACAGAGAAAAAGAAAACCTGCTCTGTGTATGCTGGGAGCTGTTCCTTTTGTTGTTTGCTGGTAATTCCAGCCACTGCACTGGTGACCAACCATCCCACTACTGGACTTGAGCATCCTTTGTTAGCCCCTTCACAATCATCTCTGGGGTTGTCAGAAGGCCAAATATTTTGTAAAATATTTACTACTTTTGTTTTCCTCATTTTCTCCCTTTTACCTGCTTTTCCCCTACTTTGATTGCAAGTGAAGAAAAAGAAGCAGCATGTTTTCTTCTGCAAACATTACTGCAGACAGGAGAGCAAATAGGAACCTCTTTACGGAGCTGGCTGGTAAATGATAAACCTTCAGAAGGAGCTATTTTGGTACAAAAATACTTCATAAATAAGCAATATCCTTGTGCTCTTTATGCTACAGATGCATTTGTGCATTTGTCTTTGCTTCTCATGCAAAGCTGTGTCATGTTTGCAGTAATCCCTGCTGCAGTGCTGGGCATGGCTGAGCTGCAAGAGAACCGTCTTCAGCAGTCTCAGTGGCAGCAGGAATCCTCAGCAGAAGTGAACTGCTTACAGTGTAAATGGCAATCAGCTGCAAAACCTTCTCTTTAGGAAGATAATAAAAATCAATAATGGGGCTGCTAATGTAGAGAGGACAGCAAGAGGCAGACATTTAATTTAGTTAAAAAGTAATCAGAAAGGAAAGAGCAGACTAAATAACCTGTATAATTAAAGAGTTTAAAGGAACTTCCAACTGGAGTGTGCTGCTTTTATGTGTGTGGGAAGTAGGAAAAATATATGTATATATACTAAACTAAATTTAAATTTTTTTCTGGCAGTACCATAGCCTTCAGCAAAGGAGATTCTGCTCTTGACAGTGATGCAAATATTAAAGCAATTCAAAGATTAACATTATATAGCAAAATCAATGAGTCCCTTAAATGCTCTAAAGACTGAAAGAAGCAGGAAAACTCACATAGGAGAAAAGGAAGGCAGAGAATGGGCAATGAATAAGACTTGCTGTGAATTGATAGAGGAAGAGAAAAAACTGGCAGACAGATTGTGACTTTCTCAAATGTCATTTTTCTTAAACATATTTCTCATTCTTCTAAATAGCTCACTGTGAGGCAGTTATGGACTTGCTTGCACCCATGCTTGCAAATAGAAATGAGTAAGAGTCTGGCTCACATCCCCTCCCACAGTAACCACACCATGAGTCTGGGTTGTGAGGAATCAGTGAAGTGATGTACCAGTTTGCACTGGTCTCCTAAAACATGGCCAGGGCTTACCCTTCACTGTCCACTCTCTGTGTTAGGCATGGGAGCAGCTGCTGGGTACATACCAGGCTTTGGGATGCAAATTTCCAGTTGGGGTGGATGGGCAGGAGCATTTTGATTAGCTGCCATTCATTCATTGGCAATTTTCTGATTAGATGTCATAAATGAAAGTTTTTCAGAGCTCTGCCAGGTTTTTCTGTTGTTGGCTGACCTGTGCCTCCCTTGCCTCCAGCCAGGTCCAGCTACTCAAGGCTTACAGCCTTTGCCAGAGAGTTCAGAGTTTTGTTGCCTGATAGAGTGAGCAGTTTTGCTAGGATATTTCTGAAATGGATAAAGACTAGCAAAAACCCTTCCCAGGGAAGGTCTTTGGAAGGAATTTTTCTGTTGTTTCATCTTTAGTACATCAAACAGGTTTTAAAAAATTGTCAGTCTCATACACCAAGCAGAAAGATGAATAAATCTCAAAGAAAGCACCAAGATATAAAGTGGAAAAACATCTGAATGCAAAACTTAACTGCTGCTCCACGCTAGCAGTGCTTTAGTAACTCAGTTGGGAGTGGGAGACTTCACAGAAATATGACTATTTTAATGAATGTTTTGTGATATTTTTCTAATTTCTCCAAAGTATAGAGTAATGTTTTTGTTAGAGGGCATCTCTCAGCAGTAGCACTTTATTAAAGAACAGGTCTTATATTTAATAAACCAAATTCAAGTCTGAGAGAAAGGTTCCCAGGACCATTCCCATGATCCCTTCTGATAACTGATGAGAGGGATGGAATTTAGAAGTCGTGACGGTTTGTTCCAGCTTGTCATATTTTGTGTCAGTTTCTCAGGTACTTCTTCTGAACCATCCACACTGTTTTCTCACTCAATCTGTTCTCACTCAATCTTCATGTTCTTCCTGCAATAATTACAAGCTGTTTATGACAAATTGCTGTGCAAAGTAGCAATTTTTTCATGTTTACCACCACCACTTAGCTCACTGGAGTGACTGTTTGGAGAGGAAAAAGAAAAGTTGAATGAATGTAGGCAATGCAAAACCTAGCTTTGCCGTGACAGCAGATGCTACTGATGGATTTTAGTTTCCCTTAGAATCATAGAACTATTCAGGCTGAAAAAGACCTCTGAGATCATCAGGTCCAGCCGTTAACCCAGCATTGCCAAGTCCACCACTAAGTGCTACATCTGCATGCTTTTTGAACACTTCCAGGGATCATGATTCCACCATTTCCATGGGCAGCCTGTTCCAATACTTAACCACCTCAATAACCCTCTGATTTGCAGTCTCCCTTCATCACGTTGTGCTTTGTCCTGGCAGCCAGGGCCCCTGTTTCCTCAGGGTGAGGATGCACAAGACTCCTGATGAGGTGGACCAGTCACTGGTATCCCCCTCACTGTGCTGATGTCTTTTTGCCTTGAAATAAGTTCTGTAGAAGTCCTGCTGTATATTGGTTCTGAAACTGGCGCATGAACATCTCTATCTTCCTGTAGTCTTTCTCTTCCAGGACCAGGCTTGTTACCTGCCTTGAGATGAGACTACTCAGCAGTGCTCCTGCTGGTACTCTCAGCCTCCCCTTCCCAAGTTCCTTCAAACTGACAGCTCTGGCTTCAAGCCAGTATCTCTCACTCTCAGTTCTGTACAGGCACTCTGCTTTCCCTACCTGGAATGGCTTTGCATGTGTGGGGTTTGATGGAGCAAGCAGGGCTGCTCCTTACCCACCACAGCTTTCACCATGTCTCTCCTGTGGTTGTGTAATTACTTTATCCTGTGCCTAAGCAACACTCTTGTCTCTAAGCATGAAGCTGGGAAAGCCTTTGGCTTCCTCTGGCTGCATCCACATCTGGCTGTGCAGCTCTGCTGCCATCATGCTGGACTGTCCTCCCCCAAGCAAGCTCCTTCTGCTCTGCTCTGCCCAGTCCTTCTCTTCCTGGGCTGCCAGCCTTCAGTGCCCTTGATCTGCTGTCAAACACCTCAGCTTTAAAACAAAAGTATGCAAACAAGAGTGGAACCCTAAGAATGTGCTGGAGACCCCTTAAAATGCTCTGGGGACCTACTTGTGTAACTGCCTTCATTTCTGCGATATGATCTTCTGCTCCATAGCAAAGGACTAGGGCTTGTGTATGCAAATTCCATCCTTCTAACTTTAGATAAAAAATTTTAGAACCATTTCAGAGTTTTAAATCCTCAGTTTCAAGTTGTAATATTTAATTTGAACTAAAGTATGTACTGTGATAGGCTCTGTAATAGGCAAGTGACTGGACAGTTCTGTGTTTCCTTGACAGTCTCTAGCTGTTCTCACCAGGTGTGTGCTCCAGGTGCAACTGGGTCCAGCTCTGGGAGTTTCCTGTAATCCTAAAATTGAACCTCTTTTAGTGCCCAGGAATTAGCTAATCCCAGTTTAGAGCATCCTACATATTACTTAGACCACTTCATATTTAGAGAGTCATTAAGAACAACAGTAAACAAGGCCTGATTGGACAGTAATTATGAGCAGGTGTTACAGTACAGCCCCTGAAGAGCCCCCTTGGCTCCCTCAATTCTAGCCAGTTCCTCTGTTCGATCCTGTCTGTCACACTCCTATGCTGTGCAGGAAAGACATGATCAGAGATACCAAAGGAAGCAGAAAGCATTCACCTTTCCAGAGCCAGACGCCTTTATGGTAAAACATTTGTGGAAGAGGCAGGCTGATCGGGGCAGAAGTGTGAAGAGGCAGTGTGTCCTGGTTTGGGACAAATTTGGAGGGCAACTTCCAAGGGGGTGTTTCCATAGATAGCAAAATTCTTTTGCCCTTTGGTAGATAAACCTCTCCCTTCAGGATATAAGCGTCCTCCAAAAAAAGTGGAAAAAACTGTTTATTTAACAAGAAAAGTACTCACAGACATGAAAAAATGAGTAATATTAAACAATGGAACCTCTCACTGTTTTGAAGAGATGGCAAATTCAGAGAGAGTCCTTTGTGGTGGGGTGTAGCTCGGCTCGCTCAGTCTCTTACCAGTCCCTCCCGCCCTGGAAATCGCTGCATCCCGGCCCCGCTGGGCCACAGGCGTGAGCTCCCAGTGTTCTTCTGTGTTTTCGGTCCAGAGCAGGGCTGATCAATTCTAAGAAAAAGAAAAGCCACAGTCTGGGGAACTTCTCTTCCTCAGCTAGCTAAAAAAAGCAAACTAAAAAGCAAAGGAGAGCTCTCTCCTGCTGTCCATGCTGCAGACAACATAGTCCATGAAACAGAATGCGGGGGAGCGAGTGCAGTTTCTGAAAACAAACTGCGCGCTGCTTCTCCCCCTCTTCGCTCTCAGAACCAGTCTTAAAGGTGCAGAACTTATTTCTGGGCTAAACAGATGGATGGGGATGCAATTCAGCATCATAAAGTCACCCCAGGACACAGTGGAAGAATCCCAGGAGCTTCTTCCAATGCTAGAAGTGAAAAGAAGTAAAGACTGCAATCATCATGGAGCATGAAGATAGGTAAATACAAGGATGAAGACAAAGCAGACCTTTATTGTGCATACTTGTGAGCTGGGGAATGGGCAGATGTTGCATTCGAGGCAGTAGAAGAAATAGAATTAATTAGATTGAGGGGACTGTGAAAAAACAGAAAATCAGCAACACTGGGTAGTCAGTGAGAACTTTTGCAGCAGGGACATACATTGCTTTGCTTATTGTGTTGAAGAGAGTAGTGAGAGATGCAGTGAGGGAAGTCAGGGAGTGAGGTAGAAGGGGAAACCTCTCAACAGATGCATCTCTTTTCCATAGGAAAGGATTCTGTAGGTGGGGAATAAGCTTGTCTGGATCTGGCTTTTTGATTCTTGTGTTTAGCTGCCAGTCATTTAATTTTAGAAAGAAAAAGGACTTGGAGGAGAAATTTGAGTTGTAGGTTACTCTGTTGTGTGTAGATATTTCTGTTGTGGTTTTGTTTTAGCACCAGTCTTGGTAATTCATATCACAAAATGATCAAGTCCTAGAATCCCAGGTTGGAAGGGACCTTAAGGGTCATCTGGTCCAACCGTACTTGGCAAAAGGACAGTCCAGAGAAGATGGTTCAGTACCTTGTCCAGCCAAATCTGAAGCGCCAAATGTTGGGGAATCCTGCAAACAAACATTGATGTTTGTATGAATTTTCCCTTAATTTCTGTCTTTGCCTTACTAGATAACTAGTACTTGGATTGTTAGACCTAAAAGATATTCTGTAAAATGTTGATTTGTTATTAGCTGGGGTTCCAGTGTAGGGAACTAAGCCAAGTAATAAAGTTTAAATACATTTGAGAACTTTAAAGTGAGTTGCAGTTTTATGCTGACGGCTGTCGTGACTGATATGACTCAGATATGAAGGAATAGTGGTATCAAAAATAGATTGGGTTTTGTGCAAACAAGATTTTGATATGGTTTAGTCTGATAACTGTTTTATAATGAAGTTAAAATAAATGCAGAGTTATCCAAATATGAATAGGGTTCTTAATACTTTAAGGTAGAGAGGAGGAAAATTCATTTTTAGCAGTACTTTAGATATTGTGTATTTTTATTTTATTATAAATTAAAATTATGTAAAAACACCTACAACCTTGGACTTTATTGCCTTTTTATGTACTG
The DNA here is from genome assembly GCF_030490865.1 of Poecile atricapillus. Taxonomy (NCBI): domain Eukaryota; kingdom Metazoa; phylum Chordata; class Aves; order Passeriformes; family Paridae; genus Poecile; species Poecile atricapillus. The sequence goes on along the minus strand of NC_081260.1, from coordinate 10,668,331 downwards.
CACTAAATAAGCAGAATATTTTTATTAGAAATGCTTAGTTTAAAATGAACTCAAAGGTGAGAGTGGAAGCTGGATATCTTCATTTTAATGGTAGTGAGGAGATTTTGCTCCCTTTATAGTCACAGTGAGAAATTCATTTCTCAGAGTCAATAGTCCTGGGATAATTCAGTGTGCCAAAAGGGGCAGAAAATAATTCCTTGTATATCTTGGCAAAAGTTCTTGTTTTCTTTTTTTTAGAAATCTGTACTTTTAAAGAAGCCATTTTTAAAAAACAATGGGAAATAATCCATATTCTGGGGGCTTCAGCATATTTATAAATGTAACTGCTTTTGTTACCAGGAAACCTGTCTGACTCAGCTAAGCTTAACATTTCAGCAGCTTGTTCTTTCTTCTCATTGCTGTTGTTCTCCATATGATTTTATGCACATAATGACCTAATGTATTTATCAAAGCAGGACGGGATTGTCATGGATTTTTTTAAGTTGTGATAAGTGTAGCAGGTTTCTGCATCTTGTTTCCACCAGGATGGCAGGAGGAGGCTAATGCCCTGTGCTTTACTCCAGTGACAATTATTGGTATTTCTACTTAGCTCACACATCAAGGTTATGGATCAAATGCATCGGGAGTGTAGATGGAGCAAGGAGGACCTTTGCAGAGCTTGGCAGATTTGGAATATCTCTAATTGTAGATAGCACCTTCCTTACTGAGTCCCATCTCCAATCTAAACCAGAGACATGTCCTGGAGGGCATTTGGCTCAGTTTAATATGAGCTGCAGTTCAATGCTGATTATCTCTGTTGTCTTCTCCAAAGCACAATCAGTACAATCAACATAAAACTTCTGCTGCTTCCCTTAGCAAAGGTGCTCCACACGTCTTTGGTGAGCAGACTGCAGAGCAGGGATGGAGGTCCATCCACTTTGCTGCTCTCCATTCTCCTGGATTTGGTCACAGAGCAGTGGCATCCCCACAAGATAAAAGGTACCAGTTTTTCTGCAAATTATTTCATATCATCAAAGCTTATACCATGTGATCCTTGTGTTTTCCTAATATCGTTGAAACTTCTGTACTACATATCTCATAAGCCACAGTGGCTTTAAAAAAAACTTGATAACTTTTAGATATTGGCGGCCACATAGAAAATATTCCATTTTCATTTAAGTTCTTAACTGTTTTCAGTTGAAAGAGCAGCTAGTTTATGGTTAGTGTCCATAGAAGACTTCTAATTAAAATTGGTAAATCTTGAAATACAACATTGTTCAATTTTCTTTTATAGTCAGCAGACCTATATGAAAAACTGTAGATAATTCCCTAATGGTCTCTGGTTGTTTACATAGCAGTGTTCTTCTAATTGTCTAAATTTACATCTTTCTTAGCACTACAATAGCTTCAAAAGCTTTTTTTTTAAAGACACCATTACAGCTACTTTCATTTCCCACTTTGATTTTAGAAAGCTACAGGAAAACAGTTATTTTTTTGAGGCCAGGTATGCAGCACCTGATCAGAAACAGAAAGAAGGCTTAGAAACCTAAACAGTCACCTGTAAATGTAGCTTATTACATTTTGCTGCTCGGAACTTCATTCCATTTGAAGAACAACTTTTCCTGTTGTCTTTACTATGCACCTGCCAATTCTGCATTCTTCAGGCAGTGGCCTCTGTGCTTAACTGCAGAAAATGTCTTAGAGGAAGTCTTCCCTCTAAGAGAATCAGATCTCTCCTAAAGCTTTTTTCCAGGCTTTCTCCAAAACTTAAAAAAATCTATCTCATTTTCCTTTCAATTTTGTCTCTTTCTGACATCCTCCTACAGTCACTTCAACTTAAGCTATGCAATTAACCCCATGCAGTAAATCTCTAAAGAAAGTAGTTATATTCCACAACACTGTAAATCTGGAGGAGATTTCCAGAAAATTCCGGTAAGGACTTAACCTCAAAACTTTATCAACCTGTCAAAAAAAAAATTGTCCTGCTATGGTGTTTTGAGGCCCTGTGCTTTGCTTAGAAATACTGAAATTTATAACATGAGGCCTTTGGCTGACAAGCCCCTGCTGTTGGCATAGCCCATAAAGCCTTTCCAGAAGCTTTCTTCCTCTCAGGTTATTTCCTTACTGAGCTTGCAAGTACAAAAGCAGTGATCTGGGCTAATTTCAGGCTTTGGAGATCAAAGTCCCCTTCCTTGATTATTTTGGGTATGCAATTCAATGCAGTCTTTAACAATGCGGCAAGAGAGGCTTTTTGAATTTATTACTTTTTTTGACTTTTTGGTTGCTTTAAAAGACTTTGTTCCTTCAAGCTGAATTCTACACTGAAAATAACAAATTTAATTAACACTTGTACTGCTTTTTGTTGCTCTGCAAAGGTTTCCTTGACTCAACCTATTGAAACAAAATAGAAGACAGGTGGTCACCTGAAGGAGCAATTCAAATGACTGGGCTGAGTCCCTTCATGAGTAGCCTGTCTTGGGAAGATGCAAGAAGAGCTGGGAAATGTGTGTGTGAGGACTGTCCTGAGGGGCAGGCTGGGAACTCAGCTCAGGCTCTGATATCCAACAGGTTATCTGGGCTGAGATTAGATGTTTCTGGGGCCAATATAAAGGAGTTTTAATAGAAATTAAAATGTAAATTCACATGGGATCATATTAAAGTTTTAATATATTTTGGAAATTTAGAGCATGGAGAAACAGAAAATATGTTCTGTGTACTATAATTATGAATTATGAATTATGTCATGGGCAATTATTTATTTTAATATAGAAATTTCAGCTTGTAAACAGTATAACCTGCAGTAATGGCTTTATTACTGGAAGATCTTTTTCTGAAATTAAAGATTAGATTTCAAAATTTTAGCTCTGCAAAATGACATGTTTCCATTGATACATTTACTGTGTTGTGCCCCATTGGTATTGGTAGTTTATGTTGATCATCCCAGCAATCACTACATTAAAGTAGGCATGATGCATGGGGAGAGATGTTAAAAAATATTATTATCAATAAATGTTCTTGTCCTAAAACTAGAGGACTTCAAAGTCTGGTGTGGAATGTGGGATTCCTATTGTCCACAAATTCCAGCAGACATTAGCACTTAGCAGGGTGAGGTCCAAACTAGTGGTAAAAGTGGTTTTAGTGGTAAAAGTTGATACCAAATATGGTCAAAATAATTATGAATTTAACATCTTGGTGGTTTATGTGCAATTTACACATGAGGCAAAAGGTGCTTGTTCTTTACCATATGTTACTGTGATCAGTGTGCATCTCTGTAAAATGTTATGTGTAATAATGGAACTAAGAACTTCTTTGCCTTTGCCTTGCCTTGTAGTCCACTGAAGCTCCTTGTAACCCTTCCCCTTTACAAATTGAGAGTACACATTAGTTACTGGAAATTGATTTAAATCCCAGTGAAAATGCAGTAAGGGAAAAACAATTTTAAAGGATCAAGTACATACACAATTCTTGAATTAAACTGACCAACAGAGTTTGTACTGTATGAAATTACCAGTTTTGGTTACTCTGTTCCTTTAGTTTTCTTACATCCAAGCTTGGCTTGTAAAAGAAATTCTTGAGAATAATTTTCTTACCACATGTTAGCCATTTTAAATTGACAGCAACATCAGTGCAATTTATCTTCAGTATATGTTTCTTCATCAGAGTTGTTCTGCTGCTAATAGGTAAAATTAAGTTGTATTCAAAGTATTTTTAAAGTGTTCACTCATTTTCAAACCTTTTATATGTAATTAATAGTCATTATACCATAAGAAACCTTCAAAACTTAGCCTGTGAGTCATGGACCATGGCCATGCTTGAGAATGCTGAGAAGTAAATAACTCCAATAAACATTTAATTTAGATTTCGTAATTGATACGGAAATGTTTAGCTGTGTACTGCAGGAAGGAAAAGCTATTAACTGAAGTAATGCAGTTAGTTTAGTAGAAATTAAGATCTGAAAACGTGAATATTAATTGAAGTTCTGATTTCCAATTCTAAACTAAACTAAGTAAGCTGTTATTTAAATGTTTGGAATAATTTCACTATATTATATAACTTGCGTTTTTAAGGGTTTTTTAATAAATGTAGTTTTTAAAAAATAAACTTGCTATAATAAAATGCTGGGTTACTAATGTGTTAGAGTGTGGTGGGTGCAGTAGAATTCCTTTCTGCACATTCATCAGTATGTAACAGTACATTCTGGTATTTTCTCAAATCCACAAATAGAGGTGAATGTATCTTGAGGCATGAACCCCAGCTTCAGTAACAAAATACCTGAGCCCTGGTTTAATTTTTGAAGAAATCTAAGAGCTTATTAGGACTCTTTATAATTTCTGCTGCTCAACACTATTCATCTGAGAAGTAAAGACAGAGGAGAGAATTTTTCCTATTTGCAGGATTGATTGATAAAGTGAAGTAAAGAGTTACGGAATGGATTTTTCAGATAGCAGGGTCTTAAGAGAAAGAAACAGCAAGCATGTGAAATATTTATTGTGGGCTATAGGAGCATGGAGAGTCAGAAGGTTCAGTAGATATTATCCAAGCTGCTTCTGATTTTCCACCACCTTCACTGAATGGAATGTCAAGCCAGAGATCAGGGCAATGGTTGAGGGTGGGAATCTTACAGTCTTTTAAAGCAAGAAGACAGATTTAGCATGGGTTCCTAACACAGATTTCAAATCTGAAATACGTTTTTGGCTGCTGAAGCTCATTCCCCTAACACATCTGTCCCTGGCTGCTGCTAGTCACTTTAATAGGCTCTTTGTGCTGATGCAGGATGCATTTCATGGGCACAGAAATTAACATTTACTTCCTGAGAAGAGAGAAGTATCATATAACTCACCTGTCTGATTAAATGTGTGTTACTCCAGATCTACCCTCTCCTTTATTTAATGGATCCTGACTTGCAGATCTGAAAAACTAATGCATAATTTCATTTGGTGATGAGTTGTTCATTCTTAGAAGTCCTGCTGATTCCTTCAAGGGCTCCTGCAAGAGTTAGTGGAGGATTTACACTGATTTATACAAACTGAGTCTCCCCATGCATATTTGCATTGAGAGTTTTTTCTGGTTTTGGGACATCTTACAGCTATTAGTACTTAAAACAGGAGTTCATAAATTCTTTATTGTATTTTGCTTCTCAACCATTATTCTAACAATGCAGTGTTAAAAGCTGCAGAGGATAATTTTGTTCCTTTCAATTATTTTAATCTTGTAGATTTAGCATCATACAGAACACTATAAACTACTTTTAATTTGTAGGAAAGCATTAAAAACTTACTTACAGAATTTAGGTGGATGGGCAACACTCCAGACATACTACTGGTCAAATAATGCATACTAACTATTCCTGATGTTAATAGACCAGAGCCAGAGGGACTCCATTGATTTCAGTGAAGTCATTTAGCTAAAGATGACCTATGTTCATTAAAATAACAGAAAATCGCACAATAGATTTTTTTCTTGCCTACAGTCACTTCGTTACTGCAAGGTGGTTCGTTCTACATAACTGGGATCCAGACCCTCAGTATCTCACTGCTCAGTGGTATTGAATCTTGACTTTCAGTTCAAGCTGTTGAAAAGATACCCCATGAAATCTGATTCTTAATTGAAGTCTGCATTTCAAACATTTGCAGTGTTTGTGTGCATGTCTTAATATCTAATAAATGAGTGCTAGTGTGGATGCTAAATGCAAAAAGCAAGTAGGGAGCACAGAGCCTATGTGAAATTAAGTCACACAAGCTTCTCTCACTCTGGCCTGAGAAATCATAAGGAAGAATCCAAATAATCCTTGGAGAAAGACAAGAATCTTGGCAGGTGTTGTTTAGGATCTTTGTTGTTTACTTGCAAGAAACAATCAAGAGGTAGTGTTCCACTTGACCAATGATGGTGATGTGTTGGTTTAATGACCAATGAGAGTTTTACCTCTCAGATCTTCTCAGACCTGTCTATAAATGAAGATCAAGGATAATAAACTTGGCTCTCTTGTACAACGAGAGAGTCTGTGTCATACTGCTTCGCCATTCCTAATAGAGTGCAACGTGCCAGTGCCTTGATACATCTTGCACTGGTGCCAACAAAGAGCAATTGTTTGTATTCCCTAAGTACACTCAGAAAATAAGAAGGAGTCGCTTGAAGTTTGTGTGTGGAGGTTTAAATGAAGAAAGAGTTTTGTGAATATCAAAGAAAACTGGAAGGGAGTAAAAGAATTTGAAGCTGGAAACAACATATTTTCTCTTGTGCTCTTCTATTTTTATCATCAATTCATGCACATACTCTTTTTGCAGATCCATTAAAAACAAGTGTAAAAATATTATCTCAGAACTATATTAATTTCTGCATTTGCAAATCTTGAATGATCCTCTTCACTGCAGTGTATGTGCTCCTGGATATATAAAAAGAGAGAATTTAGTACACTTAAAATGTGAAGATAGTTGTGAATGAGTCTTCTTATCTGGATTTTTTATTTGTTTGTAGAGTATTCAAAGATATTTCTTGAGTTAGTTTTCACAGGAATTGAGGTTTTTCCCCAATATGGGAGCAGTTCCAGACAAGGCACGCATTTTTGTCTCTTATTCAAGAAATAGCAAAGCTCCTGGCACCCAATCCTTTTGATTCTGTGTTTTCTGAACAATCTGGAAATCTTTGATAGCTCAAGTAATAATATTTTGATGATGCCTAGAGAAAGATTTTTGTTCTAACATTGGGCCATTCTTGTACATATTTCACCTTCTACTGGCTTGATACAAGTAAAGCCACAGGTTTGGGATGGAGCCACAGGTCATTGCAGGTTGGTCCTTAAGGAGAAGCTGCTGTGTAGCAAACAGAGGTGTGTACTTATAGCTCTTTCTTGCTTCTAATTTGGATTCCTTTAGTTTGTACTAAGGTGTGAAAACACTGAAAGAACACTGTTGAAAGGGGTCTGCTTAATTACATTTAGTTTCATTTTATTTGTGCAGAGCAGGCACTGAAAGAATGTAAACAATGCCTTCTGAAAAGGTGGGTGAAACATTGTGGTACTACTTGATGCAAATAGTAAGCAACAGGAGAAGACATCAGGTAAAACACTAATGGCATGAAAAACACTTGTTCTCTGGTGTGCAGGACTGGAAGCAGGTACCTATGTGTGATCTCATTTTCTGGCTGAATTGGGTGCTGGGCCAAAGAGTTAGGTGAAAGTGCAGATTTTGGAAGTTATAGTATCCATACCTAAGGGAAAATAAAAGAAGTTTTTCTACCAGAGGGTGGAATGCTCTCCTAGCTTGAACCTTTCTAAAGTGCAATGAATGCTTCCTGGAAAATGTCAAATACTGTTTTAAATTGTGTTTTTCATGAAGGAGGCAACTTTCTCTCAGGGGAGAAGAAAACCCTGTTTCACTGAGCACTTAGAAGTATCAGGAGCAGTAATATGCTGTATTTAATGGTGCATCTACCTTGATGTAAATAACCTCAATGTGTGCAATTTGTACATGATAAATCAGTGCTGGTGTACTGATCAGAACATGCTTTATTTTCTGTGAAGTAAAGGTGTTTTGTGTTCCTCAAGGCCATGGCATGCTATGGAAGTCTAGGACTGTGTCCTGGTTTTGTCTGGGACAGAGTAAATTGCCTTTTCAGTAACTGGTGAGTGAGTCAGTGGTTGTGTGGTACTTGGTACTTAGTTGCCATCTGGGGTTCAACTCCTGTGGACTGCTGATGGGAGTGTGTTCCTGTATCATCCAAGCTCCCTTTCCCCTGAGCTAAGCTTCTTCCTATGCACTGAGGGATTCATAGCAATTTTAAATCCCCTCATTGCTAGTGCATCCTAAGGGGAGATAATTAGGCTTTGAACATCTGCTGAAATACAGCTCCTACAGCTGTGTCCTACCAGTTGAGTTGCTGCTTCTTGCTGGTGCCCTGCAAGGTGAGTTCTGTGCCTGTCTGGCTGGGTCTGTGAACTGTTCCCATTGTGGGCTGCATATCCCAGCCGCACTTGGGGCAGTGGTTACTGTCTCACTCTCCCAAAAACAGAGGATTTCCTGTTGTCTGTGGAAATCTGTATTCTTCCCATGGATACCCCAGGCCTCTAAAAGTGACTTTGGCCATTTGGAATTTCCTCTGGACTCTTTTGGAGCAGCTATCTCTATACTTTCATAGCTGCTGCACAGTTTCCCAGGATGAGGCTTGTAAGTCTTGTACTGTGAGGCAGAAACATAGAGCTAATCCCCTCCTTTTCTAAACAAGATAGACCTGGCTGCTAATTTTTCTCTTGATGTATGAAGTAGTGAACATAAATAAAACTGAAATGTGTAAATCCCTGCTATGCCATTGGGAGCATTGACTTCCCAGTTTATCTAACCTTCCTGCTTTACTAAAATCTTGAAGCTCCTCTTCAGGTTGCCCACCTGCAACCTCCCAAGCTATACCTTGTGTATGTCTGTGATGTCCTTTCTTGTGATATGGAAACCACTGTGAATTCTGCCTTCATTTTTCAAACCTTTATATTCTCAAGTTTTCATACTGTTTGATTAAACTCAGTAAAACTTTTAATCTCTATCTCCATTTGAACATTTAGACATCTTTTGTGACTGTAATTTTATTAAACTGTTCATATAATATGATTTAATAATACAGTGAAGAGACCATTCAGAAATGGGTAGCTCAGTAGTGTGCCAAATATGTTGTGACAGGGCCATCACTCAGCAGTGCCCTGGTTACATCCTCTTGTTCAGGGCCTGGTCATCTGAGCCTATTCCATGTCTCTTACTTTTAGTAGTTCCTGTGTTTTCTGTTGTCCATCTGGATGTTTGATCATTGTTTTTTTCCCTCCCAAGTCTGTCTTCCATCTCCCTTATCAACATACCTCATCTAGATTATACATTAAATATAGACAAAGATGCCATAATGTAAAAATTCAACTCTTCTTTTGAATTAACCATACAATTCCAGTGTATATTGTTGCATGATAATTTAAACAGTCCTTAGTAGATAGAGAAAAACATAAAACTATAATTAATGGGGTTTTTTGAGCATCTTGAATTTGAAAATCATCTCATACAATGATCTTTGCTAATAGTGTTGTTTTAGGTACTAAACAAGGCTTGCAAACCTCCTTCCAAGTAGTTCAGTACCTCAAATAGCTTCACTTCTCATCAGAGCCTGTTTTGCACTTTTGTTTAAGTACTGTGTTTGCAAAAGGAGCTGGCTGCCAATTTTGCTAGTCCTGGAAGTCTTAAAATCATGTTTGCACAGTGTGTCACTGTACTTTGTAAGGCTTGTAGCCTTCCAAGCCAGGCAGACACCCTGGTTCAGGAGCCAGCATGGTGACCACACCCAGGCCACTCGGACCATTTACCCACAATGTGATGGATGCCGAAGAATGGTGTTTATTGTTGGAGAATTTGACATTTTATAACCTAGGGTCACTGTGTTACTCCCATCTGCTTTCATCACAGCTAGGTGCTATTGGCTAATTGCAGGAGTCATTACCATACTAATGGAGAGGGGGGTTTACTATCTTTCCGTGACATTCCGATATCTTCCAAAACCTTACTTCTACAAAGGCTGAGCTATCTGAAAGTTACAACTTGTCTTTTTTCACAAATAGTGTCCCAGATACTGGAAAATCTGAACTACACTATTAGCTAAATATGCGGATCCTAAGAGCACCAATGAAAATTTTCCACAGATGCACACTGGTCCTAAAAAGAGACATTTCTGAACTGGGTTCTATTTCAATGAAAGGACAGAGGACATCCAGGCTGTATTTAAACTTGTGGCTTCTCTTGATAAAGGAAAGTACTGAGAAGAGAAAAGTAAGGGGAAAACACTTTTAGCATTCAGATTTTTAAATCAAATATATTGCTGTTGATGGCCAGTGTGATATAAATGGCAAAAAAGCCATTTAAGTGGCTATTGCTGAGTTCTCCAAATCTCCTAGAAAATGACAGAGGAAGGGCAGCAAATTAAAGTGATATAAAACTGTTTCTAGCTTTTCTGACATTAATTTTTTGAAGAAACACACCTATTTTCATTCATTCTGCAATGCAGTCTCATTGCATGTGCAGGAACAGCATATATGGTGGTGTGTGATGATGATACAACTTCACATGCTGTAAAATGGTAGCTAGCCTGGAAAACCATCAAAGAAATATGAAAAAATCAAGCTACCCAGCCAATATAGTATGTCCAACAGGAGACTTCAAAAAAATCTTCAGAGTCATATTTTGCATATTTTTATCCTTTGTATCTCTGTCTTTCTGTTTTATTTACATTTTATGCAATGTCTCATATTTTGCTTTCGCCTTATCGTAATGTTCTTAAACACAGTTGCTTCATGGATAGATGGAAGGCTGGAACAAATTTCCCATTGAAGTTTCTCATGAGTGTTTGTAGTTTGAAGTCAGCAAAACCTTCCTCATTCCAGCAGCATTGACTGATTCAATTTCAGTGCATCTTTTTTCAATATGTGAACTGTATCACCAATATGCAGAAGGTCAACTCACTAGAGTAAGGAATATTAACAGTGCATTTCAATTTTTTTTGTGTTTTGCATCTAAATGACAAAATTGCTGTTGATGCATCACTTCATAGTCATATCTAATGTGTTTTCTCTGAGTTACAGCTAACCTGAAGGCTATTTGTCTATGTTAGCAAGCATTAAACAATCACTGATAGCTTGCTCTGCCGTCTTTCCCTCCCCAACTGCAAGTTCATACTAAAAGCATCCTTATTAACCTCAGCACATAAACCCAGCACTTTAATTCTTGCTGATCAGTGATATTCATATCAAGTTTGTGACCAAGTGGCAAAAAGTCCAAATGGAACTTCTGTGGTATGCAAAACTGACTCATATTTGAAGAAGGAAACTTCTCTGAAGAGAAGCCATGAATTGTCAGAGAGTGCTGAATTCTCTCTGTCAGCCCAGCGGCAGCCGTCGTCTTTAAAAAAGGATTGAAAGTAGTACAGTGCACTGGAGACACTCTGAGCAAGCTGCAATAGGGAGTTTTCACTGCCATTCTACAGCTCTTTGTAAGTCAATTAAAAGAAGAAAGCAGCCTAATCTCTCCATTCTGAAATATCTTGAGGTATTTTTGCCACATCTTTTCCAGACTGCTCTACAGAAAACTGGTTATGACTGTGCCATACTAAAAAGAAAAAAAAAACCAAAAAAACCCTACAAGTTTCTCCAGGGGTGTTTCAAAGAGCTAATCCTAATATCAGATTGAATAAGCTCTGCTCTACAATTTTAATGTTTTGAAATGTAAATTGAGTTATTGAAATAATTTATCTGACTACTAATATAATAATAAAGAATTTGAGAAAATTGACAATTAAATTTCTTTACACCTTTCTCTCAGAATATGTGTTCCTTTAAATATCCTTAATTATCAATAGAAAAAGTGGACTTGCCTGAACATTAAAGACTGCCTCAAAAGCTGTGAAATAATGGTAGCTGCTGCATTGTTTTGCAATGAAGAAGTGGCTCATAGTTCTATTGCAAGTAGTTAATTTAAAGAAAAAACACTTGTATTACCAAAACTCCTGTTATTTTTTCTTGGGTCTCTATAGATTTTTTATATCTTCAGTCATTTTCAGTTACTTCTTTAGCAAAAATACATGTTCCAATGGCTTAGAACATATTTTTTTTTGTTCTTCACTTCCTACATTGTAGCTCCTTTCCTTTTGTTTTATCAGTTTGTTTTTCTTGTATCTCACATATTATTTTTATTGAAAAAGAACACATCTTTGTAATGAGTTATATCTTCTTTCACTAGCAGCTAATATCATCCTGTGCTCACTCCAACCTTCACATTTAAAGACAATTAATCTGCTTCACTTTTGTTCTATAAATAGAGACACTAAATCTTAATTATCTTTTCTATGTCTGTAACTAGCCATGCATATGAATGTCACTGATCACCATATATGTATTATTGAATTTATTTTTAATTCCAAATTGTATTCTTCACAATAAATACAACATCTGAAATAATTAACTTTTTTTTATGTGGACACATGTCCTGTCTTATTCATCTTGGTTTCCTTCAGTCCAGAATTTCTGATTTATGACACTACATTGGAGCTATGCAAGCTTATATTTTCCTTTTATGCCTTCCTTATTCAGGCTGGATTCCCAAAGATAACATGCAAGTGTCAGGCATGAAATTTTACAATTCTCCTGTATTCCTTTCTTCATGAATTTGTAGCATGCTATAAAAGCCAAGCTGCTTAAAAGGATTTTATATTTTAGCCAAGCTTTCACCTCCTAAGTGTATAAGCCTTTATAAATATATCCTTAAATTTGCAATTGAAAACAGTTCATAATAAAAAACTATCTACATCTTTTTCTCCATACATTCTCCATAGCAATGTTACTACTTCCTTTAAAAGAAAATAAATTGCTGTGAGAGGAATTTTTGAAAACAAAGTCTAGAAGAAATGGCACTAAATCAAGCTAAATAAATCTGTCTAAAAATACTTAAAGCAGTCTAATATTACATTAAAGATTCTACTTCACTCCAAACAACAGCAAGTAGCGTTTTAGTGGAAAGTCTTCCAGTATCCTTTCAGCAAAGAGAGCACAAGCTCGCAAGATCCTTTGAAATTTTTATTCCTATTAAAAGAGGAATGTCAGGTAGGGGCAAATTTCACCTGAACAGGGTAAGGTGTTGTTCTGGGCTGCAGAATTTTATGTATGTACAAGTGCAGTTCATATACTCTATCAGAAGAGGGTTTTGGGGAAGCAAAACCAGCTTATTTTGTAGCTTTTTAACCTGTGGAATTTGTGGAACAGCCACAGTGAAATCATGTCAATTTGACAAGTCAAGGAAGTACATCATCAATATTTCTCTGGAGAATAAAGAGGGTTGTTGGATTTTCCCCTCAGGTATTTCAAGATATTCTTATAATTTCTGAGGTGGACTAAGTCATGCCATGGCATTATGCCTGTGCTGTGAACTGCACTTTGTGCCCTGCTGGGGAAAACACTGATGTCCTTGGTACTATAAAGGGATACACAGGTCATGTAGAAAACAGGATTGCACTTAAACTGCACATGAACAATGGACAGAGGTTTAAAATGTCACGTTGGTGAATTTGTTTAGTTCTATAGGTTTTTACTCTTGCAGATTTAATGATACTCCTGTTTATATTAGCTATAGATAAGAACTTTCTGGAGAAATTCTGATCCTCCCTACTTAATCTTGTCCAACTTCTGCCTTCAGAGTTTTTTTTTATTATGCCATTCTCCTGGAAAAGAAATACTTGCTACTTCAGACTTCTCATTACCTCCAATAAAACATTCTTTTTTCAATCTTCCCTGCAGAGTTTCCTTGCCAGTGGATATTGTACCACACCCACCTTTGCCTGAACTGCTGGCACCAGCTTCTGCAGAACTTGAGGACAGATGGTATATTTTATCTGGTTTTTTGTGTGTTCTTAGAAACATTTATGGGCCTCTGTCAAGTTAATAAAATGTTTATTAATATTGCATTGGCATTACCCTTTCTAACCAGAAGAATATTGCAAAAGGTGGTGGCTTGCTTTTTTTGGTTTTTTTTTTTGTTGTTTTGTTTTATTTTGGTGCGATTGGAATTGGGAATTACAGAAAAATCAAAATGATTTTTTGAGAATTATTTAGGTTTTCGCCTTTTTTATATTTTTCTTCATTTCTTGGCTTTTGCTCCCAGTCAGGCAGATTTCTTGTTTTAATCGGATTGCTCTACCCATCCCAATTATGCTTTTTGCTTTGCATTTTCTCTTAGCAGCACCTCCTTCCAGGAGGGGATAACTGGGAACACATTTCTGAAAATGGAAAAGCTGAAGAATAAGCTGCTAATGTATTGGGTCTGGATGCTTCCTAGGAGCCCCAGGGAAACTGTCCACAGAACAGAACAGGTCCAGGAGAAGCTGAATACTTCATTTTATGTCCCAGGGTAAGGTCCCCAGGAAGCTTAAGTCATTCTTGGACTATGTATAGCTTTTATCCTATGACAGAGGGGATTATTTTTGCACAGACCTCTTTTGCCTTGCATGGAAGGAGGAAAAACTGCTTACTGTGGTCAGAACACTATTGTGCTTTTACATGGAAAGCAAGCTATTTACTTTTTCTGGCATTTCCTTTTCCTGTGAGGAAATTGCATTTTATAGGGACAGCAGTCAACAGGGAGGCAGGCCATGCTGCTCCCAGTTTGCTGCCATTAACGAAATCAAGGGCAGTAATGGTCCAGAGCCTCTGGACAGGCAGCTCTTCACTCTTACAGTCCAAATGAATTGTGAAAGCAGAGTCTAGCTTAGTCTCCATGGAGAAAGATAGCAAATTGTGTGTGCTTGCACAACATATGTTTACGGATTCTATTTTTCTTTCTCTGTCAGGCCTTTTCCTTCCATCTATGACCTGAAGCAGGCTGCTCCTTTGTCTCAAACCATCATTTGGCTACATCCTCACTCTCTTTTCTTCAAAGCGCCTGCTTTGATCTCCCTCACCAGAGTGCCAACAAAGCTAACAGAGGAAGAGGTTTTCCTTTTCATCCACTTGCTAAATTGTTAGTCAAGAGCAGCAGAGAAACATTGTGCAACCTGTCAATGCAATTTAAAAAGCTGTATTATTCTAAGTTGCCATGGAGGGCTTGTTCAGTGGAGCAGAAGTCCTCCAAGAACCGGTTCTCTGGGGCTGTTCCCCTCTCATGTCAGAGGAAGACATTGCTAAGTCTTCCCCCACAAATGTTGCATGATATAAAATTAGCTCTCTGATCTTAAGAAAACTGCTCAAAATAAAGCAGTTATTGCCACTTTGATGAAGTTCCACTCCATTTAACTCATCACAAAAATATCAGTTTTCATATTTTACCATTTCTGTAAGGAGAAATGGTTTACTGAGGGCCACCTCATCCTCTTGCAGTCCAGCTCACAGAAGACCCCTCTCAGCATCTTCTGCCAAACTGAAGAAGGTGAAGAGTCAGCTACCTCTTTTTATTAATATTTTTTAGCATAACATCTGCCCCTCTTGGTTTTCACTCTGTGATCAAAATTCCCTCAATTCTGAGTAAAAGCTGAGTAAGGACCTTGGGGTATTGCCTGTGGGTGCTTGGAGACTCTGCTGGCATCAGGCGTGGAATGAGTTGCTCTGAGAGGAGCTGTTCCCTGGTATTTCCTCCTGTCAGAGCCACAGATGTGCTCCATTTCATTAGGTGTAGCTGTGGGCATACTGCCATCCAGCTCCACTGCTGACTTATCCCACTACTGCTGAAGGCCAAATAATCATAATCATTTCAAGTTGATAGCACAGTATATTTCCCCAGGGAATACTATTCAAATTAAATCAGTCATACCAACAATAATTTTATAATTATATAAAGGGAGCCCTCTACTTCAGTAATTTTTCTGAAAAAATTGTACATTCTATCAAATGATTACTGCTTCTTCCAGAGTTTTTTGTCCCCTCAGATTTTGATACTCTTTGCCTTCTTTTATGTAAAAAAAAATCGTTATTCTGATAATTAGCATGCTTAAGTGCAATCAGTGTTAAAATAAAAACAAATGTAAATTTCAGAATTTATCTCTGATGTAGGCACTGGCTGCCACAAGATGATTTTCTGTTGTTGATGGCAATAAGACATTGATTAGCCTCATTTTGAAAGCACTGAAGGCCAGATTAATTATTTCAGTCACACTCAATGGAGAATGAAATTTTCTTATGAAACTACCATGATTGATATTTATTGGTCAGTCTCAGTCCCTGCAGCTCCAAGTTCAGCAAGGAGCTCTATTTTGAATGTCCAGAGTAATTTCCTGGTGAATGCTTGAAGGAGCAGATGGGTGTAAGGCCTGGAGAAAAACTGAGCCTCAGGGATCTGTTGTAGTAAGCTGGGTTGCAAACTCAGAGAATCATGGAATTGTTTGGGTTGGAAGGGGCCCTAAGGCCCATCTTGTTCCAGGGATTGGGAGTGAGGAGTGACAGCTGATGTCTTTGCAAGTGGATTGTTCAAATATAATGCCACTCCTGCCTTTTTGTATTAATTCTCCCATTTTCTAAAGCAGAGCAATAATTAGTCTAGAAAAATAACCTCATTTCTTCTACTGCAAGCAGACTCTGAACGTTGATGATGCTCTGAGTTAGATAAGGAAAACCAGCTTAGGAGCAGGATAAAGCCTCTTTTTTAAGCTAGATCAAATTGATTGTGAAAGAACTAGAACTAAAAGTGCTCCACCTTTTTAGAATGGGATGATTTATATCTCCTTTATGAACGGGAGATAAAATGTTCTGCTTCTTATACTCTCCACAGAAATAAAAGACCACTAAAAATAAGTTCTAATGCAGACAAGTTTAAAATAGAGCTCACAGCAGAGAAGTATTCATGAGCAAATGAGTTAATGATTTCTGACTGGTTGGGGCATATACCGAAATATTAAACATAACCTTTCCTAAGTGTGAGTGGTTTTATTCCATTACGAGCAATGAGTAGCATCAAATGGCAGGAATTGTGAAATCCTTCCCTGGGTGAGACTGAATCAGGGTTTGAGATGTAACTTCAGTAGTGTGAAGGGGAACTTTGTATGTCCCTTCATCACTCATTTTCCTGTACTCTAGACTACTTAAATGTATATATATGTAATGACTGGTTACTTTAAGGTGGTCAGGGCAGTTTTCCCAGGAGAAGTGAACTCTGAATGGTCAAATCTAGTCATTAATTCGATTTTCAGTCACAGGAGACGTCTGGATTTTATGCTTGTCACAAGTGTTCCTGTTACCATCAAGGTCCAGTGAAAAGCTCAAATTCAGGAGATTTCTGGTTGGTAGGATAACAAAGAAATTCTTTATCTAACTGTGGCTTTTGTTCTGATAGGTAGCTTTTTTGTCTATCTTTAGAAAATAATTTTAAACTCAAATGAACATTTCTGCTGTCAGAAAGAGATAAAACTGATGTAAAGTTTCTCTCATAGTATCCCATTCTCAGTTTGGCAGCAGGTTATATTGTAATCAGTCACTGGTATGTTTTGGAGGCTAAATTTCTGCAAACAAAATTCCAGAATTAGGTTTGCCTGTCCATTTCAACTGATCTAGAAAGAAATGCATCAGCTCATTTCAGTTTTGCTGGTCAGGAGTGTACATCCTTTGCCCTCATCAAAGAAGAAAAAGGTCTTTTCCGTCATTTATTTCCACATCTCAAAATGGAATCAAATTACTTGTCCACTAAAAAATATGAGTCTCATTCCCAGCAACTGATTCATCAAAGTGCACATTGCTACTTCTCATGTATTAGTCTCCTTCCATCACAAACCACATTAATGTAGCATATTGATATAATTAGTGTTTTGACACCTACAGAGACACTGCACATGTCATGCTATGCCTCATCAGTGAAATAAAGGTTACAGGGAGAGTAGTATCAAAGACCATGTGCATACTATATATACATGATCTTAAAGTCTACTTTTTGTGCTGTTTTTTGGCCCTTAAATTTACATCTGGCCACAGCCTGTGGCTGCAGTTCTGCATAGCTGTAGGCAAGGACAGTGTTCAGCTCTCATTGGGAAGGTGATACCTTTCCCTTCAGATTTTTTGATAACATATCAAAAAAAGATGGTCTTGCTGTGCTGCTGCTAAATGGAAGATACTAATGTTGGGAGAGAAACTGTTGCTCACCTAAGCTCCTTGTGTGGGTTTATATGGATCCCCATATAGCATATGGCCACCCATGCGTCAGTGAACAGTGGCCACCCTCATGTCAGGAGATATCTTTTGCCTTGGGCTGTCATTGCAGACATGCCTTGTCATTCATGAAATGCACTAATTAAACATTCTCTTAATTATATGATTACAGTTTCCTCATCTTCATGATTTTCCTGTGATTCCACTTGTGTGACATCAGTTTATTGCTTCTTCTGATGAAGCATTTGAAATGCTTTCTTTTAAATTTTGAATATTAGTCTAGAAGTACAGGTTTTACAGTGTTTCTGTTCCCCAGTTATTTGACCTAAACATTGGAGCCTTCATTGTCATTACAGAGATATTGTTTCCTTCTTTGACTATATCTGGCCATGAAGTTTGTGACAAAAACTTCAGTGTCATTAGAAAAATGATGACTTCACTTAGCTCGGATTCTCTTGTGTACCAGTTTTTCCTCAGTCAAACCCCCTTGCTTCTCTCCAGGGCATGCTACCAGCATTTGTTGGGTCTGCCTTTGACCTTTAATAAACTAATTCATATTCCCTAATATAATTTCTTTCTCTTCAGTCTTTTCAACTCTTAGTTGCCCCAACTCTACACAATGAATTTGTTTTTTCCTTTCTTTCTCCTTTTCCTTTGGTCTTATTTTTATCATATAAGGGATAATAGGAGCAAAAGAAGTCGTGCAATACTGCTTCTACTGATTAAATTAGATCTATATCTACTGCTCAGGGCAACCTCTAACAGTTTGGTAATATGATAAACTGGAAACAGACAGACCAGGAAAACTTCTTTCTTTCCCTAAATTCTGTTTTTTGTCTACATTAACTATGTCATTATTATCTTCTGAGCTGGCAGCAATGCTTAACATTAATCCAAATTAAAGAATTCATGTGACAAAGAAATAGTGACAAGCATGGACTGGACTTTATAGGAGAAAGAAATGCAGCTATGAATAAATAGCCCTTCAGGTGTTAAATTCTGTCTTTACTACCTTGACTCTGGGCACTGTTTCCCAAACTTTACTGCTGCTCTTTGAGATCAGCCTTTAGAGCTTAGAGTCTGTTCTTCAAATAACCAGTTTTCCAATTCTTTTTTTGAAATTACTTTTATTAATAATCTTGTTGCTATTGATAACACAGTTCACAGAAAACTCACAGGTAATTATGCAAAGAAACACAAGCCACATCCTCTGTGGCTAAAGACCAGGGCCCTGGGACATTTAATGTCAGATGACAGGAAAAAAGCTATCAAGTGGGAATATAATTTTAATTATTCTCTAAGTATTATAATTAAACAATAACTGCAACATATGCTGGTTTTTTGCCACTTATACTCACTGGACTTGTATGTGGAAAAACAATGGCATTGCCAGAATATATCAGAGTCTGCAGAAAATGAATGAAACAGTTGCTAGATTAATGTCAGGCTGACAGACCTGCACCTGCATCTGGGGACCAACATGTTTGGTTTGGAATTTTTGATTTAAGAAAGGGAAGTTCTGGTTTTAGACCAAGTTTTGGAAGGCATCTCCCACCATACACAGTTAATGCCAGGGAAACCTTTGGCATTAAAATAGTTCTGCTGCTTTACAGAACTGGGATGTCACCCTACTAGCCTTTGTTCCTGGTCCTAATGAATAAATAGCAATTAAAATACATAATTGTCATGCACAAAATTATAGGGGAAAAAACCCCATTTTGAGAACATTGTAATAGGTGGTAGATATTTGAAGTACATCATCAGTGTCAATGAACACAAAAGCCCAGGAGGTAATTTGGCATTTTATCAAAATCTAAGTTATTAAAATACCATTCTGATGCTGACCTTTTGATTTCTTCATTAGATGCATACAAAATGAACAGCTCAGTTTCAAAAACAGTATTTTGCAATTAAGAATGTCAGCATCTTAAAATGAAGTGTTTTCACAAAAATTTGGGTAAATTGTTTTGGTATTGTTGACTGGTATATTTTAATCTTTTTTCATTACTTATATTCACTCCATCTTGGACCCTCCAAAAGTTCACATCCTGAAATTCCTTCCGGACTAAAAATTTCATTGGCCAAAATTCTGCATACTGGATATTACATCTGGCACCTCCTGTGCTACTAAAACCTGTCTAAATATACAGAAGATTATTTGTCTTTAGTGTCACTTAATTTGAGATTTTCAATACTGAGACTTCCTGAGTGGCAGTTGATCAGTGTTTGCTGGGCTTTTGGAGGCCCTTCTATATTAGAGGTAATTTTTTTTTTCTATCTAATCTCTACTGCCTGAAGCTCCAATGGAAAATAACCATCAGCTACTGAACTGACACTTTGGGAAAAGAGTGAGCCAGGGTTCATTTGCATATTTTTCTTCATTTCCCCTAAACTAGATTTTGGTGCTTTTCAAATAAAATACATTTATTTATGGTGGAAACATAAAGAAGATAGTAATTTCTGGGATTCTGGGTGGAACCTGAAGATGATGAGGTTCATAGATTTAATGAGAATTTGAACAATGAAGGGTTGTTTTGACGTCTGTGGGAACATCTGCAAGATTACACTTTAAATTCTCACATTCAACCTTCCAATATCATTTTGAAATGACAATAATGCAATCTTACTGCAAATAGGAACAGTTGGTTCCTTAAATTAAAATGACTAGTAATTGCAATTTAATTTTTTATTAGAAAGATAATTAATTTTTTTCCAAGTAATTTGCAATAATGCCTGTGTGTTCAGGTGTTGCAACTGTCAGAGATTACTAAATATTTTAAATCCTTTATCTTTGATGGGACAGAAACAGCTAAATCCCAAACCACAGATTTTTGTTAGGAGTATCTGTATTTGAGTTATTTTCTGGTACTCAGGGAAGAGACAGGAGACAGAAGAGGTTTCTCATCCACTCCCAGCCACTTGCTGGCTCTGCAGTTGGTGGCCTGGGCTGTTTTCAGCAGTGCTGCTGATGGAGAAAAGCAGTGACCTGCTAAAGCACTGAGGCTTGGTCCTACCCTCAAAAAAACAGCTTCCGAAAAACAGCTCCAGTGAAACCCCTGGATTATTCCTGTGAGTAGGAAAGAGACTAAATTTATAGGTAAAAAACTTTGCTTAGGAAATAAGCAAAAAAAAAAAAATCTCATCCTGACTCTGCTGAAGCTGTTGAAGGTCATTGGCCTGTGCTGAAGTCAGCAATGGAGGCTGTTCTTTGCAGCCATTGAAATCTTCCCTGTACTTCAGTGACAAATATGTGATTATTATCATAGCACTATTCATTATCTGAATGGGAAGAGTGACAAATGTTGTGCAAACAGGGATATATATATGGCTAATTTTGCAGAATGTGTCAACCCATTTGTGTTGTACAGGTCAGCGACAGTCAAATACTGAGGGACCTTCCTTATTTTTTGTTCCTCTCCTGGATTTCCCATACTCTCCTAGCAAAGAAAAACAAGCTTTAAATATCAAACACTGTTTGGAAGGATGGGTATACTCTACCCATGTTGAAAGACATTCAGTTAGGGATGATACAGACCCAAACTGTGCAATAAACTAGGAGAAAGACTTGAGATCTGTACGTCTATTAAAACCGCAGTAAGTTACGCTGATCCAGAGACATGTGCCAGAAAGTCAGAAGAAAGTATTTTTTGCATGAATGGAAAAATGCAGTCTGGTGCACTTTACCTGGCTGGAGCAGTGCTGCAGTGCAATCCCAGTTTGTTTCAGTGCTAGGCAGTGCTTCAGTCATGGAGATACTGCTTTATAGTACATTTCCTAGTACATTTTCACTGTTTTTCATCCTACGATTTTAATACTAAAAGTGTGTCGTCCATTCCAGTATCTCAAAATATTTGTGAAGTGCTATAGATAAGTACTAGAGTATAGATAAGTACTATATTTACTATAAATAAATACTAGGTAAGTGCAGAATTTTGCACATGTACTCTATTTCATTTTATTTATTCAACTTCCAACAGTCTACAGCTTTATAATAAGAGTGATAAAAATGTATTACGTATTCCATGTCATTATTTGTATGACTCACTACCAGTAAATGCAACTGGTATGAGTGAGGAATGAAATTGCACACTTGCTCTAACAAGGCTGATTGTGTGACTAAATAGCAATTTGGTTATGTGACATTAGGGGACATTTCACATATTTTGTTCCAGGATGTCACATCAAGTCATTAACAACAATTATGATTCCTCTATAAATCAGTAAAGCTGCAATATTTCAAGCATATGTAACCTTATTCCCCCACCCACCTCTATTTCTTTTTTCCCCCCTGAAATCTCAGCACAAGCTTTCTGATTTTTCTTCTTATGTGTTCCCTACAGGAGCTGGGTAAGTCTCAGAACCAAACAGTTCTTGTTTAGCTCCTCTGTGGAGCCTGGACCAGATGGTACAAAAGAACACACATCCCCAAGGAGTTGCATAAAAAGTCTGTGGAGGCCTGGTACACAGCAAAGCTGTACTGCCTAAAACATTTGCATAAATCTTCCTGCAGTTCCATCAAACAGTGTCTGTGGCTGGGAGGAAATAAAAGTTTTGGAGTGTTTCTAGCTGGAGGTTTCTTTCATTTGATTTTTAGAATATTCAGTGCAATATCCTAAAGAGGTCAGAGAAATGTCCTGCAAGGCTTGGCAGGGCTGTCAACTGTGGCCAATCAAGAAATTAAACTTGATGAACCTCTTATTTTCTAAAATTAATGTTTTTCATCTCAATTTATGTGATGTCTTTTAATCCCTAGCAAATTAACTTGTCCTTTATTGAAAATAAAATTAAGTAAATTAGTTTTCAACCTATTATTTTAAGTTTATTAGAATTACATTTAAAGGGCTATAGAAAAAAGTTCTGCTGAATTGTCAGTACATTTTAGGTGTTAAAATTTACAAAGCCTTACAACATCTGTTGGGATATAACTAATTTTAAACTTGTTCAAAATTATCTACATAGTCAGCAATTGAGTTAGAAGCAGTCCCAATGAGTCCTGATTAACTGGACAACACTTTAGGTAAATGAGCCACCTAAACACATTCCTCATTACCTGTGGCTCATTTGATAAAGCAGAACTGTTCTTTGGAGAAGAGGTTGATTCTCTTGTGATCTAAGGTTGGCCTCAGTTGTTAAGTTTTGCATCAAGTAACATAAGCTGTGTTGGAAATGATGAGTAAGAAAGGCTTGAGAATGCCTAAAGAAGGGAGGCTTTGGAATACAAAGTTGTATGAATTGGGCTTGGGAGAAGAATCTTAACTTTGCTCTTAGCAATTCTGCAGAAGACTGGTGCCTTACTCCTAGGAATGTGGAGATTCATGATTCTGTCATGAATAATCAGGTGATATTTGCAGAGTATTGTGTGAAATTCATTACAGACCTGTGGTAGACGATACAGATGTGTTACCTTTAACTTTCATTGGTTTTCCTCACTAAGGAAAAAACACTGAGATAATATGACTAGTAATTAAGAGCATCCTTAAGGAGTTGATTTTTAAGTTCTCTTGAAAAACAAAGTATTTGTGGAATGTCTTTAGATACAAAACAAATATAAGGTTATGTGGGAATTGAGACTTTATTTCACAAACCACAAATAATAATAAACCAGTGAATTCTGGTATTTTTTAAATTATTTAATTTGTTTTAAGATGGAGATAATCACTCAATGAAAATGTACTTCATCTGGTCTGCAACCTACTTCCAGTCCTCATTTTCTCCTACTAAATAGATCTGCATTCCAAGCATAATTCTGGTGAGTTTTTGAGATGCAGGAACTCTCTGAAAAAGATTTCTTTAATTGCCACCCAAATGATTTCAATCCATGTATGCACATGAAAGAATACTGTGACTCTCTTGCCTATTCAGCTTTTTTCCAGTTCTCATTCCAGCAGCACTGACAATGATAACACAACAGTACATTTGGTCCCAAATTCAGGTTTATCTACCAGGAATTACTACTGCTGTGTCTGTTAAAGCTTTCTCAGTTGTAAAAAGAAAATCAATATTTGTTTGATGTTTACAGCTGGAACCTACACTAGGAAGAAATCTAACAATATTGCTGTTGTCAGCATAAGTCCAGAACTGAGCTGACAAACAGAAATTCAGAGGAATGACTGAAAAAGTTTGTTAGTATGCCTGCTGTTAACCCAAGGAAGAAGTGAGCATTTGAAAATAATCAAAAATGCCTTTTGAGCAGAAGATTTGGTTGCACAGCTCTTGATTCAAGGGTATTTTTTTAAAAAAAACTAAGATATATTTGTTAAAGAAATGATTACATGTCATAATTGGAAGGAGGGCTTTAAAAATGTGGAATAATTATTTTTAACAGTTTTCCCCATTTGCTTCATTAAAGTATTCCATTTGAGGAAGAGTGTGTGCTGCTCTGCTGTTTAGTTTTCTCTTATTTCTTGTCTTCCTAAACAGAGAAAACCAGGGACTCCTTCAATTCCCATCTTTGATCTCTTTTTCTGAGAATATCAGAATTCTGGGCCATCAAGTTAAAATTTCTCAGGCTTTGTTTTAAATACAAATATATTTCTAACTGAAGAGTACTGTTTTCAAAATGCATAACATCCTTTGAAAGAACATTTTAGCACATTTGTGAACAGGGTTTGGTCTCTTTTCAGGTTGAAAAATTCAACTTCCCTAAATATAGATACAGTATTTCTGTGTCTAATGTAAGCACAGAGTCATGGGAAATTAAATCCTTGATAATAAGGAAACATCTAAAAATCATTTTGCAGAATCTTTCACAAGTTGTATCAGAGAGATTGGCATGGGAGAGATATTCCATTCTTAGCCTCCAGAGCCAATCTGCAGGTTCATTTTGCTGCAAAAACTGGATTGCTTGTGCAGGTATTCCTTCAGTAACATTGTCTGTCCTTCTTGTATCAACGACTGCATAAAACTGCAATTGCAAAAATGAAAATTTACTTAAAATAGATATGCAATGTAGAAAAAACCAGTAATTTGCAAGAATGGAAATCCTTCCTAGTGAAGTCATGCCCTTGACCCTGGAAGGGATCCTGCCTGAGTTACCATGGCTCTTGAGTATGTACAAAATGAGAAGCAGAGGCACAGATCTTAGAGACTGACCTGGGAGAGCTCAAACCTCCAGGGGAACAGCATTTTCCTGGTTCTCAGTGTGAGCCTTGGAAAACTGCTCCTGACAGAGAAGGCAGCACCTCTCAGGGAAAGATCAAAGGACAGGTGTGAGAGTCGAAGCAAAGCATCTGCCAAAATATGTTATCTTTCCCTGATCCTTTGAAAACATGAAGGTGGGAAAAGCTGCTTGTTCATCAGTTCAGTGGGTACCACCCAAAGAGTATGGGAAAGGAAGCTTTTAGTTAGGGACTCCTTAAAATCAAAGCCATGCAAATTTAAAAGCAGGAAGGTAAGGGAAGGGGTGGTGTGTGTGAAATAGTTTTGTGCTGATCATAGAAACAGTGACCAAATTAATCAGATCTACATGGCAACATTGCTGAAGTTTTGTTTCAAACTATAGCTCGGATTTGCAAGCTAATGCCTTCATTGCAAAGTCCAAAGCTTTGTTAATTTTTTTAATTCTCCAGTTTTAATTTTTTCAAATCAAATGCTTTGGATATATTTAGAAAAAATGTTTTTCTAGAGATTTAAAATATGAGGGTTCTTCAAACAAACTTTATGCAAAGTTTTCAGAAACCCACGCGACTGGCTAAATTGTCAGGTAACTTTATTTCCTGTGAGGAGGAAGTTTGATATAGATTGTAGTGGTAAGATGATTCATACAATTCTTGCTCATCTCCTAACTGCTTCCCTCCTACATAAAATACAAGATGCAGTTTCTCCTACAGATGTCTGTGCAAGTCAGTCTCACACACGTTTTATTTCTGTATACAGATAGGTGAACAATCCAGATATAAACAAATTAAAATAGTTTGACAAGGAACACAGTTCATAGAATTTTAATTGATCCAGTAAATCATCTGCATTTCTGCTCACTTAAACCAAAGAACTCAAACAAGATTATTGAGATTATTTTATTCTAGAGGTTAAAAATGTATGGTGCCACATTTTGAGGATTAATATATGCCAGTCTCCTAAACATAAGCAGAATGTCTTTCTCTTTTAAAGGAGTGTAAGCATTTTAAAAACACAAAATAGTCCTGAACTGATTTACAATGATTAGAAAAGCTGTTCATATAGCCTGCTTTTTGGCAATGTGCAAGTGTAGTATTTGATGTGTAAATACTGTATTCTGAGCACAAGGGGTCCAGCTCTGCCAGCTCTTCCATTCACACAGTTCCATTAAGATAAATAAAAATTTTCAGGTGGGATTAAACTTCGCTACACTATACATAAATATTTTCTCCTACTAAGAAGATAATGAGTAGACTTTTTTTCAAATATATGAAAAAGAAGGGAGTTCATTGTTCTTTTTCCCATAAAAACACAGGTTTTCAATGCATATGTCATTTAGTAATATGTCTGTAAAGATAGGAAGAATAATAATTTTGTAAAAACAAGCCCCCAAATAATATTTCAGTATTCAAGAATGGAATGCATGACACTGAGGTACATTTATCCTATAAATTGGCTTGTACTGAAATTGGGAACCATCTAATATAATGACAAAAAGCTCCTCCAAAGGATAAAGTGATTCAGCTGACAAACTGGCAATTACTCACACAGACTTTTGAAGTCTGTCTTTAAATAAAACATTAGTTAAAACATTACACTATATGCCTCATGTAACCCACAGCAAGATGAATGCTGCATTACCTTCTATCAGTTACTTTCAATTAAAAATATTTAAAAGCATGTTGATGTAGCTGTAAATGCACAGGCTTTAGATTTTTGGAACAGTAAGATTTACTTTTTGGTGATGACTAGCAAAGACTTAATGAAATGTGCATATTAGTTAATTTGAAGACTACAGAGTTTTATTAATTCATAGGAAATCTACATTCAATTTATACTTCATAACCACCATTGATCATAACTACTGTAACTGCAGACTTAAATAAAGCTAGATTGGATTACCTTTACTTGCCCCATTGTTTTCTGCCCCATGCAGTGGTTAGATACAGCAGTTGTTTGATTCTTTGGTTGCTCTTTTCAGCACACGGGCTTTAGGATAACAAGGAATCATGGCCAAGGAATATTACAAGAAGGCATTAATCCAGTCAGTTTAAGATAATTTATTAGGAAGCACACAAACTAATAATCTGTTCCTGTGTTAAATATTATGGCACTTAAGAAGAAAAAGATCCAATTTTTTAAGCTGAAAGAATGTTCAAGGCATTTGTTCTTTGTTGAAAGAGGCCATATATTTAACTTAGTTAATTGTTATGGTTAGAAATAAGTTTTGCACACAGCTTTCTCTACTTGCAACCAGTGTCCCTGAAGAAGAGAGCTAAAGAACACCCTAAGTACCTGAAAACTTAACCTTTTTCTCCCCTCGGGGGTACCACCTGGGATAACAGTCCTATATCTGCCTTTGGACCTTGCTTTGCTAGTGTCTTAGGCTGATACAGCAACAACTGCACTGTTAAAGCTGTGTGTGCATCCATGTTATATGTCAGTGTTCTGTGGATATATAAGGTTTAGCAGAGGATTGCTAGCAAGCACCCTATCATCTGCTAAAATCAATGGATTGCATACTACTATGCAAACTTAGGATAATTTAAAATCTGGGTGTGAATGCCCTGGTTACCAAGGGCATTCTGCTAGAAACTAGCCAAAATTATATCTCAAATTAAAAGCAATTAAAGTAAGAAAAATCTATCTTAGTTGCTATAAATGAAATGGATATGAATTTCTAACCTCTCTGAGGATCATTGGGCACAATTCTGTGAGCAACACCTGGAGTTTGTGGTGTATTTTGCATCTTGAGGCACAATGAGTGGAAAGTCATTATTAGGACCCAGCAGTCTGTGCCATTTATTTATGGTAACACATACTGCTTTTCAAAATATATATAATCAAGGCCCCACTTTATTCTGTTCTCATGTTAGTTTGTGTATGTAGAACTACATCTGAATCAAATCTCTTTGGTCATGCCCTCACCAAGAGCTGCGTTTCCTGCTCACCTTAACTGGTGAGTTAAAAAGGAGTCAGCTGAAAACCAGACCTGTCTGAGGTGGGGCAGGAAGAGGATGCAGTGAGGGAGTGCTGCTATGTCATCCTCACGCCAATCTGCCAAAAAGCCCCAAGCCCATAACAAAAGAATAACCCTGCTTCCTAGCTGCAACTCTCTGAATACACATCAGTGGGAGTCCCTTTTCTTTGATTGCTTGATTACTCCGTCAACAAGGAATTGGTGTATTTAAGACTTAGGACAAAATGAAAATGGAATGAAACCCCAGCAATTGGAATTGCTAAGGGAACAGAAGCTGAACTTTGGAAGTCTGAGTTTCCTCTAGTCCAGGAAAACTTTTTCTTGCTTTTAAAGGTCCAATATAAACTGAGAAAGGAGTGATTTTTAGAGTTGTGGCAGCTTACAGAAGAGCTGAATGATAGGATAAGGGAGAGTGGCTTTAAACTGAAAGAGGAGGGTTTAGATTAGCTATTAAAAAGATTATTTACTCTGAGCTTGGTGTGGCCCCAGCACAGGGCACCCAGAGAAGCTGTGGAGGCCCCATACCAGGAGAAATGTTCAAGGCTAGGTTGGATGGTGTTGCTGGCTTGGTCCTGGGGGCCTGTCTGACTCCCAGCTTCTGCCAGCAGCAAGCCCAGATAGCCAGGCTGTCCCAGGGGACAGAGCCACCATCTGGGGTTCTGCAAGCAGACTCCAGCCAGGGGTAACCCTGGGAGCACGGGCAGGGGCTTTAAGTGATCAGCTCTGTTCAGCCCAGCCAGCTCCTTTTGGGGTTTCCCCTGCCGATGCAGACAAGAGACGGAATGACTATACAGCGTTCTGCAGTCTTTACTGCAGGCTTCAGTGAAGGGGGCCAGTGATGGTCTAATCCTGAACTGGGTAAAAGCTGGGGGTTTTATAGGGAAGGGGAGAATCAGGAAGGGGAGAATCAGGAAGGGGACCAATAGTCTGAGACTGGGGTAAGATGACCAGTAGTTAACAGGGGTCCTGAGGCAGGGAGGGGTGCACAGCTTAGTCACAGTGACTAGGCAGTTTTATCTTAGGGGATGGATCTCCAGGGAGGATGCCACAGATGCCTGTCCGAGGGCTGGGCCTCCTCCACAGGATGGGGCCTGTGGAAGGTGTCCCTGCCCATGGCAGGGGGTTGGAACTGGTCCCTTCCAGACCAAACCATTATGTGATTCTATGATTAGTGAAACAAATTTACAGCTACAGGAAAGTAATTCTCTCTGGACTCTTATGGATATATTTTTGGGCATTATACCATGTACTAGTACTCAGCAAAGATGAGATAAAATTGTGACATTGGAAACTTTGCTCTCCGAGTGTTTTATAGAAGTTTAAAACATTTAACTTACCTGCTCAGAACTTCAGAATTTCAACTTCCTTCATGGTTATTAATTTATAATCACTTTTGTTCACCTACATTGGGTAATTTGTTATTCTTTGAATTTTTAATATATTTTCAAGATTGATATTTTTATGTGTTTATAACATTCTGTTTGAGTGCCATTAAGTAGTGTGGTAGCAAAATAATGTAGTATATCTGCTACATCTTCAATAATGTATATGATTTTTTTTTCTTAGAAGGAAAGAATCCTTGGGTGTTGAGAGGCTCTAAGTAGGAGGCTGTGCTAACAGAAGGGAATTTGGGATAGCAGGGTTCCTTGAAGGTCCACAAGAACAAGACCAGAATTTATTTGTAACAAGATTACTATAATTGAAGTTAGTATCTGCCTCGAGATAGTGTTACTTCCATTAAAATAGTTTGAGAATAGTTCATAGAAACTCATGAGAAAAATTAAATTGTGAACTGAGATGGTGAAGTAAACCATCAAAGGTGATATGTATCCAGATTAACTCTTCAGAAAACATCAGAGGCTCAAAAAAATATACATTTATATATATATATATATATATATATATATATATAAAGCTGCTCTCCCTCTCTTCCTGTTTCCCTTCTTTCTGTTTCTTTGGCAGCTGACTGTAATGTCTGCACATACATCCTAATGTCTATGGGGCTCTACATGGGTAGTAATAAATAATTGTATCTCCAATTGATGTTCCTAGAAATGACAGCTTCTGAAATATAGTCAGTAATCTGACATATAAATCTTCCTTTGGAATCTTAGCAAACTCTCTTCTCTTCTAGATTTGTCAGCTGCCTTTCAGATTCATGGTCTCTCTGATTTGGTTGACGTATCCTTCAAACCACATGGGATAATCAAAGTTACCCTTGTTGGTTCCCATTAGAATCTTTTTAAGAAACCCCAGGAGCCTTCATGAGGCAATAGATGGATAGACTGCACACCCCCAGAGCCTGGTGCTCGAGTTGCTCATTATTCCTGTATGGGTTTCAGAAAAGTGACTATGCAACTCTCTCATCTGGGAACCAGTGCTAATCCAGATGAAAATGAGAGGATTCTTGCTTACAAGGTAGACAAAGCTTTAAAAAATTAGGCAAACAATATTGACCCTTCCAACAGTTTTTTATTCTTCTTCTTTTGGGGAGAGGAATGGTGGTGGTGGGTGGTGATATGTGTTTAGATTTTTTGTTTGTTTGTTTCATTTTATTAAGCCATTGTGTCAGATCTGAGTGGTTGTTCATTTTATACTTCTGGTTCTTAACTAAGCACGTTGCTCTAATAGCTACCACCTAGCACATTGTATGATCTAAAATGCTAAGGAGACTGCTACAGCATGCAAAAACAAAATTGAAGTAGGTAAATCCAATGTGTTTTGTCCATTTTTCCTTGTACAGGAATTCAAAATTGTGCAGTGGTGCTGATGTGGATTCCTGAGGCTCTGGGACAGGACAACCAATCACACAGGAGTCTGGCATTCATGTGAGTCTGCTGTTCTCTTGATGCCAAACAAAATATCCTCCAGGGTTTCCAGTCAATTTTTAGGATTAAATAGAACAATCAAACTTAATTAGCATATTTAATCAGTCAGATGACTACAAATTTTTTTATGAGAGTTAAAGAGTACATTTGAATGATTTAGATGGTTTTCATTTCTTAGCAGGAGCTAGACCTCTGTTTATGGTCAACATACTTGCATCTACTGCGACTCTTGTTCTACATCTCAAATGAATTCAGCACTTTTTATTTTGCTGGATAGAGAGAGGTGCACAAAAAAATGAGTGGGGTTCTGTGTTCATTTGCAACAGGGCAGATGTGCTCCTATGCAAAGCAATCACTGGAAATGCTTCCTTTTGATGTTATTGTATAGTTGAGGGTAAGAATTTGGAAAAAGGGGCTCCTTTGGCACTGGAACAAATGGTTTACCAGATCATGCTGTAAGTTTAAGTGTAGGTAACATAAAGATTATTTTACCTTATTGATCTTAATCAGATATCCTCTTTAATTTTATAAAATATGTCTATGCCAGGCTGATACAAAGAGTGTTCTCCTGTGGTTCCTTACCTTTGGTTCCTTATCTTAAGTCTCTTATCTAAACATACATTTGATTTTTCCCCTCTGAAATGCCCAATAATTTTAAAGCTAAAAGCAAATCCTTCCAAATAAAAGTTTTGGCACCAGTAAATCTAGAACTGAATAGTAAAATACTGAGGAACAAAAGGAAATAATACATGAAGCTTTGGAATATTGGGAGCTCAGAGCCAAAATATACAACAGTGTCAAAGATGCAAGGTGGAAGAACAGAACATCTGCTGCAGAACTTAGGGAAATTCGGAGTAGTTTTTGTTCTTTTACTGTCCAAGAGGCAAGGGACCCATGTCTTCTTGCAATTCCCTGCATGTACATTTCAATTCAGTTTTACTAATGTGATCTTGAGTAATCTGGAAGGAAGAAATAGACATCTTGTTTACAGGAAAAGGGCTTGTGTGCTGATGTTCATAAGGTGGCACCAGCACCATAGGGTGGAAAGTGTGGGGACATGTATAACCTCTGGATATTTTAAGGAAAATATCAGGCCACCTGATATGTGGTATCCCTGAGGAGAATATAAAATTTGAAGGCAAAAAGAACTCCAAGCCTGCAAATAAAATACTCAAACAATATGGGAGATTATTAAGTCTTTTCTAGGAAAATCTGCATCTGATAGAATGGAACAAGGGAAGAAAAGCCAGGATTTAGACTCCTGAGAGTGAACCATAAATGTGCTGTAAAAAATGGGATAGCTGTATGTGATTCTTTACTGTTCTTACTGGGCTGAACATGCATTAAATTAAGAACTCTGTGGGTTTATGACACATCAAGATAAAAGCTGATTTCTGTATACTGCAATAACCAGGTAAGAATGCAGTTACACGTATAAATACATGCTAATTGCTATCAGCAGTTGTGTTTTGAAGATCATGCATTTTTTATGCATACCAAGCTGCTAAAATATCCTTACTAGTTATTTCTGCATCATAGCATCCTTATTGGAAAAGCACTAGCAAAAAGGTATTCCATTTTAGGATTTCCACCAAGACTTTGAAAGCTCCTGGTAAAGGTGCAAGAGGGATGTGACAGACATTGCATTAACATAAAGCTCGGAATACTTATTGCCTTCTGCTTCCCAGGGAAGCAGTCACTCAGGTTCCTATAAAGGCAAAAAGCATAAAGAGACTGGGATATGTTATCAGCCCTCTTGGGCAGAGCTGCGATACAGAGTGCTCTGCTTAATATTGCTTATCACTAATTTTATGTGTGATAACTGAAGCATGAACAATATCCAAGCGGGAAGCAAACTAGATCTATAGCTGCACAGTCAAGCCTATCAAAATATATTGCTGAGCTCCTACAGCCAAACAGTTCTGCAGAATATCAGTTGAAACAGGATGTTCCAGCTCACTGGGCCTCCACTCACCGTATGCTTGTGCAGCCTTACCTGTAATAGCAAATATCTATGCTCAAGGGCAGGATGCATTAAAAATTAGGAAGGGATGTTGGAGTGAACCTGCATGATATCAAAAACTGATGGGCTTTGTTACTTGCCATGTCCTACTGAGTTGTGAGGTGATGATGATGAAGTCACAGAGTCTTGCTGAAATCACTCACATGAGTGAGGAGTGTATATTACTCTTAGAAATCTGTATTTGCAAAGCCATGCTGTGGAGATTACCCTGGAGAAAATCCACTCTTGTCTGTGTCGTCATTCTATGAGAGGAGTAAGAGAAAAAATGATGGTGCTGCTCTGTGGCTTGTCTGTTTAAACAATGAATGTTCTCTCTTCTAAGCTTATCCTGTACAGGAGGAATCATCTGTGTATTTTGACCCAGTACAGGCAAACATTTTCTCTGAGAACATGGGATAAAGGGTGGGATTTCCTGACAGTCCCTGCATCCTTAATGCACCTGTGTTGGCTGTGAATTACAAACCTTATATTGGTGAAGAGCATGAAGATGCTGTCTGGTCTTAAAGCAGATTCTAAGGATCATTGTGATTTTTTTGTGTTTCTAGTGTGAGGAAACACTAAGCAAAATGCGAAAAGGAAAATAGGAATGTCTTGGTTTATAATAATATCTCCACTGCATATTGTTTTTTACACGGTCACATGCAACTACAAACTATTTTTCTGGGAATTATTGCACGAATGCTACAATTAGACTATTGTGAGGAAATACTTGCAGTTTGTATTTCCCTGTTCTTTTAGTAGCAAAAAGTATGACTACTCTTAGAGAAAGTAATTGAGAAGTTTAGCTAGATGGAGTGTCTATTAATGTAACATTTTTCCTATATAAAATGCTAAGAAATATTCAAAAAGTTTCAAGGCTTGGGGACTGAGGTACAAACAGACCCAGCAACACCTAACAGTTTTAAAATTTCAAGTTAGGTTTTTTTCTTAGGAGGGGGAGGATGTTTAGTTTTAATTCCAGCAAAAAAGCTTATCCTTTTTTATTTGGTCTTGCAATTACAATTTTATCTGAGTGGATAGGTCCCAGCACCTCCTGAAAACCTTAGTGGGTAACCAGTGCTGCTCCCAGTAAGGATGGAACTGAGCTACCATTGAAGTGTTAAAAATTGAAAGAACAAAATCCCATGGCAAAGGGAACAGGGATGTTGTCTCCCTTTGGTGTCTGCTCCAGTCAGTGCACTGTAACACTCGTATGTCTTGCTGTGAGTTAAACATCATTTTGCCACTAGTAGATAATCTCCAACAAGATTCCTCCCTGCTGGCCAATGGTTTGGGAATCCAGCTGGAGGAAGTCCAGGCAGGATTGTCATGAGCTCCCTGTGGAAACTGCTCAGTAAATGGGGTTCTATACCCAATGCTGATCGAGTTAAACAAGATCTCACGCTGTACAGATGTAATGTTAGACAGCACATCTTCCTCAAAAAATGTTTTTCTCATTTTACTCTACAAATCAATGTTTTTATGATTAATCTTGATGCTAATGACTTTTTTTTCCTCTTTAAATGTGCCCTTCTTGTAATACTGAGGGCAGTAACAAGTCAGCTGGTGCCAAGTGCAAGTCAAATAAATAGGCAATTGCTAAGGGAAAATACTAGCAACTGCTATAAAATAATATGCCACTACCAGCATTTCATTTTGACCATAAATGGCAATAATTATTCTTTTACTAATATTTCAGAAGACTGGGACAGGTTATTGGGACAGACTGAGATAGGAAATTGTTCAATTTAACTGTACTTTCTTCACATTAGAAACTCTGGCAATACTATTTTCCTTTTTGAAGCAGAATTTGTCATTTCTATTCAAATAATTAGTTTGAGCAGGATGTAAATGCTCTTGTGACACCAGTTGCAACTTCACCATTCTAATAAGTGTATGTATCAACCAGCACACATGCATGGAAATAAACTTGTAGAGTAACTGGTAAAGCAAAAAAGCATCCAAAGTAAATTTCTAACAGAGCTCTGTAAGCCATGGCATGAATTTCATGCTTGGTGAAAATCCTACGTTGCATAAAACATCTTGATTATCAGAATAAAATTATGAATTTGTTCACATTAATTAAACATATTACCTAAAGTTGTGTTGGATTATGAATACTCATATCTTTGCTGGTTTTCATTTTCATGTATGGAAAAGGCTTACACAGCAAGAGGTGTGCTGTGAAGGGAAAAGAATTAGAAAATGCTTTGAAAATTTAAAAAAAATCATTCCATATAGTTCCTTTTTCCCAAGACCAAAATTAATTTAAGAGAAAGAGAAATGTCAGTCAAAATAACAAAAACAATATTAATAATAACCCTTAAAAGATTTGCAAGTAGGAAGGTTATTTTCTTTTTTTTTTCCAATACACCTATCTGAACTCCAACACAAAGTAATTAATTACAGGTTCTGGTACAGAAATGCTTCACGTATCGTCTTTGGATGTCTGCCTTTTCATAACAGACTAATTAGTCCTTTTTACACTGTGACTTCGTTAAAATGCGGAGGGTGGTAGAACAATGTTGACATTTGAAAGGGCTGGACTTACATTCCCTGATAATCCACTAGAGTCACACAAACTGCTTTTTGTAATTACTAGACAAAAGCAACACATTTTCCAAGCTGCCTTGCTCTATAGATGTATTAATAAGCCTTAGCCTATTTAACTGATGCAGATTTCACCTCTGAGTAGTTTGGGGATGTTTATTTACCAGGAAAAGCTGTCGCATCCCACTGCTGCTGCTGACAGGCTGTGCTGGCCCTGCCTCATACAGAGGGACAGCACAAGTCTTCCCTGACTTCAACCTTCCTTCTAATGTCCAGTTGCTCTCCTAGTCTGGGTAACTTGAGTTTCTGTCCAGATCCTCCAGGATCAGAATCTTCCAGAATTAACAGATTTTGGAGACTTGGCCAACTCATTCCCCTACATTCTCTGACTCCACCTGTGCATTTGAAGTTTTCCACTGACATTTTCACTGAAAAAAAGAGAAAAAAATGATCAATTTAACATTTGAAATAGAGAAGTTTCTATAAAAAGGAAGGAAAGAGAATGTGTCATTTCTAACTTTTGAGAACATCCACTCCTTAATGCTGAAGAATGTGTGTTAACTGTGGAAACTTGATCTGAGATCACCTTAGTACATTTTCCTATAGAGAGTTTCTAGAGGTGGGGGGGGTTATTTTTTCTAGTATTTCCTGAATGTGCTAAGATTTGTGTTTCATAAGTTCAATGACTTCCTCTCTACCCAGAGTAAGGGGTGTTTTCTAGAAAGGGTGAGACTTTGTTGAAAGTCTGGTTGATCACACTTTATTCATTCAAGTTGTAAAAAATAAAAATAAACCATGTTAGATCTGGTGGTGCAGCTAGGGCTACATACATTAGGCAAACACAAGACAAATCTAAGCATGATATCACTTTCAAAATATAAAAACCTCAAAGAGCAATCAAAAAATTATATGAAATTTATAAAGGCATTATAGATTTATTGTTGAAGTGTAAATGTTACTTTAATTTTCTAAATTCCTTTAATTTTAATTTATCTGTTAGATATATGGACAACATTGAAAAATCCCTTATAAAATGAGTTTTGTTATGGCCTGAAGATGCAGCTTATCACAGGTAAGTAGAATATTGCATTGATCTCTGCTGTAGATAAGGAGACTACCAAGGAGCAGCTGCCTTGCCACATGAAGAAAATGCTGAGCACAATTCAGACATACTGGGAAGTTTCATATTTGTTTTGAACCGAACTGTAATAAAAAGGGCAAGCCCTGTGTTAGCAGGTACATGGGCAAGAGGAGTCTTGGGGACTTGGGAACAGGAGAGAGCGTGGAAATAGTGCTCAAGGTCTACATGGACCCACAATCAGGTTTTGAGTGAGGAGGGGAGGCACCTGCTGCACTAATCACCTCCTAAAAGCATGGACCTCATGGGCCTCTCACTCCTCAGTGCATGCCAGGGGGAAGAGCAGCTTTGTTTGCTTCTGCCCCCGATCCTGCCATGGTGCTGGTGCAGTGAGTGCGACACTGTGCACAGCACTCTCGGGAGCCTGGCCTCTAACCACGGAGGGTGAGCCTGGTGCTCCTTGCAAAGGATGCTCCTAGCTAGGAATGTTATTTAAAGAGTATCAAGGGACTGAGTGAGTACACTTGTCTTGCTGCATTAGATGAAGAGCTATTACCAAAAATAAAGTATGTTAGCACATTGTGAAATGGTAGCACTTAAAAGATGAGCAGGATTTGTGTTCCAGAGAGTCATCATCAGGTACAAGGGCATGCATATGGTGTGCCCAAGTGGCTGCTGAGTCATTCAGGAGGGAAGTGGAGGAGATGGAGTTACCCATAGTGAAGGAAGGCTTTGTCCAGCCCTTCTCCTTGCTGGGAGAGGCTGCAGTTCTTGGACAGCCCCTGATCCTGCCTGGCAGGATGTTTGGTACTGCACATCTCCAGCACTGGTGGTGCTGTAAGCAACTGGGAATACAATATGGTGGTGGCACTCACCCTTTCCCCAGGAGCAGACATTGCTGGGGCAGACAGCAAGCACTACTAGAAGTGAATTGAGCGTTCTATGAGTTCTTTCGTGTTCGATCATTGCAGTCCATGTAATTAATGTAACATAACGTAACATTAACATAACATTAACATAACATAGCAATAACATAACATAACATTAACATAACATTAACATAACATTAACATAACATTAACATTAACATAACATAACATTAACATAACATAACATTAACATAACATTAACATAACATAACATTAACATAACATCCCAAATACTTGCTTCTTGCTTCTTCTTCCTCTTTATTTTTCTTCTCAGTAAGGTCTTCATCCCATGGTGTTCTGCTCCATGCAATTAAGGTGTAAGGCTTATCCTGTGCATGCTTCTTGGCTGGCTGCATGGTACACTTTCAGCAACCTTTTCTTTCAAATATATTAGTACAAATAGACAAATTATATCTATAAGAACTTGGCCTACAGCAAAATGTAACATTTTTCCTACAAAACTTCCAACTTCTCCATGTTCCTCGCCCTGCTATTGCTGGTACTTTCATCACCCACTAAGTGTGAGACAAAATACAGAGACTATTATGCAAATAGTTAATGTTAAAGTGAGTTGGATGGCTTGTTGTGCTTGTATAACCTCTAAATGCTGTCTGTGCACTGTAAGCTGCAGGGCAAACAGCCAGGCTCTGCTCCCACTGTGTCTGAGGAGTTCATGTTTGCAATAGCAATGTATCCCAAATTACAGGTGTACTCTGCACCCAGGCTGTGCTGCAACAAAGGAACCCAGGATACTGCCTCTGGTAAAGAAACAACAGCTGTGGAAGAATGTACAAAAAAAGCTTTGGTTCAATAAATCCCTGTGATATTTTTTTGGGAATCTGGAGATGTTGGCCAAGAGAGAATTGACCAAACATGGCCAGTTTTCAAAGATGGTGCAGCCTTAGGAATACACAGTTTTACGTTACAGATTTGTGCTTTGAAATTAAAACAAGATGTGTGGAAATACACATTGTCAATGTGTCAGCCTAGCTGACACCTTTCAGCTGGCAATGAATACTGACTACCTTCTCCACAGCAGAGAATTCTTCTAATATAATTTCATTAAAACGCAGATGAAATGAAGTTCTGATTGGTTCTAAATTTAAAGGAATTTCTTGTGTAAATCAGGCCAGAAACACATGCTTTCCTTAATTAAAAAAAAAAAAAAAAAAAAAAAAAAAAAAAAAAAAAAAATGGAACAAAATATTTCACAAACTCAAGCAAATTTTGGAAAGGCATTATTTCTTGGCTGCTGATAGAACCGTAATGCCTGCCTTTGGTGAGACCACTCAACACCTATCCATTGTTACCTCTCCTATATGTTTTACATTTATGCTATGTTGCTCTAAATGTGGTGTATTTGATGCCACAGGTTGTTGCAGTGTGTTTCTTGTTAATGGTATGTTCTGTTATTACCCAAGTTGATGGTTTGGTCTAAATTATCTCCCTGCCCAGACCCTCCCACCCCACATTGTCAATCTACCCTGAGTCCCCTGTCAATCCTACCTTATCCCCACCACATGCTTGGAATTCCACTTTGTAAATCCCCTAAATTTCAACATTTGATTAGTCCATGTGGCCTGATTTCCCCTCCTACCTCATTGGATGATGATTTTGTGAACCCTGCCTTTTACCCTCCCCAGGATATCTCTGATTAGCTGATGCTTTGTACCCTCCCTTTGAACCGCCTCCCTATTTCAGCTGTTGCACACTCGCATTTTCTCTTTTGCCCCCAGGATTCCCCAGAGCAATAAATCCTCTATTATCCCATGCAAAAGATCTCCCTCTTGTCCTTGTCTCCTCAGAGCGCAGACTGACAGCCAAAAAGCCATAGAGCAAGTGCTCTTGTCACACCTCGGGTCATCCTGCTCCTGGGGTGTGACTGACTCCTGTTGAAGGCTGAAGTGATAGAGCCAGATAAGCCCTGGCCCATGTGTTAACAGGTGTAAGTACAGTAATAAAGATGTTGTGATAATTAAAATATTAGAGACCTGAGTTACACTAGCAGGCTTTGACCAGATCTGTTCAAGTGAGATTTTCCAGTTTACTAGAAGGTTGAGCACATTGAAATGTTTGAATTAGAAACATAACTGTTATCCTGTTCATAATTGAAGCAGGGCACCCAGTTGCCCTGACCCTGAGGAGCCTCCCTACCTTGCCCTCTGGGCCTCCTTGCAGAGCCCTGTGATCCTCATTGTGCCCACCCAAGGCGATGGCCATGGATTGGTAGATGTTCTTTAGGTGTTGTGTCTATGGGCTGTCCCTAAGGGCAGCCTGGGAAGGTCAGTTGTGCCAAAAGGCAGCGAGCTGCCAGGATATCTGTGGGTTTCGCACGGAAACTCCCAGGACTTTGGCAGAAGTTTGTTAAATCTGAGCTATATCTATAAAACATTTGTTCTCATTGAGCTTGTGAAAAATTTTTCCTGTCTCTCTAAAATTTTCTGCACTGTCTTCCTGAAGTTCTGTATCTTTCTGGTACACAAGGAAGTCTGATGTTTGTGATATCTGTCTTTAAACACTTACTTATGGCACCTCATGAATTAAAGTATTTAAAACCATGCTTCATCTTTGGAGAGGGGAGACTTTTACCACTGTGTGAAACACATATTTTAAATTGTCCTTATCTCTGGGAACTTGTCTAAGTGAAGAGTCAGAGCTTGAGACTTTGGTCCTTATTCCAACTTAATAAAACCCAGCCATTGTTTATTGGCTTCATTTGTCAGAGAGGTGATGGAAGGGGCATGTCCCATATTGCTCTCTCTAATTTGATACCTTGTATATTGTCCATTATCAGAACAAAATGGGAAAGAAAATCCTTTACAGATGCCTCTTTGAGAGCTTCAGAAATAAGATTTCAACAGTGCTGAGATTTTTATGACAACATAATTAGAGCTTCCACCAGATTGTAAAAACTCAATTTGTTGAAAACTGTATAAGCTGATTTAGGGTCAAATTCCAGACTTTTTATTCAGGCTTTTCTCTGAATTTCCATTGATCTCAGTGGCATAACTCAAGTTCTCTATTTCTAGCAAAGTGTCTCCGTGCTTCTTTCCTTGCTGTTCCAATGAGCAATCTTCCTTCTTACAAAGTGTATTTCTGAGACCTATACTGAAAAGATGTTAGTCATGCAGTTAACAGAGCAAATAAGATCTGCTGTGCTTGTGATGATGACTTTGACATTCACTTGATGCTACAAAGATATGAAGGTTAGCTCCCACTTTGATAATCTCTTGTAATGTAGCCTTGTGTCCACAAAGCCACAGGTGTGGACATAGAGATAAGATGATAATTTTGAGTCTATTTTGTGTTCTCCCTTATTTTTCTCACAGTTATGTTTAAAAGTTCAAACCTCTGGTAAATAGGATAGTAAATCTGTGTTTTCTATCTCTTTTCCTTTCTAAAATGGTGTCATGGGGTTGTTTCTCAGCAAGTCCTGATCAAATTGGCTGAATTTACGAATACAAAGAAGTGTTTTTCTACCTGCCAGCTTCATCTAACCTCACACTTGCATCTGAAAGCCAGGCTGTATTTGATGTGATCTAGAGGACCACCTGTAGAGGCCCACCATGAAAATAATGTTATGGATTCAGTTCAGTTAACTGAATTGCTCTTGTGGGGAGGATTATTAGTGTATATACCAGATGGAGGAGCAGGTTCTTACTCTGTAATCTTGTTTCTAGGTCAAAAACCATGGGTAGGCCCCAGCAATAATTTCTGAATTATGTTCCCTCTCAAATCCTCTAAAGAGGAAGTAGCATGAAAACTTGCCTTTCAAACATCAGATATTGAATTCCAAACTCATGTGAGTAGTATATCATTGAATAAGAATTTTCTGGGATTTCTTAGAATCATTTTTTTCATTTCAGTAGTGTGTGGGGAGACACACTTCACATAATTATTACTATATTATGGTAATCCTATACAGATCCCACCTGCCCCCAAGTCCCTGTGGGTTGCTGCAAACATGGGTGACACAATATTTCCACATAACGGAGTCTATAATCCTCATAGCATAAGGTAATCAATGGGTAGAAGACAGTGAATACATCCCTTCTTACTCAGGAAGAGAAATGGAGGACAAAATCAAAACTGGGTTAAGGTCATATTGGTAAGAAATTCCCTGTGATTTTCTTTGCTGTTGTACAGAGGTCATGCTGACCAGCAGGCTCCCTGTAAAAACTACTGGAGAAGTCTTAGCAGTGCCAGAGCTAATGCAGAGTTACTCCAGACTTCGGTGAGGGTATAACCCAGGAAGGTTCCCAGACTGAGAGGTCTAGAATCAGCCACATCTGACATACAGGCAGCTTTGATGCTAATTCTCTTTGGGAGAACATCTAGGGAGTTTTTCCAAGCTCACTCTGTCTTTTTTCAGGGTGGGCAGCAATCCCACTTCACTGCAGTGAAGCAGTGCTTCACTGGCAGTTCCCTTCACTGAAAATGGAAAGGTGACTCACAGGAGTCTCAATATCCCATTTTATTCATATTTCTCGTAACAGAGAACTCACAGACATATTTTTGAAAGAGACAGAGAGACCATAATTGCTACCTTCTAGAATCAGATGCAAAGCCATAATTCTGCATACAAGGTACTTTTCTTAGCACACACTGAGTTGTTTCATTACCTGGGAGTTCACAGTTTTCCAGAATCTGACATTGTAGGGAACAGAGCACTGAGATGACAAATAGCTTGTAAGCTTTTAACAAGACAAGTAATCTTTTATACCAGAATTGCTGTAGTATCGTCTTAGAATGGACTTCTCCAGTAAATCACTCTTACCACCCATTTTTAACAGAGCTGAATTCAGCCCTCTGTCTCTAGGAGACTTCAGATTTAAATTTTGCAGCTTATTTAAAGCATTGAGACTTGGCCCTGTAAGATGCTGGGCCACTTCAATCTGTGTAAAGTCATTGCTTACAGGCAGTGCTCAGTGTGTCCCACCCTTTGGCCCCAGTCACACTGCAGGAGTGTCAAACTCTCCCTGCTTCT
The DNA here is from genome assembly GCF_030490865.1 of Poecile atricapillus. NCBI lineage: Eukaryota > Metazoa > Chordata > Aves > Passeriformes > Paridae > Poecile > Poecile atricapillus. Next base: position 10,626,253 of record NC_081260.1, on the reverse strand, counting down.
CCATGTTTCTTTTTAACAAAACCCCATTGGAAAGAGTGTAACACTGTAAGACTAGCACAATGTCTGCAGACCAAATGTGCTTTACTCTCATTGTGCTCTCTAAGAGGCAGGTGGCATCTTTGCATCCATGCTCAGGTGTTTCCCATCTTTCTGGGACCCTCTGACTCCCAGAAACTACCATAAATCACTGTAATACCAAATTCCAGGGCATGCACTTCTAGAGGTCAGCTCTAGGTATGATGAACTTTTGGCTGCCAAGACCTCTGTTTGCAGAAGCAGGAGGCAGGCTGGGGGCTTATTTCTCTATTTATTCTTGAAGAATCATCCTATTTGAGAGCTGTGAAGAAAATTTTAAATCAAATTTTTCTAATTCATTAGTTATTAATTTAATTTTTTATTCAGCAGACTACACTGGCAAGGAGGAAAGAAAGCTAGTTTGAGACATTTGCCAAGATTTTTGTTGGGGTTTTTTTGGAGGTTAGGGGTGCAAGGAGAAATTCTTCAGCTCCATCTAAATGATACAAGGTCACTTAGATTGCCATAAATATACATTCTCTTTTGCTGCTGTGGGAGATGCAATCTATTCATTTTAATGGCCAGTGAGCAAGGGCCGCCAGCGCCGCCTCGGTGTTTCTGTCACGGCTGTTCTGTTCCCATGCCTGCCCTGGGGCACACATGAGTCACACTTCCAAGCAATGACAAAAATTTTTAACATTTTAGGTAAGTGATGAAAGCTTTAATAACTGTAAACCTCAGTAAATGTTTGAAGGAAAATAGTCACCAATTTCTCTCTTTGTGTGAACAGATGAGAATGACATAGTAAACTGCATAGCCAGGCTGCAGCAATCTTGATGTAATTCCCAACACAGTTGGAAGCTTTTCATCTGATTTTTGGGCCTCTGGCTTCACATGCCCTGTGCGTCTGCTCCTGCTTTGAAATGGGATAATGATATTCCCTTTTTCTACCTTTTGACCACTGCAATTACAGGGTTGGAGGCCAGTGGCACATTAAGTGTTTCTACAGCACTTAATAGATCCTTCATGTTGCATAAAAAATCAAGCTGCTTTAAATCAGCAGCTTACACAGAAAGTAAGTAAACCATCATATGTTTTCTGAATAGCTGGTAGAAAATATATGAAATTATTTTGAATATTTTTTAAGACCAGTTTGTAAACTTCATTTGTAATGATAAATGGGGTTTTTATACAACACCATTTCTGTGAAGTGAGCATTTGTTCTGTATGGGATTATTTTTAAAAGTCTCTTAATGATAATAGGTGATACGTTGTAATCCATGTCACAACCTCATAAAAACATCATCTGAATTTGCTTGATAAACTGAGTTTTTCTTTTTCATTTACATTGCAATCTTTCTCTTTAAGAAAACACTTTACATCATGTTGTCATGACAACAGAATATGGTCTAAGATTGAAATGCTGACATTTTTCTCAGTGTTCATAATGCGCCCTCTGCTCACTCCTCCCTTCTTGGCCTGTTCTGAGGGTCTCTACAAATAAATGTAAATCTGCAACAGAGAGGTGGATTTGGGGGCTAGAAAAAGCTGACTGCTGTATTTTTCTTTTTTTGTGTTTGTGAGTCTGCATAAGTGGGCAATCATTTTAAAGCTTGGGGACACTATTGTAACAAGATCTGTATCATAAATCAAAGATACACAAACACAAGGACATTTTCTGTATCATCAAAACATATCTAAATTGTCTCTCAACCAAAAATGTCTGTGCCAAAACTCATGTTCAAGCAGTCTTCAGTCTGTTCCAAACAATGTTAGGGAAGAAGAGATAGCCTGTGATGAGCTTGAAAACAGAGAAGACCTAGAACAAGCTATAAATAATAACTAAATTCTATTTTGTCTTATCCTCTGGAGATGTTAATAAAATTGAATACATGAATATGTGAGTCCTGCAGTCCTCAGAGTATTCAGATGCCATCCAGGTATTTCCTCCCTTTCCAAAGAGAATAGACAATGATGAATTCCAACTGTACTAGGCCCTAGAGAATTATGTCCACAGTAAGTGGGGGCCATAGAAGGGGAAACGTGATCACTGTAAACAGTAACATTTACAAAAATGTTTAATTCATACAGCTTCTCTGATTCACTCAGAAGAATGAGACCTAAAGATAACCTGTGAGTTTGAGTTTACAGACATTATTTCCTATAATTATTTCCTATAATTTCCTCTCCTTTGCTTTTCCAAATAACATATTCATTTTCATTTGGGGAAATTTCTTATCTTTGAGAAAAGTTAAAAAGAACAGTTTATATCATCTTAAACTTTTTTTAATACTTGCATATTCTTCTGAATATCTGAAAAGATGTTTGTAGGTAAAGTGAGTCCCTAGAATGGACATTTGAAACAGCTGGGAGAAAAGATTAAAAAGAAAAGACTCAAGGATATGGCTGGTGAGCCTACATGTGAATAAATGCTGATACTGGAAATATGCTCTTTTTTCAAGCTCTGAGAATATAGATAAACTTATGGATATAGTTCTGTGTGTGAGTTAGGCAGAGCAGATTGTTTCACATCTTGTACCTGTAGGGTCTTTTATCATCTTCTGGAACATCTGGTACAAGCAACTGTTAAGATATTGGATGACAACATACTGTGAATATGGTCCACCTTTGCCATACCTTGTTTCTTCACACAATATTGTAAATAGGAAAGTCTAACAGGGACTACACAAGCATAAAAGAATTGTTGTGGCTTGAGGGAGAAGCTGAAGTAGCAAAGTAGAAGAGTAAACAATGGACTGATGCAATCTGCAGACAATATTCTCTGATTCAGCAGCTTGTGAAGTGGTTAACTGGCATTGATCATGTTGTTAGTTAAACAAGAATATTTGTTTTTATATGCAAGATGCAGAAAAGGTTAGAACTTTCGTGCTAAACTTTATGGTCTATTCACGCATTGAAGCACCACTTGCAATCTCTGAGCAAGAGATCTCAGAAAATAAAAACAGTCATAATAATAATGTATTTTATCTACTTGTTTAGACCATAAAAGTTTAACTATAGAAGAAAATGGATAACTCAGAACAAGACTTTCAGCTACATTAAAAAATTCATAGATTTGAAGTTTTTGCCTTAGTGCTCAATGAAATCCAGAATATTTAACAAAAATGAGATCACTTGAGGAGCTTCATAATGAGGGACTTGTGAGGCTGGCGTTTGTGGACTCAGGACTGTTCTTATCATCAAATGCAGCATGCTCAGTACTTCCTCTGCTGTAGATGAGATTTGACCTCTAGGTTTGATTTGTATTAGCTAGTGACTGTTCTCTACTTTTCACCCAAGAAAACTTCAGATTAAAATTTTATTAAACAGGATGTAGGTCTCTGAAAACTTTCAATCCCAACTAATTGGGTTTTTAGGATAGGAGAATCTTAATTAAAAAATCCCCAACCAGCTGCAGTTATAAACTCTCTTATTTCATTACATATGTGGGTCTCCCTTCCTCTCTGCATGAAACTTTCTAGTCCAATGCTACATCAGCAGAAGACTGGTGTATATGTGTGTGTGTGAGAGAGTTTAAAAGTGAAGATAGATTAGCTCGACTAATGAGTGTAGGTGAGTTTAATTAAAATTAATAGTGAATTTAAAAATGAGAAAATAACTATGGCACCAAGTAAAACAGCAAGATGAAGAAAGCTACTGTAGATTTCAAATCTGCAGTTGGAAGCTGCCAGAAGACCCGCCTTTGGCTTGCTAAATGGAATCATCAATTGTAGGAATCATTAAGGTTCAAAAATATCTCTAAGAATAAACAAAGCAGCCACTTAACCTGTCTCAGATGTAAAGCATAAAAGAGTTTGTCCACTTAGTAACTGATGTATGTGGCAGGGAATGAATTCCTGGTGTGTTACAGTCTTCTCTGGTGTGGTCAGAAGACAAGGCAACAGAAGCAAAGGGATTCCTGCCTTGCAGTGACTTCCCTTGACATTTTTGTGTAATATAAACCAGAGGTCCAGTCATAGTCATAGTCATGATTCCACATACAAAGTGTAGAACAGTAAGTTTTCTCCTTGAAATGCTTTCCACAGTCTAAAAGAACTCACAGGAGGACAGCTTGGGAAATATCCCCAGAGTGTTGCACACTGATGGAACCCTGCTATGGATTATGGATTACTGCATTGGTGCCTCAGGTTTTTACTTCAGCTAAGAGAGCATTTAGACCTCCCATGTATTTCCAGTTTTAGCTGATAATATACCAACAGGATGACAATGAAGGGTACTTCTCTAAGAGTAAGTTTTATCTTTCTTTCTCTCCAATTCTGGGCATTAGCCTGGTTGTGACAGGTCATTCCTTTGAAGCATCATGAGTGGCAAGCATTTAGCTGAGGTGATTGTATCAAGATTCACACTGTTAAAAGTCTCTGTCAATCACCCAAAGTGAGTCTTGCTCCTTCTGCTTATCTCTCTTTACAACTTCCTCAGGATCATAATTCTATCCCAGTAGTTTATTTCACCACATTTTCCTAAATATGGACATTTGTCCATATGACTGTATGAAGCATTTTAAAAGCTTCAACTAAGGCACTTTAAGAGAGCAGAGCTGCTTCATATTCTCTCTGTTCTGGTTTTTGGCCCAGAGAATTCTCCTTAATAATTTGTAAGCTTTATCAAAATTCTTCAGAAAGCTGTGGCATGCCAGGCTAAGTGGGCTGGGAGGAGCTCTTGTGTCCTGAATCTTGTGCATAGCCAGGGAATCTTTGAATTCACTGAAAATATGATCTTTCTTCTCTAAACTTCAACAAGAGGTTGAAGTTGTTTTTAGCATTCTGCAGCTGCAGGATCATGTCCAGGGAGGCTACAGTTACATAGGACTCAATGAGATGAGCTTCTGCTTGGTTAATCTCAGGAAACCATTTATTTAACACAGGAACAAGCTCAGATCCAGCGACAGAGAGCCCCGAACAGAGGCAGGGTGGGGGGTTTTATAGGACAGAACCAGGGTGGAGTGTAAGGTCAGAGTCTAATAGGAACGTAGCAAGGGAGAAACCCCAGGGGCACAAAACCATCAGAACTCCTTGGGCTGCTGCCCCACGAGGGTCCAGGTTGGGGAAGCTCTTCCCAGGCTCTCAGGACCCATCCCCTGAGGCAGAGGATGGGCTTTAAAGCCATGCCTCTCACTTTATCAATGCTTACCTGAAACGAAATCATGTCCTTCCTTGGCAGAGGCACCTCACAGTTGTTCAACTTCCCAACAGGAAGGTTGGGGTTTTTCCTGTCCATTGAAGTTCTTTAACAACAGGATTGTAGCATTTCCTGAAAGAAAGAGGAATGGAAAGCTTTTCATTCTCTTACATGCATTGCTGATCTGTTCATCTGGAGGAGATTTACGTGGGCTGGTTCAGTGTCTCTCAATTCATTTAAGAGTGACCTTAATGGTATTTCTAGTGGGCAGACTTGCTCTCATGCTCAGCTTCTCTGTCATTCGACTCATTTATTTTAGTTTTCATCTTTTGAACAAAACCAGGTCTGAATTAATTGAACCAGTATGTCTAACTAATAATGCTTTATTGGAACATGTTATATGATGACTACAGATCTTCTTTCTTTGGGGAAAATTATGCGTTACTACAGTGTGGAGGATGTCTTCCCCTTTCAGAAATCGTACCTGGGCACTTGGAACTGATGGTCTAATATCCCACCAAAGTTGAATAGGACTAATTCTAAGTGATGGACTAACGGCAGCACGTTTTAAATTACAACGTCTGATATAACACCTGAAAAACAGCTATGCTTCACCAGAGACATCACAAAAGTCATTAATTTTATGATATAGCCTTCTCATTTTAATTTGATACTTAACTTCATTATTCTGTAGTTTAGATGCGCACTTTATTACATTTTCATTAGTGGTGTGATGTAGGTAGCTGTCTCATTGTCATCTTGTTTTCATCACACACACACCAAAAAACTGAATTCTGTTTCCATGCTTTTAAGATTTTACAGTGGTATAAATTTCCTGATTATAACATTTACTCTTCATTGGAAGATAGAAATGATAATAATCTCCTGCTATACTATAGCATCAGATAATGTGGGAGTCACTCTGCAGCTTAAAAACCTCATATTTTCATGTGTTTCAGTGCTATTGCCACGTGAATCAGATGAGAGGAGGGAAAAGAAAACCCTCAACCACTCCAGCCTGATTTATAGAAGTGTGTAGCAAAATCTGGAATCAGAAGCACATTTTTCACACATCTGCAGTGGCTAGATATTAAGTAAGCCTGGCTGGGATTTTGGAATTCAGCAGGGAAACACTTGTGGCTTCTGCAGCCCTTGTACAGATGGGTGTACAAGGGCAGGGTCACCTTCATATCACTGATGTTTTTGCCATTATCAGTCTTAGAAAAAAACCTATTCTCATGCCATGGAGAATATTACTTCTGAAGCAGTGTCTAACAGCAGAGGAGTCAACAACCAGACCAAACTCAAATTCCAAAACCTTTGAAGTTTGCCCATCATAATTTTTAGCTGAGTTCCTCACTACTTTGAAATAAAAAGTAATACTGACTAACACATAATTGCTGAAATTTAAATTGCTTGTACACCCACAGAAATGCAGTGGGTTTAGAGTTTGATGCACAAAAAGAAGGAATTCACAGCACTTTTCATAAACAGTTTAAATGCCTAAGTTAACACATAGTTTGTGATAAGAAATGAATTTAATATTTTGTAATGCAGGCAGGATTTGATAGGAAATTTTGCTTTTTGCTAAGAGGCACATGTATCTAAGGGAGAGCATAAATAAGAACCTGGAGAGCAGATTAAAAGAACCTCAAGAAAGAAACTCAGGTGAATCAGGTCAGAGTTTTACAAAAAAATTACAAATTTTCTGCATCACAACACTTTTGTAAAATGTGCTCTGAGACTGAAAGAAAATGGAGGCCAGTGCAGAAAGCACAGAAATATTTGTTACTGTTCTGGGCTAATGAACAGTTTGAAGATGCTAAATTTCTGCTCCACTTGCTTTGCTACTGAGTGATCTTTTTTGTTTAATTGCTAGCAATATTTTAAAATACCAGAATTGTTCTGATTTCAGCTCACTGCATGTATTTTAAAAAGCTGAAATGCAGTTTGGGTTTCATTTTTTTGCACATGTTTTTTAACAAAAATTTATTTAACTGAAAAGGGAATTTTATCCTTCCAGTTAAAACATAATGAGATTGGAAATTTTGTACCCATACCCCCATTTTCTGTCAAGTCCTATTTGAGGTTTTGTGTAAACTAAATTCTCTTTAAAATAACAGATATGCATGATACATAGTGAGCAAGCCAGCAAAATAACATGATTGCTATTTAATCAAAGCATAAGTGTGTGAAGCTGCCTTCACATTGTTTGCAAGTACTGCTGTGTGTCTTGGAAAATTGGGAACAGTTGCAACTATGGGTAAAGCTCCTATGTACCAGATCCAGCAGTATCATTAAACACAATGTGACTCTATATTCCGTCTATTGAAATATTTATTTATTTATTTAGAGAAGAGCCCAGATTATTTGTAAGGAATTGTAATCATAAGTGAATTTGGTACTGGAACTCCCTTTTGTTTTTGAATCTAATGCAGCCTGATAGTTAATGGGCTTCTCCCTGTGATTCACGAGTTCCAGCAACTGTGTGGTTTTTCTGTTGCTTTTGTCTTTTAAACGAATTCTTGACTTCTGCTAATGCAATATCTTTCACAGATCCATAAGTGAGTGAAAACGTAGTATTTTTTTCCTAACACTGTGTTTTTCTAGTTGTGAAGGTCCTGAGAAGCTCAGCCCATTTTATGGATCTTGCTTTGGATGCCTATATAGAATTCAGATATATGGGCTGTCCTGTAAACACAGTTTCTCTCTCAGTGCAGTTTGGTCTCCCCGTGAAGCTTCTGTGTGCAATACAGTTGTCAAGAAGTTATTGATCAGGTTGGAGTTATCACACTGTTCCAAACAGACTCTTCTTTCTAAATTTTTGTCATTTTGTTTGAATTGGTTTCAGTCTTCAAAAGACTGCTTCATGGGTATAGTACAGAAATTAGGGTATTGCCACTGAAAATATTCACATCATCATGAAGAACACCTTGTAAGTTAGATGAAGGAGGATGGTGAGTTTACCTGCTTATTTTCAGCAGTGACTTTTTTTAAGAGCACACGGAGTTCCTTTCTGTGACTATCACTTGTGCAGAACAGCAATCTGGTGAGGATACCTCTGGTTTTCTCACCTCTACTGTTATGTGCTCAGTCAAATAATATGTTTTAATGTTGTTCTTTGCATCTTTTTCCTAAAAAACCTGGCTATATCATGGATGTTTTCAGCTGATTGACTAGCTGGCAAAACACATTGTTGGTAGTGTACTCCATCTGCTTTATGTTCTTTAGGATCCAGTAGCAGTTGGTAGCGAGACTACCAAGGCAGCAGTCCAGACTTGCATTGTGTCTAGTGGGTAGGATTGAAGGAAGGAAAAGGAGGGAGTGTTACATTTCCTCTGAGTCTCTGTACAAACAAGTAGGACACCTTAAATACCTTTGGAAAGAATCTCACTTGCGTGAAATTCACTTGTCACTGAGAATATATTAGAGAGACATTTTTCTAGATAATTGTTCAAGTAGTCCTTTATTGCATGTCTCAAGTCTTAAAAACTAAATAAATCTCACGCAGTTTAGCTCTTTAACAAAATTATCTGAACAGTGAATAAAAATGCATTTCCACCACTCCTCCCACAGTGTCTTTGCCTTTTATGGATACTCCAATGCATTTGATACCCTGACTATGCTGGATGTGAGCCAGGACAGAAGAGATGGGAACTGTAACCTGAACAAGATGATCTAGATGAAATCCCAAGTTCAGGAATATGTTCGCTTTAGTTTCAGATCTTGTTTCTCTTCTGCAGTTCATTAGCTTCATCCCCTCAACATTTTGCAAACATGGTGTAGGCTTTTCTTTCATTTTTGGTTTGATGGCCATGATGGGTAAGTGTGAGGCCCAGGGACTGAAATCTGGGTGTCTCAGGCATCATCTTAGCAGCAGCAGCAAAACAAACCGGCTCAAGTCCCAGCCTTGAAGTTGTAAAACAGTGAGAAAACACTGACTTCCCAAGTAGGTTTTTTAGGCCTTCTGCTGGGTCTTCTAACAAGCATAGTTGCATGGTGAAAATATTTCTTGGACAGATATTAACTCTTGAAAATGAATTGAAACTGTGAAGTTTCATTTCACATAAACAGTTATTGGGATTATCTTTCAATTGCCCCCAGCCTGGGCAAAATTTGAACTGATACCTCCTCCAAAGGCAGAAGGCTCCATGTCTTATTGCCACTCTGAATCATACAGGTATTGAAATAGTAAAATCCAGCAGTTTCCATAGTGACTGTTCTTATTTAATATTTTATTTCTCCTGTCCTCTATCTGCCTTTAGATATGCTATTGCTATACCGTTTATTTCTACCAATTATGCTATATGAGTGATGGTTAAAATACCAAACTCCAGATGCCTATTTTCCTCTCTCTATATGCCCATGGTTGCTTTAGTGTTAATAGAAATCACATTTGTGGAGAAGCTTCATCACTTTGTAATTTACCCCCTTTGCACTAGAAATCAGAATCTAGTTTATTAGCATTATAAACATGCCCTCTTGCCAACCTTGACCCTGTCCAGCCCTTGCTTGCCTCAAAGCCTCACACTTTTCCTAGGGCTTGACCTTATTAGTACAAAAACAGGTCCTAAGATAACATAAAATTAAACCCTTCCTTTCTGTGGCTGTTTGTGCAGTTGCTGCCCTGAGAGTTCTCAGCTTGTGCACTGTTAACTTTGCTGACCTGGGGTCTGGGGAGAAACTCCTGGTTTGGCAAATCCTAAGAACATTTTGCAGCAGATTTACCCCTGCTTGGGAGGGTGCATTCAGGAAAGCACAATCCATTTGTTACAACTGTGGAACTAATTTCCAAGGCCTATCTTTGATAATGGGTTCAGTACACAATTCAAAGTATTTCCATTAGGATAGAGACAAATCTTGGCACTGCACTGCTTCAAATTGTTGAAAAGGGCAATTCCCTTTGTTTGTTTGGAATAAAAGTCTCTTAATAGGAGATTTAGAACAAGACCCTGAAAAGAGGTTTAGGAGAACAGGGGAGATGTTTTCCTGACTGCGTGATATCGATGGAGTATGAACCACCGGTTCTCAAGTAGCACCTTTCAGACTGGAGATGAATGTGTACTCAGAACTGTTTGCTACCAGAAAGAACTGATTTGCTCAAATTAGGGAATGTGGAGTAGAAGTTAATCATCAAACTGGAACCAAAAATATAAGAAAAACCCAAACACTCTAAAATTAAGGCACAGTCCTTGGGGTTCTGGTAAAAAAATATTTCTATATTTAGGCTGTCCAGGACTTGAATCCAGCTTGAATTCTGCAGGAGGGATGTGCCACCTATGAGGTACAGCTCAGTCCCAGTGAAAGAAGAGTCAAAAATCCACCCATTTAAGCATAGCAGAGATACAGGTGATCACAGAAAACAAGTTTGTCACATGTATCCCTTTGTCAAGAAGATGAGGTGAAACCAGATATTTCTACCAGCATTGTTTATGTCATACCCTTAGTACTGTGTCCCTGCTATTCTTTGGTAGTTTTCTGTGACCTTAATACAAAGAAAGAACGATAGATGAGATTCCAAGTCCAGGTACAAATTTCTAAGCATAAATAATCCCAGAAAATAAAGGTTTTGACTAAGGCATCCTACCCTCAGCACAGAAGTACTACAAGCTGCCATTCTTTCCTCATGGCCTTTTGCTTGACAGATACATGTATGCTGCCCTTTGTGAATAGACACTTCTCCCTCTCAATCTGTTGCCTCAGCCCTCTCTATCCTGTGCACCCACTTGTATGAGGCAGGAATTGATATATTTTTAACTTTGCATCTGTGTGGGTGCATGTGACTGGCAGGCTGCCAGAGTCTGTTGTTTCTGAACTCTTGTCTTCAATCATTTTGGAAGTAAGCCTTGTAGGGAGACACTAAGCAGGGATGAAAAAGGATTTCAGCCTACCTGCTATGTGTGGCAGTAACTAATCACTTAAAAGGAAAACATAGAGATTAAATTCAGTGCTAAATGGAATAGAGTAGAAAAATTCAATTTGTTCTTTTAAATCTCATTTATGAAATACTTCAAATAGGTGATTATATATCCAAAAGCTAAAAACTACAGCTAGATTTTCTATGGGGCCAGATAATATCCTGGCACCCTTCTGCTCTGGCTCCATTTCTGTCACCTAGAAAGACTGTGGAAACAGAACAGCCAACCTGTCCATGTCAAATGACATCTCTGCTAGAAGAGTGACTTATGTTTAAGTCAATTCATACTTTCCAGGTGTGATTATTTAGCCCAGGCAGGGGAAATTATTACTTTATCTCCTAAACTCGCTTCCAAACTAATAAGGTGCCCATTTGTGAAGCAGCATTGCATGCCACATTGACATCCAGCGTGGGCATTAATGTTATTTACAGAATATAGTGTGAAAACAGTCAATTCACAAGTCACTAAAAGATGTATCTTCTTTTAAGGCAAGTTTGTTATCTAATGGAGATGTGATATGAAGCAAACAGAAAATCCAGTGACAGGCATTATGATATGACATTTACCATGCAGGTAGGAAGGAAAGTATTCTGTTGTCATGAAAGGTATAAACACATAGAAACATGCTCTAACATGAAGGGGATACTCGACATAAATCAAGAAGTATTTAGATTGGAAAATACCTTTAAGATTATCAAGTTCAGCAGTTTACCCTGACACTGACTGGGTTAAGCAGCTCTGACAAACCCACCACTGAACCATGTCCCTAAGCACCACACCTCCTCATCTTTTAAATCCATGCAGAAAATGTGAGTCTAGCACTTCATTGGGCAGCCTTTTCCAATGCTTGATCAACCTTTCAGTGAAAGGTTGAGTTTTTCCTTATTGTCCAATCTAAACCTCCCCTGGCACAGCTTGAGTTCATTTACTATGGCCCACCCCTTTCTTGGGAGAAGAGACCACCCACCTCGCTACAACCTCCTTTCAGGGAGTTGTGGAGAACAGTAAAGTCCCTTCCCCTTCTCCCTCTTCCAGCTTAGTGGGGGCTTAAATCTCCACCTAGAAAACCTCTTTCTACACAAACACTTTTTCATAGCAGTTGAAAACCCCCTCTTTCAGCAGACTTGTTGTAGGATCTGTGGCCTACCTTAGGGAATACTGGAGCTCCCTCTGTTTATGTATGCTCTAATGAGCTTTAAATGGTCACTGTTGCCTCAGAGCATGATGAACATGAATGATGGAAGATAGCTCAGACCTTACTGTGGCTGTGATTCGGGTTCCCTTGGTTATCTTCAGTAACACTCCATTGTCCCTGCTCTTGTATCTGGAATAACAGGAATATATTGCTGTTTCATAAAACACCAATATAAAAGCACTTGAAAAACCATAATGAAGTATTTCAGCTGTTCAATCATGCAGGAAGTCCAGTAGACACAGTATGATTACTTTTGGTTTAGTTGCAATAACAGCACAAAGGTGTTAGAAGGGTTAATAGTAGCTGTGCAACATTCCAGACCTGTAAAATGCTATTTTTTCATACTTGTGTATAATTTCTTTGTATTCTTTCACTTCACATTCTTAATTGTGACCTATTTTTGCCTCAAACCTATTTTGGAATATTCTATATGGAGTGAAATTTTACAGCTCTTTTGTCTTTTTTCTGTGCTAAGCCTTCTAGGTATTTTTCTGCTGTGCTCTAATGCTCTCCTTTATCTTCAGGGTATTAGTTGTATTTGTCATAAAACTGAAGAGCATCTGATAGAAGTAAAGTTTGTCTCCCCTTCAAACCATCGAAAAATGTATTGAATGTAATGTGTGGTTCTTCAGGTCTTGTACCTCTCCTGTATATGTTGCCTTCTGCCACCAGGTCTCAGATGTGTTGTGCTGTATTTAAAAAACAAGGCCTTTGTAACTTTAGTTACTTTTAATATTGGAGACATATATACTGTTTTATTGACAATATATTGTTTTCTATTGCTTAATCACATGTTTTTAGTGTTCAACTCAGTTCACTTCTCTATGTGATACAAGTAACAGATCTATGTGCTTGTCTAAAATAGTAAACACAATCTTAGTAATTAAACTGGGAAAACAATACTTAATTTTGCTAGTTTACTGTAGTAGGCTGCCAATGCAGAAGCCAAAAGCTGTTCCTTCTGCTAAGCAGTGTGTGTGGCCAGTAGATTGGTCCAGTAAGTCAGATGAAATAATTTCAGTGTTATTTGTCTGTCATAAGACTGCAAGATTTAGTGTAATAGCAGGTTTTGTGCTGAATCATCAGTAGGTAGTGTCCAATTTATTATGTTTGGAATGTGAAGCCTTTGAGCACAGAGTATTTTTCCTCTCCTATCACTGCCTGTCTTAGCATTGGCAAGGAGTCAAGCCTTGTCACAGTTCTTCTAAATATGCTCCAGAGATGGGAAAGCTTCAGGAAGTTGGCATGGTCACTAAGGCAGGTGAGGAGGTAGCCTCTTAATAACCTGCTGAAACTGAAGCAACATGAATGCAGACTTTCACACTCTATATTGTATATCTGAGTGTATTATTTAATGAATCCAACTCTTTAATTTAGATTTGTTGAAGGATTCTGCAATCGATAAAATCCTCTGTGGGAACTCTGAGATGAGGGTGGTGACTATGGCCACCATGCTACCACAGAGACTTTTGCCCAGTGTGTGCTCTCTTCATGTCCTACATCCTGGTGTACTCACACAAACCATCATTTGCTGTGATGGCTGCTGGCTGTGAAAACTGTAATGTAGCACAGCTGATTTTATAGGGAAAAATTTAAAAAGACTGGTGACCATTAAACTCATAGACCTGGAAAGAAAAATAAAATAGATTCATATAGTACAAAACAGGACAAAATTGGAACATTGTTTCAGTTCATTAGGGGTTTATGCATTACTTGTTGAACTGGTTACTGTGACGACAGAAAGTTCACTGAAAAATACAGAGAAAATAAATGGTGAATGGGAGAGGGACTCATCTTTGTCATTTTAAACCAGTTAGCAGCTAGTCCTAGCCCATCTGTCACTTTGCTTCAGAAGCCCATGCCAGTATAGGTGTCGAGGCACTTTTTTCTTACCTTTGAAGAACTGCATTTCCCCTTAAAAGGATGCTAAACTCCATGTGGAAACACAGATAACAAAAGATCATGTTAAATTTATCACTGCGTAGTTTTCTTAATTGACAGAGTCTAGTTTCGGGAAGCATTTAACAAAGAACAGATAAATTTAAGATAGACCATAAAAAGTAATTCCCTATTTTTTTTCTACTTAGCCTAATTTAGACTAGCTCAGAAGACCTTCTTTAATCATTTGATATCATAACACAGAAATGTGTTTGGCCTTACCAAAAAAAAAATCTCAGAGATGAATCACTGAAATAATTGATCTATTTAAGTTCTGCTTCAGACACATTTCAAGGGCATAAGTTATTTCTACATGTCATTAAAAAGACTTTGTGCATTGCTACAATTAATTATTTGATTGATATTAAAGCAGAATGAGATTTTTGGCCTCTCAACTCAATTGTGTGTGGGTTTTCTTAATGTGGTGTTTAATTCTGTGAGAACTTCGTACCTATATCTGTTAGCTCATAGTTTGAAACTGAATCCTAAACCCCTGACTAATTTGGAGGCACTATATGAGAACTAATTTTTGGAGGTTTGGGTGGATAAAAAGGAAATTGAAAAAGCACAGAAAAGTGCAAACCGTATGACTTACAAAAGTTATGGCTTACAAGTTAAAACACTTGTTTTTCACAGGTCCATAGAGATTGCCACATCATGCAGGGAGACAAGCAGTCTTCACCATGTATCATTTCTGAAAGTGTCAGCATCGTGTCCTGTCTTGGGAGACAGCAACACCTATCACGTAAATCTCAGGGCACCTCTACTTTGAGGTAGGAAAAACAGAGGATGGGGAACTGAAATTACCTTTGGGACATCACCCAGCAGCTAAGAGAGAGAATCCAGATCTTTGGAACATTTCTGTGCTGGAAGGAGACTTCACAAAGCCTTCTTGCAGTATTCACTGTAAGGTTTGCTGTAGAAGTTTCTTTCTGGCCTGAAGCAGTTTCTGGCAGCAGAGACAGTGCACTACAGATTTAACTTACCCCTGTTCAGGCATATTTCTAACTTGCTTTGGATCCTGATGTCTCTAAATCTGGGAGCTGCACAGTGTCACCCTCAGTGAGTAAATTCACCTTAGATGGAGAAAAGAACTGGGACACATTTGTCTAATCTTTTTGTGAATACTAAGTGCTTGGTCTCAGTGACCTATTGCAGTTTGACTTGACAGGTTATAATTATAAGTTATGTGGAAAAAAAGTATTTATTAACTTTAAACTTTATTGCACTTCATCTTCACTTGCTTGTTCCCTTATTCTTGTTTTAGTAGAAGGTAGATAGGAGCCCCACATTTATCTTACTATTACTTCTGTCATGCCCACTATCCCTGAATTAAGTACTGCACATTTTCTATATTTCTACTCTCTTACACAACAAAATGTATTGAATTCTTGTGAGAGGAAGAAAAGATCTTGCTCTCATTAGACAGATGTCATTTGAAAGGGCTAAGACTATGTTTCAAAATTGCCAATCTGCAGCTGTAGAGAGGCTCAAGTTTTCTGTCTTTCCATGATTATACCTCTGAGGCAAAAGCTGAGAAGGAAGCAGTTATGTCTGTAGAGAAAACAAATGACACTTTGTCCTATCATTCCCAGGCTGTGAAATCTCTTTAGACCAAACTGAGAACAGAATGCTATACTGAGAGCAAGGAACCCATTCAGAGAACCATTTGAAAATATTTCTAAACCAGCCACGTCTTCCCTCTCTCAGTTACAGAATACACTTTATGTTTATGTTTCCCCTAGCAGGAGCAATGGAGTTGCCATCCCTTCAAATTTCTTCACCACAAGCTGCAGCTGTGCAGAGCAGTGTCTGAGAACCAGGACCAGCCTTGTATGCATATTCTGAATCCCACCCAGGATGCATGGGGAAATAGGGGAAGAAGGTGGCCTTTTGTCCCAGTTGGAGAGCTGGCAGAAAGTTCACCTGTGCTCAGGAAGGCAAGGTGACAACTGCAGGGTTGCTGCTCTAAGCTGGATATCAGGGAGGCCCAACCTGTTCTTTCTGAGGTAATTAATGGTCTTCATCTCCTTTGGCACTGGCATTTCTAATATTTTCTTCAGGGAGGAGCCCTGCGGGAGAAGGGCTACACTACAACTCTGTCCATGTCCTAATACACTCTCACTATTGCAAACCAAATTTCTGCCTCTTTTTTCTGCTGTCAGTATCTGAGTGGCATTTCTTCCAGCACCAATGATGCCTCTAGCTTTGTTGGTCCAGCCCTTAGATCCTCTCAGGAATGGTTAGTACTTACATTCTCAAATGCATTCTAAATTTGGCTTGCAATGAGCATTTAAGCTTATGGTATATGGCATTCATTATTCCCCTATATGGCAAGGAACACTAAGCCTCTGAAATGCAGTGCTGCCTGTTGCATGGTGCTGTGGGAGAAGCAGTATTTTCAATACCAAAATTAATTTCAGTAACAAAGAGCTGTCTTGGATTCTTCCAAGGCAGATAACCTGCTAGAGAATCAGTTGTACCATTCACAATTGCAGCAGATGCATTATTGCAATTAACAGTGTCTCCTTAACAAGTGATGTAGTGCTGATATTAATATAACTCATCCAGTGCTATATGATATTTTCTGTGCCATGGAAGTTCATGGGTGTGAAATACCTAGGCTTAATAAAATTGTATCCTCTGGAATTAATAAATAAATGCCTTATGTTACATCAGAGCTCAGATCAGTATTTTTTGCCTCAGAATTTCATAAACCCAGCAAGCACACATGTAGATGCATTTGAATATTCCAGCTGTAGTTCTATTTCATAGGGTGGCTTTGTTGTTGTTTAACCTCTGCCACAAGGCCAAACCTAGAAGAAATGTTGTGAGGAGGAGAGAGAGAGGAGGCTGGAAGGAGGAATTATTCAGAATACAGGGGAAAAGTGAGACAGGCAGACATCAGCTGAGTCTTGTCAAGTTCTAGAGTTCATGGAATTGCTGTTAGCTGGAAGGTAGTGTCACACAATGCTTTGTCTTTCTGGGTACCACAGAGAACAGCAAATAATTCTTCCAGAAACTTGCAGGTTTTCTTTCATTTGAAATGGCCCTTAATCAGGTACTATGAACTTCTGAAGAATAGTTCAGAAAATGTTCCATTTACTCTTATCCTTGTTTCCCAATCTTTTATAATTGTCTATGTTATAGCAGAAAATGCTGCTTCTTCATTCTAAAAAAATACCAGTTTTGATTATATCATTACAATTATTAAAAATGTAATTATTTTATTTGTTGTTTGTGCTGTATTTAGAAATGTTGGCAAGGCAGGAAATTATAAAAAATGAAAGGAGTGCTGCTTCTGGGCCATGATGGTTTTGTGTCTGTCTACTTTTGTTCAATAGACAACTATTCTCAGTGTCTTAATTCACAATCATTTGCATTTCATGAAATAGCAAATCCCCAAATATTGTATTTGTACAAGCAAATACTTGTACTTCCTAAATTTCTCTAATTTCTCTAGCTATCTCTGCAGACTCTTGTTCTGCTGCAGGTAGAGAAAACCTTCTCAGCCTGCAAACAAACTGACAGCAATAGATAGAGTGCAGATACCACATGTTCTTTTCAGTTAGGATGAACATAAAAATATGGACACAAAACCATTTTTTCTGTTTTTACTTGCAGGTCACCTTTGGGGGTAAAAGAATGTCTGTCTTGGGTGTATGAAATGAAAGGCTTGTCCAACATAAGCCTGAGCAGCTGCAAAGATCAGCCTGAAGGCCTGGAAGAGATGGCCTGCCATATGGGATTCCCAAAGCTCTTCCTGTACCTATTCACTGCAGCAGCAACAATGCACAAAATGCTGATGGGAAGAGTCTGCACTAATTGCTTCTGAACTTCAATGTTTTATGGCCAAAAGTTTACTTTCCATTTCCAGTAAGGTCATCATTCAGTGAATCTTCATAGTGCTTTTGAGCTAAAACCAGGCTTTATTGTCTTTAAATGTGATGTGGAGGGAAAAGCTGGAGCGTAATATGGCCCTTCCATGAGATGTCTCAGCAAGGAGACTTGGTACCATTTTAAGGGCAGTATTAATTGCAGTCAGTCCCATGGGGCTTGACTACAGCACACACAAGAAATGTCCCTTCCCCAAGTATTAGGGGTTCTTGCCCCTCAGGAACAGGTAGAGTTCCAACTCCAACCTGACTCCTCCAAACTGGAGAGAAAAAAATTGCCTGTTTCAACTGGGTAACCTTTCATTCAAATGTCATATTAATTCACTACTTTTTAGGTGAGGATGTGGCAAGTGCCTGTCCAGTATTTGTGGCAATGGCCATGTCTTTGGCCAAGAGAACACACTGGTAACTCTTAGGTGGCATCTGAGCACAACAGGAGGGGACATTTTCAGCCATCATCCCTTACTTGCTCAGTGGTACCAAGAGCAATAGAGTATGGAGAAGGGCCAGGAAAATCATCTTCTCTGGAACTGTTTGTTTGAGAGGCCCAGCACTGGACTTGTTGCAAAGGAAAGGGAATATTACATTTACTGAAAGTAAAATGCCACTCCCTCCTTTCCTTCTTTCAGTATCTCTGGTTTGAGAGGCTGGACATTTATTTTTTTTATCTTTATCTTTAGAGAAGTAATAAGCACTATTGCAGAGCTAAGGAAAACAGAAGCAAAGTGATGCATTTTGTTTTGCATGGAATGAAACAGTTCTGCTTTTGAAGAAAAAAAAACCCTGCCTTTTTCTTTTTCTAGGGGAAAAAACCCACTCTGGTTTGTATATTCCAATTATTTTGAAGCCCTTTCTTTCATGAGGAGACAAAGATGAAACTTCACTGAGCTGATCATAGTTTCCCAAAAGTTCAGTTTAGCTCCTATAATCCTTTTTTTTTTTCTTTTTCCTCTCTAAATTTCCCCTCTGGTCTGCTTCTGTGTTGCTCTCATGCTGCCTCCTTCCCAACATTCTTTTGAAGCAAATTTAGTGGGACAGTTAAGACTTCACTAAGGACAAATGCAGAGTGAGGACACTGACTTATTTTAACATACAGGCTCAGATTGCCATCATATTGTGATTTCTGAAGGACTGCAAATTCTGACACTGCATGAGCACCAGTAGCTCAATTTTAATGTGATATAAAAGAAAAATCTGCTTAGTTCAAGTTCAAGTAGAAATTTGCACTTGGCTTGCAAAGAAAGAAAAAATAATCCTAATGAGAAATCTATCTTGATAGCTCAATTTCATTTCTTCCAGCTTGAGAGAAGTAATTGTGTGCTTCCCTTGTTTACTATGCAGTGGAAGTAAACCAGTCACCCTCAGTGATGTGAGCTGCAATTAACAGATCAATGGCCACTTCCCCTTAATAAAAGCGACAGTTCTGTGCTGGGCTGGTATTTTATTCCTTTATTGTAATCAGCACAGTGGGTCTTTCTTTAATCACTGCAGGTGTGTCCACAAAGTTGTGTGGCAGAAATAGGTGTGAGCAGAGAGCCTGAGCTGTGCTCCCCGAACACCCCCAGCCCTCACAGCAGCCAGGTCCTTCTGCTCCACTGTGCAATTACTCACCTTGTTCCACTTCAGTGCCCTGTGTATATTCCTAATGATTCACCATATGACTAAGTAGAACAAATCTCCAATAACATAAAATGCAAAACGTACATTTTAATCAGTAAAGTATTTCGATATCTACTGAATGTGTGTCATGTTTCAGCTTCCGCAACCTCGGACCTGTGCCAGCTGGGAGCAGTGTGGCAAGTCTCCCGGTCCCAGCACTCCAGGTGTTGTTTTGGGCTTGGTGCCAGTGAGTGACCCGAGGTGGAAGGGGCGTGACACAAGGTAGATAGGGTGGAGTTGAAGGCAGGATCTCCCAAAGGATGGGTAAGTTGACTGGAGCGTTGGTAGTTTGCTGACTCCTTAAAGTGACCATCGGTGCTAAAATAGTGGTCATTGTTAAGGCGGGAATCGGAGTCAAAGATGGTGAACTGCTTGTCGTTAGACAGGGAGGAAGGACAAGGAGAAAGTGCGAGAAGGGGAGGGACAGAGCGGGAAGGATCTGAGATGGTGGCAGCACTCCCATCTGGGGTCCCAAGCAGAGGAGGCAAAGGGGAACACAGGATGACAGAATAATGTGGTGAACCAGTGCTTCTTCTGAGTGGCATGGCATTTTTGACCCTATTTCCCTCTCCAGGGCAGTCTGAGGGACGAGAAGAAGCGGGGCACAAAGTAGCAGGAGTTATGATTTGCATGGGCTCCTGCATCAGTAACAAGCTCCAATCTCATGTCCCACTCCCAGCCTCAGAGGTGCAAGGGGCACTAGCAACCACTTCAGGTTGGGAAGTGGTAGTGGAGCTGGGGTTGTGGTGCTTTTCCTCCATTTTTAAGGTCTCCAGGATCGTGCAAAAGGTGAGGAGCATGCAGGGCGGCACGGAAGCTCGCTTTGTTGTTAAATTGTTAAATTAAATTAAATTGGTAAGTTGTTAAAAAGCTTTAGCTTCACCCCCCAAGTCCCAAAAGCCCGCTGTAAAGATGTTAGTGTCTGCACCGCTTGGCATGCCACTAGGGAAATTGCGACAGACACACTTTATGATGATTTTTAGTTCTCACTTCCCAAGCCTCTTCCTGTAAGCTGATAAAATTAACTTAAAACATCCATACAAATCCTGTTCTACAGTCAGCATTCTGGAGCCCATCTTAAAACTTGGATTGGGGTAGGATGTACCCCCCTGGTCAGGGTAGGATAACAGGTGGTCTGTCCCCTCTCCAGTTTCCTGCAATCCCTGCAGGATTCACGGGTCAGCCAGTCGCTCCTCTGAGCGCTGCCCAAAACACCGAAAATCTGGCCAGGCCTGGCACAATCCAAAAACTCTGGCAGAGAGGGAATGGCGTACTGGTACAGCACTCCCTGCTGACCGAATCCAACACAGAAAATCTGGAATATCAGAGTCCCTGTTTGGGTGCCACTTGTCATGTTTCAGCTTCCAACCTCAGACCCGGGCCAGCCAGGAAGAGTGTGGCAAGTAAAAGGAACAGACATGGTTGGGTGACCTGAAAAGTAAAACCACTTTAATGGCAAAATAACAAATGGCAAAAGGCGAACACACAATACAGGTTAAGCCAAAAAAGGCAAAAAATGTGTGGTTGCAACAGTATATATACAGAAGATCTGAGGGTTGGTCTGAAGGCGGGGTTCCAATCACAAACTGGGATTAGGAATATGAAAAATAATGCAGCAGACGACAACCAATCAGGGGAGAGAACTAAGAACATTCTGGAAGCATAACCTCTTATTGACAGGCCTGCTAACGTGTTCAGCTTCCTGCCTACAGGCCTGATTCCCATGATCTTAAGTTCATGCCCAAGGCCAGTTCATCATCAACCCCAACCAGTTCAATCCCCACATATGAGAAAGTTATTTATTTCTAATCACTGAGAGGTGCTCTAATGGAACTAATTGTGAAAGATTATTTTCTTGGCTCTAACAATTTATCTGATGAACTTAGGCTATGTTTTTGCTTTGTCAATGGAGTTTGTCTGGACTTCTCTAAATATATGTATCATTTGTAACTGTTTGCCAAATTGCTTTACCAATGGTTTTTGGTTTTCAGATCATTTGTGAGTTGTTTGCAGCCTAGTAGTTGCCTATTAAGAGACACTACGTAATTTTGTTTGCGTTAGTCCCATGATCTTTAACTGGATGAGCAGGACTTCTGATGTGATCTTCACTCATAATGAATTCAAATTTTGCTTGTTATGGCTACTTATTGATTCACTTGTGTTTCATAGCTGCCTCCTTTTCATGCCAATATAATAACTAATAAATTTATTTATGGAAAGCAAATATAAACTGGGCATGAATATACAAAGCCTATACTGAGCCTAGGGATTTTCTAGGGGGAGAAAAAGATATGGGGAATTAAAAATAAATGACAGGCAAATATTTATGCTTCAAGAATCCTTCAGTCCCACTGATACAAACACAACATAGATATAGGTGTCTCTTTAAATAAGTGGACAATGTCCCTGGTTGTTTCACACTCAGAATTCCTGTTGGCTTCCACTGTCGGGAAATTGGCTGAAAGTTAAGTATAAAGATAAAAGGTTACCAGTAGTTACAAAATAAGTCATAATTATTACAATTTGTCATTTAACAACCTGAGAAAAATTCAAGTAATGAATTCTCAATTATCCTTTGCTAGTAAATGCATTCTTGGCATGATAAGAACATCATGTAAGAGTCAAATGTGTGAATATAACCCAGATAAGAAAAGTAGTTGACACCTGGACACCGGAAAATTAAAAACTAACTTTTCCTGCTATGTAATTAACTCTTGAAACAGAACACTTGAATGGGGAAGCATCACAAGATAACTTTATTCTTGTCATTGTGTCATTTTTACCTTTGCTTGAGAGGTATCATGCTTGATAGAAACCAATTAGAACTGAATTTCATTTTGTACATTATTCATTTAATCTTTAGCTCTCATTTATCAGTGTAGAAAATAAGGTAATTGGAATACATAGTGGACATAAATTAAGTGATGTATATTACAGAAATGTTTGAAATTTGTTTAATAATTTTACCTATTTCAGCCATCAGGAGGTATCTTCGAAGAGATTTACAGCTGGCATTATTTGACATATATACATTTTTAAATCTTGTTTATTCCAAAACTGAGGTTTTTGTGCTGTTTTTCAGACCTGTATTTCACTTTCCTTGCTTTTCTAGAACATATTACTGGTGGTGTGGCCATGATGGCCTGAGATATACAAGAAATAATTACAAAAGTGTAGTTGAATGTCAGTGGATACCTAATAGGAGTTTAAAATATTTTCAAGGCACAATGATGTACTGTTGCATGATACTTATGCAGTAAAAGTAATTAACTAGCAGGAGTTTGAGACAGTGTTTTCAAATTTCAAGGATCTCTTGAGACTAGGCAAATACTCTTCAAAGGGGACCAGCAGTGCTGCCCAACTCTTAGATGGGCCCTTGAATTGGTTCAAAAGATTCAGCACAGAGGACAAAACAAATAGACAACTGTGCAAAAACTGTGCTAACAGACCTGTTAGAAAATTAGTGAACTTCTACAATCTTTTGTAGTGTTTTTACTCATATGTTTTTTCTTTACTTTTTTTGCTTTGTAGGTTCTGTATATATCATTTGCCCCTGAGAGTATAGAAAGATTCAGTTCTCCTGTGTGAAAGGTCAAAAGTACATAAACACTGTCTTCTCTTAAGCATACTCTGGACACAAAACTAACAGAATTGCATGAATGATGGATTGAGGAAATTTCAGAATTGCATGGATGAAGGGGTGAGAAAAAGTATTTTCAGATCTTTTAAGAATGTAAAATAGTTCAGATGAGCAGGAGGCGTCTCTCCCAGAACAGTTTTAGAGGTGCTCTGATCCATGGAACAGGGTATGAGAAGGCAATGCCAGGCTTTCAGCCAGCTTGTGACTTCCTGAACCCATGCCAGCGTTTGGAACCTCTGCTTTGTAGGGATGTGACACACACAGCCCTGCTGGAGTGGGCCTGTGTGCATGAGCACTCTGGGTCCTGTATGCACTGACAAGGACACTCAATCTGGGGAGCAAAAGACCTGTTCCACGCCATGATGGGCAGCCTGTTTTCTAGGGAGCGAATTCCAGACTGGTAATGATTAAAGAACCCATGTCAGGAAATATTATGACTCTGTCTAATGTGTAAGAATACAGGGAATTTTTTCTTCCCTAGCAGTTACCTGGATGACAGAGTCAGAACTAGGTGTGAATGCTCAGGAACACAGCTGAGCTATACCTGGATCCATCTCTCTCTGCTCTTTGCTCTGCATGATCCATCCAGTTTTGTCATTGAGGTACTCAAGCCCTTCTCCCTGCCTTTTTGATAGTTACCAAAAACTTTTCTGTTTTCCCAGTTTTCCTAGTTGCTCCTCTCTAGTTCAGGGCTGTGTTTACATGGTCCTCACAGTGGATAAGTAAGGCTGAAACCAGCCCAGACAGGCAGGATTTTAATGGTCCATAAACTCCAGGCATATCATATTCCTTCTGATTTCCCTATTGCATTGGTGTCACAGGTTGATATATTGCAGTCAGGTTTTCTTCTTAATTGTTGCTGGAGCCCAGCAGTCTGGTACTGTCATTGCTGAACAGAAGCTGAGCTCCCACATTAATAGGGCATTCTGTCCTGCACCACATGGCAGGTAAGTTCAAGACATGTATGCATTTGCATTTATGATGCTGTGTTTTTCCACTCAGGAATACCTTTTAAGAAAGAATACCTTGCTATGTCTAGGAAGCCCCAACCAGTGTTAAATTATAGCTCTATTATATGGCAATGGCACCTGGTGGTTACTGGAAGCAGAGTTTATGCACTTCTTAATGAATCAGGGCACCACCAATATATTACCAGAGTAGGGGGATAATATATCAATAACCAAACTTCCATTTGAGCTAAGCAAGAATCAGACCTACAAGCTTGGTTGATTTTTTTATGTCAGGTTGGGTATACCTTCAAAAGCACAGCTTTTCATTCTGAATAGCTGTGTTGGTCACAGTAATAGCCCAAGTCCTTCAACCTCTTCAAATTTTGAAATTAAACATATACTGCATTTTATTACATGTGTATTTATTGCTCATAGTGCTTTCTTGAATTTTGTTTTTGTATCCTGGGATTGCATGCATTTGATGTTATAGCTCAGATGTTTCCTATAATACAACTCATGGAATCACGTCAACAAAGAAAATTCTTTCCTCTTATTTGTATTCAGCTCATGAATGGTAAAACTAGGTTTGAGAGATTCACATATAATGTTCATCAGATCTTAATGAATGTGTGAAGTGATTCCATCACAAATGTGTACTTATAACTCTTGCACAAGGTCAGACTTTGTCAGTATTGATTGGGAACAGAATTAAAATGCCAGAAGTTGTCCAGTTTATCATCAGCTGCTGAAACCATCTCCTCTCTGATATTTCAGCAAAGAAGCCTCAGGCAATCACAGTAATTATTCAGAAAAGCAAATCTCAACTACTTTTAAATGCAAAATTCTCTGTCCTAGCCAAATGATTGTTAGCAAGGGATTACAGAATTATAAAACATATTTTGCCCTTCCTTATGCATGAATCAATCTTGTTTACATCTGACCAAAAGAGAAAAACAAAGAAAAAATTCAGTCAAAAAATTCCAGAGATCAGGGTTCAATGCACAGCAGATGATGTAAATAAATACAGAATAATTCAAGAGTGTTCAATAATATCTAGTTTTTAGCTGAAGCTTCTTGTGAGATAAATCAATACATTCCAATAAGACCAAAGTTTGTTCTATGATAACCTTCAAGTTACTTCAGTTAAAACAAAACAACAGTATATTCCCTCACCTGTAATAATCTTAAATCTGGTAAGAAAAGTTTTTTCTTTCAAACTCAGAGGCGTAGGTTTTAAAGCACATGAGCAAATGAGACAGTTAAATGTGGGACTATCCCTTCTTTCACTGAAGCAAGTCTTCCTCTATGTTATCAGAGTAGCAGAGATAAATAAATAAAAACAGAATGTCAGGGCAAGGAAAAACTTGTCAGTCATAGCCTTTTCCTGCTATGAAACAAGGCAGAGAAGAATGAACTACAGCAGAGAAGACCCAGATGGCCAGGTTCCATGGCAAGCAACAGTTAGCACCTCCTAATCCTGCTGTTTTTTTTAAAGGAGGTCTTACCTGTCTGTCTTCAAGGAAGGGCTTAGGGCAGGGATCTCCCTGGAATTGAAATGCTAAATCTGTAGTGAGGAATAAATTACACAGATTTAAGACATATGGCTTGACCTCAGCTGAGACTGGATTCTCTGTTTACATTAAGTGACTGTTTACATTAAGTGACTCTTGTAGATCGTATTCTGCCTAAAACAAGGCCTGGGCTCTCTTTGGCCACAGTGCAGAACAGTACCCAACTCCTCTGAGCCAAGGACAGTCTGGTATGGAGTATTCCTCTTCTAATGAGGCCAGATCTTCTACCTGATAGCACTCTACATCACTCAACTGACTAGTTCATTTAGGTTTAAATGGCCCTTCTGCTTGAAGAGAAGTCTTGGCTGCTGTCTTTATCTGTCATGGCCATCTGCTCTACTCTTTTTTTCTTCTCAGCATGACTAAAGTAACTTACATATGAGAACAGATTGCAGGACTCACATTAACCTCTTTAGAGACCATAAATGATCCCCCAGGAGTAGAGAGTTTACTGTTTAACTCTGATTCCCCTTTTGCAAGCACACATGCTATCTTATGCCACTATTCCCACATTTGAGAGTTTCAGGCTTTTCAAAATATCTGTCTCTAATTTTCTCTTTGGGGCATATTTTGCTTTCAGTTTTTACAGACTTCCCACTGATGTCACTGAAAGCTATGTGCACATATTAAGGGCAGAATATGTCCCAGAGTCAATGCTTTCTTTTTTTCTCATGTCTTTTCTTCTATTGTGGAATGTCATCTTAAATCAAATGGGTGTCATTAAAACGTAATAACATGCTATGACTTTTTGAGCTCTGTCATTGCACTCACTGAATGAACTTAGACATACACAAGATAATCATCTTAAGTACCTATCAACACACACCCTTCCTATGAACATAAGGTTGGTTGGGGTTAGTTGGATAAGATTCTAATCTTACTATCAATGGTTCCTAAAAGCAGGTATATAGAAAGATATATGTGGAAATGTTCTTCTATTTAGTGGTATTTTTAAAAAATAATATATAATTCTTACTGAATTACTTCATATGTCTAGATTGTAAGACAGTTGCTACACAAGGATGTAGCAGATTTTTGAAAGTCCCCTCTTTGATTAGTTTATGATACTGGTAACACGTTTGAAATGTTTCAGTTATTAGATGAACCTACATGTTAACAGCCACATATTTCAAGTGTTTGAACCTTTCTATACCCTGTCTTTGTGTAACATTCACATTACAAAAATGTGATCATTTGACAGTTTTGATTTTGAACAGAACTCACAGGACTTTTGAATTTGAGGATATATTTCTGTAATCAAGCAACACTCAGAATCACACAAAGGTTACTGTGCTGATCATAACAAAGTGGTACTTCACTAGAACTCAGTTCATCAGTTTCACCTCATTACCTTTTAAGACCTAAAACCTTCTCCCAGATTTTCTGACAATGCCAAAGTATACCCAACTCTGCAATTCCTTAGAGAAAGCTGGCGCCTTTATGTTTATTCACATTAATTTTGCTACATAGTACAACATACTGTAAAGTACAATAATTTAGTCAGAACTGAATCAAGCTGTGATATCAACAGAGATACATTCTGAAGGGAAAAAAAAAACATGAGAGCAAACAGAGTGATTCCTTTGAAAGTTACCCAGAAGGCCCCTCACATCTGTAAAGACTTCCTTCACTGTATCTTCTTCAACTTTCTTTAGGGGAAAAAAAAACAAAACCAAACCCAACAAACAAAACCCCAAAAGGAGCAAATGTGTTTATATTTGAATTGGGACATGAAGCTGCAAGAGACAATATGGTTAGAAAATACTCTTTCCTAATCTGATCACTCATTGAGAATTCAAATAAATTTAGACACCAACTATTTTCTGTCCTGCTTTATGGTCTGACTCACAACCTCTCTCCCATCAAACATTGCTTACCTACATGAATAAATCTATTGAATCCTGAACAGCCAACCCCAGTGAAACTCCTTGTGCTGCCCAGGGAAAGTGAAGAGTGCTGGATAGGACTCAGTTTACACTTTAGCACTGTTTTCATTTTACTGTCTCAAGTCCTACTTTTTGTATCACCAGGGAAGTCTAATATTCTTCTGAATGGGACAATTATTTTGTCAGCTGCCCACCAATCAGAAACAGCACCATACAGAAACAACCAGGGCCTTGTATGTTTGCCTTTGCAGAAGTTCCCACGTTGAGTGCAGGCTAATAGCCTTATTCCAAGCTGACAAGTTGTATCTATGTGTCTCTATTTTAATTGTGGATTTATATGTTCAGTTTGTTTAGGAATTTAATGCCTCTGCCACTGATAAAATGTAGAAATAAGTTTTCTTCCTTGAAAATTAGTTTGTAAGAAATTAATAAGATAGGAATGACAAAGGTGAATGACAGAAATAAGCTAAAATGGCTTGGGCAGCAGATATTTCTGTTTGCAGAATCAAGACCTGCATGAATTTGTCCCTGCCTGAGAGTGATGGTTAATTTTGGTTAAAGATGTCAGTGTTTTCCTGTTGTGGCATCCCCAGTTGCATAATGATGATCATAATTCTCCCTCTCAGTCTGAGTCTCTGTGACTCAGTGTGACCTTTGCTGATCTACCCAAGCCCTCAGCTATTAAAGAACCACAGCCCTGGAGAGCAGGAGCACAAGTCCCCAAGCTGCTTTGGTGAGTTTTCAGGGTTTTATTTTGGACAGCTGGTGTTAATCTTGGTTTGTAAAGAGTTTAGAAACTTTCTCATGAAATAGCTGACTGCTTCCCTTCTTCTCCCAGTGGTTCAGAAGCTCTGCAGCCAATACAGGCAACACTAAAACCTGCAGGTTCACAGATTAAGCCTCTAGCCACTGAGATTTGTCTTCTGTTCTTGCCCTTCCATGTGATATTCTCCTTCAGCCTATGTGATTTGTGGGTGCTCTTTTCCTTACTCTACCAGTGGCTGTACAGTTCATTTTGTTCCTGGCTGGTATACCTTAAATATTGTTTAAATATTATCAGAAAACCAAAATATTCCACATGATATAGCACAGGGGAGAATTTTCCACATTGAAAAAGCACAGGGGAGAAAAATGATAGATCAGTAAAAAGGTCAGACTCTACCTCTCTCTCTCCAAGAACAAGGGTTCTGGCTCCTAGTAGCCACAAGGAAGAAAGAAATTATGAGAGATCTCAGACAATAAAAGTGCTTTTTATCATGTGATTCAGCAAGAGCAGTAAGGGGTAGTCTGGCCTTCGGCCAAGCTATCCCAACAGCTCATGCCATGCTCAACTGGGAATCTTCTCCACAAGTATGAAAGCAAACTCTTTGCCTTCCAGACAGCCTCAGCTCCCCTGTCATCCTCTACTGTGCAGCAAACAGGAGTAACTGGGAATTTTTTGTATGGCCTAAGGATCAGAGAAAGGAGGAAATAAAAATGTCTGAGGTTCCAGTGAAGGCATCACCCAGGTTGACAGTTCACTGGCATCAAAGTGAAAAGAGCTTCCATCAGAAACGTGTTAAAACTTCTATTGTAGGCACAGGATAACATATTCCTGAAGATCTCATCCTGGTATCTGCTAATTGCACCTCAGCTTAATCTCTAAAGCATGAGATTTTTATATTCCTTACAAGGTTTGCTTATATTAACTATTCTAATGCCAGATATCCTTGGCACCCTGCATGTTGTGATTCAGCCCTGGATTCTGGTAAATTTCTGAAAATAAATTTACCTTCATCCCTATTCCACCTGCTCTTCTCTTGGCAATGTCCAAGACTGTAGAGTTTGTGCTGAAAGCTGTGCTGACCTATTGGCCTCTCTCACAGAAGTGATTCTGCCTTTAACTGCAATTTGTTCATGGTTATACAGCCTTCACAGAATTACAGAATCAGAGAATGTGCTGAGTTGGAAGATAACCCACCAGGATCATCGAGTCCAACTCCTGGCTTTGTAATTAATGTGTTTT
Organism: Poecile atricapillus; assembly: GCF_030490865.1. NCBI lineage: Eukaryota > Metazoa > Chordata > Aves > Passeriformes > Paridae > Poecile > Poecile atricapillus. The sequence continues at coordinate 10,596,441 of NC_081260.1, read as the reverse complement.
AGATGAAAATACTTTTCTATCGGCTCTACCTGATTAACACATTTATTTCTATATTTTTTAATAATTTTTCTATAACAGTAATTTCCAAATCAATACTTTTGGCATGCAATTTTGTTTAATAACATAGGCCAACACTGAATTAGTACCTCATAATCATGTCAAAATCCTGTTAACACAGTAATATAATATGTGCTGAATGTTTTGTTGTTCTTATCCTGGCCTGCTGAAAAGGAAGCCATAATAAATATCTTTTATAATTAATGTACGAATGTAAGGAAATTGAACTTGGACCCTATCATCTGGATACAGCTTTTGTGGAAACAGTAAGTGATGGTTATGTAAGTTTTCTAGGCCATCCAAATACAGTCATCCCTAAGGATGTACTAGAGTATGTGTGTACAAGGTCAGGATTACAGTGTCCTTACTGAGCCTCTCTTTAGCTCTATCACGTGCAGCTGTGTCTTGAAAATACTTTGGACCAGAGACTGTATTTTTCCATCTGTTTTTGGAGAATCTGTAGGAGCACTGCAAGCAAATGATAACAACTCCCAGTGAATCTCCTGCTTTTAGAGTAGTCTCAGAGGATTTTCCTACCATCTCATGACAATGATGTTGCCCTATTTATTGACTGACATGGGGGATGTGCCTTTTGGAAATGGCTGAAAGACCAACCCAGCTGAACTCTAAACAGCTACTGTATATAAACTGCACTATAGGAATTCCTAAAACTAGCATGTTCTCCCTATACAAATAGTCCAGTGGAGCTGACAGAAACCAGTCCAGGATGGGTTGGATTCAGTGTGTGCAATGTAGAGAACATGTCATGTACATATGACATATGTACATGACACCAAGTCATTTTTTTGTGCAGGATCATCCATTTTTATGGTAGTTACTGAAGAAATCCTGGAAATAAGCAGAACAAGTCCAAAAAGAAATGTATATTGCTTTTCTCTTAATTTTTATATTGAGTTTCATTACCACAGGTGATGCAACACCATCAAGTTAATAGTCATAATAGTGTAGTACATACTTCTGTTGGTGTGCAACTTTTCTGGAGTCTCATTCATCTGCATAGCATGAAGAAAGTACTTTTTAGATACAGAAGGCACATGTCCTGTGGCTGCATGGTGCACACCTGGGTTTGGCTGCAGTGAATACCCACACATTGGATGGAGTTGCCCAGGAGTACCTTTTCCCACATCCTTTTTGGTCTTCTTTTTACCTCATTGTCAGGACTTTGAAGATTCCTGACACTGCTTGGACAGACCCCACACAGTCACACTTTCTGTAGGCATCTCTTAGAAGACTGGGTAAGAACTAATTGAGCATTGACTACCAAACATCTCAAGGTTTGCAAAACAAGTTTTAAATCTGCTAATTTAGGTGAAATCACAGCCTACTGAGAGCCACCTGTAAGCCTCCTTGGTTTATACATTTGGGGAAAAGATTAAGTAGCAGCTCCATTAAGCCATATGCATATTCATGCAAGATTTGTTATTTGTATACTCATTATTTTTTCTGTCATAAGCATTTAAAAATCAACACCTTTTGTATGCAAATTTCTCCTTAATAATACTTTCCAGCCTTCAAATTAATGAATTGCAAGCATAATTTTGAGCGTGACTTTGAATCACAGAACAAATTAAGATTCAGTCACAAAGATGCCATTTATCTTCAGTTTTGCAGTAGATGATTCTCAGTGCCCTGTGCGTCAGCATGTACATATTCTGACTGGAGATACACTGGCTTGTACAAACAAATTAGTGAAAACTTCATCTACTGATAGTGCTTATTTTCTTATGCTCTTATATGTTTTCAGTAACTGCCAAGTACCCTGAGCATTTTCACCAGCTGTGTGTGTATTTATATATACACTGCATTGACAGAGTATCAGCTTAACACTATGAACAATATATAAAAGGCCTCCTCCTCACAGATCCATAAGGGTTATGTAGGGTTATGTAAAGATCTGTGTGACTTAGCTGTGCCTACAAATGTTGTCCAAATCATAGCAAAAGCTAAACCTTACACTTTCTAAAATGCTAAGTAAAATATGAAATTTCATTGCAGAATTCTCTTTTTTTTCTGAAACGTTGCTTTCTTCAGAGTCCCCAGTAGCAGAACTGGCTGGATATTTCCAGAGCATGCTGTAGAAGCTGATTCTTGTTGTCTAATTGCCAGTTAATGCATCCATCACATAACCCTGGGGCTCAATGCTAATACAGCTTGAGTCAGAGGAGTAAGGGAGACTGGGTATGGAATTCTTGATACTATGAAAACAAGGTGTATATGCATACCTACCAGGTGTAGCAGCACAGTGTTTTGATTGAATGAGTGATCCCTCAGCCAGGAGAAATGATGTTTAAAAAATGCAATGAAGTAGATGCATATTACTGAAAGTTTCTCCTAAATGAAAGAATGCTGATATCAAGGGCAGTTCATTTCACACTTGAGGACAGGTTTAAGGCAGCTTGTTATTTTGGTTTCATCAGCTTCAGTTATTGCTTGGTTGGTAAAGAGGAGAAAAAATTAATCAACTGCACTACAATTAATCTGTGATATGATATGGCATGAGCAGTTATTACTCATAGTGAAAAGCAATTTACCAATTCATCCAAAAATAGCATAGGAAAAATCTTATCTGTAAAAATGATCATCTTATGCATTATTTCCATTTATGCATTATCTCACTACAGCTACTTCCTATTAACTTTGGGAACTGTTAAGCATTTCCCTAATGTGCATATCTTAGTAGGATTTTCCACTGCTTGTGTTTCCAGTTGGTATAATGGAATTTCTGAAGAAATGGTTCTTATTTGTATCCCATTGCTTTTTCTTGGTTTTCCAGTTTTTAACACCTGCTTCAAAAGACTTTTTGATATAATTCAGATTTTCTTGTATTTTTGGGAGTCGGATTTTTTCACAGTATTTGTTTTTTCAGGAAAGGTGCTCAAATCAGAAACAAGGAGAAAAAGATTTCTGAATGTTTTTAACTTAATCTACTGGAGATTTAAGAATTTGGTCAAATCCTCATTTCTCAGAGCTGCTTGTGGGATGTAGGCAGTGCCTTGAGATACTTTACTATAAACAAGGACTTCTATTACACCTCTATAGTATTCTTGTCTTCCTGTCTCAGTAATAAACTCCACTAATTTTTTCACTCTGTTGCTATTTAAATAGTCAATAGCAGCACCACTGAGTGTTCCCAATAACAGACCAATGCCAACTGTCTGAGCTGCCATCAAACCTCTGAGCAACTTATTTTTTATTATAGCTGTGAGTCTGATGAAACATTGTCATAGAGAGTTAATCAGGAAAACAGACTGCTTTTGTCTATTTTCTGTTTGCTTGGCACATAACTGCTATGGGTATGGGCTGTTTCCCATCCAGTTAGATTCTATTTGGTGTCACCTAAATTGTTTTGCTGTTCAGTCTTGCTCCAGAGCAGTCTGTAGAGAGCACAAGTTTTGGCAAGGAGTTGTTTGAGCCCTCTGTGTTTCCTGACACAGACAGGATCTACACATACCTTGTCATCCTGGTTGTTTGCCTATTTTTCATTCATGCTTAGGTCAGAAAGATCTGCTTAATGTTAATGAGCCAATTGTTGTAAAAAACACCAGTCACAATGACTGTTTTCCTGCTTCTTATTATGCACATAAATTGATGCTGGAGATGGAGAAGTATTGTAGCATTCAGTATTGTTCTGTATACAAGCAGACAAAAATTGCTTGCTGTAGATAATTACCCACTCATGCGCAATTCAGAAGAAAAAATGGCTCTTCCATTAAATTCTTGATTGAGTACACACATTTGCTTGCACTTTATTCTTAAATGTAGCACATCAAATATGTCTTTTTAAGCTGCGAAACAAATTTAGAGTAAATTATACTGAGGTGAATTTTGTTAAGTACCCCAGGACTTGTTGGTATGTCCATTTAGTCATATGAAGGTAAAGATTTGAGTCTCTTATTGTAGCATTCATGCTGAGGCACAGGAAGAAAACAAATTTTGTGCTAGGAAATTACCCTATTATATTATATAGTTGAATAGTGAAATACCTGTTTTCCAGACTTGTTCAGTCTTTTATATTGCCTATAACCACTAAATATGCAATTAGTTTTTTACTTAAATTTCAAAATTACAACTTCATTGTTGCTTAGACTACAGGGGTGAAGAATCTTCTGGAAACATAATCTCTTGGTTAGTAAGTAAATCTCAGACTTGGTCTGGGAGTCTCCCATCTCCCAAAGGAGAGTATTTTCAACACAGTCCCCATCCTATCATCTGTGTCCACATTTAACCCTTGTTGAGATACTTCTGGCTGCCTACAGAGTCCACAGTAGACTTAAGTCTATCTATGCATATCCAAAATTATTGTTTTTCAGCACACCTTCTCAGCCTCTTTATTTGTTCTCTTTTATGATCACCTGACAAAGTTTTCACTAGCCTAGATTCAGCTCTGCTAATTTTTTGTATCCTCAAGCCTTTTGCTGTCTGCCTTGCTGTCTGCAGTAATAGTTTACTAAGTACAAAGCAGTTTTCATTTGCTTATAGCAAAATGATTTAAATGTAATAAAAATAAGGAGACTGTTACTAATGAGATAGATTTTTATAGCATTGAGAAAACTGGTATTACCACTTGTGATTGATATGTGTAGAGCTTCACATGACATGGTTCTGCTTTCTTCAATCATCATACCATTTGTTACACTAAAATGTTAGTGATACAGTCAGCAAGTCATATACAGCTTTTGATTTCTCAAGTTAGCAAAGAAAATGCAGGTAATTCTAAAAGACTACAATTTTAGTAGATTAATTTGTCATTGCCTTTTGAGAAAAAAACAGGGAAACCACTCAGAGATGCAGAAATAGGCCAATTTTGTAATAGCTGCAGATGTTCATTACAATTTGTATCATGAGAATTTCGTTCAACCTCTGTTCGTATCACAACAAAAAGACTGTTATGAAAATGTTGTAAGAATTGTTCTATTTTCTGTTCTCTCTGAATCTTCGTAGCAGTAATGAGTCATCACAGAATTTCAGCCTTCAGTACATTGCCAGTTTCACAATCACATCAAAACGCTTAACAAAAAGAGAAGTTGAATGCAAGCTGAATCCCTTTTCACGAAAAATTTTTAAGAGATTGTTGATCTGTTTATGATAAGTTGTATTTCTAGGGCTCTTCCTGATGCAGCATTTTCTAATCATAGCTATGAGGTAGATTGCTTCAGAATCGCAGACAGAAGATGTGTGAAATATCATTAGGAGTTTTTAATGTGTATAATAAGTCATATCATCCATCAAATGTATGCTTGTTAAAATATCAAGATGGATAAATTACCACCTTATTCATGGTAACTGAAATCACACATGCAGCTTCAACAACAACATTTGTTCTGTTTCCAGCCTGTAAGGGGCAAAATTACACAGATAATCCACAGTGCACACCTTTGTTGGGGACAGAGGACCTGGTGATGTGTGAAGAGTCCATATAAATCCCAGATCCTGGAAGCACCAAGCTACCCGTTGGAAAAAACTTGGCCAGTCTTATTCCAGGTTTACAAATTAATTCCTGATCTAGCTGATCAGGAAGTGTGTCAGATAAAGTTGGCCCTAACTGGACAAATTACATCTGCTCAATGGTACAGGGAAGCAGTTGGCAAGACAGGGTGTCCATTTCCCTACCAGAGCAATGAGGATTTATTTTTATTCTTGCTAAAATGTGTTGACCTCCCAGTAGTGGTATTCAATATGTGTAATTGTATTTGCCTCCTGAAGGATGGGCTAATGGAAAACATTCCTATGATAAATACATTCAGTCCAATTTGCCATTTACAGATGATGTGGTGACTTGTCAGCTTTGCAAAAGAAGCGTAAAATGATGCCCCACTCAAAGCAGCAGTAGGTGAACTCATTTTCCACAGGCTTAGATGGTAACTCAAAATGCAAGGCAAGGTGAGCCATCAGTAGCTTCTGGGGATTTGCATATCTTATTTCTTTGTTTCTCTTGTTTTATACTTTGCATAGACCAAAATCTATTATTTAACTTCATAAATCACATTATACACTCTATTAAATCTAAATGATCATGCAAATTTTTCAGCTTTATAATGGACTAATTTTAATCCTTAAATTTAATCCTTAATTTAAGTGGCCAATAGGTTCTTAGAGGTGTTTCGACATCAACTTTCTTTTATTTTAAATGTACACAAATGAGGTTTAGTCATTCTCGTTTGAGAATCCTCTCTCTCTGAATTTGGCTGTCACAAAAAATCACTTTTCTTGGATGACTCCTGCAAGCCATAGAAGCAAGAATGAGAAATAGTGTGGAAGTTGCCCTAGGAAACAGAGTAGCACCTGGATCTGAATTTTTCCATCTGAACTTTTCTTGGGGATTGTAATCAGGAGAAAATCTGAATCTTTCCCTTGATTTTTGATTCTCTTGTCTTTGGTATGTAATCTTTCCTATATGTGTAAGAGCACTCAGAATTTCCTACAGCCGTAGATGATTTAGGCTGAGGAACTTTGAGAAATTTAGCCCCTACTTGAAAACCTTACCAGTTAATTCTGTTTGATCTACAAATCTACTTGCTGTATTCTGTAAGTGGAGACCCCTGGAAACATCACTGAAAGTTGTATTAATGTTAGTATTTTGAAGAGGCTGGTGCAGCCCTCGTGGAATGCTCCCTTCCATGTCAGTCATGGTGTGTGCCATTTCTCCCTGAGCTTATGGATGCCATTTCTCTGCTGCTGGTTGGTGATACTTGCCCACTTTGTATAAGGACACGCTGAGGTAACAACTTTTCAATACTGTTTTATTAAATAATATTCAGTTCCATATACCAAGTACTTTCTGTGAATTTTTTTTATCCCCATGTTTAAATGGGGAATGCATAACAGGAATTGCAGAACAACAATCCACTGTACTGTTTCAGCATTTACCCTGCTCATCAGTTCCATTACATAATCACTTTCACACTTCCCTGAGTATCTACTCAGGGAAGGCAAAATTAAAGGCAAAAATCCACGTTCCATCACTGCTAATAAGAATTGCCATAATTTTCAATTTCATTTCAAAGACTCATCTGAAGAATGAAGCCTGATGTAGCCAGGCTTAGTACAGATACACAAGCAGACACGGATCTTACTTCATCATGCAGATGATTGTTACTCATACTGAAAAATGATTAAATTATCTGCGAAGGACAGTATTTCACAGCATAAATGAAACTGTAAGAGGATTCTATCATCTGTCCTTTAACATAAAAAAAAAAGGACAACCCAAGTGATACTGTATCCCAGTATCAGGGCTGATTATTTCAGGGTAGTTTAAGTTAATGCATGAAGAGAACTGCAGTTTTCATGTTGTTAGTTTAAGTGTTAATGGACACATTAATTCATTGATATGAAAAATATAAGGCAAAATTTTCTATCTATATTAAAATGAATTTCATGCCATTGCTCAGAGTTACTGTGGAGTATTTAAAGGAAGAGGAGATGTTTTATTCAGTGCTGGCACAGCTTATCAACAGCATGTGTCTGCACTAGCAAAGGGAGCCTGCTGTACTCCATCAAAGGCTGGGGCAGTCTATAAAAACATTCAAGGAACTAGGAGAAGCAGCAGATTCTGTTTCAGCTAAGAGAGACAGCAGCTGTGTGCCAGGATGCCGTACTTCCTGCTGTAACAAGTAACAATAGTGAGCATAAATTAAGGAGGTGGAATGGGAAGTGATAGAGAAAGAGTAACTGAACAATTTAGTGACATTAATTTGCAAATTGTGTAAGTGGTTGGCATATCCCAGAGCCACCAGGGCTGGATTCAAACTTGAATATCTCTTCCTAAACATTGCCATAGTTCTGCTGTTGCTTTGGATGGAGAATCTGACAGACAGATAGTCCTGGGAAGCTGAGTCTGTAAAAAAATGGACACAAAGATGCCTCATGCAGACAATGCTGTGTTCAGGAACAGCGAGTTGTTTCTGGATGGCCCTCCATTCACTTGACCCATGGCTGAGAACAAAGATTCATTTCACAAAGGTCAGCTGAGATCCAGCAGATAGAGGTGACCTTCAGGTACTCTATTTGGTTTGTCTCTCTGGGTTGGAATGAACAGCCTCACATCATGCTGCCAGTTCTCTGACTCACACAGCTCTCTGCTGGCCTTTTTTGTTGTTGTTTTCAAACCTTGTGCTTTGGTTCTGTAAAATCTCTGCAGTGACGTAAGGAAAAAAATTCAGATTCAGTCTTAATTTGGGGTTTTAGACATATATACACAGCAAAGTTTAGAAGGGGAACAGTTATTCCCTAAAGTATCTGTGCCTTCCAATCAGCAGTGAGGCCCTCAAGGAACAATAGAATCTTGAAAAGCAGGCAGTGATGCTGAGAAAGCAACATAGCCATGGGATGTCACCACACAAATTTACAGATCCCCCAGCAGGATCACCCTCCCAGGGTACTCTGGGGCTTCTATTTAAAGTTACCCTGCCGAACATGATTATGTCCACCTAGAAGGGCAAACAACAGCTGTCCAGTGTGGAGAGAAATCGCCCTTCCATATGTGTTGGGATTTCTCTCTTCCTGAAATTGGCAAGAATGATATATAAAATAAATAATTCTCTCATTGTATGGAGGAAGCAAGATATCTTACTCAACACCAGATATGGGTACTCAAGTTAATTTCCATGGCCTCCTGTAAAATGCCAAAGAGCCTGGAGTTCCACTCCCAAAGGATCTGTGTTCTCAAGGGTCAGCATTTGTTTGCAGAATCATTTCAGGTTTGCCAGGTGACATTTCAGCTTCTTTTAATTTCCTCCCCTTTTTCTTCTGAGCATTTTTATTGCTATTCCAGTATAATACTCTATCAGCCTCATAGAGAATATTTTGAAGTATTTGGCCTCCCACAGCTGTACTAAATTCCCTAGCAAATCCTCTACTCTTTTAGAAGTATAATTGCACTGTCTCTTCTTTTCCAAAGCTGAGTGGGATTTACAATAATACCAGTAGAGCATCAAAGGAAATAAAACCTATTTATCAGTTTTCAGCTAGCAAAAGAGAAGCACCCACCCACCTCATCCATGTGGGTGCTCTTGGCCTGTACCAACAAGGTACATGCTTTAAAATAAGATTGGAACAATAAAGCTTGGGAATCATTCAGCTGAAATCACCAGCCTGCATACACTTGGCAGATTAAAACTCCAGAAAATTTCAAGCTGACATTTAGAATGAACTGAAATTGTTTAAACTACATTTAACAGTAACTTTTCTATAGCTTCATTTCTTCATCTCCCTAGCACAGAGCCAATGGGCAGTGCTCGGCCTCTGCATTGTCTGGCTGAGATGGTGCAGTCTAAATGGACAATATATACTGCACATGCACTGTGGTGGTTCAGGAGGCTGCAGAGAGACACCTTTGCAGAAACTTTGCAGAAGTCAGGTTGATTAACCTTTTAAAACCATAGTTGGAGGATATTTTGCTGTATCCTGTGCTGGAAAACCCCCTCTGGTTCCTGGCTGACTGACCTCTATGTTTACCCCTAGCCTGTGTTAACCTTTAAGGTGTGTCAATCCCTGGTTTAACATAATGCTGCTGCACTGAAAACTGCAGTTATGCTGTGCTTAGTATAAAGTTTGGCTAAGGCTCAGAAAGGAATTATTTAATCTTTACTAGAACTACAAATTGTCTCTTCAGGTTTTTGGAATAGATGTATCAAGCAAGTTAGTGGCTTTAGCTTGGTGTTGAAAAGCAGCCATAAATGCCAAGAACTTGTTTTCCATGATTCCACAGTACTTTGTGCAGTAGCAGCAAAATTTGCCCAGCTATAACTAAATTTTCTTTCCCTGTTTTATGCTAATGCCAAAGTTTATTGTTTCAGTGACATATCCCCATTGGAAAGTGGTAGTAGAAGGTTCATTTTCTCATTAGGAAATCGGTTTCAATCCCCATCTTGAACTGTAGCTTCTGTGGTTGAAAGGTACTTGCTTAATTTCCTGACATAAGGATATTTCTTTTTTTTTTGGGGGGGGGGGCGGGTATGTTGGTATCCTATCCTGTGGGTTTGATTAAGGCCCTTAGTTTGCAGAATTATAAAGTTCATTGAAAAATGTCTTCATAGACCATAGAAACCATGAAAACAAAGCTGGAAGAAACCTCTGGAGATTATTTATTCCAAACTGCTATTCAAACTAGGGTTAATTTCAAAGTCAGATCAGGTTACTTAGGGCTTTGTCCACTTGAGTTTCGATAGTCTTTAAGGACTTTAAGGATGAAAAGAGAGACAAAGATCCTATGATACTCTGGTCTTCCTTCCTTCCTGTTCCTTTAAAGACAATCAAGGAATATACTCCTTTAAGGAAAAGCGAGCTTCAAGGACTGCTGAGTCTTGCACACACTGAAAGAGGTTATGGAACTCATTTCACCTGTGAAATAAAAATTTTTTTCAGAAGTTACAGGTTTTAATTTTTTTTTTTAATAGATGGAAACTTTCTGACTCATTTCTATCTCTTAGAGAACCCAGCCTCCATTTTCCTGATTTGTACAGAGCCATACTGCTTCATAACAAGTGCTATGCTAATCCCTACTCCCGACCAGCTAAGAATAGTTCCGTTCCTCTTGTTTTACCCAAACTCTTACTCAGTTCTTTGGCTGCTGTAATTTTTATATTGGCCATTCATACTCTATATCCCTAGATCATTTGTATTCTCAGACAAGGAGAGCTTTAAGGATGCTAATTGTTTGTATAATAAATATAGATAATTGTATAATTGTTTGTATAATAAATTAAAGGATGCTGAATGTGTTTGTATTATACCCAGCCGAGAGGGCCATGCCTTCCTTATGGATTGGAATCATGACTTCAGAAAAATAGTAATAACAACAATCCAGTACACTGAATTATATAAAAAGTATTATTTCTTTAGCAGTCCTACTCATGTCTCTCTGTATTCCAGTGATTTTGAAAGTGCATGGAGAAAGGTCTCTGTGGGAGATGTTTGTCTCACACTCCTAGTTAGCTACCTAAGGAAGGGATTGTTGTCTGGAGAGTCTGTTCTCTCTGCCTTGATTAGATGTAGAAGATGTTTAACTTGGAAACATGTAATGGTGGTTGAGATACATTGCAATGAAGGTGGGAGTAAATCTGGGGTTCAACTTACAAGGAATAGCCTTACCAATATGTGGAGAATATTAGGATTTAATTTCATGGCCATTTTGCAGTTTCCTACAGGCACTCACTGAAGCTGGAAGTGGCCTGGATGGAACTAGCCCAGCTACTTTATACAGCATTAGCTTCCACATAAGGATTCTGTGCTATGTGAGTCTTTTCCCTTCGGTGGTAGGCAGAACAGAGAGATGGGCTGGGGGGTGAACACCACCTGGCATTTCACAGCAGAGTCACAGGAATGGTAAAACCTACTCAGAGGATGCTGTGGCATTAGCATCCTCCTCCCAGACACAATCAGAATTTCCAGGAGCTGAAAGCAGCTCATAGCCTGAGCCTGAATGAAGGAATGAATGTACTGCAGTGACATTTGGGCTGGTCGTGTTCTCAGATCCCTGGCAGCTGGAGCACCATGGAATAGCCCTGCCCTGGGGAACAGCCTGGCTCACTGCAGAAGGCTTTAGTGAACTGTGTGAGGTAAGCAGGTGGCCTTGCTGTCCTGTTAGATACTCACCATGTTCTCTAACAGGGCAGCTGACCTTCCAGGCTCCATAGCTGTGCTTGCCTTCAGAAAAAGGAGGCTTTTAGTTATGCAAATGAATCATTCCTGACCCACTTCAGTGGATTTTGGTTGTTTAACAATGTCACATGTAACTTCTGTTCACCTCGTGAACAATATTGACTTGATTCCACTAAACAGAATGAAGTGAGCCCTCAGGTATTAATTGTAATGTACTGGAGCTTATTTTTAGAAGCTTAGAGTTCTTAATGTAGGAGAGCTCTGTTGTTCTAGCAACTGCATGTGTACCTATCCTCAAGAGCAAATCATCTTAGTCAAACCTCATCAACTATCAATAATTCGTCTTATTTTCCAATATGATGATATACATAAAATAGTACTTGTGTAAATATAACTATATAATCCTTCATTCAGTCCTTGTTCTAAATAGGCAGAATTTTAGTGAATACTTGTAACTACAGGCAATTTTGCAGCTCAGAGAAAATGTCAGATAAATAAGGGCATAGCTCACACTCCACTAAACCTGGAAAGGCTCCTATTGACATCAGTGGGAATTCTACAAGGGTTTGAATGTTTCATCCCCTTTTACCCTCTTTTTCCTTGTACTCTTATCTGTAATCTCCTCTGTTAAGTACAGTTCACCTTGTACATGGTAATAAATCCCTGTATAAGGGTGAGAAGAATCTGTTAATGGATAGAAACAAGTTGATGACAGAAGCCTGTTATGGTTTCATAGGATTATGTGGCAAGAAAATCTATAGACACAACCAGAAATGAGAATTTTGTGAGGAGATTTCTTTCTACTTTAAGCCAAAATACTAAACCAGAATACTAAACCAGAATACTGTGTTCCTTAAAGATATGAGAAATATTAGGAAACCTCCTGGGCATTGCCTCACTAGGGACTCTTTCAGGATCAAGTTAAGTGAATTTGTGTCTTGAAAAGCTAGCCAAGGTTTTTGTGGTTTTTTCCTTCTGCTTTCTTTAATATTACACGGAGATGCGTTCAGAAGATCTTTAGAACCTTTGTTCAAATGAGATGTAAGAAAGCATCAAACTAGGTATGAGCTGGAATGCACGCCTGAAATATATATGCTATTCATTTGAAAGTGTATTTCAATTTTAAGACATCTGCAAATCTAAAGCTGCCTCTCTCCTAGCAGACTGTGAACAGAAAAAGTAGAAAACGTTCAACATGTCTTAACTTTATAAACATGAAATTGGTGCTTTTCTCCAATTATCTCTGCTTTCTTTTATTTTTCTCTCTAACCATCTGCAGCCTCAGTGAGATCTTTGCCTTCCAAAGCCTGGTAAATTCACATTTGATACAGAAGTACATAGACTGAGCACCAAAGCTGCAGCAGGTCTTTGCTGTGGTTTCCCTGGCAGCAAAGCCATACTAAATAATTCTCATCTTATCCTGTCCCCTTTTCCATTCTCCTTCTTGCTTTTCCACCTCCTCTAGGTTACTGTCCTATCAGATGTGGTGATTCATTTCTTTGTAAGGCTTTGGCTGTAGGACTTGAAAATTAGGATTAAGAAGAAAATATTGCAGGATTTGGGGTTTTTTTTCAGTCTCTGTCAGAGACCTAGTTTATAGCTTGTTCCCTGAAAGGTAAAATAGTCTTTCTTAGAGGTCATCCCCACAAATAGTTGCATCACCTTAGCAAAGGGGGAAAGAAAAGGACAGTGGTGAGCAGCAGTGGCCAAGCAAGGTCAAACACTTCCAGCACTGGCCTTCATAACCAGCAAAATCCTGATGTTGTGACACTATGACTAAAGCATGGAGCCAAAGACAATTAACAGCTCAGTAATTTATGTGTGACCTTGCAGACTGCAAGCTGTCCTGCAGGACCCACTGAAGGGTAAAAAGGGGTGGGTTTACCCCATTTTTTTATGTCACCTGCACTGCTTACTGCTTAGTCCTGATTAAGGGCCGATGCACCTTCCTGTGGGTAACTCACATGCTTTAAATTAAAATTCGGGCTGTCCTGTTCATCTTCCATATCCTAAGTTCTGTTTAAATCAGTGTAAACCCTGATAACGATCCAGCAACTCATTTTTTAACTAAAATTATTTTTGTCTTTTAAATTAAGTTTTTTTGTATGCTATTTAAAATCCTCCACATGCTTTCTCCAGTTCTCCATACAGTACAGACTTATCTGCTGCACACACTCTCCAGTGATTGAAAAGGCTGTGCTTTTCACTCCCAGTGCAGCCAAGTCAAGCTGATAAACATGCTTCCCTTCTCCCGTGTGTCAGTTTGTGGTATGCTGAACTTACATTTTCATTAATTTGACTCTAACAAAACCTTTCACAATTCTCCAGGGATAACTGCTCCCTGGTGTAACTCCTCAGAGCTCCACTGAAGTCAGACAACTTATGACAATTGCTACCAGCTGAGATCTGGCCTGAGAGCACTGGGTTGTGTCTGACACGTCAATTCCTCATGAAGAAAGATTAATTCTAGACTGCTGTCCTTTCACTGGGCAGCTTTCTGCATAAGGATTGCATGGTTTCACCAAATATGAGTGGATGAGTGTTTTTCAGCAGAAGTAACTGCAGCTATTTCTGCAGAAAGTTCTTTGAAAGCAGTTTTCATTGAAAGGAAAAATGGAAAGACAACCTCATTGTTTTGAAATGTAATTTTGTTGCTGAATTATTTATTGCCCCTTCTGCTTCTGTTGCCTCAGGTGTTCTTTCAAGTGAAATGCCCTTAAAGCTGATCACATCAATGCCATTCTGTCTCTTCCCTCTCACTTTTCCATAGTACTACATTTCTTTTTTTTTTCTTACATCTGCTAAGAGAGCTATGGAATATCAATTGCAGAGCCTACAGCTTTACAAAGTTACCATCCTAGACAGCTTTGAGTTTCAGGAATGCGTCAAAGGTTTTCTCCTTCCCTTTTGTCCTTTTACAGCACAGAATACTGGCAAAGATTCTGTGGTCGTTTCTTCCTTTTAGTAACACTCCATGATTCTGATTATCAGATAAATTTATAATCTCATTACACTCCCACCCCTATCTCTTTCGATTTTGTAAATGTCATGTTGTTTGACCATGACTTACCAGCATGCTTGCATATTATGTTTAAAAGTCAAGTTCAGAAATCACCACTGTACTTTATACTTAATATTTAACTCATGTCCTTGGCAATATGACAAAACCCTAACCATAGATTTAAAAACAGCCTTCAAAATCAGAAACCACTATCTACAAATCGGTTTATTCTCGGTTCAGCCATCTATAATTACTGTACAATATCAAGCATCTGTCTATCCTATTTATATTGCCAAGATGAAATTATAACCACAGTTTTATTCATTTTATTTCTATACTAAGAACTAGCATAATCCACATTATTTGCAAAAGTAATCACTCTCAGCCATTTAATGGTATTAGCTTTTAATTTTCACTGAGGCTTCAAAATCTCTATATTAAATTTTTTAAAAATTCTCAAATAAAAACATTTTCTAGGTATAACTATCTGATGTTCTTACTTTATAAATGTAGCAGCAAGAACAGCACAACTTGATTAACATCTACAGCATTAACATAGATTTATATGCTGCAAAATAAGGGAATGAGGCTCCTGATGCAAGTCTCCTCACCAGGATCCTATTGAGCAGTGAGGGTTTCAGTGCTCAGCTCAGCCAGTAACTGGAAACACATTCACTGCATGCTGGCTCAGACTGTACAACCAGGAATATATTCCTCATATGAATAATTCCATTGTCATCAATGAGATAATTTATATAAACTAAATTCACATATAGCTGTATGTTTTCAGGCTCATGTGATATAAAATCACATAAGTGTGTCTGCAGAAATGAGAGGGAGTTCTTGGTTTTGGTCATAGACTAACACTGTTGTCTTTTCCAAAATATCCTCTTTCACTCTGGCCATTTTCTTTTGATTGATTTGACATTTATTCCATGTCTTATGTCCATTTTCCAATGTTTTTAATTTCTGAGGCTCAGCCTTGTCCCCCTCTGTCCCCTTAGTCTAAGTAGCAGGAAACTGGAAGTAAGCTCTTCAACATCATCATTTTACAATGATGTGAAAAGACACAAAACTTGCCTGAACACTCCTGACCTGCTTTTCCCAGAAAAATCCTTTATTGAGTACTGAAAATCTGGGTGATAAGCTATCTCCTAGATTCTGCCACTTGTAAGCCACCTTGCTGAGAGTGGGTGGGATAGCAGTGAGCTGTTTCAGAATGAGGGATGTTTTTCCATTCTGTGTGTATTGAATGACACAACACTCCCTGCCAGCACTAAAACAAAATACCAGCAGCTGAAATATTTCTAATAAGTTGAAGGGGTTAATTTTTCCTTCAGTATTATCCATTGGTTCTGGTGGGATACTAAAATCCAAACCATATCCACAGCATCAGAGAAACCGGTGGTGGAAGTTTATTGACTACTGGTATCAGCATCTTCCATATGTAATCCAGCCAAGCCACTGTAACATATTCCTTTCAGAGACAAGTACTCTTGGTGCATTATCAGCTTGTGCCAAGCAGTTCTTTGTATCAGGATTTCAGATACCATTATATGTATAAGATACACAAAGAAACTAAACTGCACTGAGATCTACATAGACCTCCTTGTAGAACAGATCTTAAAGACTTGGGGTTTGCTTGGTTGTGTCTTTTCCTTTTTGGTGATGGGAAATAAGGAATCAACATCCATGATTCAAAACAAAGACAAAAATTTGAAAATTCTGCTTTTAGAGTTAGAACTAATTTTTGGTTTAATGCCCGGACTTGAAAACAAATTATTTTTAACATAATATAGATGCATTGTTTTTGCTCCTCTGCTGACATTTATGGGAAATTTCTGAGCACAGAGTAGCTAGTCTTAGACTGGAAAAAGTGAAAGTTGATATGCAAAATTCAGGCTAAAAATCTTAATAAATTGTTGGCAGTGTGGTTACTTAGTCTCCTCAGCTACAGCAGTTTCAGTACTGGAGACTAGTAATAGCAGCAGAATTTTACTGTGTTTTTATTAAGTTCCAGTAATTTTAACTGTGCTAATACAAGAGTTTCAGTTAAAGAAAATTTTGAAATATAAATATTACAATAGGGAACAATGAAGAAGTAAAGATCAAATTCTGTGCTGAAATATGCAGGCTTCTAAGATTTGGGAGGGGGAGAAAGGTTATTTAGCAGCTCATTTTCTTTGGTTAATTTTAGGTTGTCATTTCTTCGGGCATTAGAAGTGAGCAGATGGTACTGATATTTTGCTCACTTTTATCATCACTAACTTTTTAGTTTTGAATATTCATGTAGCCTCATTGTCATGGAAATGCACGCACAGGAAACTTTAAATCAGCCCAGCCATGTATGTGCTTCTGTAAACCTCTGTTTTCCTTATTTAGCTATGAAATTAAGCTGTTTTTTCATTAAGCTACATATTTTAATTTTTAATGTTTTAAGAAAACCTGGTGACCAAGTGTTGTCTATATTGAATTTTGGAGTACAAATACAGGGGGACAGCAGCTTTGGTAATGGATTTAGAAAAGGAAATAGAGTGGTCTCAGAAAATTCCATTAGACCATAAAACATTTACAAAGGTTCTTTTGGCTATTCCTCAGAACCATTAAATATTTATGTAGGGTCAGCATCTCCCTTCAGTAAACTGATCAAAGTGAGATCAATGACGACCTTTCCTCTGATCCAAGGATCCCTTGATGAAAGTTCTTCTGATCCCTTATCATATCACAGAATATTCCTAGAGATGTAAAATGGAAACAAGATCTATAAGGAAGACAAAGAAGGCAAACAATAGCAGACATAAATTTGGAGAATCTGTTATTCAGAGTTCAGCTGTGTCTGGGGAGGACCTGCTTTCCCTGCACTTGGTTGTGTGGCAGCTCTGCGCTGCCGCCTCCTCTGCAGGGAGCACACAGCTCCCTTGACAGGGGAACTCAGTGGCCAGAAAAGGACTGAGGTCCTGCAGTGCTCACAGCAGAGCAGAACTGCAGTTCTGTCCTGATCTGGGACAGTGATCTCCACTCCCAGAGCACCAGAGCTCTCATCAGGTGAATGAAAATAATACATGTGTGTAGAAACAATTCTCCTGATAAAGGCAGGGCAGAAGGAACCCCACAGAGGAAAGCAGAGATGCTGTGAAGGCCAAAGTTTTCCTCATTTTCTCCTCTGTGGACAGCTATTCTTAGTGCTTCTCCTTTTAAAAATAAACCAGCAAAACAAACAAAAACATGGAATGGTTGCTCTCAAGTCAGAACATCATTCAGTGCGATTATTCTCAGCTTCTTGGGAATATGAGGGAGTCTGGTTTAATTTTCATCTTTTCTGGTTTTTAAATTCCTGTACTAGTCTTGTCTCCTGAAGGATGTTTTTGAATCATCAGCCAAAAATTGCTGATTTTTTACAGTCTCCCTCTCTTACCACAATGCCAAATCACAATCTGAATAGCACTAAATCCCAATTTCAGTTGAAATCACGTTTCTGGAGTTAAAATACTGAAAAAGCCTGCTTATGTTAACTGTCAAACTTTTCTGCTTCTATAGCAGATGGTAACTGTGACCTTGAAATTAGCAAGGAGATAAATAATTTGAAGGTACAGATTGAGTGATTTATGGGCCTCCCCTTTTCATTTCAGTGCTATTAGAGTCTCACTTGAGGTCACTGCTGGAACCTAGATGAGTGTTACAAAGGTATTTAACAAAGCAGAGTATGGACTCTGCAATTGTATATTGCCAGTGCCTCTTGAAGAAAGTGTTATTTGGATGAAACTTTAAACCAAAGCTATTGGCTGTGAAATTATAAATTAGCTGCTCAGAGCTCACCTGTAAGTAAGCTGAACAATACAAGAATCTCCTTGCTCTTATATTTCTTGTGTCTTAGTAAAATCTCTGAACAAATATCAGTTAATCTAAATGAAATTTGGTAATTTGGTAGTGCATGAGGTGTTAAAATACAGAAGAAATGGGTATGTGAAATTATGACCCACAGCCCCAGGTTGCTTCAGTTTATTTGCATATGTACTATAATTTTCTAGTCTGATTATATATACAATTACGTATTTTTAACATTTCTGGATATTCAGCCTGGCTATCTCATTTTCTTTGATTCATTTTCAAAATATATACTCTTCTTATTGCAGCCAGAAATACTGCTTTACATTGTACTCAAGAAAGTAATTTCAGTTTCCTCTTCTATTCCTGTGTATCTACACTGTAAATTTTTTTAATATGTTCATAGTGCACTTAAAATCTCCTTCTCAACGCTTGGGATAGGATTAAGCAGGAGCTAATAAAATTATTGGAAATCACTTGGGCATGAATTCATGCACACTGCAGTTAGTCCTCTTAAGACCCTCGCTGGTCTTAGCTGAAATTTCAGGCATATTACTTAGCCTGTAGGTTTGGACAAATTATCTCTTTTTTAGAAATCTCCAATTACTGTGAATGAACACTAGCATTGTAACATTCCTTAACCTCTGTGCTTTATTGCTGGCCTTTCTTTAAAGCTAAATACCTAAGAAAATAGAAAATTTCAGCAAAATTATCAAATATCCTCCTCAACTCTAAAACATACTTTTGAAAAAGTACTTTTGAGAAATTATTTTGATCTAGTACTTCATTTTAGTATAGTTACAACTTCAGGTATTTAGTAGCCTAACAACGAGAAAATGAAAAGTAGTCAGCAGCTGAACCTAGGTCAGCTTCATGAGAACAGAAATTTCTCATGAAAGAGAAATTTATTTTCTACTTCAGCTGGAGGAGAGTTTCCCAGATCTGTGGTATTTAGTTCTTTCATTATTGCAGTTTAAGTGTCATTACATATTTTACATATCTGTGAAGTCATCTTATATCTAGTTTTAAAAGTTCTTTTATACAAATGTGTGAATTGAGAAATCTCTCCTCTATCCTATGCTCTCTTTCTCTTTTCCAAACCTAACTGCTTGCAGGCATCATTGGAAGACCTCTCCACCTTTCTGTTTCTCTGGACGAAATTTAGAGTAGGAATAAATCTGTCAAAACTCCCATTGGATGAAATAATAAATTTTCTCATTTACTTTTGGTACTGTGCTCAGAGAGTATATTCCATAATATCTTCTTCTCTGAAGACAAGCCATTGTAATTATATTAGCAATACTATTCCATTGTAGTTGAGCTCATGCATACAAAAAAAAAAAAATCGAGTAAATTTCACGTTGTTTTTTTTTTAAAGAGGCACTAGACTACTATCTTCTAAATGAGTTTTTCTCAAACGTAAGTGTAAAGCTCTCAAGTCTGAATTTAGCCTTAGTCTTCTACGACTCCATTATCCAGTGATCACCTGACACTTGTACTGTAAGTTGTGTTGTTTTGAAAAAGTTGACATTGTTGGATTAAAATTGCAGAGATTCCACAAAAAGGTAATTTGGAAAGATTTTTAAAAGAAAGCAAATATGCAACATTTGTGTTGTTTTCCTTCCTGCTTACCGTGCACAGTAAGCAGGGAGTAGGATGGCTCTCTGTAGGGTATAGAGTAGAAAACAGGGCTTGTGAGAAGTATCACAGATGTCTTTTCCTCAAGAGGAGAGATGGTGCCAGGCATCAGCTGGAATGTATGTTGAGACCATCTGGGATGTGAACAGGGCCCTGGGTTGATCCCCACATCCTTGACACATGGATGAAGAGGAAAGGTCAATTCCACAGTTTAAGGAAGCCTGTGACACAGAAGGAGCCAGGGGAACCAAGTGCTTCCTCCTCCCTTGCTTAAAGGAGGTCCAACATGAAGCACAGACCACTCCCTGTGCCCCATAAAATTCATCAGATTTGAGGGCAAAGTCACTAAACATGTATATTTTCCAACACCTGGAGAAACAGCCTGAAGAAGGAAAGAATTTTCATCTTTCACTATAGCACTGAAAATGCTGTTTTGATGTGTGTGAGCCATATGTATAGTGCTGGTGTATGAGGGGAATCATTTCCTTTCTACAGACTCACAAAAATGGGAACACCTCTGTCTGACTGGCACATTTGTCATGGGTGGAGATCAAACAACAGCTGCCTAAAGGGCTGGCAAATTTGACCAGTCAAAAAGCAGAGATGACAGAGATCCACTCTGGTTGCTCACAAGTGCAAAGTGGTTATGTGGCGGCTGCTGTTGGTTATGCTCAGATGCCTTTTCCAAAGTTAATGCAAAGTGAGCGGATCAGGTTTGCCCTGCATCCCAGGAGGCCCATGATCCAGGTGCAGGGCTCTGGGGCTGGCTGCAGTGGCACAGCTCTTCCCCTGGCCCAAGGCTCCAGTGGGAGAGCTGACAAGGCTGGGCAGGCACAGGGGGCTCACCAGCTGGTGCAGCTCTGTTTGTTAATATGGCAAAAGGTGAACTGAAGCATGTAGTTCACTGCTTTCCACATCTTTGCAAATACTGTTGGGTGAGTGCACAGTAACAGCACAGAGGAAAATTTGACAGAAACAACCAGCTATTCTCTTTGTCAAGTGAAAAAAGGAAGATTCTCTTTAAAAGTGTTTAAAGAGTCTCTTTAAAAGTTGCTGAACTACAGAGTTTGTCCCAAGTGCAAACAGTGAGGAAAAGCCAGTAATGAACTAGGCCATGGTTTTACTCAGCCTGCTGACTTCAGAAGCCAGGGCTCAAAATCAATGAAATCAATAAAAGCCCTTTCTTTGACTGCAATGTTCTTCACTGTGGAACTCCAGTAATATTTGAAGTATGTCTGTATTATTGAGACACATTTCTTTTCACTTGCTGCACACGGTTACTGGACATGTGATCTCCTTTTTAGCCTAAGTAAGCTTATAATGCTCCTCTGAAAGAAGGAAAGAAAGCAAAAAGAGAGAAAGACAGATCAAAGGCCAGGAAACTTGCAACTGCACTCTTATAGGGGATGAGCAATAATAAAGTACACAGTGATATGCAAAGCATTACTTAGTCAACAAAGGCATTGAAATATTTTATTTGCAAGTAGAAAGAGACTTATTTTGCTGTAATTCCAAATATCTTAGTAATGACCCAAAACAAATTACAGCTACACCAAACAGGGAATCTTCAATGGTATCACTGAAGAAAACAAACAGTAGTTCACATGCATTATTGCGCTTAGAAGTCTAAGTGCTTTATTACCCATAATAGTTCTCCTAGTAGCCATCAAACTCTTATTTAGTAGAGGAAGCAAAGAAAGAAAGCAACACGTTAGATCCAGAATGGACAGAGTTCCCCCAGTACACAAACTGGAATTCAAAATGCACCTGTTCTAATTCTAATGGCAATCATTTCAACAGTGTAAGGCATTTAGCAACAGGGCCATTTTCAGTAGGATACGTCTCCTTCCACCAGATCTTTGTCTTCCTTTTCATGTATATCTGGCACAATAAAACATGGACAGTGAATGCTTAATTATAGGTACATATAAGCACCGTTTTGAAGATGGTGTTCTGTTTAGAAGATAGTGTACAGTATTGATTTTCCCTCTTAGTTACCTCAATGTTTAATAATAAAAAGAAACAGAAAATTATTAAATTTGCTGTGATATTAAAAACACTTCACATTCTGCTCTGGTTTAGTCCCAAAATTTCTCTTCTTTTCTTTAGAATGACTCCAGCTCATTATGTGGAAGCCAAGACAAGAGGGAGCTTTTATTAAGCTTTTTATCTGAAATTATTAATTTTGATTTAAGAGCATCTTTTTGTAACCTAAAATTCATTAGGATTTTTCTATATTCCGAGGCAGGTTCAGGAATCTGAAAAATAAGCATCTTGCTGCAATACTTCTATTTCATATGCTTTGTATGTGCAAATGAAGTCAGACTAGTCATGAAAGAAGTAAAGAGGAAAATTAACTGAAATATCCATAGGTTACTCAAAGAGAATATGGGTATGAATCTACCCAGCTGAACAGCTCGAAGGCCAGCCAGAGACAACAAAGCTATTGAGTGTATCAGAATGGTTGTAAATAAGCTAAAGAACATTTTCTGCAGAGACTGCAGTTGGATGGATCAACACTTTACAAATATCATGGCTGGTGGAAAATGTCCCTCATCTTCACCTCACTGGCCTCTCATAGTGCTCTGAAATGCAGAAGCAATCTGATGATGGGAAGGTAAAGAGTGCTGGACTTGCTTTTTAAAGAGAAGCAGGACTTGCTTCTTTGAGTGGTAAATAAAAGCTAATCCCAGTTTGTGCAAGTGCATCAAAGAGATGTAAGCACTGCAACCAAACAGATGCAAACTGCTCCCCTCCACAGACACCCAAGGACTAGTGTGCCATTTAACGAGGTCGGAGATACAAGGCCAACAGAAACCTCTATGCTATTATTATCTAGAGTGTTAAACATCTATGAACTTACTCTTCTTTGAACTGGAGTTCTAAGAAAAACATCTACTTTTGATTTTCAAATTATCATTCATAGAATTCTTCACCTTGATTAAATTGTTGCAAGATCTCCTGTTGTTAGAACTGTGAATCCTATTTTTAGCCTGAATGTATCAGTCATTCATATCTAACCACTGAGCATTTCTAAAAGCTTCAGTTTGCAGACTGAAGATATCATAGCGGAGTTATGCTCTCTATATTGGTTCTTATAGAAAGTTATCTCCTTTTCCCTTCATCTTTTCATCAGTAAACTGAACAGAATAAGCCTTCTAAGCATTCCTGCATCCTTCCATTATCAGGCAAAAGCCTTTTTAATTGTACTTTTCCAGTACAGGCCTCACCAGTATCAAATAAAGAAATAATATTTCCTCCTAACTAGTATTTCCCTATCTGTATATTCAAAGACTAATCCATTTGGTCTCAGCATCACACTGTGATGGTTATCTACCAGAATCAGACAGCTTTTTTGCAGTTTCCATGTTATTCTTTTATCTTGTAAAAATGGCTGGACTGTATACATAGGTCTTGACTTCTCCTTATAGTATATTGTTTGTATATCTTTAGACATCCTAGGATGTGATCTAGTGCGCTCAGATAAGTAATCTATTTAGGCTATACATATAAGGAATTTCTTTCCACTTGATTTTTAATCACCATTACAATATGTTCAATTTTTGTTAGGTTTTAACTGTTCAAAAATGCTGCCTTAATCCCTGAAGGTATTCACGAAACATAATTGCTAAGGAGTCACAGTTTTCAGAGTTAACAATCAAGGGACAAGGCTCACAGGAAGAAGGGAGAAGAGAAACCATGAGGAAACTGCCCTGATAATCACAGAAAGTTTATTAATTTAAGTACACCATGTTACATTGATCTTAAAACATCATGTCACCTTATCTCCAAGCTGGTTCTCCTCAAACCACTGTGCTGGATAGTAATGTCCCTGAGCACCTCTAATTGCCAGACTCTGAAATCAGTAATCAAGCAAGGCTCAGGGCTGAATGCATATTTTTCACTGTATGTAAAAACCTTTTAATATATAATAAGTGATCTATGCTTTGTGATTTTGTTTTTCTTTTAATTTAAAAAAAAAATTCATGGTGTGTAGTGATCACCTGTGTCAGTGTACAGCTCCTTGGTCCACTGCATAACAAAGACCGAAGAAAAGATTTTGTCTTTATTTTAATTATTGAGTTTAGAAGTTTTACTGTGATCTGTAACAGCTCTCCTGCCACATCAGCTACTCTCCCCCTTAATGTTACCTTATTTCCTAGTTAGTCTCCTGTAAAGGTTGTTTGCTGGCAAATCCTCTTCATGTAGACTTTTAAACTTGTGGCTGAAAATGAAATGGCTGATTTCAAGGATTCAAGTGTTTGCTAAGTTTTCATTGGCATTGTGCAAACATCATAACATTATCCTGGATAATCTGATGAGGAACATTTCTTCTATAGGCCAAAAAATTAAGAAAAAAATTTTATAGTGTATTTATAATTTTTAGATGTTTTCTGACCATAAATGTTCTTGTCTGTCAACATTTCATAAGGTTAGTTGCTAGAATAGAAGGTCAGCTGGGACAAGAATATAATGTGGAAAAGGGAAATCAAAATAAGACACAGAAAATGAGGTTTCCCCATTGCACTGGTCCTGTGCATGCAGGCCATGTTAAGTATCTTCTGTTACTTGGTTGGCTTTAAAAGCCCTGCTTGGCACAAAACAGTTAAATCAGCTTTATATTCAACATAAACATAGGACTAGGGCATAGGAGCAGGTTTTATACAGCAGCATGCCATTTTGTGATTTTTAAGGCTGCAGTGTCAGAGATTCTTAAATCATAGCAGAGCTTTGTGTTAAATTTCACAGCACTGAGTTCTGTGTTTCTGGACAGTTTTTCTTAATTGTGCTTCTTAAAAGGTACTTTAGAGTTACATGTCTCAGACCACGATTTATGGGTATAGATCTTGCTTCTGCTCATAAATAAGAAACTGCACCATCCCTACAGCTGCCTTACCCATGAGATACCTGTAAAGGTGCACTGTCCCAGCCAGTCCCTTAGCTCATTCCCTGGAGGTCATTACCAGATGTTCTCTCAGTCTGCCTGGTTTTGGGGTTTTGTCTGATCTCTTGTCATTCTGATTATGCAGTAAATTAGTTTCAAATGATGAGGCCCCCAGCACTTTTTCTGGTCAGCTTTTCAGGTGTTCTGCCTAAGGCCTGACCCTAACTGCAGTCAACAAAATCTGTACCAAATTGGATTTGAACCTTATCTTCTACCCAGATTTATATGCTCCTGAGGCTCCATTCAAAGTTCACCTTCTCCTTGTTGTAACCAGAAGAGCTCAAACTACAAGCCAGCCTTCATAAATTTGGCATATAAAGCCTCATGAACATAGTCTTAGACACTTTTCTTCAGCTCAGATGAAAACCAAACAGTATTCTCATTTGCTCTGGTAAAATAGGAACAGGTTGTAAGAGGGTCTATTTTGTATTTCTATTGAAAATTTCTACACAGATACCTAGTTCAGAATTCAGTTTCAAGATTTTTTGAGTTTCTTTCTTGTAGAATTTATTCTTTTAGTATGTTACTACAAGTAGTCTCCAGTGGTTTCTTTTTTTCACTGTGTGGAGTGAATCTTGTCTGATGTGTCATTTTTCTTAAATACTCAGTACTCCAACAGAAATTTCATAACCGTAAATGTGCTCACTAGGACATTTTGTGAAACCTCTGTACACATTCTTAATTAAATGTGCTACAAATGCAAGTTTTATGAGCAACATTTGGCTAGTAAATGTTATATTTTTACCAATACAGAAGAAATTCTATGTCTAGTTGTCCCTTCATAAGCCTCTGTTTCTCAGACGTTTAACAAATTAAGAAGCTGCTGCTACTGTAACTCTTGTTTGTTTGTTTGTTCCTTCATTTGTTTTAAAAGACAATTTGTTTTCTCAGAGATATTTGCATGCTGTAGCATTTTATTGCTCATGGTCATTCATGCACACATCCATGGTAGGCCACTCTGAAGAGCTGTTGCTCCCAGTTTGTGTTTGAAGAGGTAAGGCACAAGGACAAAAAGACAGCTGTGAGCAGCAGACAAATGCAGAGATACTGCTCAATCTGATGGTACAGTGGAGCAGCACAGGCTCAGGTGCAAGAGGCAGGACTGAAATGTTGCTGCCTTTCAGAGCCAGCGGGCTCAGCAGTAGCTCTGGATTTCTGCAGGAAGTTGAGTCACCAAATACAGGCATGCTGAGTGTGATTTCTCTAAGGTTGCACAGAAGCAAATCCACATCTCCTGTGATAACAGTAACCTTTCTCCTGTTTTTTATCTTCTGGGTGTGCAGATCTCACTGCAGGGACTAAGTGCTCTGAAAGTTTTGCAAGTGTGTAGTAGCTGGCAGGGAAATAGAGATACCAACCCTGCAAAATGTATCAGAGACAAGTGGAAGAAATGATACCACTTACACAACACTGCTGTAACCATTAGACTATTCTGGTTCAAAAATACATTATTCTTTAGTTTGTGTCTATTTATAGTTTTAGCTGCAGAATATGTAAATTCTTGACTTTTATTTTCAAATATCCATATTCTTCAGTTCTAGAAAATGTCTTTGAAATATTTCCCTTCAATGAAAACTTATATATAAATATTCAATGAGTTCTGCTGACCAGAATAGATGTGCTCATTTATCCTTCAGGCAGACATTTTGGAGAGTCAGAAACAGTTATGCTTACATGGGGTTTGGTGCAGGAAGTACCTTTTAGTGTCAAGCTTTTCTGTTGCGGTGAGATCAGTATCGTCTCCACACATGTGATGTTGATGCAAAATATCATATATGAATCCTGTGATATACACTTACTTATCTTTTCCTTCCATTCACTATGTTGAAGAGATCATCCCTGTTCATTTTAGGTTCATAGATAACCTTTAGAGGTCTTTTCCAAGAACTATTCTATGATTCTATTCTATATTCTATGATTGTTTCAGCATCTCTTTTCTGAGCAGACTGGCCAAGGCCTGTAAGGAAGTTAGTGCCAAGAATCCAAGACATAATATTATTTGATAAATGACTCAGCACAGCTGTAGTTAACAAAAACTGGAGATTTGGGATGCCTGTTCATCTTGTTTTTATTGAACAATTAATGGGAATATGAAAAGAACAGTTAATAGCATGTGTAATGCTAGAAAAAGACAGACTAAAAAGGGACCAAGTCAGATTTATCTCTAACCAAACCTGAAAAACAGCAGTGGATGGTAGATTTTTACAGAATACAGCATAAAATTAAATAAATCAGGTTACAGTAATTTCTGTATTTGGCTCCTATAGCTGCAATCTTGGTTTAGTTCCAATATTTTTTTTTTTCCTGAATATCTCCATAAATACTGAGATCCTATATAAAATTTGTTTTAATCAGAATTAGTTCCATTACTAAGGTGATTTCTGACCTCTGTTCTATCTCAGTTCATACACACAACTTTTTCAAGCATACAAATACAGGCTGGCAAAATTGCCTTCCAACAAGGTCAGGTTTTGCATGTAGCTTGCCTGAGTATGAACTATAACAGAGCAAATATCTTCCATGTTATTGAAAAGACCTTACATATCTGTGATCAATTCAGCTTTTACAAGAGCTTATTAAATTAATATTGGCACAGGTAGCCTGAAATTGCTTAACTGTAATGAGCAATGAATATCAATTATGTGATTATTAATGAAAATGTAATCTAGCCTAAGCACAATTAATTTCTGTTGAAATCTGACCCCTCAAAATGTAAATTTACTTGGTTCTGTTTTAATGGAAATAACTTTTTTAATGTTAATATTTTAACAAGCCATGTCAATTTGATATAACAGAGTGTCCAGTTGCAAAAGCTTCCTCTTTCATTTGCAGATGCATACATCTTGGAAAGTTAATATACCATATGTAATGAGAAATTCCTCCACAGTGATTTAAACCACAGAGAACTGTTTGTACCCAAAGGCATCATCTTAAAAGATGTGTACACACTGATCCTGATACCCCAGGTACACTCTTTAAGTCAAAAGGCTTGATCCTTCAAGCTTCTAAAGAGTTATGTCATCTGATGTCCTTATCAAGATCCCTTTAAAGGAGAGCAGCCCTTCCTCTAAGGTATTGCAAAGACCGCTGCCAAGAGAGAAGACCAGGAGCATCAGAGGCAATGCCTATATTAGTGCTATAAATCCCCCTTCCAGATGTGATAAGGAATGGAGCTGCTCTTTCTGTTGCTTAGCCTGGTCTGTGTGCATGGTCCTTAAAACCCCAAAATATATTAAATAGTTGACAAGGAAAAGGTTTGTTCATTTGTCTCAATTGCCAGTGAATGAACAGCATTTCAGTAGGGCTCTTGTACCAAAATATCTGAGAAGATTTGGGACTATTTCTGAGATTAGAACTGAATTTTAAAATGTGCTTGCCACACTGAGCTTAGTAGAAAACAAATATTTGCCCTGGAAAGTTTACTTTCCTATCAAGCCATTATAAAAGAAGCAAAGGAAATGAGACATTACAGGAGTTACCAATCATTGCTCATCATTTATAGGTGGTACCCCAGTTCTAGCATTTCAGATGAATATGGAAAACCTGGTTCAAATCTCTAGAAAGGGGCTCGGCTCCACAGCCTGGATGAATGTCCTGGTCTCCTAGTTCTGAAGTCTCTCTTGTTCATCTCTTCCAGGTCAGTGAGCAGTGGATAGAGCTCCTTCTCCAGAGGAAGGCTGAAGATGCTGCTCTGGCTCAGCAAACACAGCGCAATTTAGGACAGCCTAGGACAGTGGCCAGGCAGCAGTGCACTCCAGGTCCCCATAGCCCCAATGCCTTGTGCTAGCCACTGGACCATTGAAGTATTACTAGCTAGCTGTAAACCTACCATTTTCATCTCCCACCTTCACGTGATTTGTTGCATGCTAATTAAATTTGAGGATTTTGATCAGCAGCCATAGCCAGCAGTTCAGGAATGGACAGGAATTCACTGGTATCTGTTTCAGAATGTTTATTCATTCTTGTGCTTGACTTTAACTGATCACTTCACTTTGAAAGCAGCTTTGAAAATAAATGCAGTGAATAAGCACCAGTATTAAGCTCCATACTTGTTTGTTATGAAGACCGTTGTTTTAAATCAGAATTTCAATGATCAGACATGCAACAAAATAGGATCATTGTAAATTTTAACCCAGCGTTCATTTGTTACAGGGTACAGCCATAAAATTTCCAGAGGTTATTAGATGTTTTTATTTGTAGGTTCTTAATTATTGATTTAAAAGCTGTTAGTCGGAAGACGTGGTAACATAAAGCTCTTGTTGTTTGATTTTTTTACAGTGAGGAAAGCTGGTCAGGACTCTGAGTTTCTACACACTGATAATATACATAATATTATGTGCAGCCTTTTAATAACACAGGAAAAGAATATGCAAATATACCAATTTCAATTACAGAGTTGAAATTTGTTTCAACTATTCTTGTGAGATAAGAGGAGATAAACGATATATACTCATTTACATCAAAAGCCTATTGGCAGCCAGCTTTTAAGAATAATTCTGGTGCATCTTTGTCCTAAAGTACAAGCTGGAATATCTATTTTCTCTTAGAAGCAAGATATTCAAGAGAAAATTGTCAGGAATAAAATCTCTCAAGAAATCCAACCCAATTAAAATACTGTGTTTGGTTGTGTACAGTTAGTGTTTTTGTCCCATTTGTAAACCATGTTTGTTGTACCGCTTGTTTACCCCGATAGTTGTTAGTAATGTTAATTACTTAACTTATGTTGAAGTGTGTTGAGAGTTCTCTTATAAGATGTACCTCTACCCGCTTTTCCTTACTTCCCTGTTCCTATTTAACAACCTTGTTCCATACACTCCTACCTCCCTTCCCCCATCGGGAACCACTGCTGCTGCTCCCAAGGGGCTGTGTGCCCTGAGGCACATGCAAACTAAGGTGTGCCAGACACCAAACCCACGAGCCAACAAGGAAATAAAAGGACGAAGAGACATATCCTACCTAGCAAGCTGTGATGGAAGACCGTCTTCCTGCATCACCTCAACCTGCTTAAGAGTGGCCACCATGGCCTAAAGAGGACTGGAAAAGAGTGACTTCTTTGGACAACAAGCCAGAACAAGAGGCCTCCTGGCTACTCCTGTGAGGATGAAAGCCCCAGCTCTGCAGTGTGTGCTGCAAAGCTGAATTGTGCCTTATCCTTGGAGCTGCCAGTGTGGAACCAGCAGTGGTGTGAGAGACCCCTCGGACCCCACTGCAAGGCAGAGTCCAAATAAAGGTATAAAACACGAGTCCGTCTCATGATTTAATTCAATTCAAAAGATAATATGTGATTTATATTATATATAAATCACAGAAAATTCAAACATTACTAGTTTGGAGTGGTCCACTCTCTGGGCTGCCTAGATGGAACTCACCAATGTGCCTTTGCCCCTCTCTCTCTCTCTCTCCTCTGTTGAGGATGTCAATTCAAGAGGTTGATGTGTCAATTCAAGAGGTTGACGGGTAACAGCATCTCCCTTTTCTCACCTTGTGCTCAGGAGCTGCGTGAGCTGCTGACACCCTCTCCTGCCCCAGCTCGACCCTAAAAGGTTTCTGCAGTAGGGTAAGGTGGCACGTTGCCAGTGGCTCAGCTGCCAGCACTGCTGCTAGCCAACGGGGAAGGCTCATCTGTATGGCAGCTGTGAGTCAGCTCACAGCTGC
Organism: Poecile atricapillus; assembly: GCF_030490865.1. Lineage (NCBI taxonomy): Eukaryota > Metazoa > Chordata > Aves > Passeriformes > Paridae > Poecile > Poecile atricapillus. The sequence goes on along the minus strand of NC_081260.1, from coordinate 10,565,698 downwards.
CAGCATCTGGACTGTGTCCTGCCCCACATTCGTCCTGCCATGCAGCCGGAGGGCACAAAAGTCTACCTCAAAACCGCGTCCCCAAGTGCCACATCCACACATTGCTCATGTGCATCAAGCAATGAGAATTGCACCGACTCCATGGGCAGCCTGTGCCAGTGCTTGACAACCCTTTCAGAGGGGAAATTTTTCCCTAAACCCAATCTCCGCCTCCCCTGGCAGCACTTGAGGCCATTTCCTCTTGTCCTGTCCCTCGTTTCCTGGGAGCAGAGCCTGAGCGGCACCAGCCCCACCCTTGTGTCCAGGAGCTGCAGAGAGGGAGAAGGTTCCTCTCTGATCCCGACCGTGTCTGCAGCAATGTGTCCCCCTCCCGCTGTGCCCGGCCCTGCTGTCTCTGCTGCCCTGCTCACAGGGCCCTGACCCCAGGCAGAGCCGGTCCCCGCGCGGGCACAGACCATGGGGTGGTCCCTGCCATGGCCTGGCCCTGCCCCAGGGCAGGGTCCCCTTGCGGGAGGCCCCGGGGCGGCCGCGTGTCTCCAGCCGCCTGTGGCCGGGCAGCTGCCTCAGCCGTGAGGGGTGCAGAGCTGCGGGAGCCCGGGGCTGTCTGCCGGCCGCTCCCCGGAGCTCCCCGCTGCAGCCGGCAGGGCCTCAGTGTCCGCCCGGTGCCCTCCCGCACGCATGGACGCGCCAGGCCCCGCTCGCTGCTCTCATGGTGCCACTCGTGGCGCCAGGGCTCTCCAAGGGCTTCTCCAGGGCCACCTCCCTGCGGCCTTTCAGTCCCTGCCCGAGGCACAGCAGAGCCCTGCACAGGCGCTGTGTCCAAGGGCCTGCAGGGACAGCAGCAGGGCCAGTGGCTTCCCAGTGACACAAGGCAGGCTTAGGCTGGAGATGGGCAAGAAATTCTGGCCTCTGAGGCTGGCGAGGCCCTGGCCCACGCTGCCTGCCCACAGAAGCTGCGGCTGCCCCATCCCTGGCGGTGTTCCGGGCCAGGTTGGATGGGGCTTGGAGCAAGCTGGCCTAGCGGAAGGTGTCCCTGCCCATGGCAGCAGGGCTGGAAGGAGGCAATTTTTAAGGACCCTTCCCAGAAAAGCCATTCTGTGATTCTGTGATCAGAGGGGCTGGGGCCAGCTGGGCCTAAATTTCTGATTAGAACCACCTCAGCACTGTAAGTTTGATTGAGTTCAAGGAGACCGTTGATGAGCCCAGATTCACGGCGTGTGACATTTACCAATACTATAGGTCTGGCTGAGATCAAGAAAGTCTTGCACGATGCAGATTCTGCAATGTTGCATTTTATTGGAACAAGAGCAAGGCAGTTTCCAGCTTGCCAATCATAACCACGCTAACTGTAGAGCATTAATATGGGTCACAGCTGATAGCCACACTAGATAGGGATTTCCTTGTATATCAAAATATTATCCTATGTGTTATATATATATACACATAGATACATTATATATGCTATAAGTATATCTATTTTATGAAACTCATTCTAGACAAAAAAATGCACTAAAAGCATTAATATGCATCACCATAGGTAGTGACATTACATATGTCTTCTATTGTCATTATTTAAACAAAATTACATATTCAACTCTTTAGAATAATATTTTTTCATGACACAGTAATTACATATGTCATATTTTTGATATTATTTATATTAGTTTATTGTTTTCTTGTGTTGTATTTTACTATATGATACGTTATAAACACGAAAGTATAAAATATATTTACACAAAATACATATATCTAGCTATGAAATAAAGATCTAGATTCTTAGAGACACAAAATTTCAGGTCAGCTCCAACACAGTTGGTCCAAAGCCGACCTAAAGGTGTCCCTTCCGGAAACAAGGAGAGACGCCGTCCGTTGACTGATCCCGGGCAAGCAGCGCTGACTTTTCCTCTTGGTCTTTTTTGCCCTGTTTCTTTTTCCTTTGTCTGACCCACATTCCCTTTCACACTCCAATTTTTGACCCTTCTCAAAGGCTGGGAACAGCTGCCTGTTGCAGGAGGGATTTGGTGACTTTGGTGCTGCACATGAGGCATGTTCTCTCTTCATGTGCGCCCTTCGGAGTGGGGATCTTCAAGCCGGGTTTTATGCAGATCTGTGTGTCTTTTTCCAGAAAATTAAAGGATTCGGGGAGGTAGAATAAGCCCTGCTGTGGCCCTCCACCTGCTGAGGCATCAGGAGAGGCCGTGGGACTTTTGCCAGAGCCTTTACAAATTTGGTCCTCTTCTCCTTAAAGGACCAAATTTGTAGGACGAGATGGCTCTTCGCTGCCAGCTGCGAGCAGCACAAGGCCAGCTCTGTGCTCATACCCATGACTCCTCCCCTTCATTCATTCATTCATTCAATGTTCATCGAGAACGATGCTTTCGAACCACTTTTGCAGAACCTCGAACTCATGCATGGCCTGGCTGGGCACGTCCGAGTCCTGCGCCAGGCGATGGAAGAGATTGTACGTCGTAGCCTCTTGAACGTCTGGGGGTACCTTGATGTAGCGAGGAAGCCTCTGGTTACCCACAATGAAGTGGTTGAGGCGTTTTGCTCTCACACATAAAGACAGGCTATCTCTGATATCCAGCAGTCGGTCCAGGAAATGTCTCCTGCGCCACGATGACACGGGTATGGCACTGAGCAGGTACATGACAATGGTCTTCATGGCGTAGGTGGAAAAGCAGAAGCCCAGCAGAAGACGGGCAAAGAACTGCAGGCATTTGAGGTGCAAACTGTCGGGGGGGGCCTGCCTGGCAATGTGCTCGAAGAACTGGGTCTCTGCCACAGCGTAAGTCTCAGGCCAGGTTGTGCTTGGGGTGTGGGCCTCTCTAGGCTGGCTGCTCACAAAGATGTCCGAGTCACCTCTGCGCACCCCGAACAACATCTCAATCCTGAAGCTCTCTTCTTCGTTGGTCACCTTGAATCGGCAGGAACGTCTGGAGGGCAGCAGCATTAAATGCCAACCGTGTGACTGTGGCAAAGCTGGCCAGATTGCTCTCACCAGTTGGTAGAGCCAGCGGGCAGTTTTCTGCACGTCGAGGTAGGAGCCGGTGCACAGGGTGTCCAGGAGGCTGGGATCCTGATTCCTCCTCAGCTCTTCCTCGGGGTGGTGCAGGAAGCACAGCATGTTCTCGCCCTGCTGCTCCCTCGTGCAGGTGCACTCCAGCTGCACGCGCACACGGAAGTTCCTCACCTGCGTGTGCCCTGCAGTGTCCAGCTCCAGGTGGAAGCTGTGGCCTCGGGGAGGAGTCATGGGTATGAGCACGCGGTACACAACATCCTGCTCACGGGGACTCCAGCCTTCAAAGGCGCTGCCCACCCCGATGGCTCGTTGCAGGACTGGGTAGAAACTGGTTGACAAGACACGAGCAAACCAGATGGTATAATTGTCCATCAGGGCAGTTGTCCACTCACAGCCTCTCTGCAGGTCCTGTATAGGCCACTGGATGCGCTCCATCACAACTGCACCAGTGATATCCTCAATATCATTCTCTTCTTCTTGGACTACATTTGCAACGTCGTCATTGTTTTCCGCATTTGCGGCCTCATTGACAACTTCATTTCCATCATTATCTGCCTCATTTGCAGCAGCATTGCCCACTTCCTGTACATTGCCATCATCGTTGTTGTCTTCCTCCCGATTCGCATTGTCTTCTTCGTTTCCAACAGCTTCTTCTCCATTTGCATCCCCATTTCTCGCTTCCTCTTCATTTGCACCATTATTTCCTTCGTTGTTCTCCTCCCTCCTCAGGCTCCTTTTCCACTTCATAAAGCATAGGACCAAGGCAAGGGCCACGAGCACAGCAACAGTTACGAGCTGCAAGTACTGTTCCTCTGCACTCTGCTCCAGGATGAGCTGCTCCACCTCCTGCTCCAGCAGAAGCCTCTCCCATTCCAGCTGCTTTGCACGTAGTTCCATCTGCAGACGGGTTTCCTCATCCCAATCATCACCCACGGGCTGCGGGTAATGGACTACGCTTTGCCAGAGCAAGAACCAGAAAACCCAGGAATCCATGGTCTGCAGGAGGACGGAAAGAAGGCCTTGAGTGGGGCTGTGAGGGAGGCAGCTAACAGTAGCAGGGACGGGAATACTCAGGGATCTGAGGGTGGGAAGGACAGGGCCCCAGACAGCCGGCAGGCAGCAAGGCCTGTCCCGCTGCCCCAGCAGCAGCAGCAGCAGCAGCAGCAGCAGCATGGCCTGCCCAAGGCTCTCCCACAAGGGGCTGTCCCTGTATGCAGGGCGAGAACCCAGTCCCGCGTGCAGCGTTTCCACCCTGGCCCTTGTCCCCAGCCTAGCCTCCCCACCACGTGTGCACTCACCGCTTGCCCAAGCAATGAAGGCCAGCATTACCTGCTGGGGCCGTTAATAGCTGCCCCCACTGTGACATGTCCCCTGTGATGTCACAGGTGTCCCAGCACATCACAACCCAGCCAGCCCCACCCTTTGTCCCCACCCTGGCTCAGCCACTCAGAGTGGCCCTGGTGTGCTGCTTATGGCTGCCTTTGAGTGAATCTTCTTCAAAAAGCTCCCACTGTTCTTTCTTTTGGATTTGTTTTCATCTGCCCTCCACCGGCAATGTCACAGACATCCATTATATATTCATTATATTCATTACAAAAATGAGCTATTATATATTGGATACTTCCTATACTAGGCAGCCTGCACTGTTGTCTAGCTAGACATCTATCATGCATCTTCTTCAAGAGCGTAGAGAAAATATTTTCCTTACTAGCCATTATCCATGTAGTCCTTCTACATCTGTCAGTCTGTTTGGAAGTAGCAGCCAATGTTATATACTGGAGATTATAACCTGTATATTTAATATAAGCAATTCAATAGTGTTTTCTTCACGACATTGATCCCAAGTAACAACTGAAGTGCAATTTGTACTGAGGTGAGCTGCCCCAATATTGTGAGATGCTCCTTCAAAAATCTTTGACTCCTTCAAGATGATCCCCTCAAAAGTACATACTTAGAAACAGAGATACTATGCAAATTTGAAGATACCGAAACAAAGATATCTGGCACAAAATGGCCTATAAACAACTCTCTGATACACAAGTTAAATGACCTCTATTGTTAGCATTCAAAAGGCTTTTAGCAGTAAAAAAAAACAGAGTATTAATCCTTTTCTGAGTAGCTTGAAGTTGTTCAGTGACACAACGGGCATTTTTGTTGTAAGAAAGTGATTTAGGCTAACTTAGCTGGTCTAGAGATAACCAGAAAATGTATAGGACACTTGTAGCCACTTTCCTTGAATTGATCTGGTCATTCTCCAGGGTGTATCATCATTCTCATGAGTAGATGTCAGCTTTGCCATCTGGTGTAACACTTCTTGTATGATTAGTCTGTTCAAGGTGGTTTGGGGATGTCAGCACAGCAGTAATTCAGAGGGCCAATTTGCCATTCCTATGGTGGGGACTGTGAGTCCTGGATCTCCACTGGGTTGAAGATCAAAGGACAGGCAGTGCTTGCTTATCTTGTAAGCTCTGTTGCAGCCAAGGTACACATGCTCTCTCAGACAGACACATCTTTCTAGGCAATAAAAAGGCTTGATTTAGTCTTGTGGTTTGGTTTGGTTTGTTTTTGTTATTACAAGCAGAGTGCTCTTCATTAACTCTGATCTGTTTTTTTTAAAAGCAAAAATATTTCTAATGTTAGAAATCTGCTAGAAATTGCCTGTACATATTCATGATGGAGGACTAGCAGAGGCCAACCCACCTATCATTAGTTTTTTTAGATGTCATGATGGTAGAATTTGATTAGGTACCTAGTCATGGAATCCCTAATGTCATTGGTATTTATCATCCAACCACACAGCTGGGCATTCACTGTATAATACAAATGTCTCTGGCTGTGTGCTTTGTCTGGGGAAGGATCCTGAAAGTGACATTTGTTAGATATTTCCCCTGTAAATGTAAGAGAAAGGGGGGGGGGGGGGAAGCCCAGTAGATTGCAATGCCTTTGTAGGTACTGTCATTTTCATGCTGAAAAAAAAATCAGATTTAAGGGGAAGCCATGAAGTTTAGCAGATTCTGCATAGGTTTACTGCTGAAGCTGCATAAAAATATTTAAAAGTATTGTAAGAGGCCTAGAGTGATGTACCTCTAATGCAGCTGTTCAAATCTCAGTTTATGAAGAATTAACACCTGTCAAAACTTGGGTGGGGGGGGATTTATAGCAGATAGAAACATAAGATTTTTTTCTTGACCTAGCTCTGACTGAAACCTTTAATTCCTATCCCATTAAACAGTAGAACAACAGGAGCATAGAGAACAGTGAGTTATCTGGACTTGATCCTGTAGTTAATATGACATGAGGAAGATGTTCAAATTAGTGCCTCAGCTTTCTGTATTCAGCCTGAGACAAAAATGAGCATGTAAGATAGTATTTGCTGAAATTCTGACTGGCTGACAGTCACAGTGAATTAATTGTTTGATGAACTGGCTTCCTTCCTCATAGCAAGGAACTTTGAAGCCTTTAAAACTCAAGTATGCTCTGAACAATGAAAGGACCCTGACACACGTTTCTGTAACAGTTAAAATTACTATTATTTTGTGTGCCATCTCTACAAGTTACCATTTCCTTAGAAAAATACAGTGAGAGCATTGGCCTTGCCAGTGCCTAACTAAGTGTCTTAGATCTACCTTAACACCAATGGCAATGGATCAAGCTGGCCCAGAAGTTAAGCAATTGAAACCTGGGTCACTAGTTGACCACTGTGTCAGCAGAATACCATGAGTGGGCTGCTAGGAAAAATTCTTTCATAAACTCATTCAAATTATCCAGACCTCATGTCATTGCCTGGTTTTAATACTTATAATAGTATAATTTTATATTTTATAATCTCTTCCAGGGTTTCCTAAAGCTAAATGTTGGATTATCACATTCATGTTTCATCCTGTACAAAGCAGGAATCATCCCCAGACTCCATCAAACAATAAAGCATCTGGAAAAACTCCATGCTGAATCAAAACATGGGTTTTCCTTTCACTCTTCTACTTCCCCACGTTGGCAGTGATCCTATGATTTCATAGAGGGATAGTTTCAAATACATACATTCTCTATATACAAATATCTTATTATATGCATATTTTAAATGAATATTCCCTGTAGGCCTTATTTAAGTATTGAAAATGCATCAATTTGGGCTATATTTAAGCAATAATGATGGATGGAAAGGCTGTTTCTTTTCAGCTAAATGTGCCAATACTTATCTTATCTGGTAATTAACTGCTGGGAAGGGCCTCCCTGTCATTCATTGCTGCTTAAATAAGTATTAGATTGGGGGGAGGGGAGGAAGGTTTATCATTAATCACCAGAAAATTTCAGCTGCTGTTTTACTGTAATAGAACACGCAAGTATTAAGAAAAATCACCAACAGTTACCTTTTAAGGTATTAGAATTATATGTGGACCTGTAAGTTCTCTTACATATGGCTCATTTATATAAAGCATTTAGACATCAGCCCAATAACTGGTAAGAAAATATGACTATAAAAAGTTTTAACTTGCAGTACACTCTCTGTTGCACTTGATTGCTTTTAGTGTGCTTTCAAGTGAAAAAACAACAGCATTTGCTAAGGACAGCCATACGTCAACCTTCAGAGACTGTAAAGAGCTAAAGTAATCAGCCTCAGGTGTAGGCAATAAAGAGCCTGTTCTGAGCAAGGATGATCACTTGGTATTTCTCTGTGGCGTTGTGCTTCATGGCAATATATAAGAAGTATAATAAATAAGAATGTACTAGTAATTACAAATTACTAAAAATAAATATACATTTCGTATTTTTATATCTTTCTTAGATGTAAAGCAAAAACAAATTTTTATAGATGAATGTCACTTTTATAAATATGTCAAAATACAACAAACAAATAAATTTAACCTACCATGCAAACAAAACATGGTGAAATATCTTATATTTCCACGTAGGCAAAAGAAGCTCAATTCATAATTTTCTGGTGGTACTTTAGTTCCGATTTGCTCAGAAACAGTTGCATTGATTCACTCTCATGTCTACAACCCATGCAGTCTTGCTGGGCTGTTAAGATGAAACTCAACGTTTTCCAGCCTTGGGCTGCTCTGTGGAGATGCTTCTGAGAGCACCGTGCCAAGACTCACGTATTGTCTTATGCCTGAATTATTTTGGTCCTACTGTGAAACCAGTATGAGCTGCTATCAACTGATCGCAAGTGAAGCACCCGTAAAATCTCTTCTACACTCAGTCAAGTGTCCCTTCACCTGAGATTAAAACATTGGCTCCGTCTGTTGCTCTGTGTACATATGCTTGTCTCAGGAAGGGATAAAACTGACCCCCATCTTTCCACAAGGCAGCACATACAGGAGATGTCTGCAATGCCAGGTGGATTTTGGGCTCTGCCTGGCACATATTAGAGATGCAGGCTCAAATACTTTCATGTGAGGAACTGACAGTCACACAAAGGATTTTTTGCATCTTAGCAAAAGGGTGGTTCATGTCCCTTCCCCATTATAGAAGAAAATATTGAGTACAAAGAACCCTCACAGCAATACATTCCAGGATGAACAGTCAGCTAGTATAGTTTCCCAAGGATGTTATAAATATTACCAGTTTTAAATGCTGGTACCCATATGGACTGAAATCCTAACCTCATTGAAATGGGTGGGAGCTTTGCCAGTCACTACACTGTGATCAAGATTCCACATGCTGTATCTTAAAATGTAAAATACTACCATATGTGATGCATGAAAACTCCCACCAATTTGCTCTACCTTCGGCAGGTATTCTAAATTAAAAAAAATTTAAGATAATTTCTACACTATTTACTTTTCTGAAATTTCAGTTATATATAGTTGTATGTATTGATGGCACTCAAATAAGAGTAGCTGCTTCTAGATATACTGCCAAATACATCTAGTTTGAATCCTAAGATTTCAGGACAAGAGACCTAATAAGGCTTATCAGAGACTATAATAACACAGCAGGCTGCCCTGGACCAAGTAACAACTAAAGAAGCCACAGGATTGATATTTTAGCCCAGACACAAAGCATAATTGATAATTTCATACAGATACATTTCCCTCTGCAGTGGAGTTGATGAGCTTGCCTACTTTGCAGCATTTGTATATTGCACATCACAGAGCTTCCTCCTGAGCAAATCAGCCCAGGTGTGTGCACAGTGTGTAACACCCACAGCAAGACTGTGCCTGGCTGGAAGGAACGCCCTAGCACAGAAACGAAGAACACTTCATAGAAAGCCCAAGGCACATGAAGGAGAAGATGGGATCAGTGACTGTCCTGGGGTGACTTTATGATACTGGTATCCCCAGTCGTCTGGTTTAAGTTATATATTAAGTTCTGCACTTTTAAGACTGGCTCTGAGAGCAAGAGAGGGGGGAAGAAGAAGCGCGCAGTGTGTTAAGGAAAAACATCACTCCCACACATCTCGCTCCTGGACTGTGGTGTCTGCAGCACGGACAGACAGCGGGACAGAGCTTCTCTCTGGTTTTTAGTTAGTTTTAGCTAGCTGAGGCAGAGAAGTTCCCTGGACCTTTGTTTTTTTTCCAATTTTCTTGAATCTGTGCAAACCTGCTCTGGACTGAACACCCAGCCAAACCCCGGGAGCTCAGGCCTGTGGCCCACCGGGGCCTGGGCCTCGGCACTTTCCAGCGCCGAAAGGACTGATAAGAACCTGAGTGAGCCGAGCTACACCACATGAAAAGGACTTTTTCTTCCTAGATTTGCCATCCCATAGAACAGCAAGAGGTTTTATTATTTAATATTACTCAATTTCTGTTAAATAAACAGCTTTTTCCACTTCTCTCCAAGGAATTTTTTTTTCCTTTTCCCGGACCAGTTGGTGGGGAGGGGCATTTCCCTGGGGAAATCCCCATTTGGAATTTTCCTTCCTAATTTGCCCTAAACTAGGACAGCGACCCAGAACTTTGTTTTTTAGCACTAAAGACTGAATCTAAGTCAAGTAGAACAAAACAGTACATTTGTTTATTGTGCACATTAATTGGAAGGCATGCATTTTTTCTGGTAACCACAAATAGTAATTTAGGATTAACAGGAAAGGAGAGAATGGATCATTTTCATTTAGACATTTAATATATTACTTAGTGTGGTGGCTAACAGCTGGCCTGAAGGCCTCACAGTTATAAAAAATCCTAATTATAATTTAAGAACTGAAGTGTGATTAATTATATAACTACCTTGGTTATCTAACTCTACCAGTATGGGCCACTGGGGAGCAGGTCTAGGCTGCTGGGGACACGGGCAGCTATTGGCCAGTTGGCCGGTTGGCAACTAATTCAGACAATCAGGACTAACTGTGGGGACTTTCAAAACTGTATAAGAAGAACAGCGCTCAATAAAAGTTGGCTGTTGTCGCATGAACCTTGGTGTGTGCTGTTGCGTGCCTATCTATTAAATTGCAACAACTTAGTATTTCATGTGATTTTTTCAAATAACTTTAGACATTTTCAGAGTTATGTATATTAATATACATAATGCTTTACCCTAGTTTTAGGCTCTGTGGGTGGAAGCACAGAGCCACACTGGGCACTGACAGCAACTCCAGAGGGGATTTACTTCAGTGGTAGTGCTGCTGTCTCTGCTCCAGCTGCTCTATTACCTCCATTACGTCTGCTTCTGCACCTGGTGGCCCCTAACTTTAAAGTGCTGCATTCTTTGTGACTTCAACAAGGGAGTAAATTAGAGAGGCAGTCATCAGCCCAACTCTCCTCCACTATGCAGCCCCTCAAACAGCTCAAGACTGGGTGTATATATTTGGGCTGTTGTTATTTCTGAAGCAGCTTCAAATTGCCTGAGAATGTCACAACAAGCAAATGAAAGACAAATGAACGCAATTAAAGGGGGAAGGAGGAGCTGGATTTTCCAAACTGCTTATATGATTTAGAGCCATAACTCCTGTCATAACTCCCAATTCACTGAGAATTGACTGTCTAAATCTTTCAAGCTCTTTTGAAACCACCACCCAATAATTTTTCCTTGGGCAGATATCACTAGCTATTGCTTTTTCCCCAGTGAGATAACTGTATCATAAATAACATTCAGCAAAATAACTCCATAATACACAGTTTTTATACACTTTCAATACACTTTCACAAGGGTAAAATACTGTCTGTATAAAAAGTTAAAATGGTTTAGTTCTGCCATGGATTAATACATATTTAACCTGTAAAATATTGATTCCTTGCCAAATCTCATCTTGGTAGTTCTTTCCAAGTCTGTCTTCCATTTCACTTTGATTTAAAGGATAAAAGAAGTTCCACTTCCCAATAAGCCAATCTTAGATTAAAAATGAAATGCATCTAAAGGCTAAAAATTGTGTTATGTTAGAGGTAGGTAAGAGTTGTAAAAATGCATTCACTTCACTGAAATGAAACCTAAGCTCTACCTTTGTGGCCTCCTACAAAGTTAATTTTTCAGTACACATGAACAAGAGGCTTCTTTAGTTCATGCTGAAGTTATTTGGAACACCAAATTGTCCTTAAGTTACCAATAGAAGTAAGAAAGTTGATATCCCCTCAGTAACAACTAAATTCTGTGATCTGCCAATGGGCCAGTAATCCATCTAAGATGTCCCATTTTACATTGCAGTTACAAGCACTTTAAAATCAAAATTTGATGTGATACTAAGTTAAATGCCTTGAAGAATTCTGTACCTTTCATCAAGACAGCTGCCATTGTCAACCATTGTTTTGGCATTTCTGCCAAAATAATAAGATATGCCTTCTAGAAATGCTGACTGGTATTCTTTTTGGTTTTAGGTTCAAGTGCTTTGCTGACATAGGCCTGAACGAACTGTTATTATTTCAGTCAGTAATATCAGAGTAATCTATCTGTTACTCTCTACATCATCTTTCTCATATACTGAGATCATGCTGGCAATCACCAGCTGTTTGATAATATCTCAGAACATCAAAGTGTATTAATGTTAACATTTTTGATTGTGAGAGACCTCAGTTCAGCTTTAAGGCTCCTGGACTGGAGCTATCTGTGCAAGTTCATCTGAAAACATTTTTGGTTTGAGTATTTAAAATATGTTTTGCAACATTTTAGTTTGTTTTATTTAATCAACTTGCCTGAATACTTCTGCCTTTCATGCATATTTTGTGAGATACTGCTGTCTTACTCAATACTAGAGGATGTATTTTGAGTCCTTCTTTAAGAAATCCTGTAATTCTCTACATTGTTTGCCTTTCTCATTGGGATAAATTCATTTCAGTGAAATGGAAGCATGAATATGAGAAGCATTTGATCAAGACTTCATTGCATTTCCAGAACAAATAGTACCCAGTTAGAAAAGTTAGAAAATGACATGGTTTTTCTATGAGCTGTCTCCAGTTTATCGATGGATATACATAGGGATTTAATCTGATATCAAACAGAGTAGTGAGGCACTGGTACAAGTTGCCCAAAGAACCTGTGGACGCTTCATTCACAGAAGTGTTCAAGGCCAGATTGGATGGGGCTTGGAGCAACTTGGTCTAGTGGAAGGTGTCCCTGCCATGGAGTCACTGTAATTAGATGATCTGTAAGATCCCTTCCAACCCAAACCATTCTATGATTTCTTTAACCTTTGCCACAGATGGGTAATATTATCCATTTTAGTATCTGATCTTCTTTATATCTAAATATATTTTAACAAGGACAAGTTTTAATTGGTACCAGCAACAAAGAACTTACCAGCTCTCTGTTACTATCTGCTCTGCAGGAAAAATGATAACGAGTGTTCATAAATATATATATGTACAACAAAAAACTAAAGCAACAAAGGAGAGAGGGAGACAGATTCATTGACCAAAGCAAATTGTGGATTTTTATTTTTTTTGGTCAAAAGAAAGATAAATGAATCAAAATTTTTGTCAAAAGAAAGATAAATGAATCAAAATTCAATCTCATGTTGAGACATATTTGCAGAATAGTCCAATACCTCTGGCCATAGGGCAAAGCAGGATGTAAGAATATTCTCATGCTCCCAGAGTGGATGCAGATTTCTCACGTGAATTCCTTATTGCTCCTCAGCCCTAGCACAAGACTAAGGGAGAAAGCAGCAGGATCAGAAATAAGAATATTCTAGTTTGAACATAACAGTTGCCAAATGATACAGTAAGATTTACATGTGTACAATGACAAACCAAATAGGTTCATTCAGTCATAAGAAAAGAATATTAGAAAGGTTGATATAATGTTGTTATTACAAAATAGAGAGTGAAAATACATCTGAAAGCAAATTTTCCCATTTCATTATAGTTTACAGTATGCATGCTCAATAGTAGCTATTAGCTCTGTAAACTATGACATAATGACTTCCTACCTAATCCTAAACAGTGCCATTATAAGCAATTTTAGCATATTTTACTGGATCAGTGAAAATTTTATTCTCTGAAAGACTGTAAGAGAATGAAGTACTTTATAAAATATACCGCATAGTACCATGCACAGCCTGGGGTGCTAATCCACCACCAGTGAGATTGCCTGGTTTTAATCAACACCCTGAATTCAGAAGCCAAGTGCTTCTCCTCTGTGTGTGGGTGTCTTGCTCATACACAGTAGTCAAGAATGCCTCTCTGGTAGAGCCAACAGACCTGTTGTCAAAGTTCATGGTCTCCAGAAACCTCAAGACAAAGAGGTTCTTCTGCAGTTGAGTATTTTTCAAACTTATTAACTTGGTAGCTCCCACCGAGTAAACTGCTACTTGCTGGCAAATATTTCCCTGTCTGGTACCTCCTTTATAGGAAGGAAGAAAGCAACTACTAAGGAGAGCATAAGTCTTCGCCATTTGAAGACTCAAGACGGGGAGTTTCCTCTTTCTAGGTGTGAATCCTATGAAACAAGGAGAAAGAAGGTGAGGGTATTAATGGCAGATTGAGGGGCTGTAGTGGGAGTGTCCTGCTCTAAGACACCTGCAAGGCTTCTTTGAGCATGGGACCTCATGATTGATGAAGTGAAGACCTGTAGGTTCTTTTAGGTGCTGGGTCTTTTCTACTCCTTGACACAGCCTTGGAGTGGAAAGAGGCTGGGACCAGGCTGGTGTGTGAGCCTGTGAAGCAGTAACCAGACATGTCAGCAAATGTGCCTCCAAGTACTATAAATCACAGGCTTGATTGTAGCAACCCATATACAGTGATTTTCAAGCTTTTTTAATACAGAGACCCTAAGCATTTTCCACAGGAAAGATAAGGTAAAGTTAAGGCTTGTGGCTTTTTCTGCCTTAGTTACGTTTTTGGATCCCTTATGACCCTCTCAGGAGTCCCTCACAGACCACAGGCTGAAAACTTCTGCTGTAAACACAATAATCAAGCAGTGACACTAATATTATTTATAGGTTGTAGTTCACTTCATGTTTGTTTTGACTGTCTGGACTGCAAGCTTTTCAGGGCAGGAACTGCCATTTTCCATCTATAGTGCTCACACAGGAAGAACTTGATTTCAGGTGACAATCCTGGAACCCAACAATGAATAACAGTAATGAATGAACACAATGATTGTCCCCTATGTCAGGAAGGATTCCTTCATAGAAACCAGCAAGCCAGAGACCTCATTACTGTGAGGCAGAGGGATGAAAAGTTTTACTTCCCACTACTGAATCTATAATTTATTTATTTTTGCAACTATTTTATTGATGTTGGGTGTAATGGGTATTTCTTCCTATAGCTATTGTACTTGCAAAAAAGTATGGTTAGAGTATATAAAATGCTGTAACATGCCTGCTTTCTTACAAGTGGCTGTCCAAACACCGACACAAATATTGTACCCATGCTGTTCATTCCAGAAAACTGACATTTCTAAAGATGAGGCCAAATATGTTTACAGATAAATTTCTGAGTTAATTCAAGCTGAAAGGTGCTCCTCATCTTTTGAAATGTCAGACTGCTGCTCCAAGAAAAATGAGTACAAGAGATAGGGCCACTGTTGCACAGCTCCATTTTTAAATGAGCAATATCTGATTGAAGATCCCAGGATTCATACGGTTCAGTGTTTTGCTGTGATATATTGCCTGCACTGGCAAAATGTAGTTGAATGCACTGATTATTTGCTTCCATTGAGTGCCTAAAGCAATCCCCAAATTCTAGTATCCTTTACCACCCTTATATCTGTTTAAACATCTGTGATATCACCTGAGGGGCTGTACTTTCTAAATGAGAGATTTAATAAGCTGCATATGTAAGGAGAGGCATAAAGGGAGGACAATGTAGTGAAAAGTCTCACTGTGAATCTGCACAGTGAGAAGGTCCCTTGTGTGTTATGGGAGCAGACAGGGAATGGCAGGACTGAGAATATCAGAAAATTCATGATCTGTGTTTCCTGGTTCAACTCCCACTACCTATATCTCTCCTAAAACTTCTGTTGACCTCCTCTCCACTTTAGAGCCCTCTGCTAAAATCAATGTATAATAACAATTCTCATACCATATTGTTCCTGTGCCTTCCATACATATATGCTGGCTGGAGATATTTTTGTGTAAAGCATCTCTTAAGGGCATGGAGTGTGCAATTTTCTTTTTGTCATAGATTAACTCAATAGTTAATTTTGAGTATTTACCTCAAAATTGCTTGGGTATGAAGAATGCAGCACACCAGAAAATTGAAGAGGAGAGCAGAACATTAAAAATGGTTAATAAATCATTTGACTGTTACAAAACCCTATTTTTGTTCCTCTGGTAGTATTGGAATTGTGTTAAGAGCTTGCTTCAAGATAGTAATGTGTATTTGCTATTGCTGTTGAAACCTCGATTAAACCCATGTGCTAAATTACCCAGTCTACACTTAGCAGTGGAACCACTTTGATCCAGCTCTCTCTGCTAGAGCAAGATGACTTGTTTAGTTTAATATTTTTCAGTACAAAATTAAAGGTTAGATTATCTGTGGGAGCCGCAAGGTTTAAGTGTGGCAAAAGCACTGTGAAGGATCAGGTCGGCCAGCTTCCATTAAAAGAAGTAAAAGATGAAGTGGCTTGGAAAATTTGCCTGCAATTTTTCGATGTTTATCTTTTAGGATTCCCTTTCCCATAGTGAAGGTGTTTTTCATTGATGCTTATTACAAACCTCTCTGTTTGACACAAGCTGGCTTGTTTTCACTGCCTTTTCATACAATTTCATGATAGTCTTTTTTTTTTTTTCCATATGATACCTTTCTATGAGAACAAATATTGACAGATATTTTCTGCTTGTACAGAGAATAAAGGTATAATTAAATGGCTTTTAAGTAAAACTAGTACTGTTACTTCAGAGAAGGCAAGGGTACACATGGAATTTGTCCTAAAGAATCTATTTTATGGGGAATTTTACCAGATAAGATTGGTATAAACAGTAATATCTGTCTGTAAATAATAACAGTCCCTAAATAGCACTTATAGAAAAATGCCAAGATCAGTCCAAATCAAGGAGAGTAAGATCCATAAGAAATCCCTGGCCACTTCCAGTAGACATAAGACAAGGAGCCCAACTTTCTATCACTCTGCTGTCATAGTACATATCAATGAAGACTGAATTTTTCCAGCATCTTCTATATATCTAACTTGAGATATCTTCCTTCTGGAGACATCCATGAAACATGCTGGAAAGTTCAGCTGTGTGTAAGGTGGTGCTTTAAAGGGATGCTAAAGAAAGCAAACGCATTGTTCCCTTCTCTGCCTTGACTTTGGAAAGCCATACAAAGAGGGAGGCTGAAGGCTGTTACAGAGTCAGAAATGTCTTTGTTAAAAAATACAATAATTTCTGTCCAAAGCAGCAAACAATATTCTCTTTAATGGACAACTTAAATGACAATGTTGTGCTCAGTACTTCCAAAAAAGCTCCAGACTCTCATACATGACCTACCACAAACCCAGGCAGGAAAGTTCAAGCCTTCCTTTCAGGTAATACATCCAGGTGTTTAACTGGTTCAGAGGATGCTTATTAATGGGTACTTGTGGTCTCATGTTGAGATATTACTAAATATAAAAAATTGATTTTAATTAAGGACAGCATAGAAAGAAGGGGATTAAAGTGCAGAGCTCTCAGTGCAGTGTCAATATCTAGTAAGATTTTTCTAGGGCATTTTTTGTTAATAGAAAATGTTATAGTTTCATGTAAGTTGGATTAAATTTGCTAAATGCAATAAGTCTGATATCAGATAGGATTTGGACAAACACTCCCCTACACCCAACCTCTCAGAGGAACAGTGTCACATTTTTATGAAGCTGTGTCTGGCAGATTAAATCTATATTTGCTGCTGCAGCAAACATTTACACCTAATGATGACAAGTGTATCCTCTTTATGCCATAAACAATTGATTTTGAAGCAAAGATAAGAGAATTATATATTATGTATTTCATCTGTAAATTAATTAACTCCTTTGATTTAGCCGAGAAAGGTGATGTTTTCTGAAGTTCAGCTTTACTGAAAATTGACCTTTCCATCTACAAACATACCATTTAATTTACAACAGAAACAAAACCTTCGGAATTGTATTTACTCAGTAACTTTAATAAAGGTCAACCCTTTTCAGAAACAATTGTAAATGTGGCATTTAGCCTTCATATTTTGGAAAGTGTTGCTTGAATCTTCACATCCAAATAGAACATTGCCTTTGAATTAAAAACAGCTGACTATATAAGAAAGAAATTTTACAAAATTGACTAGATCTCAGGAGTTGTAATTAGCCTTTAGCCTTTTGTCCCGGTTTGAAGGACAGGTGTCTTCTAGTGAAGGTGGGAACCTCCCTTGGAATGGAAAATGTGACCCCCTTCCCTCCAAATTATTAAAACTTTGAAATTACGGGGTTTTCAGGCACAGTTCTGGGACAGGAGCAGCAGTTCTTTCCCAGTGTGTGTATGTAAAGCAAGGCGCGGCAGCAGCAGCGCGGCAGCCCCGAGGAGCAGAAGCCAAAGCCAGCCCCAGCCGCTCTGGGCTGCGGCACCTTCCCCTTGGCTGCAGTTCCGCTCCCGGCCGGCAGGGGCGCTGCTGGCTCCCGGCCGGGCAGGCGCTGCCAGGATTCCCCCGCGCCTGCAGGGGGCGCTGTGGCGCGGCCGCGGCTCCCTCAGGTGGTGATGGCGGCCGGGCTGGATGGCGAAATGGGCTGCGGCAGAAGCTCGGAGCGGAGCTGGCACCGCAGAGACGGGCACACCCCGGGGTGGCAAACAAAATGTGTCACAAAGTCCATAGCTGTAGCAGGAAGTGCAGGAGGTCGGGCAGACCAGAAGTATTGGGTTAAAGTGTAGTGAAGAACCCAAAGCAGAGGCAGAAAGCAGCGGGCTGGGCAGTGGCGGCCAGGCTTCTGTAAGCAGCTGCCACATGCTGACAGGAGACGTTGTCTGGGAAGGGATCGGGGATCTTGGTCCTGTTCCCATTGAAGTCGGGTGTGGGAAAGGTCCCAAGTTCAACAGCTGCTTTTGGGAGTGGAAGTTCACCCACTGTAAGTAGAAGCCATGCAGGACGAGAACTCCGTAGTGCCACCAAATACTTTGGGCAGCAACAGTCCGGCACCGAGAGCTGCACCTCTCTACTCGGATCCCAAGAGCCAGAGAGTGAGGAGCCAAGGCCAGTGCCTCACCCCCCAGCTGAAATCTCACAATGTCTTTGCCCTTCCGAAAAGAAACCACCCCCAGGTAAGAGAGTAACCAGGAGCACCCTCCCCACACACCCCCCCACCCCACCCCCACTTGGCCACTTATTTTGTCTCTTAAGTACCGTCGTTGCCATCTCTTAGGCAACTAATGGGACAAAGTTCCCTGAGAGAAAGAAAAAATCCAGGAAAAATCCTAACCTCCAACACCTTTATACTTCTACAGGACTATTTCATTGAGTCTTCTGTGACTAAGGTCAACTAATGTTCAGTACCTACAGAACACATAGTAAGAATGAATATAATATGGTTTAAAAGGTTCACCAAGCTCATCAGGAAATAGAACAGGCTTTTTCTTTGACCTTTAAGAAGGAGACTTGGAAAATTCATTGAAGAAAAGCCTATTCATCTGAGGTACAGAGGCCCCAGAAAAACACTTTAGTGTATGGTTGACCTCAAGTGTGAGTAGCCCCACTGCTGTCAATGGGTCTGTCCTGTGCTTGAAGGCAGCACTAGGTATTTATTATTTGTATTGTATTATTTGTAATATTATTTGTGTATTATAGTTGAGCCCTGGGGTGTCAAGCTGGAACACAGCCCTGCTGTGTAATGAACTAAAAACAAACAAAGAAGCAACAAAACAAACACAAAAAGAAAAACAAAAAAAAAAAAAACAAAACAAAAAACAACCAATCAAAAAAACCCCAAGACACACACACACACACACACACACACAAAATGTTACAAAAAACCCCCAAGCAACCAAAAAAAATTAAAACCCCTCCAAAACCCTCAATGCAATATTTTATGCTAAAAAGCTGAAATTTTCAGGGTAGGTTAATTTTTCATTAAGACCTGTCTGAAATCAAAGAATCTAATTGCCTGGTGTCCAGGTATGGAAAGTGGCATCCAGCTATGGAAAATACAATCAAGACAGAACTTTCTTTCTGCCTCTCATCCTTAACTGTATAGCTGGAAGGACTGGATTTTTTAATTTGACAATTCTCAAATACAAACTATTACAAGTGGAGGCCATTTGCATGAGAACACATGTTTCTGTGTTCTGAATTTGAAAAGGAAATAGCCAAACAAGAGAGATAAGCAGGGATTTAAATCTGGGGTTTTTTTACTCTTGGTTTCTCTCTGAAAGACCACTCTTTCTTAAGGCTAGACCCAGGCAGAAAGCTTTCTGCCATCTCACATGATGCTGTAATAGAAAAAAAATTTGGAAGTCTCAGACTTTCTGAAGAAAACCCCATGTCTTACAAGGAATTTGTGATGTGTTTCAATGTGTGGATCCCATAAGCAACTGCAGAACCCTTCCAACAGCTTCAGTGAAGAAGGGATTTACATAAATCCAATAAAAAAGCTTACATTTGTCATCATATGATAACATTTCAAACTAGCATGTGGAAAATGCAGCCTAATAGAATTAACCAGAGAATTGGATGGCTCAGGACATGTCAGATTAATACTAATCTTACAATGGCTTATAGTGTGAGGAAACTTTCTCTACAAAATAAACATACTGGAGTAAGTTCAAAAATGTCATAACTGTTGACTTCAATGCTGTTATACCTGGAATGTGTAAATTTGTCTTCACAAGAGCCCTCTTCTACAGTTTTTAATGACTATTAGTCCCATTGCCTCAAAGAGTCTAAAATAGTTGCAAATGAATCCAAAATTACTGTTTCTTAGATCTGCTTCAGAGTTGAATGCTAGTTCTGTGTTTGGTGGACTGAGCTCTGTGGGCTAAAATTTAAATTTTGAGAGCTGGTGAAGCAAGAAGCTGTTTTGCAGTGGAAGCATAAAAAATCCTCTAAAACAAACTCAGTGTACATCATACAACAGGGCTAAGCCACCAATATCTTTCTAGATGCAGAAACAACTCTGGACTGTTGAAGTTCCTTGTGGGTTTGGTAATAGATAAATTCAAAAAGCTGATTGCTTGTAAAACGTTTGACCCAAGGTAAATCAACTTCCAGTATTATTCATTCAAGACAATCATCATAGTCTTCAACCTTGACATCAACATCTGATCTAAACCTCTGTATCCCTGAATCTCTTGAAACATCTCTGTTCAGAACACATTTAAGCCCTGCAAGTCCAATGCACTACCTTGTGTAAGTCACACTGAGATAACTCTTCACCACACTACACTGAGCAATCCTGAGGAATGAAACGTGAGCAGAAAGGAACCACTTCAAAGAACTCAGCAAATAAAGCAGATAAAATTAACATAAGCAAAAATTTTATTATGTCCAGATATAACAAAATACTAGACCGGCTTCAGGTGAATTTCTAGCAGCTTTTCACAGGAAGACAAATTGCATTTTGTTGCAAGCATAAGGACCTTTACCAAGCTGCCAGGCAGCTGCTCGGATCTTGGAGGCACACTCTCAGTGTAGGTGGACAATCCAGAGCCATGACAGATGAAAAAGAACTGGTGCATGATGCCTTATCCCACAGAAACAGGAAGGGATGCACATTCATCTTTCCCTTTGTTTCTAGAGAATAAGAACAGCTTGTTGGTGTTCTTGCAGCAAAGTGAAGGTTCCATGCTTTGCATGTTTTGAATTTTATATTCTTATTTAAGGTTACATTCCTGGAATTCAGTTGGTCCCTAAAATATTTGTAAGCCTTCACCAGCTGCAGAAGACAGCCTCACCAGATATTATTTATTTTATTATTTATTGTGTTAGATCTGGTAAGACCTCCAGGACAAAGAAGAAATAAGGTCCTGTTTTGTTGGCTCCTTGAAAACTTAGGGCTACATAAGTGTGTGGACAAGACAAACTGGAAAAAAGTAAAGGCACAATACACAAAGTGAAGAATACCAGTGCAAAAGCAGACAGGTTATAAGTCTTGTTTAACTTTGGGCTGGGGAAAAGGGACAGGCTATGAAAAAAGGTATCACAGAATCTTTAAGGTTGGAAAAGACTTACAAGGCCATTGAGTCCAACTTTTGAAAGCACCATGCCCAAGTAAGTATTAAAAAATCACTGAATAAGCAAAGGTCCTTTATTTCAGCTGCTCTATACCTGATTTAGCTGAATTTCCAGAGAACTCACTTATGGGGAATAAAACAGAGCGCAGAATGGAACTGATAAAGGAATTTAGTATCTTAGACCTAGTCAAACAGAAACCATGGGACAGACACAGATAACTACTTCCTGGGATAGAAGTGACCAAGAGGTATGTTGCAAAACTTTGTAATGATTACCAGGTAACTGATGTCATGTAGAATGTATAACCAATGGGAAATAGTTACCAAAAATAGAACCCTATATAAGTGCCATACAAGTAAAGCCCTATATAAATGCCTTTTATACTCAATAAAATTGGCTTCTGATCTTGACTTGGATGTCCCTGTCTCTCAATCACTGATACTCTCTCTCACAGATTTTGACAAAAGCTACATACAAAGAAAGAGTATTTGTTACACCTTATCCCATCCTAACTCTGTATAGTTTTGTACACAGATGATTTAGGAGTCTTGGTTTGAATTGAAATTTTGCAAATATTTCTATAGTAATTCCAGTTTTATTGTCTCAGTAATACTAAAAAATGTCATGACTTCAGCCATAAAAGGTGTTTGATTCTGTATGAGTTAACAGCTCCAATAATGAAAAGGACTAGTTGGAAGTACTTGACAGATTTTTTACTGTAGAGAAGATTAGTAACATTTTGGCTACACGAATTACTTATCTCACTACCAAAAGAACCTGAATTCTTCACGAAATGGTCCTGATAATATGGGTTAATGATACAAGTCCTCTTGATCTTTCTCATGCTCACGGTAATGCTTGCTTCATTTTCATAAACTGACTGTATTCTCTCAAATCTTTTAGGGTCCTTTGCAGTGTTGCCACTGAAACTTCAATCTCACTCAACACAGGAATAAATCTCAAAGCCAGCTAGAGAACTCTTTGTAATGTATTTTAAGTGACACTTCTGTCTTGTCATGTGTCATCCAGACAGTAATAAAGTGGCAGTGGCTGGCACAAAACTAGAAGGATCAGACTGTATATATTGGATCAGACAATATATACATATATAATATATATAATATTATGTATTTATATATATATATATATATATATTTATATATATATATATATAATATAATGCCAGCAATAAGGCAAAATAGTCTGTTCCAGTCAAGTTCTGAAAGTCCTTTAGTATATCCTTTTCCAGAACAAATTCCCTTCTAGGGTCAAAAAGGGAAATGTCGATGTTTGAAAGTCTTATTGCTTTAGAGATGAAATACAGTTTAGTTTAAACATCAGAAGAAAATAAAAAGAAATATGTGCATGTGGAATATGGGTTAATAAAAAATAAATGTTAAGTCAGTATATTTGGTCATCTAAAAGAACTAATAAATGCATTTCTAGTGTCTTTGAAAACAGCTTTCATTGTTAACAAATACAATTTGGTGATATTTACTATGTTAAGATAACATATTTAGCAATATGCACTGCCTTGAACCAAGTAGTAAAAGCAATCTGAGAGTGAAAACTAAAAAGATTCTTGTACTAATGAAGAAATCTCCTTAACACAAAATTCCAAGAGACAAATATATCCATTGTCAAGCACCAGTTGTTCTAGAATTTTGTGTTTATCTTATAGAGACTGTAGGTACTAAAAATGTGCCCTTCATCCTTTCAGATTGGGCATAAATATTTCAGTAAAGAGATTTTTGAACATACTTACTCTGTGTTTTGAAAGAAGAGTAAGAAAAATCCTGTATGCGTTTTTGTAAATACACTCAAACACTGCAACAGTATTTGTTACTTGTAATGGTATTTTTGAATGGGATTGGTCTTTGAAAACTTAGTCATAAGGGACTGCAGCTACGGTGCTTGCAAATGTTAACACTTCTGGCTGCAGTTCCAACGTTCCAGCAGCCTGCCAAAGGGGTGATTTGGAATCATTTGGCATGCTGCACTATCTAGCTCTGTTCACATTCCCTCATATTCTCCTTCTTCCTTCTCTCCCTCCTTGGTTGACACAATTTTCCACTAGCAGTTTAGAAACTGAAAAGAAAAAATAACAAGTTTCCATTTATTTCTTAATATTCAGAAGTCCCACTGATCCTTCAGTAGGAAGTTTGCATGTGAAAGGATGACAAGGTTGGGTTGTAACCAAAATTCATATTTGAAAAATGGCAAAATATTCTCTAAGCTTTAGAGATTATTAGAATGCAGCAACCCCATGTTTCTGTTCACCTATTACTGTAATCCAGGCAACCAGAATGCATAAAGTTATGCAAAATAGACAAAAAGTGTCCTCTTAAAACCAGTCTTGCTTAAAAGATATTTATTTTCACATTCCTTCAGAACAAATAAGCAATAAAGATACCATCCTACCTAAGAAAAGCATGCAAAAGGCATCAAAAAATTGAAGCCAGTTATTGATATCTCAGTGATGCCGTATTTTGGTTCTCAAGTATTTTGTATTCCATTTGTGGTTTCTAAGCTGCCTCAAGCTCCTTGTTAACATTTGATTAAGACATCACATAGTGACTTGAAGGTGATATGGCAGCTGCCTTCAGGCAATTTAAAACAAAAAAAATAGAGGTGTGATTGTGCCCACACACATATGGACTGTATTGACTTACACAGAATTGTCCTCTGAGACTGGTGACAGAAAGCCAATGAGTCTGGGGCATCATCTGTGCCCTGAGAAACACTGCTCTGACTAGAGATTCTGCTGCCTTGTTTGGAGCAGTGTATTAACTCTCACATAAACTGGCTGCACACATTTCTCTATTTTAAATGCGGTTCATTCTTTCATGGTTTTGTGAGCCTCTGTTTGATGACAAAGTAGCTCTTCGCTTGTCAAAGGCTGAATGCCACTTCTGTACAGTGCTGGAGCTTTTTGTGCCTAGCTATCAGTGCATGCCAGTGTTCAACAGCAAAGTGATGAATTCATAAAATGTACTAGATGCTCAGCATTAAACATTCTGCACTACTAGGATGTGATAATCATACTGACTTTTGAGAAAATGTTTTGGGGTTTGGTATTACAAAAAGTCTTTGTGTCTTGGAGTTGATGCTCTAACCCTTACTAGTAAGAGGAGACTTCTGCAGTGTCCCTTCCACACCTCCCCCACACCCCCTCAACTATAGAATGCCCTTGCTGATGTGCTCAACTTTTGCCTAGAATGGCTAGAGAAGGATTCTTTTCCCTTTTTACAGATGCCAGCAACAGAATAAATTTTCTTTCCCTTAAGAATGTTTTTGGAAAACAAGATATCACAAGCATTTGAGGTAACAAGCATTCTCACTAAAAGTATTCACATAGCTGTTTTCTAAGTGTTTGCAAACCCTTAGTACAGATCAGAAACAATGATGTATGATGGACGTGGCCAGTAACACTTAAAAACCTGGAGAGCCAGCACTTCATTCATTCAATATGTAAGGAAGATGAACAGTTCTCTTGCCTTTAATTCCTCTGGAGGGTTTTTCATATGAATATGTATATGCAGGCCCTGTTGTTCTCTTTATAGATTACGTTTTGGAAAACTGAAAGAGTTTCTTACTAATGCTGAAGCTAGAAGGTGAAAGCACAGCCAATATGTGGTTACAAAGTATGTATTTTTCTACATGTAGGCATTAACTTGCTTATATCTCTGAATACAGTGCTAAACAGTTGCTCTTAGCAGTTTCTCACGTTTATTTGAGCTCCTCATTTAAGAGATGGACTCCTGGAGGTAGAGCATTTTATGTCAGAGAAATGAGAAGAGCTGCTCGGAGTATACAGCAGATAAAATTCTCTAATCTAGACCAGTTTACATATAGGCTTCTGCATCTATATTTCACACAAAGTCACCAAGCTTCTAAGAGTTACAGAGCTTCTGCTGCTTTCACTGATTTATATTGTTTTCAGGTAGTTAAATTAGAAACTTGATTTCAGAAGGTATTATTCACAGTTTAAATGTAGTGCAAAATGCAGCTATTCAGTGCAAATATTCTGACTGCTTTAAAACTGTGTTCAGGTGTAGAGTCAGTTGCTAAACTGGGGAATCAGAGTTTGGTTTTCACCTCTATTTCAGTTTCTTTACATCAGTCAGTCACCCCTGGTTGTGCAAACACAAAACTGCTAAGCCTTTTTTTTTAAATGTGACCACATAATGTGTTCTTTTAGTGTTTGAGTCTTTGCCCATTGAGGTCAATGACAAAGCTTCTATTGACGTCTATGATACAGAATCAGGCCCCAAGGCTCAAAGAATTGGTGCATTGTTAATCTCTCGGTGCTAGCAGGCAGAAGGGCTTGTATACGCATAACCCATTGCCAATAAATGCATGCCCAGCAGTTAGCATTTCTTGCACTCAAAGAATACATACTTCATATCCATATAGGTTTTTAGAAGTCTAAGTGAAGTACAGCCCCTCTCTAGGCTCCCACAGCAAATTTCTCTACCTTTGGATTAAAGTACCATTAATAAGCAACCCAAATTTTGCTGAATTCATCAGACCAAACAGAAATCTAGCATATTTTTGTACAGAAGAGTGGTAGTCTGTTTGTTCTATTATCTCCTCTGTCATCGATCCTGTAAAGTACATTTTACAGGGTAAAGTTTTGAAACGATTGACTGCCCTGTTCCCCCACAGTACTTCACACATTTGATCAATTTCTAGTCATTTTATTCAGCCCTGACCTTGCTGTGTTACAGTCATTTCTATAGCTCCAAATCGAGTTAATCTGTGCTCAGTGAATTTACAGCCGAATAACTAAAATATGCAAATATTAACTAACCTTTGCTTCTTTCTAAATTCTTTCTGGCTTCCAAAATTGTTATGGTATGATCTCAGTACTTTTCATGCAAACTATAGGGACATATCCTGAGGCCTGTAATCCTTTATTTGGCAAAAAATCTACTGAGGATGGAAGTACACTCCCAAAATCTGCAAGGCTATTTAACTCAATCACCCATTTTCTTCGGTAAACAGATTATTTAGAGAATACCTACTGATGTCTTTGAAACATTGAAAAGCATTAGGCAAGGGGCATAAGGACTGACGAGAACATACACAGTTTTCTAATAATCTGAATCCATAGATAGGTAACATTATTATGTTTATGTGAAACACCTTTCCTTTTAATGCTACTCCTGGAATAAAAGAGATGCTTTTGAGATCAAACTACTTTTCATCTCTAAATCAATTTTTGATTTAGGGTACAAATCATAGCATCACAGAATGGTTTGGGCTGGAAGGGACCCTAAAAATCACCCAGTTCCAATGCACCTGCCATGGGCAGGGATAGCTTCCACTAGTCCAGCTTGCATAGGGACCGATCCAGCCTGGCATTTGACACTTCCATGGATGGGGCAGCCGCAGCTTCTCTGGGAAATCTGTCCCAGAGCCTCACCACCCTCACAAGAAAGAATTCCTTCCTAGCATCTAATCTGGATCTACTGTCTTTCATTTCAAAGCTATTCCTCTATGTCCCATCACCACAAGCCACTGTAAAAAGTGGCTCTCCAGGTCTCTTGTACTGTACCAATCAGATCCCCAAAGAGGCCAAATCTGCTCTGCGGAAATCCAGGGGAGTGAGCTTTCTGTGTGCCCTCCTTACTGTCCTAAGGATCTAGAACTCCAGCACTTCATGGTCATTTCATGTCCCTCCACTCAACTGGTGGAATCATGGGCTCTACCAAAAAAGAAGGAAAAGTCATTGAGCTGAAATACACACTAAGCCCTACATGAGCATTACTGCACAGAGTGGAAAATGTATTTTTTGCACATAGCCACTTAGCAGCACTGCTCGCATTTTTAAGAATCAGTTTTGCTGCCTTTTGTGACAAAAATAGGCTTTCATTTCTCTCTTGCTTCTGCTTCAGAATGAGCTCTGTTTTTCAGAAAAAGCCAATACAACTTCCACATGCACATCAGATTCTTGTAAGCAACTTCAACAGGACTGAAAGTTTCATAAGTTTCTGTATTACACTTGATAAACCTCACTGACAGGTTTCAGGCTGCAAGGACGTCACTGGGGGTACAATTTGAAGGCAGTGATATCACACAGAAACCACTGAAGGCCTTGTTTAGCCTTTAGAGACTGAACTTGGTTGTGAGATTGGGAAGGAAGAGAGTATGACTTGACTCTCTCAGGGCCCCAGACAAGTTGGCAGAACTAAGAACTTGAAAGTGCATTTTTAAACTTAAAAGGAATATGTTTGGTACAAGTAATCAAGAGATACATAGGATTCCACAATTCCGTTTTTTTTTTTTTCTGTCTTTTCACAAAGCTGCTGTGAAGTAGTTATTTCTGGGTCAGTTGGAAGCACTCAGCCTTCTGAATCAGAAATATATTTCCTGTTGTATGGAATGTACACAAACATGTACTGCATAGTTTTTTTACATGTGATGCTCATGGCCTAATCAAAATAAAATTAGAATAGCATTTCCTCCTTTTTTGCATTTGATATCTAAAGACTTGGAATCTAGTCTGATGTCAGTGATCGTTTCTAATTCACTGTACACGGGACCAGAACTTTATCTCAAGCTTACATTTTTATATTTCTAGACTTATCAATCAGATCTAGCCTGATGACCTTGAGACAGTCTGTGAACTTTGAAAAATGCTGTTGCTACTAAGAGCTGCCATTCAGCTTCCTGTTGGCTGGAGTAGTCTACGTGGTCCTGTATGTTCCAAAACCTCACTGATTCAGCAAAAGTCTTTTGATGAACACCAACTAAATTGAGAGAGTAGATCTTCCTTGATGAACCAGTTTTGGAAATTTTAGTTGTTTTGTCATCAAAATGAGTGTTGCTGACGGATGTGAGAAGTACTGTCAGCTGATCCTTGTGGTTTTAGCTTACAGCTACAGTTCCAACAAAATTATTTTCATGTATCTATTTTAGAAGATCATTACCACCTTATTTGAAATATATCATAATCAAGGCATATGTGAGTGTGAAGTTATGGAGACCAATGTCTATTTGTAAATATGAGAACTACAGGAATAATCTGTTATGAAAAACTGGCATCTATATTTCATCCTGAAAATATGCAGAAATTTGTTGACTTTTGGTTCACTATTGTGCAAAGTATAGAAAATGTATTCACTGAGAACAAATGAAACAGCTGGATTTTGGCCTTGCTTTAAGTACAAATCTCAGCACTTACTAACTTCCCAATGTCATCTCCAATGTGAAATAGCTCTTTTAGCCTGTGTAAAGCTCATGCTGCAGTCCAGGAGGCTGTGGCCTGAGCTAAAACAGCTGAACATATCTGGAGAACATGATCACACTCACATAGTCCTATGCCTAAGTGGAGATGTCCATCATGGCCCAATGTTTACTTGGGTTGACAGTAGGTCTGCATGGATGTTTCTCAGACTGTTAATTGTCAGTAACTGAGGTTTCTTTAAATATCAAATCAGGGATTGTTCTACAACAATTTCTGCCTTTTCTGATTTTTTTTCATCCTCTGAATTAGTGTCATCCTTTAACCTCTTTTTCTAGTCAAGCAGAGTCTTCTCCCCAGAAATTTTATGTGAACTGCCCTGTTATAGAAACATCACTGGGCTGGTAATTATTTGTACACAGATGTGCTGTTGACTGCTGCCTGAACAGGAGTTGAGACAACTCCTGGCACTCTGAGCCATATTTTACAGGTACCCATTGTTGCATTTACAACAATGCAGCTGGCCGAGGTGACATCTCTCAGCATTCTTCTTCAAAGAGGGACAGAGCATGTGGGATGAAAGGCCATCTACTGAACACAGGCATATGAACTGGCAGGTGGCTTCTAGCAAGGCCCAAGTGGGAGATAAATGATTCAGAAACTACAGGGCCCAGGAGATGTAAATCTTAAAAATCTGTAGTCATTATGGTCCAGTTCACAAAGAATTAGAACAATGCCCTGTTTCTTTCTTACTTAGCACAGCTACTTGTTTTTCATGATGTCAACATGTTAGTAAATCCATAAGAGAGAATATTTATTCTCCAAGCTCAATCCATAATCCATTCAGATGTATACAGCAAACACATGACTTCATGTGTGCCTTAAAGCCAAACCCCTCACTGGAAACTTTTGGAGTGCTGCTCTACTTAGAAGCTGCATTCATCTGCAAGAGCAAAGCCAAGTTTGAGGTTTTTGTATATTTAGGCATAAGGGATTGTGTTATATTGGTGCAATGGGATAGACCTAAAGCTATGAATGACATTGCACTGAAAACCTACCCTATGGTGCTGCTGTCATTGGATTCCACCTTTGAGAGCATAATTTTTCCCTAAAGAATAATAGAAACAAATGCTTTCCAAAAGATTTCCAGCATGTCACTTTTCATATATACTTAATACTTCAAAACCTTATAACAGCACTCCAGAAATTTACAGCAGCAAGGGGGCCTATTTAGCAATGCCTTTCCAGTAATCTGTGGGGTTTTGTTTCTTCAGCTGCATAATTATGTTAAAAATAAGGGAAGCAACTCTGTATTCATGGTCCAATTTAATAGGCCCCAATACTTTGCTAAAGCACTGCAGTGGATCAGTTGGAGTTAATTATTATACAAGATTACATTGCAAATAACAACAGTATGTCAAAGTAAAGCATAACGTCTGCTTTGCAATACGAAAGAGAGAAATTTCAAATTTAAGTGTTAAATTATGTCTTTGCATCCCTCAACTCACTACATAACACTTAAAGCATTACAGCTCCAAAGCAACCTTGTGTAAGACTGGCCACTTCTTAGCTAACCCTTAGGTGATAACTGCCTACAGCTGATTAACAAGAAGGTCTTAAGGACAACCCTGAATTATCTTGCTTTGGGGAATTTAATTAACCGGTTAATCACTGTGAAAGTAATTGTAGAGGTGGATGCTGCTCTGTGTCATAACTTAGGTGCAGGAGGCAGAGCTATTGTTTCTCAAAATAAGTGATTTTTATGTAAACAGGTTTCAAGGTAGAACTACAAGGTGACCTCTCTGCCATTTTCTTCTTCCAAAAAAATCCATGTTCTTATTTTTTATACTTTCTAATGTATAATGAACAATAGTTTATTAATTATTTTAAACATAAAAATTCTAGTCGTTACTTTCCTGCTGTTCCCTAGCCTCCCTTGTATCTCAACACTATGGATATGTAGAAAGAAAATGGGCTATTAGCTTTATTCAAAGACCATTGAAGTCAATAGAATGCAGCTTAATGAATGTAATGGTTTTTAGATTAAACTCTAGGTTTCTGCATCACAAGTACCAAGGAAATAGCATCTGACTCATTGAAAGGAAGGACTTGACTTGATTTGCATTCATTGTTTTGTATTTGCTAAAAGACATAAATAATTATCTGAGATTGAGCATCCGTTATGATGTTCTAAACAGTTCTCTGTAGCACCAGAAGGGCTTACAGTAGCAAGGGGAACAATCACATTTGATATCCCTAATATGTAGAATGCAATATAACAGGTAAAATCATAATTTCAAGCAAGAAAAATTGCAGTGCTTCTATTTTTTAATTTAATTTTTTACTCTTTAAAAAGGGTTCTCCATGGGGTACATATGCAAGTAAGCTGAACAGTAAAAACAAATGTTAAATTGAAGATTTGGGAATAATTTTTAAATGAAAGGAACTAAAGCTTAAACTTTAGTCTCATGGAAGCTAAATCTGATCTATAGATCACTCAAGGGTGTGCAGCCTTGATCAGAGTCGTTGTGCCATGAAAAATATATTTACTGCATTTACACTGCAGAAAGGTTAAACAGAGACCATTTGCCCTACTCCAGAGCAGAATTTATTTCATTGATCAAAGCTGCTTTACACTGGATTAGGATTTGATCCAGTATATTTTGAAAAGCAACAGAAAGAACTGTGGGACTGTGAACACCAAATAGATGGGTGCCCCTTCCTTGACTTTGCCTCAGCCAGTTATACTGTGAAATCTGCTTTCAAATTTACTGGAAGTAATAGTTGTATAAACAGAGCTTCGTCATCAGAAGTAGGGTGCTTTAGCAACATCATGAGTTAGACTAAGTTCTTAAAAATAGACATTCAGTGATACCTTTGTGTTAATGTTTGAGAGCTTAGCTGTTATTGAGTGTTTATGAGGACCCAGGAGAGCTCAGAAGAACATTCTAGCAGTTCACATGTTCAAGAGCAATTTTGGGTTAAACTGTTCCTAAAACAACATCTAACAGATGATAATAAAAAATAAATATCTCTTTTCCTGTAAATCAGGTCTGGACTTCTTGGACACTTCTGATTTGATTTCTGAAGAATTTGCAAAAGGTAATTAAGTAGAATAAATCTATTGCCAGTCAACTTCGGTTTGCTATATAAGGACCAATGCATATCTTCTGGAAAATGCTTAAGAATCTTCAAATTGATATAAGGTGAGAATTGTTATTATAAAACCTTCCTGCAATTGTGGGAGTTTTTTTGCTACTTACGCCTTCTGTTGTGCTGAAAGAGAAATCAAACAGGCACTCACTTTTATGCTGTAATTATCAAGACCCAGAACAACTGCTACAAGGTGCGACTTACAAAACCAAACAACTTTTAATTAGGGATGGAAGTTTCATACAGCATGAGAACACTTCTGTTAAGGTTGACTATATTGTTAATATCAGATCTTTTCAAATAATAAGCCACTGGGTTTCTGAAGGATTTGCTTTTCTCCCAAACACTGCAGGTTATTAGAACCACACTATTGTTCACAACAACCTTAAGTGTACAATTGTAGCCATCTTGTACTCTCAGTTCACCTCACTGAAATCAATGAAACAAATCATGTTGGATGAAATTCATCTCTGTGCATATGGACAATGCAAGTTCTTCACAATATGGCAAAGTATGATTTAAAGACTCCGTATTAGATCTTTCAGTATACAGGGATCAAAATTTCTAGCCTGAGTTACACTGCAATGTTGCAATAGGATATCTCTCTTTTCCTATGACTTTTTTCTCTACTGCCTTCTCAGATTCTGGACTGTTCTGTAAATTCCCTGTATTGACAGTTTACTATCATCTTTGGTGGTTTTCTTCCATTTCTTAGCTTGTTTGACCTCAAGCTGTTGGAATTAGATGGTAGGCAGGTCTCCAAGTGAGAAGGATAAAAAAGATCTTAAATTATCAGGGCAACTCATTCTTACCATGTATGCTGTATGCACCTCTTTTAAGGAAATGCTTTCTTTTCATAGCAGTTACATAAGGAAATCTTTTCACATTCTAAGTGATATTTCTTGGGCAGTGACAAAGCAAGGGAGAGACCAACACCCCACAAACACTATATTCCCCAGGACTAAAGTAGACAAAGTTCATTTCTGTCTAATATCTTCCATTAACTAATACCTTATTTATATTAATTAAATTAATTCTAAATAAAAGGAGAGTTGATTCCATACCCTAGTTCTGAAAAAGTAAAACAGGTTCTTGAAATTAGAAGAGAACCAAATGTCAGTTTTCTGCATAACTCTGAAAACTTTATCATTTTATAGCCAGACTGCTGGCTTAGGGAAGGGTAGGAACATCTGTCTGATCAAGTGGAAAATAAAAATCAGAAATCCTTAAACCTCTAGTGAAAATTTTAAATTCTTTTTGTCTAAACGTCTATTTCTAAGAATATATGTGCTGTTTTTCAAAGATGTTTTCATTAGAACACTACTGCATATTTGAGCTGAGGTAAATTACTGTAATATACAAATGCACACTGGTAGGAGAACAGACTTTTGATTGGCAAACAGTCACCTAAAGTGATTATTCACTACTCAGGTCTAAACTAGATTCTCTTTAAGAAGAATATATTTCAGTAATTATATACAAAAATTAAATATTCAGTGGTCAGATGTTTCACAGTTGAAATGGGTATGAATTGAATATAACTCCCAAGATTTCTTGAAAACTGTATTCATAGGTATAAAATAGAGAGTATCCACTTTATTAATAGTATATAGGGGATACCACCACATTTTTATTTGATTTACTGCTTCCTGATGTAATAAATATAGATAAGCACAGCAAAGTACAGGTTTAAGTAAGAATTGCAGGGTTGTATTATGCCACCAGTGCCTAGTGTACAGTTAATCGGAAAGCAGAAGGTAATATAAATTGTTTCTGACATTATAGGACTATAATAACACTAAATTTCCAGTAGCTTAGTAGCTCTTAGAATTAGAAGTATGTATCCTGAAGATACCACAAACCCAAGAAATATGGATATTTGTCCATACTGACTGTTTCCACATTTGTGTCTTAGTTGTGCAATTATAATAGATATGTTATTACTGTTACAGTCCATATATATAGTTCTGATATAATTTGCTTCTGCTACCTAAACTTGAATTAGATTTCAGTAATGGAGTAATGACTTTTATTTATGAACAAGTTTCCTCTTTGACCTTGCTCCTATACAAATCTTGATTATCCTTCCATGTACTAGAACATATTCCTATGTGCCAGACCCAATTATTCTGCCAGGATGTATTGGGTACAATCTTAGCTCCAATGATAGGGGTAATAAACCTACTACACATCTCTGTGGTTCTAGGATTTCACCTGTTAACTGTTCTTTGGAAAAACGAATAACAACAAATCAATGATTCAAGTAGTCTCTGAACCTGTTTCTAAAACTAACCAGCAAAAAGTAACTTTCAGAGAACTTTAGACATACTGTAAACTCTCATCATAAATAAGAGGCATAAATCTTTCTCAAGGCAGCAGGGAACAGCTTTTTGCAAAGTATTTTGAATATTAATCCCTACAGCATTTTACTAGATAGTTGAGTGCATTTACTCTGCTAATTCACATAAAATTTCCAACTTCTAAAAACAATTATTTTTGCCAAGAATATTGTGTAGAAGACAGCTTTATAGATTAGCTGTAAACTGCACAGCAGAATATTTGTTAAACTGTTCCTCATCTACAGCTTTCTAATTTCATTTTATGTCTCTGTTATTGTCTGGTAATGAAAGGTAAACAGGAGAGCTTCAATAGTTTGTTCTACGGCCACTCATAATCAGATCTTAACTACATGTCCTTTTGACCTGTTTTCCAAAATGTATGAAGCTGTAATGTCTGTATTCATTTTCCCTTTTGACACTGTACTTTCCCCTTGACTCCTTCTATCTGTAGTTTCATCTTGTCCCTGAATCCCTTTTCATCTTCACTTCTGTCTCTCCCCACTATCACTTGATCTGTTAACTGTAATGTAGAATTAATCAGTTTAGCTAATCAAAATGCTGACATTGACATAAAGTTTGGTTACTTGTGTGTCCTTTTCTTTTATGAAGAAATAACTGGTTTAAAACGAGCAAACAAAAAAATATGTAAGACACATTTGATAATACATTTATTAACAATTATGACATGATTTGGTCCACATTGGGAGAAACACAATGTTTGTTAGAATCTCTCTTGCCTCTCTTGCTCTGCAAGAGCTTCTCTCTTGCAATTAGAAATAGGAATGACAAAAGTAATAGTCTGATTAGTGCAATTAGGGTGAAGCTTCAGCAATAGAGTCCTGCTGTAGATTCTGCCATGACTTTATGCTAACACTATGGGTTTAGCCTAGTAACATTAGAAAGCACAGTGAGAACGCTGTGTCCCAAATTCCATTGCATTTTTCTAATCCACTATTAGACATTACAATGAGAACACATTAGCTAATTATAAATCATTACCTTCCCCTGCTCAGGTAGATACTCTGAATCCCCACTGTCCCAGAACACTATAAATCATCTAAACGTGAAGCTTGATTATCCTGCAAAATCTTGGTTGTATTTAGTAAGAGAAGGTTTGGGAAAGCATCTGGTATTACCTCAGTTACCATGGAACTTGTTCATTCAAGTCACTGAGCATCACTAGCAAAGTATATAAAATATTTCCATGGCATTAATATACACATAAAGGCAAGTAATCTATCATTTTGTACCATTGGGTTCACTGTAAGAAAGATAAACTGGCATGAGGTCTCTGGATTTCTCCAAAATCCATATGGAGTGGCTGTTGTGCCATTTGTACCTGCTAATCGTGCCATAAGACTAACTGCATAAGCAAAAAGCAAACTGCATATTCCAAATGCTAATGAGAATAATAACAACAACATTTAAGGGGCTTCAGAAGGAAGAATGTGGGTAATAATGAAAATTTGTCTCTCAGCATAGATATATTTTAGATCACCACAAGCCTGTCCATTTGTAGATTAAGCTGTGAAGCACCATTTTATTGGAGACAAGGTACCCACCCTGCTGGCAGTGTGTGAAACTGAGTGGCACATGCCACATTCATTCATGGCTATTTTATCTCCTCTCGTTCTAACATCTATAATGTTATACATAATTTCTTTCATAATTTTTTCAGTGCACCATCAGCTGTCAGTGTGGCAGGTGGCAGTCAGCCTGCAATACTTGCAGCAGGGATGGTGAGAACTCCGTAAGAGCAGGTGAACAGGAAGAAAGTAGGGCCGCTAGCAAAGGACACCAACAAAAAGAGGATAGCAGGACTTTGTAGAGAATACATAAGAAATAGGCTGGAGATGTGTAGAATAATAAAAAAAGGTAAGTAGTTTGGAACAAGACAGAGAAACTATTTGCTAAGAGGAATGTGCTTCTGACAGCTATCCTTAATGTCTAAACTTCCTGTACCTGTCTGTAGCTTTCAGATGTGCTATCCTTACCAAAAGACACTTGTGATCAGAGTGCTGTGCAGCAAAGCCGTGCTGCTGCTCACGATGCTAATTCTGGGTCTGAAACTTCCTGGTTAGGTGAGCTGGGCCAGTTGCTCTCCCTGATTTTTAAATTTTTACATCTGTAAAAGAAGAATATAATCATGCCTCATGAGGATGCTTACAGGAATTCATAGGTAATATGTGTTAAGGGCTTTGAGCTTGAGGAGTGCTATAGATATAATCATGGACCTTATACCCCACCTGTCCATACAGATAACTGTTTCTTTACTAAGAAAGATAAAGTGACAACTGCCATCTCAATCTAAATATAAAACATTACCATCTACCCTGCAGCCTGATCCTACCCTTACCTGAACCAGAACAGTCTCCATCGTCTGGGAATGATTCTCATAAAGGAGCACAACATGTAGCAACCAGTGCATGCACCTTGGAGCGAACAGGTGTCACACATATGTCACTAAAAGCATGTGTTACACTCCTGCATCATGACTGTGGTGCCCTGTTCTTCACCTCTACCTCTAGCTTCCTTCAAAAGCAGTGGTTTGAATCTCCTATGTTGTTCATCAGCATTTGTGCAGTAATCTGTAGCAGTCTTCAACCTTACTCCTTGACTACTTACATGATGCTACAGCCAGTGGCACTGGTTGATTATTTTACAAATGCAAAGCTAACTGCATTTAATATTATCCCTAACTGAAATGAGCATTGACCCAAGCAATACAACAGTCCAAGATTAAGATAAAAAAAGAAACAGAACAACACTGAGGTAGTGACCTGCTGAAATCAGAGGAAAAGCAAATATTAAGGGAAGAACAGTCTTTGCTGGGCCTATGAGATGAACAATTCCACCTAGTATCACTTTTCTGTATCCATTTTGCACAGTTTTGTGAGCCCCAAAGCAGCAACAAGAAAAGCACTGTAGGATCCATACAGCAAAGTGTCAAGGAGATGGGTGAAAGACTACAGGGAACCTGACTCAGGCAGACACACAGCAGCTCCCTGTGGCTACTTGGACGAGGGGCGTCTCTGGGCTAGCGTTCCAAGACACATGGTATGTCTGCCACCCATCCCCCTGTTCCCTTGCGACCACCAGGTTGGCCCTGCTATGTGCTCTGTGCTGGGGCAACTCATCAGCTGACACACGTTGTATCTTTTTCCTGCATCAAGGATGAAACAGGGAGACTTTATCTGAATTCCTTCCTTTAAAGGAGGTTGGGAAGGACCTAACATTCCCTCGTGTGGGATTAAACTCTTCTTGTCTTTCTTCACTTCACGGCACTGTGGGCGGATGATGCTTCCCTGCTGAGGCGCTGGCACTTGGAGGAGGGATGGGGAGAACTCGGGCGAAGGGCCGGCCGCCCCTTCGAGAAAGCACACGGTCCCTCGGCATCCCTTGCTGTGGCCCTTTCCAGACCTTCTTCAGCAGCCCCTGCGCTCACGTCTCTCCCCAGCCCTCTCCCCTCAGGCACCCGCCTGCCCCGGCCATCACCGGGCCTCCCGCCCCCGACCTGCCTCTGCTGCCTCCCGGCCCACAAGTTCTGGGCCGCCCGCACCGCTCGCCGGGCAGGGACAGGTCCCGACCACCTCTGCACCATCCCCGGCCTCCTCTGGCAGCCCAGGCACAGCTCGGCTCGGCTCGGCTCCCCGCCCCTCCTTCCTTTCCCCGCTCCCTCCCTCGCCCGCCCACAGGCGCACGCACCGCACTCTCTCACTCTCACACACACCACACACACCAAGCCGATGCAGCTTTAAAGGGGCAGCTGCAGCCCGGGGGCCGCCCCACGTGAGGCCGGTGCGCTCCCGCCGACCGCAGCCCCGAGCGCTGAGCCGCGGCCGGAGCCGCCGGGGCTGGGCGGGCCGAGCTGAGCGGCTGCCAGCCCGCCTCACGCCAAGTTTGATCGATAATCCCCTCCCGGCCCGGGCGGAGCAGCCTCGGCGGCTCCGCTACCCACCATCTTTGGGGGAAGTCCCTGCGTTGGGGGGGCTGCTGGAGACGGGGGAGAAAGGCAATCTCGCAGCCAATGAGCCCTGCTAGACTGGGGTGAAGACGAGAGCAGAGGGATTTGGGCAAGGAAAGAATAAAAAAAGGAGACGAAAGGAGGGGGACCATCCGCCCTACCACCTCCGCCAGCATCGCCACCACTGTTGACACCGCTCCGAGTCTCCAGTTGCGCCCATGCCTGTGCCGCCAGTTTCGGTTTAGGGGCTGAACCGCAGGGGCTGAAGAAAATGGGGCAGAGCGCGCCCCGGACCCTCCTGCTGCTGCTGGCGGGGCTGCTGGGGGAGGCTCTGGCGGGGTTCCCCAACACCATCAGTATAGGTAAGCGCCCGCCGCGGCACCGCGACCCGCGCCTTCCCCGCCTTCCCCGCCAGCCGGGGGCAAGTTGTGTGGAGGGGAGCGGGGAACGAGCCCGGGCGCCGAAGGGAAGGGGGCCAGCCCTGCTCTGCTTCCTCCCCCTTGCTGGGGGCGAGAGGCAGCGGCGGTGCCCGGGCTGCGCCGGCGGGCGGCTGCGAGCAGCGCCGGGCTGCCCGCACCCCTCCGAGCGGCGGGGATCGGGTCCGCGCTCTGCGGAACCGGGCCCTGGAGCAGCGCATCCCGTGGAGCACATAATGTGCGAGAGTCGTGGCGTGAATCTGTAGCGACGTGCCCGAAAGCCGGGGCCGAGCGTGCCGTGAGGCTCAGGGCAGCGAGTGAAGCGGGGGCTGTTCCCTGCCGTCCCTCGGAGCATCATTTCCCTCGGCCGCGCTATCGCTCCACCAGACCGTGAAACCGCACGTTTGCCACGCCGCACGCTGCCGTGTCCCCGCACACATCTACAGTGGCGATATTTCGGTAGTCTGGACAGGATTTAGGAGGCACGGTTCCCCAAGTTAGACTTTTAAATCTCTGTGTGGGCATCCGTGTAGAAGTGGCCTGGTTTTCAAGGTGCACCTGCAGCTCCAAGCGACTCTCATTGCTCAGGGGGCACCTGAATGTGGTGTGTGGCTTTAAAAGCCTAACTTTGGACTTGGAATATGTATTTCATGTAGGTACTCTATCAGAGTTATGTGCTCATGTTCAGGCTGCTCTTGTACATTCTCTCCTGCAGTGTGCAGCAGGCAAATGTAACTTCTTGCTATTGTTTCTCCTCAAAATTAATTCTGAAATATCTTTCTCCTTTTTTCCTTTTTTGTTTTTCTCCTGTTGTAGGTGGACTTTTCATGAGAAACACTGTTCAGGAGCACAGTGCATTTCGATTTGCTGTGCAGCTATACAACACAAATCAAAATACCACAGAAAAGCCCTTCCATTTGAACTATCACGTAGATCATTTGGACTCTTCCAACAGTTTTTCAGTGACAAATGCTTGTAAGTAAATACCTGGTTTTAAAAAATATATTCATTTGTTACCTTGCATTCAGTTCCTTCCTGGTAGCCCAGAGTTCTTGGTCATTCAGTATAGTGGAATTAATGTGTGTAGTGACTGGAGGTTTAGTAGATTTGCAGCATTCTATGGAATACCTTAGGTAAAGTTCTCTTGTTACTTCATCCCCTTAGTTTTGTTTTTCAGGAAAACAACCATGTTGTTGATACAGCAGTGCTGTGGAGCTGCAATCAGTGAATTGCTGCTGAAGTAAGATCCCTTTTCTGTTGAGGCTACAACCTAGCTGTGTGAAAAGGCGTAATTTGCAAATAATATACTATGTAGGGAAAAACCAGAAACAACTGTTTAGAAGTGACCTTGAGGGGAGAATGTTAGAGGGTCTTACTTGCCTCATCTGCCTTGAAGTACTGAATTGTTTTCTTACAGCAAGAGTCCTGTGAAAAGCTGAGGAGACTGTAAACTGACACATACTGTTAGAGCTGAGGGGAGAGAAAATGGAATCGGAACACTTGGCGTTAGGAGAAACAGCACTGCACAAGGAGTGCATGCATACAATTTGAGCTTTTATTAACAGGAGATGCAAAATAGAACTTTGAGTATTGCTAATGTGGTGTTAAAATGCAAAATCTCTTTAGAAAGACTTGTGCGTGTTCTGCATTTTAAAAAGCATTCCTTTACCAGTAGTAGTTCCTGGATATTTGTTTTACTGATGTATCCAGATTCGATTCTATACAAGTTTTATTGTAAATCTTTGAAAATGAAAGGAGTCCTCTTCCAAGGTAACTAATGCACTTTGCAACGTGTAGATATATGTCTGCATATGATCTAATGGACCGCTGAATACAATGTACTAACTTTACGTTATGAACAGGTTTCCTCTCACAGTTTGCAGGTTTATATTCGCCCTATAAAATGGTCAAAGAGGAAGCGTTGTACTGAAATAATGAAGTACTGGAGTACAGAAAATTAGTAATTTTTGCTTTAAATATTATTAAGTTATTGTCTTGAATGACTTCTTTATTTTTTTATTTGCAGGAAGTAGGATAGTTCTTACATTCCAGTTCCACTGTATATTGTGAGAAAGTTGATGGTTAAAAAATATACAGAAAGGAAATATTTGGACAAATTTTGGATTTATATTCTAACATATCCCCCATGTGACTGCTTCTTGGTAGTGCAGCATACTCTACAAAGGACTTTGAAGTAGGAGCTTTAAAACTTTTGCAGGGGGGTTAATTGTGTAGTATACAATAAAAAATATTTGGTAAAGTGGGAAAAAATGGTAAATAAATGTCTCTACTTTGCATCTTATTTTACTAATCCTATCCAGCCTCAACAGTTCTTACAACAAACATCAGACTATTAATCCTTAATCAGTGTAATCCTTTCAAGAGGCTATATCTCAAACACAGTTTCCTAAATATCAATTATATGGATTTAAACTAATTATGTTAAACTGCTTGGGTGATTAATTATTAATTGTTTTTTAAAAGTTGTTACCAGTGCTTCTTCCCTCAGCACAAGTGATC
The DNA here is from genome assembly GCF_030490865.1 of Poecile atricapillus. Lineage (NCBI taxonomy): Eukaryota > Metazoa > Chordata > Aves > Passeriformes > Paridae > Poecile > Poecile atricapillus. The sequence goes on along the minus strand of NC_081260.1, from coordinate 10,524,613 downwards.
CATGCATTTGTTTAGGGGCAGTCAGTATATTTAGTCAGTGTTCTACTTCTGACATATATGATGATATATAATGATTTTTATCAATGCTTATTAAAAGCTGTGTCAATTTTAGTAAAGTGGGGTGGTTTTCTGTAGTACAGGGCTTCATGTTCCAACACCTGTATTATGAGTATAGTAAAATTGGGAAAACTTAAATCTCTGGAGAAACTGTAGACCAAAGAATATGTACCTAGAGTAACCTATTTAAAAGCAGATGTGAAAAAAGAAACAGACAAAAGAAAATGAAAAGGTGACCTTGTCTGTGCTGTGTTAACCATCTCCTAATACTGTTGATAAGAGAAGAATCTGATGAGTCCAAGTCGTCAGTCATAGGCTTCAGTCGCTCAAAATATAAAAAAACCCATCAGAACAGTTGTTCTTTTGAATTTGGTACCAATCATCTTTGAAAGTCAGAACACTTATGTGTATCAATGCATTAGGATGAATTAAGAGCTCCTCACACTACCTGACCAAAATTCCAGCCTTTAACCTTACCCTCATTTCCTAGGGGAGTGGCAGATAATTTCAGTGTGCTGCCATATCCATGAAGGAATTATTTCCACAACAATTTTACCTCACTTGGAGATAAGCATATATTGTCTCCAGTGCTGTCACACAGTCGTTTGATCAATATTTGCAATTGGCAGTGTTCCATAGGAAAGAAACCTGCAGTGACTCTGCCTTCACTGGGGCGGGAGACTGGGGCTGACTTTGTGGTGGGATAGGTACAGGAGCTAAGAGGAAATTGAAGAAAGGAGCATGTGTAGCCTGAGCCTAATGCCTGTACTAGTCAGTATCCTTGAAATAATACTTTTCATTCTCTTTTGCATTGATTTGTATGATAGTGACTGTAGTAAGTGTACCTGTGTGCAGGGATTGAGGGGGGCTCTGCTCAGAAAGCTCTGCTCTGTTCTTACTGTGCAGCTGCACATCCCGCTTGATGCAATCTGGTGCATTCCAGAGGAGAAAAAAACCTCTTCTGAAGTATTCTCATGAGCCTGAGAAAAATAGCCTACCTCTGCTACGGCAGATTTGGCAATATCCCAACATGGGAACAAACTTGTTTAGAAGCAAAAGAAAATTCCTTCCCTAAGCCCCTCCCTCTCATTCCTTTTTCAGTTAAATGATGCATAATCTGATTTATGTACATGTATTGCCTGCTTCACCACTAGCACCAAGCCTCTGTCTGTATATTTAATTTACACACATTCGTACAATATTTATCTGCTCTGTATTTTTCTGCCCACTTATTTATTTAGCTGTATGATATCTTAACAGAGAACAAATGCAAACACAGATGAAAATTCCAGTGTATTTAAAGGTGAATTTGAAGTTTATCGGTTGGCTCTAGGGAAATTATTACATTTCTTAAAATATGCAGCTTTTTGCTATCAGTAGAAGCAGAAAACAAGATAACTTGACCTATGAATGTATAAAATCCAAATCAGGTTCTATTTTCTTTAAAAATGCTCATGTAGAGAGTCAGCTAGCTTTTTCAGAATAACATGAATATAACAACTCAAATATATAAATTTGTCACTGAAGCTATATCTTCCATGCATTTATCATAATCTGATGAAGGATGTTTGTGTTAATGTTGAATGTGTGTTCTGTAAATTACATTCCCTAGAAATAACACGTCTGTCGGTCTGCTTTGCACTTGTAGTGCACTATACTAACACTGCTCCAGCCTCTGCAGTGTCAGCTCATTAGCACACAGATCTCATATTCCCTCTCTGCACTGTCATTGCAAAAAATTGCTGTTGTACACCTTTACAGCCAACAAATGTGCAGTTGCCTTTGTACAGTTTTCAAGAAATATTTAGAAAAGTAAACTAAACCTTATGTATAGTCTCCCTTGAATTTTTAAAAGAAAGCATTTTTTAATGCAAAGCATAGTTTTCATTAAAATCTGTTGATCATGTAATGATAGTGGTGGGATGTGTGCAGATGAAAAAGGGCTGTGATTGTAGAATCTAATTAATCTAGAGACAGATTCCATCTCTCAGCTAAACCTAACCAATCTGCTCCATTAATTTTTCTGAGATTTTTCTTATGTGTCTTCTAAATCCAGAAAGCTTTTTGGTTTTTAGCAAATATATGTGTAGTGTTTTAGGGTTTTTTGTGAGCATTCGTTGTTCAGGAGACCAAAAAAAGAGGGAAGATGCAAAGACATGATAACCTTAGGTTGCTAAAATCCTGTAGGTGGTTGTATCAGCACTTTCTTGAAGGGGTCTGATTTCAGACTTAAAAAATTTACTTTAGCATCCTTGTAGTCCTTGTGTTTAATCTTAAAATTTCAACTTGGAAGATTTTAATGGAAAATGTGCATGTTCATTGTTGTGAGAGTATTGCAGAAAATGCTATCTCAGACTAGTAGCAGACAGTTTTTAACAGTTTAACTGAGCTACTCCCTTTCCCAGGGCATAGGTGTGGGGGTGTGTGCTCACGTGCACCCTCACTTGCACTTGAGCACATGTGCACACACACACGTTTTCTTTAGGTGCTGTTCAGCATTTCTTTTTGCCAGTGGGCAGATAATTTGCTTCCCTTGCATCTGTGTGCTCTTTGGCCAGCTGGCAAAGGACACTGATGCTGCAAGTGGTCAGCTCCCTTCTGCCAAAAGCATAAGCATGTGCTGCTGAAAGCATTGCCAAGTTTGGGCCATGTACTGGTGGTTTTGTGGGAGCAGTGAGCACAGGAGAGATGCCTGAAGTCCCCCAATATGGAATATACTCTGGTTTCTCCAGTTTTCTGTGGTAAAACACCTGGAAATGTGCTTTCTACACAACTCCACTCATTACAGACTGCTGAAAATGCCTTTTATGCTGCAAAATGTGCTCAAGTATTGTGTGTAACTGCTGTATGACCAAGAAAAGCAGCTGGCTTCAGTTTAGGGGTCAAAGCTTTTGCATTATTTGGTCTATGAAAGGTGTGTTCCAGCTAATGTTTGTTTCCACTTCATGGCAGAGCAGATGATTTGTTACCAAACTTAATGTGATCTCAGTGTTAGCAGAAGGAACCATACCACTTTCAAACTGTGTTTTATTGTTTCTTAAATTAATTTCAGAATAAGCTTACTCTCTTTCCTCTGCTGCATACATAACATTGATATACTGTTTAGATGTTAGGGTTCCATTTAACTCCTACAATAGAGATGGAAAAAATATCTTGCATGGATGGACATGTACTTGAGAAACTCTGGGTTCACCAAATGAATAAAGAGTAAAGCAGGGTAAAAAGTGCCATTTACTTGTTTAGTTTTGGAAAGATCTTCTGCAGATGCAGATGTGAAATTGTTCAGTTTTCCTGTATAACACTGGGACTGGAGGACCCACGGGGCTATTAGGATGAGTTGGAGAGCTACTGATTAACTACACCATCCCATGAAATGTAGAACAGCTGTTTATCTCTGGATACACAGCTAGTTTATCTCTGGAAAGAAATGGGGATGCCATGCTGGGAAACTAGCCTGTGACAGAAGCTTTTAACAACAAAAAAAAAAAGCCCCACAGTTTTGTTGAAGGCTGATTCAGGAACTTGTCCAAGAGCTGCAGAAAACAGTGGGTTTCTTTCCTCTGGGTTCACTATGTTCAGTGTCTGGGAGG